>NW_025763378.1:610614-1221229 GCF_016097325.1 Aspergillus melleus
ATAAAACAGATTGTGATCGACAAGATATTGTAAAATTGTGAATATTTTATATTTTTAAACAAATAGAAATGACCGTAGATTAGAATTCATAAATGATTGTTTTTTTAATTAAATTATTTTAATCAAATCGATAAACCGTAATTCAAAACATGGTAATATTCAAAGAAACGGATTTGGATTTTGAAATATAACAATGAAGTGTTTTTGTAAAACACAATAATTAACAAAAGAAGATCTCTCATCGGATTGCAGTTTCAACATTATTTCAAATGAATGACATTTAACGATAAGACATTTCTTGAATAAAGTCAGATCATCAAAAATAACAGAGTAACACTGACAGAGAGTCATGTTGATTTTATTGAAAGAAAAGAATTTGAGAATTAATCAATGAAAAAGAATCAAATAACAAAAAGAACATATATTCCAAAAATTATCTTTTCATTCATAAATGTCGAGATAATCTTAAAAAAATTGTAAAAGAGGGTCATTATTAAAAATCCGATGTATATTATCGAGAGCAACAAGCCTGCCACATGAATAACAATTTGTTTTTTAATTAAATACAATTATATTGTTTTCATAACAGTCAATAGACAAATGTATGTAAAACAAAGAAATTTTTGGAAAGAAGATATCAGAGACTTGCATTTATAAATCAAATTTTTTCTGCAAAAAGTCGAGACTTTGGCAGATAAGAAAGATGTGTATTTTATTGTGGACGGGATTTTGTCAGATTAAAATAAATGTAGATAAATAATGGATTAGAGACGCACTGCGCTTTTGAAGATTTGATAGTTGTAACAAATTTTGGAAAAGATTGAAAGAAGCTAAATCAAACGAAAAGCGTATAATAATGTTATTTGTTTTTCGAGTTCTGCAGAAAGAGCAACGGATTATTCCAAAATGTGTTAAAAAAAGATTGATGCAGTCATAACAGAGGTGTACAATTGTGTTATTGTCAGAAAGATTTAACAATAGATAACACAGATATAGAATATCGAACGATACAACGCGAAGGGGAATTTGACAATTAACACATGATCGTGTTTTTATAACGAGAAATGTTTATGATAATCGACAAGCCAAACAAAGAACTGACTAAATAATTGCGAACATATAAATCTAATATTTGCAGTTTCAATAGATTTAATGACGAAACATCATACGAAAGTAGTTAATAAATGTTCAGATAAAAAGATATCAGAAAAAATCGTAATAACGAAAAAGTACATGTAGTGAATAAAACACAATAAAAACATAGATATGGCTAGAAACAGGCTTCAATAATAATGATAAAAGATGAGATAACGACTCAAAGACGATCATATAAAGCAGATTGATAGTAGATATATCAGAACCCAAACAACACCATATACGAGCGAGAGCAGCCAGCAAGAGGTGACGTGGAAATATCAGATATTATGTAGCAGCAGGTAGGAGCTGCAGAGCTGTAATTAACGTATGGAAATAACCAATCAGAGAAGTCGAAGCTGCAGGAGAAGCCCTAGAACCCTAACCTACAGCAGCACTTGACTGGTGGCGCGTGCTGCCGCACGCGGATGCCCTGAAACGACTTGTGGAGGTGTCGATGAGGTTGAGGGAGGTCTCGACATAGGCGCGGTAAGAGAATGTGATTGGGGCGGCCGAACAGAAAGAGCAGGGCATAGTGGCCGAAGTTCGGTCCGGGGCGGACGATGTGGCTATATATAATTGCGAAATGAATTAAAAGTAGACTCTCCTTCCCGGGGTGGGGATCGTGCGGGCACAAGTTGCCGCGCAGAAGTCGGAGGGAGGGCTTGGGAGAGAAGGAACTTCGCTTGGGAGCGGGGGAGAAGGTGCGAAAGAGTTCTGGAAATACAGGACATTTCAGGGCAGTTGAATGTCGGTGAAATGACAGGAATGACAGGAACTCCAGCTACATAATGAGGTCCAGAAGACAGGGACGGATGAGGCGCTGTGGTGCATTGTTGTACAGAAGCCGGTATTGTGAACAAAATGCAAATATTATCCGGCCCTGCTATATAACGAGGTTGCGAAGCAAACATCATGTCGTGGAGATTACATTAGAAAGCTGAAATGTGCGAGAGAGTACTGAAGAAATTCAACCAAACAGTTAGATCAGATAAGGCTAAATAGGGTCGCCATATTCTCCTCTTTTCAAACATCGACGCACGTTATACGCAGAAATGGACAGATCAGATTCTTCATGCAGCAACAAAAGTTTATAAAGAACTGATAAGATATATCATAAATAATGAAACACTACATATAAACAAGCAAATCAGGGGTGCATGTAAGCACAAAAAATGCGACATATCATGCAAGCCGTTCCAAACTATCCCAGAACAAACCAGACAGTAAACCGTTTGAGAAAACAGGATGGCCAATAAAACAAAAATATGCACGCGAAAACAGCGAATCAGGATCGATTTCAGAGCGAAAAAAATAGGTGAGAGGCCAGCAATCTTTTGCTGTCTTTTGCTGGTGGCTCGCGGGGGGTAGTATTCCCTTTCACTTCGTTCCTTCGTTTCAGGGCAGTCTTTTGCGTACGCTCTCGCAGGCACGTTCACTTTTTCCTTTTTTCTCACTACGTTCGTTTCAGGGCACATCTGAGAAAGTATACCAAGACTGGAATTGTGGCCAAATAGAAAGGTATTTGTTTATCGCGCACTGTTTAATGGCGAGTCTGCTCGCGAAGACGAAGGCCTTTTCCCAAATTGTCATCCACTCACGGAGGGAGAGCCCTGGATTGAGGTATATTCCAATAGCTGGAAGATCTCAAGCTCTCTTTCCCATTATTTACCTGTAGGGAGGGGTCTTTTACCTTCTAATGTCTATGTGCTTGTCCCGCTGAACTAGGTTCTTAATCGTTGCCCAACCAAAAGCCCCGCGTCGCGCCTCAGCCATCTTTGTACAGTTTGTGATTGACGTGACAGTGCACAGATGATATATTTGCGTATATTAATTACCGCGAGAAGTGTATATTATGAAAGAAGTAGCGACCGAAGGACAACGCTGTGACTTTTTTTTATCATATGGTTCAGCAACTAGATCGATTTGCACAGGAGCTCAAGCGGGTTGCATGAGATGTTGGAGTAGAGGGCCGAATGGGCGGACAGGCCAATGCGGACGGAATGTGTGGCCGGTGGAGAGAGATTGTTGAGAAGGTCAATATCATGGTTGACAATCTCACGGTTTAGGTCTGTGTTTTTGAAAAGATTAGCAATGTAGCTATTGATAGTGATTTTAACAAATTGATTACGATTAACGTGTCGGGGGAGATAAACGAGCTGAAATAGAAAATCAACAAGATGATTTCTAGTCTCTGTGATAACTTGTAGCGAAACAAAGCAGTCAAGAAAGCAGCTGAATTTGTGAACAATAGCAAGTCAGAATTCCTTGTGAACATGAGTCACGAGATTTGGACGTTTATGAATGGCATTATTGACATGACTTAGTTGGTGTTGGGCATTAATGATCTCGATCTCTGCATGAGGGAGATGTTAAGTGTGATTCATAATCTCGGAAATAGTCTGTTGACAATAATTGATGATGTTCTTGATTTTTTTAAGATTGAAATAAATTATTTGGTGATTAAAAAGATTTCATTTAGTTTTGGAGGCACTCTTTTTAACGCTCTCAAAACTCTTGCAGTGAAGATCAATGAAAAGGTTTTAGATCTTATATATTAAATGAACAACTCTGTGCTTGATTATGTTATCAGCAATTTTTTTTGTTTTCATCAGATCATTTTTAATCTTGTCGAGAATGTCATTAAATTTACGAAATACGACTGCATTGAACTTTTAGTTTGAAAAGCGGCTTCTAATAATTCCGATCTTTTAGAATATATATTTAAGTTTTTGATCTTTGACACTGGTATTGAGATCAACAACAACAAGTTAGATCTGATTTTTGACAAATTTTAAGAGATCGATGGTTCGATGACCAGATAATTTGAAGAAATTGATTTTGGTTTGTTTATTTCAAAGAAACTAGTTAATTTTATGGATGAAGATATCTGGGTGTTATCGGCAGTCGATGTGAAAAGCATTTTTCATTTAACATTTATAATTAAGTCAGCAGGTTTTTTCTCTGATACCATTTGTAAGCGAATTATGTCTTATAAAGATCATCAGATCTTTCTTGTTGTTGTAGATGACGATAATCATGCGATTATTATTTGTCAAATGTTAATGGCTTTTGGTCTAAAGCCAGTTGTCGCAGATCCAGTGAACCATTAATTAGCATGATGAGCGGTCAGTCAATTTTAGAATAATATATTTTTGTCGTATGATGTCTTATTTGTGGAGTCGATAAAGCGTGTGCGCGAACTAAGAACATTTGAGATATTTCAATTTGTTTTGGTTGTTTTGATTGACTCTGTTATATCAGTCAGCATGAAAACGGTGTTCGATTTAGATATCATCTCATATGTGACAATATTGTGTTGTATGAACGATCTCGCAAATGATATTATATCTGTCTTTGAGAGTTGACCCACTCGCGTCAACACAGGATCTATTTAGTCCTTGATTATCCTGTTAGCCGAAGACAATGAGATAAATTAGAGAATAATTGTCAGATATCTTAAGAAGTGTCAGCACGACATCACTGTAGTTGATAATGGTTTAAAAGTTCTGGAACAGGTTCGGCGACGGAAATATGACGTGATATTAATGGATATCTAAATGCCAATTATGGGTGGCTTCGAATCGACAACCCATATTCGCAGGCATGAATATCTGCATGTTCTTTCACGCACTCCCATTATCGTTCTGACTGCTCATGCTATGTTTGGTGATCGAGACAGATGCATCGCCGTGGGCATGGATGATTACCTATCAAAGCCAGATGATCCGGATGATTGTTAAGTGGGCTTCCGCCTTTTAAGATACCATCCGCAGAGTGCCTATTTCCATGAGAAGGACCTTTTGAAGATTCCAGTTATGGTAACTCTCATAGTCGACATTACAGGTCATTATTTTGCTTTGGACAAATATGCAGCTTTCCATTCATCTTACTGCTCTGTTAGAAACAAATTGAATCCTATTTATAGCGTCTCGTGTGGCTTATTAAATGACTTGAATATTTTAAAGCTATTCTTTTGTCCTAGTAGCATACCGCAGTAATCCTATACGTTAAAACTAAGACGCACATTTGTCAACAATTCCCTGTAACCTATCCAAAGCAAATTTACCCTCGTACGTTCTTAAATTTAAGCCTAGTAATTGCCCGAGTGGTTCAATACTTTTGGATCAGCTCATATCAACTGAATGAGGGCGATGAAAGTTGATGATTTCCGAATAACTGCGTGCAAATGGTCAGTATTGAGACCTGGGGTGCTGCTCGAGAAGGATAGGATGGATAGGTTTTTCGTGTCGTACATAATGATCTTCCAGGTATCTATAGGAAGCTCGATGTCGTCGGGTAATTGACGAAGCCTTTCTGTCTCGGGCTCATTGCTGGGGTCATGATATGGCTGAGGATATGGGTGGAACAGAGCTTCCTTTGCACTGATTCTCTTTTTAGGGTCAAAAACAAGCATCAGTTCAAGAAGAGATACCGCTGCAAAATATCAGACGAACACATTAAAAACCTGCCACATATATTTAAGTGCACGTACCGTCCGAGTCAGCAGTCTTGAACTTAGTGGCTAAAGGCTGGCGTTCCCGGTGAGGCAGAGATTCAACAAACCAAAGCGTCTGCAGCAATTGAAGCAACTTAGAAAGCTTGTGCGGATTGCAATACTTTGGGCGGAAGCCTTGATCACGAGGAAGACAACGACCAACAATGCGTGAGGAAATGGCGCGGGGTATTTAGGAAAAGCCCCTAGAATTCTTGGTCACTAAAAATGACGACATCGAGCAGACTGCAATAATTACAAGCGCTTTTGACAGTGCCAAATGGTGATTGGTTTGCCAGCGACCTATCTAGCACGATATTTGAGTAGTCGCGCAAGTAGCAACTTTACACTGCCTTCATGATTGTCCTTCTAGCCTCACAAATGCTTCTTGTACAACATTTCCTAACATACCTCGCCCAGTAGTGGTCTTTTTGGCCGTTAGACTCATGGCTCATACACTTTTAATTTGACCCCTAAGCAGCCGCTTCGAAGTAAGAAACAGAAATTCCAATTTCGGTGTATGTCTCCCATAAGGGCATGTTAACAATAACATGATGACCGTTTGCCCTCTTCCCATGACCTCCTATCCTCACCAGCCGGTCGTAGAGCTTCCTAACGCTTGTGAAAGTTTCTACTATGTGACACAGCATGGATCAACTGTGAATAGGCTACGTCATTAGAAGGCATGTTTTGTGGGAATTGCCTGAAGACATTTGCCTTTGCGCCCTGAACTTAATTATTGTCTCTTTGTGTTTTATTATTCTAACATTTGATGGTAATACTAAAATCAATTAATCCTATCGCTGGTTATCTTACTTTGAGCCTATGTTGACATTCTTGAGCGTAACGATATTAGTACTTAAATATCAGTCGTGAATAGAGACTAGAGAAAGTCTTTATAAATCTAACAAATATCATATATAGTGTACAAGCAATCCAATATTTCATGTGAAATATCAGTCCTTTAGCTTCTCTCAGTAAGAAGAACTAACACTTATCTAAATTGAAATGGTATGAATGAGATGAAAACATAGTTTTTAGGGATAGATCAGCAATTTATTCCTATTATACAGTACAATTTCATACCCTACCAAGTAGGCGGAGTTCTGGCTTCTTCATCGCATATCTTCATTCCTGTTCTCCATTTGATCTTCGGTTCTTTGTCCTTGTTGGAGCACCCGTATTGATGTTTCTGTCTTGTCACCCTGATACGCACTACTCATGCATTAGGGTTAGACCCGTATCTATACAACCGGGTCTTAGACCCACAGATCCACACACAATACAACAATCTTACACACATGCTACAATAGTCCTGCTTGTTAAATTCTTGTATCGCAACAGTTGCCAATGGCGCTTCTCGGAATTTGTTTACGGTTTCTCGTTAATAATTTGGTAGTGTAACACGGGCCACACTGGGCTAGAAATGCGTAGAATCATGCAACTTTAATGTTACCGTGATATTCCAAGGGCCTTGATCGAGCCTTCGCGACCGCATTAAGAGCAGCAGAATTCCCCCGCTCATATACAATACGGCGTTCTTTTACCCATCTCGGAAGCGTGTGGCTTGCGCTACATGAAGAGCAACACCGCACGGGTTTGTTTCTCCGTGGAGATACATCCCAATATCCACATTCACAGGGACAAATTTACGTCGTGGTTAAGTTATAGCACTCATTCCGCAAAATTAAGCAACACATCCTCTTCCATAGACTCCTGCACAGTACGTCAAGTCCCGCGGAAGTGACGTATAAGGCGTTAGTTAGGCTATCAACGGGACGGTATTTGGCGCTGGCGTTAGTAATACGCTTGCAGTGAAGATCTAGATACATGACGGGCTTCGTAATTAAAGGGAAAATTCTCTTGGTTCAAAGACCTTGTAGGCGGTGCTTGGTCTCTTTAACATTGAGGCTGCTCCCAAGAAGTCGAACTGCGTCACTATTACAACATTACGATACCGGCTCCTGAGTATTCGAGTCAACCCTGCATTTTAGGTTATTCTGATATTCATCGGTTCGTTTTATGATCCAGCCACTGGTTCGTAATATCGGCCAGACTTTCGCACAGCCTCGCTCTTACCCGTACCCCTCCTAAGCGGCGGGTGAATGATGTAATACCAATGCCAATATGCTTGCACGGTTTGCACTTTAATTAGGCATCAAAGTGCTATCTATTTTGATAGGATAATAAACAAACAGGTATATGTTTTCAACAATTGGGCGCCTTTTCACGATGGCGTTCAAACATGAACTCCAACAACGAAAGACAGACCCACCGAAACAAAAAATAATGAGAACCTCAATGTCCATATACTTTCTGGCGTTCAGCACACTTGTCCAGGACAGAAAGACTGATCTCTGACATGAAGTTTGGGACAGTTTCAAGAAGAGTGTTATCCAATATAGCATTCTCGTTAGTCCTCAACGTTGATAGGTTGTCTCTTGTCATTTGGATAACAAGGTCCCTGAGTCCACGATCATTATCTCTCGTTGAGTTGTACACTTCAATGACAGCGGAGGCAAAAGACTCTCTAGTAGGAGATTTCATGGTTAAGTTTAGGCAAGTGTGGGAATCCAAGGTCTATACTGGAAATGAACTGCTATTATGAAATTAAACATACCAGTTGGACACTTCTGAAATGGGACACACCCATGAGCAGGAGAAGACCTTTTAGAAAGGAGATGTGAAGATTAGGCAGTATAGAAATAAAGTTTAGATGTAGACATAGACACCTTGCTCATCTTATTTAGCACAGAGGCATAGCCCCATTTAAATGCACATCTAAATGCCAAGAAACGTACTAACAGCGGGCCAGAGTTCTATTCCGTCGTTGGCAAGGCATATCAGAATCTTCTAGATTCCCCCCTCCCTCCCCCGGGGCACGCCAGGAATTAAACCTCAAGTTTCCTAGCCGGGCGAAGTCCTATTTACACATCTAGGCATTGTTTCTATGATAAGGAAGTTTTGTGTGGCATGTCGTAGACGAAGGATCTAGCCCTCATTTCGTGAATGATCAAATAATTGGCCCAGCTCTATATGGAAAGGCGGTTCAACCATGTGCGACAGAGGTTAGACCACGCCTACCGCCCTGTTTCCTGTTTGATAGTGGTGCTTGCTGTTATGATGGAGTGATTATTTCGACTGCGCATCCGTTTCTTGTAGAGGGTCAAGGCACGGGCTCTTCCGTTCGTGTAGTGGGAACGGATATAATATCCCGTCCAGTGAGTGTATTAAAATAAATACAAACTTTGGAGGCGTTATTTCGGACAATATCCCTGAAAGTGAAAGGGAATCGACGTGTCAGGCGAGAGCTTGCGCACACAGAGGCCAGCTTTTGAGTAAGAGCTACATTTCCTTGAGTGCAAAGTAATTGGAGTATATGGATTCGTCGACTGGTATTAGGATAGGATTAAGGTTCTCTGTGATTGGAGCGTTCTAATTACGCCCAGCCAAAAAGGTGCCTGTTATTCACAATAGAGAATCCGGGGCTAGAGAAAGGTGGCTTGGTCGATGAAGGACCCATAATAGAAGCTACAGTCGTGTGTGTGTGTGTGTGTGTGTGTGTGTGTGTGTGTTTATACTCCGGCCCCTCGACTTTAGGGATATGCGGGTTTGTTACAAATTCATTGTTCATCGGGTCCTCCTAGACCGAACTTTTGGAAAGTTCGTCAATTCACAAATCTCGGGCAGGCGGTCAGAGTTCGCGGTATCTGCTTTTGTTGACGAGTCTCTAACATCATGTATTGCTAGACGAAGAAATGACTCCACTTTTCGGGTGTGACGTTATCTGTGGTTGGACCTAGTACTTTTCGGCTCGCTCACATGCCTGCTGCTCTTTCTCTCGTAGTCGCTGCAATCCTTCTCGTAACCGGCGATCTTCGAAACGCCAGCACAGCTCTTGTGCCTCTTGTGCAGGTAATATCGGGACATTACGTAGGTAGGACGGGTAGAGCGGGGCGGAGCGGGGATCTCTAGATCAGGGTAGATTAATTTTGTAGCATATTGCATAGTGAATACTGTCCTCCGGATCTCTGAAATACCAGGCACATACAGTGGCATATGTATATCTATCTAATCGCCCACCCCGTCAGCAAATGCTCCGATGAAAGTTGAGACCTGATGGAGTACTAATAGGTCTGTTATCGCGTTAAAGCGGCAGCGGACTGCCAGAGCAGAGCAGTGACTGAGGCGTAGGCCGCCCTAAAACAACAACAAACTCCAGATGCTAGCTACTCCTCTAACGATGACCAGGTATTTATCTAGGATATATAGGGACTACATCGGCGGCAGCTTGAAGAGGAGCAGAGACTTAGGGACAAGTTGTACGGTTGCAAACTCAAGCTGTAAGGTAATTCACCATCCAGATCCTTGATATTTGTCTGGCGGTATTGGAGAGAATAGGTCATTCGTCACCAGGTTGGACAATGAAAGCCACATACGCTCGGGCTGAGGATATGCCATACGACAAAAAGCGCAATTTATTCCCCGCCAGGAGTGTGGCTCAAAAGTGCCAGGAAGAGTAATCGGGATTTATCTCCGCAACGGGCGCCAATGGATATGTTTCAAATTGTTACACATGACGAAAGAATGTAAATAGATGTGTCATACAAACATCCCATACGAAGGGAACAAAACCATCCACGGAATCATTAGACGCACAGATATGATACTTATATCCAGCCAGAGGTCACCTCTTGGATGTGATTGCCAAAATAACTAGATAGCAATAAGTACTGTCCGTTGGTGGTACTCATAACGCGAGCTTTTACCCTGGGTTTGGGATGGCCACGTCTCCTTGTTCTCATCGTCCGCATAATGGTAAGTCAGTCACCCAAGCCCCTAGAAGGGAGCTAAATATCTACTAGTTACACCCGTAAGCGCAGATTGTTGTTTGAGGCTTTATCTCGGAGACAGTGTTCAAAGGCTTTCCAAGAAAGCTTGTGCTTTTCTATTACATACTTTATCTCCGGAAGTAAATAACGGCACACGCGATGCTGATGCACGAGAGTATCTACTTTCTTTTTTTGCTCAGGACATTGTTGGGGATGAACAAGCCCCAGAGCGACGGTTTTTGCTAAAAACGAAATTTACTGGCAGCGATGAACAGATACTGGATAAGATTCTCGCAGTATTGAGAGCCATCAAGCTTTTACGAAAAGGAAAAATAGGTATGTCACATAATCTCCAGACTGATCACTAGCTAAATTCGTTCTGTAGACTCAGAGTCACTTGTTCAGACACCACTATCTTACCCTCACGTCCCAAGTGAAGTTTTTGACGTGGAGAAGGTCTTTGATTGCATGAGCGGTCATTGTCTACCTTCACGTTACTACTATTTCGAATTACTCAGCAAGATTTCTCTCAACAAACTGAGGGCTATTGCATCTGCCTTTGTTACCTGTGCAGATCCAGAGATGAAAAGGGTATTTCCGTATCAAGCTGGCCGCCAACCACGATGGTGGCCTCGAGAAATTCTCTTCCGGGGCCTGCAGTACTTGAACGCACAAAGTATAGTCTTTCATCCTGCGTACCGCTTTTATTATACTAATCAGCCTAGGCCTACTTCGATTGATAGTATATCTTCTATGCGGTCTCTACCCAAGGGTTAAAGCTGAACATTTTCTGGTGACCGTTAAGCAGCCTGGTGTAGAGCCAGATGTTATCCAGCAACTTCTGTTTATGAGATTTGTTGAAGAAATGAACAATGAGAGTGCGCTTCCCATAGTTATTAACGGGTATACTAGCTCTGCTAACTTCTAACAGAACCATCTGTCGTGAAATACTCAATGGCCTATCCGATTATGCTTCCTTGTCCAGATGGAGTAGGAATGCCTACAGAGAGAGGTCGGGTTCATAAAGCTATATATGGAAGTTTTGCAGGCGATGATTTTGTGGAGGGCCAATCGGGGCGGTTAGAGTTTTCATAGGAGTTGGTCGTTCTCCGTAAATTACACGGTCACAGGTTGAATGGAGTCCTCATTTCCAAACTTCAAATCCACCCCAAACTCCAGTATGACTTCCGACAAAGGATGGTGCCTAACTTATCCCAGTGTACACTTGAATTGATTCATGATATGATATGCAGCGATGATCTTACCACGTTTCACATGGCTGAAGCTGGTGGCTGCAGCAAGCGCGGCATCACTAGAATCTGCTCAAACCTCAGATTATTCGGCAATACCAAGGCCTCTCCGATGAAAAGGGGACGGTCACATCGCATGACACCCACTATAATTGAAGCTCTTCTTAACCATCTACTAGAAAAACCTGGATTATATCTCTTGGAAATGCAATTATTTTTGCTGGATCAGTTTGGCGAGCATACCTCAAAGTCCACTATTAGCGAAGAACTTCATCCCCAAGGATGGTCAAAGAAGAATGCGCTAGAAAAGGCAAGGGGGGAAAACCAAGCCTTACGAGATGACTCTTTTCATGGAATCTCAGAATTTCGTTCATACCAGCTCGATTTCATGGACGAGTCTGGGTGTGAGGCATTATTTCAATGTCAAAACATGTAGTATAAATCTACCAGAGCGAATCAGAGCCACGGTACCGACACCCATTCGTAACAAATTATATACTTACTTGGAGGCCAGTTTCCACCGACTTGGTTGCATTCCACAGCCAATATGTCGTGTAGATGCTCGAAAGTATCTAAATCTTTCGGGATCTGGAACGGAGTCGGGCAACAGGATAAACAAGGGATGGGTATGAGTGCACTGCAAGGGCTGATAGTCCATTAGATTTCAAGGATGGTAGCTTGCATTATCTACTCACCTTGTCCAGTCCCATATCTTGGGAGACTGATGATATCCGAAAGCGTTTTGTTGTCGATGCGGTTATCAGAGCTATTTCCATACCAGCGGATAAGCCCCCGAGCCCCAAGGTCTCTGGTTGATAGTGTACCGAGAACATAGTGCGGGCATACCGTCAAGCCCGGTATGGCTTTTAATCGGGGTCAGTTGGAATCGTGATCTTCGAGACGTGCTGCAGAAAAAGGATAATGGATCTGCATCAATGGAGTAAGGCTCGGCATGGACCCGATCGGAGCCTACTGCGTGAGTAGAATAAATCGTTTCTGTCTTAAAAACACTTACTAAAATTTCGTGGGAAGCCCAAGGGGCCCGAAAATGTGCCGGCCTCGTCATCGATGAGCTGAAGTCCTCTTCTCTGCCTAGTTCAGTCGAAGAACTCATGGCAACCACAACAGACCCATCTGCAAAGTACAACTGGGAACAAAACGGACGAGAAGAAGGATGATTGCCCGCGATGAGAAGAGCCTCCGGCAGGCAGAATGATTCATTTTGCTTTTTTGGGTTGGTTCAAGTGGAAAGCAGAGATTTTAAGGCTGGTATTCACACCACTTTATATAGATTTCCTTGCAATCACGGGAGAAAACGTGGCCTGAGGCCTTGAATACTTTGCGTGCTCTTTTCCAACGTCTGGAATCTTTTCTTTCCTTTTTTCATCAGGAAAATAAATCACAATTTAACCGCTCTCCAGTGCTCTCTTCACCTGTGGCCCTTTGCGCCTAACAGACGTTGAATGACCTTATTTTAATATTTATTCATGAGCTTCGAATCAATAAACATCATAGTAAAAGTTTAAATGAACAGGGGCTAACCAACCGCAATTTCTAGTAAGGTTTACCGCGGATCTGTTTAATGATGGTTTCAGCATTTGCTGCACTGTTTTCAAGCCCCAAACTTGCGACATGATTCGGTATTTTGTTTTAAAGTGTAATAGTTTTGGCACCCGAGGATGGCAGAGCGGAGGCCTTGATTTGCACACCCCTGTAACCTCTTCTGATCGATGTATTTAACCGTTAACTTGTAGCCGACATTAATAACATGCTGAGTACTCCTGCTGTTTGCCAGTCCTTAACGAGGGGTTGGAGACTATTGGTTTATCCAGGAAATGGAACATTTCGGGGTGACCAAGAAACAAAATGACCAGACATGGGCATTTGTATGACTATCCTAAACTGTAGCTTTATGCGGCATGGTGAGGGCTCCCCGGGTTTTCTTGCCGGGGATCCTCGCGAATGTAACCGCTCTGAACTGACCGGCAGTGAAAACCTCCCTTCCCCTCCTACAGAAGTTACATTTTTATATGCCCATCAAAGCATGTAGTACTAAAAGCCTAGCAAGCTTGTTCACGTTCAGGATGAACATTCATCATTTTTTTATCCGACCCTGCAAATAAGTCTACCATTATTGTTACCAAAAGCACCGACCGAGCGATAGACAGCCGATGAATTACCCTCTATGACTGGGGGCTTTATCTCTTCCCGATATATTGCCCGGTTTTTCTTAAGCTGGACGTGGCTATTCGCGTTGGACTGTCCTGCCTATTAAGGTGTTTTTGTTGAGTATCACGATGGCTGAACCTTATGGCAGGGATTGAGAACAGATATATATGAGACATCCCGCTCCTGTAAAGATAACTCTTTAAGCCAACTAATAAAGAATCAACCTTGCTATCACTTATCTTAACACGCAACGCACAAACGGACGCGACTTGCCCGGGCGTCATTTGTTCCGTTGACCCACTTGGGCTTACCCCCTTCAGCTGGACCTGGAAATCAGCCGGTCATCTATTACCTCTTCAAAAAGGACCAGGAACGAATTCATCACGTTGCAGATGCTTGACTGATTCCCGTCAAGCTGCCGAGCCGCGCACGTAAACTCTACAGCTACATACCAGGGGGTCATTCAATCAAGCGCAAATAACCGTGTCTGTTGGTGGGAAGACCGCTGCAGTTGAAAGATAACCAGGCGAAATGACGGCATTCTGACGATCCCCCTTCCCTAGTCTCACCACACCTTGCCCAAGCAATGGCCAAGGTTGTAGTGGTTGAATGGTGTTCGGGCGTGATTTACTATGGTATTTAAAATGACTTACTATCCACTCGATATTCTCATATCCTTCCTTTAACTGCTGGATATCGTGTCTGATCTTTTCTTGCCAGCGTGACAAATGCCCGTAGTGGGAGAGAAGCACTGAAATAGAACCAGTGTAAATGATCTGGAGCAGAGAAATACCCGACCTTGCAAAGAGCAGACCCACCCGAATTCGTTGAAAATGCCTGGGTATTTCCTTCCATTCCTGTTGAGTATCACGGTGGCTGTGTTGAAGATATGGTGGCTGAATCATGTGGCAGGGATTCGGAAAGGATATATATATGAGGCATCCCGCCCCTGTAGAAGCCAAAAAACATAAGAATCAACCTTACCTTACTTCAACAGTATGGATGGCTTGTAGACTTGGTTCGGCTGTTACAGAATTTTGTCGGAGCCGACTTGGTGAGCCGGACCCTGTGGGCAGTGCCTAGCACGAAGGCCGGCATTAGAAGGATTCTTGAAATTATCCCCCCTTTGAATTAGTATGGACCGATTTAAACTGGACGCGGTCCGCCTTAGTACTCGTTGTCCGGAACCTAATCGACCAAGTTATAGGTTTCGTTACACCACATGACTAGTTGCATATGATACAGCGTTAACGTTAGACAGGAGGACGTTTGCTTGATACGTCAATCAACGAAATTCGCCGGCACATTTATTACGCTTCATAGGAGAGGCAATGACGATTAACAGTCTACTACTTGCGCCCCTTGGAGAAGAGAGAGAACTAACTGCCCGTAGACGAAACGTAATTCGGGTAGTATGGTCTGCAACTTTGAGTTTGACAATCCATTTGCGGCAGTGATCCTATCAACCCTCCACAAATTCAACGTCCGGTCCCAAAGTATATTCGAAAATATTTTGTCATCTAAGGGGAAACTATTGTTTAATCACAAAGAGTCGTGATGACTAGTGGTTGGATATGGCGTTCTTTTAATTCAAGCTACCGATGAAAAACACTAGGCTGTTCGGACGAGGGGCAGAAGCTAATATTGTAGAATAGCCTACCACCGTAGTTCCACGCCTGGATGATTTTCTTGTCATAAGGCCCGGTTCTAATACTGATCGTCGATTCCTCGATCCTGGTTGTTACTATGGATAGCCGGATGACATGAGTTGAAGCGGGTGCGGTGCGAGGCTGTGTTTTAGGCCGAACAATATCTCACTTCTCTATCCGACACAGACCAGGAACTTTCCTCTCGGGTCTCCGCTATTTAAACATACTTCCCTTGCTCCATTTCATTGTTGGTGTGACCAGGATCTCGTGGTGTCGAGCTGGACCTTTGTCGAAACCCGTATCATACACACGTGGCCACCTCGTATTTACAACAAGTATATCGACCGCCTATACGCTCATTCGTGGGCTTTTGCCAGGTTTACAAGGAAGCTGTTACGAAAGCAGTTCATAACGATGTGTTTAGTGTTTACAAGCATACCAGCCTGCTCTAGTAAAGGGAAAATCAATCCCCAAGGCCAGTAGAGTAATGAAATCTTAATCGCTTGTCCGTTAAGTCCTCTTGTCTCCCATATCAATGCATTCCACTTATGAGTTAGGAAACATTAACTATCAGAAGTCATGAATTGTAGTCTCACAGATCTCTCCCGCTTTAGAGCAAATTAATCGGGCTCTCGAAGTTTGGTTGACTGAGCGTTCGTATAAATCTCGGCCGTAAAAGTGCGACGAAACCGGGGATGTATAAGTGTTGGCCAGAATATCAGGTTCCTCTATCTGACCAGGGTAGATATTTATCATTGAAAGTCGATAAGTAACTGAGGATCTCTAACTCTTTGCGTAGGGACCTGCAATCTTAGGTTCATAGGTTTCAAACACTAGATAAGTGCGTAGGTAATGCAGCAAGGCAACCAGTAGTGCCGACGGGGAATCGGGACATTGCTCCCGGCTGACAGCTTTTTCAGCCCACCCATGGTATCGGGTCAGATCCTCTTTCTAAGCCGCCAGTACTCTGTAGCTTGTCCTGAGTCTGAACTGTGTCCGATTTATCCGGGTATTTTATGGGGCTTACTTCATGGCTATTGTTTGGTGTTATTCCAACCCACCCACTAGTTTCGACAGAGTAAGTGCCCGGGTAACACCGTTCATTCAGTTGACTACGAGGAACTACTGACCATGGCTCTCTCTAGGTGAAGACTTCTATGCGGTTATTATGCGGTAATCAGTCCTAGTTCTCTAGCAAAAAAAAAAAAAAAAAAAAAAAGAGGCTACCAGTGTCAGAAATACGAGCTCTTGCGCGTCTTAAGCTATATAGAGTTAGAGTCGTACTGATATCCCCTCACATCCAAAGTTTAAATATGCTTAGTCGGTGTAGAGAGGAAACCGAATCTTCGTTTTTCAGACATATCGCGGTCCGTTATATACCCTTACAGCAAGCCGAATAAGTCAAGGTCAGATATTTAATCCTATGCATTTTCCAGTAGCAGCTGTCAGAAGTATTAGAGATAGGTCATTCAGTATATGAAAACAGCTATGGCAGTATGAGCAGAATAATTCCCTACGCTAAGTAAGGATTGACACTTTTTTGGTGTAGCGGAAAAACTGCGACAACAGCCAATATAGCTGATATGTGGATTTTTAAAGTCATTTAGTCATCATGATAACCCCTTGAGTGGTGCGTGTCAAAGCCCTAGAGACAATTGATACCGTAGATTGAAGCAGGATCAGCCACGGCTTCTATTAGTGCGATAGGACCCATTCAGAATTTATTTAATTTTCGGTGACAACAGAGTAGGTCGTGTACAATAATATTGCAGAAGGTTATTTGTGAATAACACCGTGCCATGTGGAACTTTATTTTGCGTTTGCTTCATAATCTACTCCTTAAGCAGTTGGTCTATATACAAAAGAGAAGAGATAGACTACTACCACAGCAAAAAAGGTAAAGTCGACGAAAGCGTTGTGCCTAAAGCTAGCCATTTTAAATCCGGGGATGAG
Source organism: Aspergillus melleus (assembly GCF_016097325.1). Classification (NCBI taxonomy): domain Eukaryota; kingdom Fungi; phylum Ascomycota; class Eurotiomycetes; order Eurotiales; family Aspergillaceae; genus Aspergillus; species Aspergillus melleus. The sequence goes on from NW_025763378.1 coordinate 628,097, forward strand.
CAGGAACGTATAAATACTACCATAGCTATTTTACAGGTGGTGGGCGTAAATATCTACAGCATTCTTTTTTCTATATCCGGTTTACTTTCACTATAATCATAACTAATCCTTCACCCGGTGATTCATGCCTCCTTATCATGTCCGAAAGTCAAGATTTCATGTCACCCAAAGCGATCTATCAAGTAGCCCCTTCAAAGGCTACCTTATTCGATGTATGCAGGTCTAAATCGCTACCTACCAAAACGCCCCCGGCAGATTTACCGTCTGGACCTTTGACTGAGACCAGCTGGATAGGGAGCGAGTCGAGCGACACTGATAGCAACTGTGGCGACTTGTCTCACCTTGGAACTACATGCAACTCGATAGAAAATCACCTTGCCTTTCCTAGGTTAAACAGCGACGAATATGCCCACCGAGCCAACCACTTAGTCTCTACAGAAGATAGCTCCATTTTGATGCAGCGAAATCCACGCCGCATCCTTCAAATGGCACAGTTCGATGCAGACCAGGCCAACAAGAATCATACATACCTTGCTTCAACCTCTTTGCAACCAAATTCATATTGCTGTCAACTGTCACACCGGCTGCGGAAACCCTTGGCTACCAGTCATTATTTTCGAGAGAAGAAATTGGAGTTCTTCCCCGAGCTAGATCCATCATTGCGGGCGGGAGACATTATGGTTCCGTGCAACTGCCTCACAGAGTCGCAGAAACGGGAGAGTGGCGTCCATGTCTCTTCTAAACGCGATCGATGGATTGCATTCAAGAAGGCGGGACTAAATCTGGTCTGTGACGCTCGGGACTGGGTTAAGCCATACCTGTATTGGAAGATCATCAAGGCCAAGAAGGAAAAGCGACCCGTTCCACCTAGCAAATAATTCAGACAAAGGGTATATCGGGAGTTGGTTGGTAAATCGATGGAAACCCAAAAGGCAGCCCAAATAGTATTCAGCTCTGATGCGAAAGGGTTCAATGTTAGTTAAATATTTGCTCTTTTTGGTTCAAGCTTAAGACCTGTCCGGGTGGTCCCGGTTGTTTTTTAAGCAGATCGTCCAGCGTTTAAAGATGTCTCGATTTGCACGCTCCGGTCATTTCGTGCGGTTCACATGTTAAGCTTATAGCCGACATCAATAATATAAGATGTGTCAGCCAAAATCCCGATTAGTTAGTTAACGTAATCCACTACCGAGCGGATCACCTCCTCTCCAATTCCTGCTGGCGGGCTGAATATTAGGAACTTTATCAACAAAACTCTTATATTTCTATATAAAAATTAATTTGAAACTTAATTAGGACATTGTAACCTCCTATGTCCTAAAGTATGACAATCACTGCAGCGCGGGGGCGCTCGTACGCGCGGTTCAACTGCTGAAGGTGTAGGATCTGTTGATATAGTATCTTGAGCTTTTTGGATCTCTTTTTTACTCTGAATCGCTCAAGGCCTTCCTGAATAGAAAGGCCTTCTGCAGTAGCTAGCTGCTTAGTAGAACGGTTTCTTTTTTGAAGCTGCTTTTCATGAGAAGCGCGTAATTCACGTATTTCTTCGCGCGCGCAAGAATAAGCTCATTAAGATGTAATTCATGACCTTTAATGATTTTATTAAATCGCGTCTCTAGCGAAGATGAAGGACTCTGCGTACGCTCACGTATGCGCGTTTTAAGTAGCTGCTTCACGGTAGATGCCTGCTTTTCGAGCTGCCTTGTTGTATAGAGCGTTTTAGGAGCTGAATTTGTTGATCGACTGCCTGGTGATGTAGGGGTCTTTAGTTGAATATTCAATTGACTGAGCACCCTGTCTGGATTATAAGGAATAAGCCCAGTCGCAGAGAATCCACTACTAATATTACTGGTAGTGTATATCTCTGCGCGTGCTTGACGGAAAGCTTCAAGAAAGTCAAGCTTGTCAATATGATTAAATCCTAATCGCATCTTATTCTCCACTAAGCGTCCGTACGCGCTTTTTACTGGTGAAAAGCAGCCAACATCTAGAGGCTGTAGTAGATGCGAAGAGTGTGCAGGCATGCAGATAGGTATAATATCATTCTCATTGCATACTTGGTCGAATTGAGGCGTAAGATGGCTACCATGGCCATCAAGAATCAGCAAACGATATTTTCCTGTTGTACGACTCGTAGTAGCAGGAATAAAGAGATTCTTAAGCTAACGAAGGCTTATCTCATCTGTAGTCCATCCATTATCACTAACTTCAATTCGCCAATCGCGTGGTAGGTCTGCATCTTTGTACCAACTCTCTATATGGACCTATCCAGTAGAGTTAATACATTCAATTGATGTAACCCATTCTCGATTGCCTGGCTGTATAAGAAAAGGCTTGCCAGGCATCTCAGCTCTAGTAACTACTTTTGCAGTAGCTACTAAGCCCATTGCGAAGCCAGTTTCATCAAAGTTGTAGATATCTTCTTGTGCAATCCCGTGTTGCATTATAGTGATTTGTCCGCAGTTAAACCACTCTTGAATAAGCTTTGGGTCTTCGCATTTTGCTCGCTGGTGATTATATCTTCGAGAAAAGCGAGTTTTTAATTCAACACGTCGTTTGATAAACTTATAAACCCAGTTCTCTTCGACTGATTGAGCAGGTATAGCCGCATATCCTTCTTTCCGTTACCCTTATCGCCTTGGCTTTGTTACAGCGCCCTGCATGTATCCGTTAGCGCATATTGGTCTGCAGCGATTCAGACGCACACAGAGGGTGAAGATTGGAAAGGCCAAATTAAAATAAAGGAAAACGGTAGCGGGGGGTTGTAAGGACCCACCGAATTCTCTGACTTAGCCTCAGTTCTTATAAGCGGTAAGCCCTGACATGAAGACGCTGTTAGGTTAAGCCGGTTTAGCCTCGACCTTCAGTTATTCTAGAATTGACCCATTTGAGGTGGTTCGATGTTCTAACAGTGCCCCACACTGGGTCTATATTCAATTATTGGTGATATGGCTCTATATCGATGTTTATAAATCAGAATTTATCGGTCATCTTTGACTAAATGATTGTTTTTATTTGATCACGGATAGTTTATCGAGCACATATTGCAGACAAACAATTAATTAATGTGACTTAAACAGAAACAATCAACATAGATTTGATTGTTATATCGTTTATTAACATATTTTTTTGATGCATACAAAAATGTTCATTTATAGTCTTTTCTACGTTCATAGATTTTCGATTGAATCACATTTTTGAATCGAAACTGCGAAAAGATTCATTTTTATGATTTTGCTGATAATGAAAAAAGAATTAAAAGATCTGTTATTGTCAACATGTGCAAAGCAGTTTATGCCGTGATTGAATTATTTTGAATTTTTAACGATCAAAATCAAACAAATGTTGCATGTTTATCCAATAACAATTGTCTGAATATCATTAATACAATTTTTTATATTCAAAAAAAAAACAACGCGCTCGCAATTGTTATAAAAAACAAATATCTAAATCCTCCATTTGTCAAACAATAATGAGTTTCTGTATCATGACACGGTATTGCTCATTCATTAAAACAAGTTCTTGAATGAAAAAAATACATGTGCGATGTCAATATCTTTTATGAACAGTAACACAATCTTAAAACAAATGAGATTGAGCAATCTTCTGTACAGATCCAAAACAAATGCATTTTATTGAACATTGTAAAGACTTTTAGTCTGATAAAGAGTAACATTCAATGTCAAAGACTGTGAATAGACGAGCACATGTAGAATATGTTGATTTATGATATCAATCAAAACATTCATTTTGTTTAATGTTTTTTTTATTGATAATGTACGCTGTAATATTATGATTTTTCAATGATTCGACATGTCTTTATTTTTTCTTTTTTTTTGACATCATATATTGATGTGTTATTATCAATCAAAGTTTCCGTTTCATTTCATGTGTTTTTTTGATTAATAAAGTGTCTAAATGTATTATTTCATGTTAATGTCTCACGTTGATCGGACAAATATAATAATTGAGGAATCTATGTCTTGAAATCTCTAAGACTAAATGTAATATCTTAGAATAAGATATAAAAAAAAAGAATTGACTTGCGACCCATAGGTCTGCATGTGAGAGCCAGATATATATATATTGATTAATCTCAACTTCTCATTGAGATAAAACGATGATATTTATATGTAAAAATTCATAATAAGAAGAAATAATCATAAAAGATCACGAACGTTTCTAACGTTTTATTAAAGATCTGATTAAAACAATTATAATTAATGCAGTTCATAATGCTGTTGCAGTCATTAAATATTAAAAATATTTTGATTAATATATTCAGACATGAAACGACAGTGAAACTAGTGCAATCAATTCCAAAAGATAGTGATATTTCATTATTAGCTGCAAATTGTGGAAGAATCAGGTGCTTCGAGCAATCCGCCAAACCCTCGCTAAAGGCAAGTTCCGAAAACCTTTATATGAAGCGGAAGGTTCCATGAAAATAAGCGGTATTTGCCATGAAATCGGCCATGAAGACCACGTGATATTGAAGATATAAAGGGCCTTTCTATCCCCTAGTTAGCATTCAAGCAAGCTTCAATAATTCATTCATTTTTCTTTCACTTCGGTAGCCTACCCCTGGCACCCCAAATTCCTACACAAATGATAATGAATGATCACATACAATGTTACTGAAAAAATTGATATTATAACATATGTTGTCTGATTCAGATTAAACAGAATGATATCTGTTTGGAAAACTGGATCATGAAATATTTAAAATGGATGAGGATTTATCATTTATCATGAATAGGCTGCGGCATATCCGCCGACTTGGATATCACTTCCATATCCAACAAATATTCGCACTTGCATAAATCTCGCTAGTTTATTCTATTATAGATTATTATATGATTCTTATGTCGCTGACACACACTTGTTTTAATGTCAATATATATGTGTTCTGGTTATACTAATACTTTTTAGGTGATTTTTCTATTTCTTTTATAAAATAATTAGAAATAAGTCTGTACTAAGAAATAAATAATATCAATTTGTCTTGTTAGATCCAAGATATTAGACTATTGTGTTGTAGTTATTAATAATTTTAAATTTATTTTTTTATCTATAGTATTGTTGCGGAAATATATATTTTACACAAAATAAAATCAGTCTATTTTTTATCAAATATCTATAAAATAATATAACTTTGTAAAAAATACATTAATCTTTTTAGATATAATATTAAGAGATATGAAGATGTCTGATTAATATAATTATTTTATTTAATTATTATAATATTATATAAATTTATAAAAAAATTTCGATTTTTTTTTTCATTTGACGGATTTTGAAGTTTTTGATTGTTATGAATATGTGAATATTAATTGGATATTATACAATATTTAATGAATATTTGCATGATATTCATACGATATTAAATTGATTATTTAACATTTTTTCAGAATACTAAATATTTATTTAATTAGTATATAGTATTGCCTTTTAACACATCGAAATCGTTTTTATAATATTGTTTATTTTTATTTTTATTATTTTTATTATTTTTATTATTTTTATTATTTTTGTTTTTTCTGTAAATCTTTCGCTTGACATTTATAAAAAACTTGTTATTATGTCTCAATCTTAAGTCTTTAACAATTAATATAAAATATCTCAATTTGCTGAATCCTTTATTAATTTTGATTTTTTTCAATTAGACGATTTTCTCAAATTTTCAATTAATATTTTAGATATTTATTCTGTCTCTTGAAAAAAAAAGTTTTATATTTTTGTTTTGTTTGAACGTGTTGGTAAATCCTTCCAGTAATTTTATATTTGTTATTTTAATGACAAACAAGATACACAAATGAAGGTATTGCAAAAGCAATTTGTGTATTGATGATTAGATATTAAATATAATTTAAAATCAAAATTTCGCAAGAATATCAGATAGATTAATGAGTTTAAAAAATCTGATATTTGATTATTTTTTGATTAGATTATACATGAAAAAATCAACAAGTCAAAAGTGATATGTAAATGTTGTCAAAATGTTATTATTTATTTAAAATATTAGTGTGCAGGTCTCTTTTCGATGCAGACATATTTTAATAATAATGTTTGCATTAATTTGCGATTTTTTTAAAAAGCAAGATATAAATCAATTAATTTGGAATTTGGTTAATACTAAACTTTTTTCACTGTCATTTTATTTTTATTTAATCGTTAATTTTAGATATTATTTAATTACAATAATTAAGATCTCAAGGTTTCAGTTAAAAGCTTTTTTTAAGAGATTTTTTTAATTTATTACAATTGTTTGCCTTTTGTTTCGCATTATTGAATATTCAAAATTCAAAAAATTAATAAAAATTATACAATGATTAGAAAATTTGATCGATATATTTTCATCACACATTATATGATATTTCTTAGATATTATAATTCACGAATAACAACAAGATATGTTTAATAAACTTTTAGAAAGAAATCAATTGTCAATCACATTTGATTGTTGAATGTCATTTTTTTATTAAACATTTATAATTATCACAAGCTATTTTCTTGATCAGAATTGGAATTATTGTGAAATATTTTTTGGATTTAAATTTTTTTATAATTCGCATACGAGTGAAAATCTAAATAAAATTGTTCTATGATTTTTTTCAAAATTATGATATCGTTGATCGTGTATTATCTATTATTATTGATAATGCAACAAATAATGATAACATGATAAAAAGGATTTAAAAAATAATTCAATCACGAGTTCTTATCGATATCTCAATTTTTCGGATTTCATGTATTTTTCATGTAATTTAGTTTTATTTAAATGATTTATTTGAAAAGTTAAAAACAACGTCGGTTAATAAAGAGGCTGAATCTAAATAATTTGACAAATAAATTGAATTGTTATAATTGAAACGTTTTACAATATATATTGTGGACATTCTGAAAAAGATATATTATCTTAATATTTTTAAAAAATAAATATTAATTTTAAACACTTTAAAGTTCAAAAATTTATTATCTTTATTAATGTAAGTTCGCAGCGCCGGGAAATCTTTTTAATTTTTTAAATCAAAAAATCTCAATTTATTTTTATTTAAAATGTTCGTACATATTGAAATTTAATCTTTTTGATGTTTAATTGTATTAAAAAACTACAATTAGTTTTTGACAAATATTGTATAATTCATCAATATTTTCATTTCAAATTGAATCAAGAAAAATGACATTAGATTGAATATCTTTTTTTATTTATGAAATCTTTTTTTGACTTTATCAATGTCTTATTAAAGATTAAAGATATTACAATTCATTATGTTTTCAATATCTATAATTGTCTCTTTAATCATCTTGACGATGCTGAAAAAAAACTAAAACGAAAAAATATTTTTTTAAAAAAAAAATGTTTCAGATTCTCGCTGTAGCGAAAAAAAACTAAATAAATATTATTTCGCAATCGATAATAAATTATATGATATAATATATACAATTGCAATTATTTTTTGTCCGTTAAAGAAACTACGTTATTTTAATAACAAAGATTGAAGAGAAAAAAATGAGAAAAAAAAAGATTGATTTTATGAAAATCTATTAGAATATTCTACAAAAAGAGTTCAAACAATATCGATAGAACGTTTTTAAATTAATAAAATTTATAGATGCGCAAACTTTTAAAAAAACAATTAAAAAAAAGAATTTGCAATATTATGTGATTTACAGACTTTTCTATTGCCCGATGTGGATTAATTAGATAATAAGATTACACAATATCTTGCAAAGAATTAATTTATCAATTTTTTTATATTTTTATAGAATTATCTGCACATTAATTTACACTATAAGATTTGCAAAAAGCAATTTTCGATTATACTGAAAAAAACATGAATATAAATTTCTAGTTTTAGCAAAAATAATGAAAGATATTTTCTTTATTTTTGTTAGTGATGTTGATGTCAAACAATTTTTTAATTGTGTTCATGATATCTGTCATTATCGCTGCAAACATCTTAAATCAGATATAATTAAAAATCTGATATTTTATTTCTTTTTTTCAAAGTTTGAATTAGAACACAGTCAATTAAAAATAATAAAAAAATATTTTTTTGTTGAAAAGATTGTTATATTTAATTAAATGAAAATATCTTTTTTGTCTTTACAAAATCTCGATCCGATCAATGATGATGAAAAAGAAAATTGTGAACAAAAAAATAAATTTAATGATAATACAGAAAATGATACAAAAAATAGAATAAAAGATACGTTTTTTTTAATATATGTTTTAACTCAAAATAAACAAATTAAACGAAAAAGTTTTCAATCAAGATTCTTTGAAATTTTAGATAATGCAAAATTGCTAATTAAAAAAATACATAGATACGATCAGAACAGATTTAAAAAAAAATCGAGATTATTAAATGGATTTGAGATTAATAAACTGTAATATTAGTTTTTTTGAATAAATAAAGATTATTATAATTAAGACAAAGACGTATCTATCTTTCTAAGAATTTTTATAAAAAATTACATGTGTATATTTCAAAAAAACAAAAAAATTGCATAATCTATGCAGTCATATGAATATCATGAGGCTTGACATATTTATTATATTTATTATTCAACGATTTGATTTCGATATTCAAATCCGCAATTTGCGAATAGTTGGATATCAATTTGACATCCAAGTCCGCAAATTGCGGATATGATATGCGGATATCCAACATACCGTTGGATATTGCCGCAGCCTAATCATGAATGAAATGTAATGCCGCTGGATTTCCTACATTGATTTGTTATTATTTCGGATCATAATAACTTCATAAAAGATGAAATAACTTATAATTTTATAATCGATCTATCAATGTATTTATGATATAATCAATTACTTGATACTGAAAAAATGAACGGAAAATCCGAAAATCAATCTTGTTTATAATGAAACAAGATTTATGATAACAATGTTGACAATCTATTAATGAACAATTATCTAAAATCAAGACAGTATAATCAATGATAGAATATTCATTGTGAACAAAAAAATGATAATCAATCTTTCTTGAATTGTGACCATGTCAAATTAATAAAATGGCCTCAACAAAAAAAAGTCTAAAAATTGATATAAATACATTACAGATTGTTGGAAAATGCAACGGCAAGATCGGTAGACAAGATATCAATTAAACCAATTTTTAAAATAATTATAACGCATATCCCATATTAATCGATCTGCGATATTCGAACAATATAATTGTATAAGAAAGATGTCGCTGGCAACATCTTGTAAATAGAAGGATAGCTATAAAAAAAAAGTATTTATGTACGACATTTGATGTTTTCTGAAATTTTCATTTAAATATTAACAGAAACAAAACTAATATCATTAACAAGTCACGTCGGCCATATTACACAATGATTCAGATATAGATTAGTGACACATAGCCCAGATATGCAAATACTGAAGAATGTGCTCCCATATGTGGGTGCAATGACTCTCATGAAAAGAATAACTAAACAACAATACCGAAAAATACTGTTCCTGAGATCTCCGGCTGCAATATGTAGTGGTTTTTCACTTACCCTTTCCACGGATCGAGTTTCGACAAAATGCGGGCCGAAGATATCTTCACTGCCGTTTATTTCTTATCTAGTTTTCAATAATATACAGTTGATTCTGTTTGTATCACTAATCGCGCTAGTCGAACAAGAAAATGATCACCTTACTGAGTACACCCAGGAAATGAGAGGCTATCTTACCGCGTCTTTCCGTGCAAGGCTAATCAGGGTCTCTTTTTTAACATCTAGAGAAACCGACACGTCTGATATATTGTAATCTGATTTTGATAAATTAGACATGATTTGTTATAATATATTCAAATCTATGTTTGCAACTGCTCAGACTCATGGATGGTTATCACAGCGATCAATATTTCATCAAAAAAGTTCTGTACAATGCATATGTAGATTGTCCGGAATCTAGTGTCATGAACAGAAATCATGAAATATTGATTCAAATATTTAAGAATATTTTATCGAATGACAATTATTCACAGACATTAATTTTTTATTACAATCCAATGACATTCTCTGTGAACTTTATAATCGAATCTAAAGATAATGCTTAAATGAATCAATTATGTCAACAATCAGCAACTGGCAATCAAAACAGTCTTATTGATTGTTAGACTCCTTTTATCAATGAAAAATCAATAAAGCTGACAAATAATCTTCCTTTTATCTTTAGAGATAACATGACAAACAATGAACACATAAAACATTTCATGAATCATTTTATGACCGAATTGTTGCATCTAATATTTATTAATTAAACAAATATAGGATCATTGTTCAAAAACAGCAACAAACACAGGCGACATGTTTGACACATGGTTTAGATGAGAAAAAATGATGATTATATGATTGTAAAATCCACGGCAGCTTGATTGTACAATCAGACACGTTAAATTGATATTACTTTTTTTCAATAATAGCTTCAAACAATTTAACATTATTTAAATGAAAAAGTCGCGATAACATATAAAATGATTGATAATATCACATTTCTGTGTATAATTGCGCAGAAACATCCGAATTATATTAAGCTGATTTAGATAATTGATTTGTTTTAACAACATTTGTTTCATGATTTTCAATGATCAACAATCTTGAAAAATCGTCAAGCGTTGATACATATTGTTTTAAAAATAACGAGAAATTGATTATCTTAGGATTATTCTTAGGATGACAGACAATGAATTCACTGTGAACCAAGTCAATTGTGTAGTTTTTTTTTTTTTTTTTTTTTTTTTTTTTGTGCGCGAACAGACGTTATGAATATTAAACAATTTGTACAGATCATGTAAAATCTCGTGTTACTTAGTTTGATTCAATGCTGCCGTAACATGCTTGAACAATTATAAAGCCATTCCCGTTTATACAGCTGTTGTCTTGATAAGATAAATGTCACGGTGCAGACCTTGATGCCTGAGGCACCTTATAACTATGGCCCGGAAGGCCATATTATCCGTTCCGGAATCTGCATATCTTCTCACTTGCTTGAAGATCCTGTTTAGACCTCGGCATGAAACCGCCAAGAACTGCCTTGGCGGTTCTAAACCTCGAGCCCTGGGAACCGCCAAGAGATTTTCCAGGCATAAACAATCATAAACAATCCTAATAAGGAAAGTATTTGCTTATAAATCCTCAATTATACAGATTATACCTCTTGGCGGGTCTTTTAACGGTTCTCTTGGCGGTTCGCGGTTCCAGACCTAGGAACCGGAATCGGACCATGCCGAGGTCTAATCCTGTTGTAGCTCTTTAAGCTACATTTTATTTATTAATTTGTATATAGTTTGACCTTGTAGCAATTCAGAGATATTATGAGCTATTAATTTATTTGTTTGCCTGTCATCAGCTTTACCACTTTCATTAGCCCGTATCTTGACATTATGTAATTTTCATTTTTAAAGCTAATGTTCGCCCGAAAATGATAGTTACCTCAAATCTTTTGTTTTTTTCGAACAATTTAAAAGAATTAATTTAACATGTTGTTGAACATGTTTCGGAATAATATAGTTATTGCAAAAAAATTTATTTTTATGCAATAGATGTTAGTCAGAATTTTAATAAAAAGAAATTATTGTTATTTTTTCAGATTGAATAATTTCAGTAAAAAGAAATAAAAATGATCTATCAATTCATTGAAATCATGAGTGTTCATAATATGATTTTTAAAGAAAGAGATCAAGTTATAAAGAAACAAAATTAGATTATTTAGATAATTATATCGGTAGTTAGCACTTTAATTTAAATTTTTAAATCATTCGTTGAAGAATTTTCAACCATTTTAATGAGAACATTTATATCAATTAATTTTGAATCTTTTGTTTTTATTTATTTTTTCAAATGTCTGTTCGATTTTGATAAATTTAAAAATATCTGATTAGATCTCTGTTGTTTTATTTTTCAACTTAAAAAAAATGACTGTTAATCGCGATCATTTTTCGACATTTTAAATTTGCATGATTTACATTTTCAATTGTTTAAAAAAATTGTTTTATGTTTAGATCTTATCATATATCAAAGACAGGATCTGTCAATTGAATAATTATATCAATATTGTGAAGATATTGAATCAAGTTTATAATAATCTAAATCAGATCTATAACGTTTGAATTATTCTCTATAATCTGCAGCAAAAAAATTAGAAATTTTCTATTTTTTCTGTTGAATTTCAATGTCTTGTTATGGAGAAAGAAATTGCTGAAGATAATCTTTTTATGTTTTTTAAGAAAATTGTAAATTAAGAATTGAAAGATATGATGATGTATCAAGAACCTTTTATTGACAATTATATCAATTTTGTTATTTTTTTATAAAAGCTTAAAAATTGCTATAAACAGTATATCTAAAATCAGTTTTGAAAATTGATTCTTGATATTCAAAATTTTTCGTGTTGTTTTACTATTGAAAATCTTAAAAACTTGTTTTAAAATATTATTATTGAAATATTTAAATTTATTTTAATTATCTCTAATCTCAATGTTATAGATTTCCTTTTTATACATTATTTATTTTTTAAATTTTGTGATTTAATTCGCAAAAAACGAAATAAATGATAAAGATTATTATCCAAAAATCATTTTAATCACCTGCGAGTGAAGAGACAGTCTTTTATTTTATAAAAATTGTCTATAAATTTCTGACGATAATTAGTTAAAAGCAGATCTAATTTGTTTGATTTATAACAAATCTGTGTCCGAACATTCAAAAAGAACTCAAACATATAAATTTTTGTTTTGAAATTATTATTGGTTTAACATATATAAATATATGATTTAATAAACAATGAACTATTACATCTGTTGTCGCACAATTCCGTTTTGTGAAACAAAACAAGATATTTTGAAGTCTTTATCTGTATTTGAACACGTTTAAAAAGATATTTTTATGAATTTTATCACACATCTATCTAAAAGCAAGAATTATGATGTGATTTTAATTATTGTAGATTATTTAACTAAAATAAAACATTTGATTTTATGCAATTCAACTACCAATGTTTTAATTGTAATTGTGATATATATGCAATATGTATAAAAGTTATATAAATTATTTTAATCGATCTTGTCTAATAAAGATTTTCAATTTATTGTTCAATTCTAAAAGTATTTGATTAAATATTTGAATATTATCAACAAATTATCAACTATTTATTATTTTGAGATCAACAATCAAATTAAATGTGTAAATATTATATTAAAATAATATTTGCGAATTTACATAAATTATTTACAAAATGATTACAGTATTTGATTTCTTTTGATTGAATTTGCTTTAAACATCACGTATTTTAAGTTTATCAAAACAATTTTATTTTTTGTGAATTATAGATTTCATTTTTGTATAAGATTTAAATCAATATTTATCAAAGATTATTGTGATCACAATTAATTTGTTATTTAAAATATAAAACAATTTGTTATTTAAATGCAAATTATTATGAAATTTGTTTGTACAAAAATATTATCAGTTTAAATCTGTTATACTAAACAAATTAATAAACGATGTCATTTTGTCTAAAAATTTAAAAAAAATCAATTAATATAATTAAATGTTTGTTATATCAAAACTTTATAATCTAACAAAAAATTAGATTAGAATATTTTGATTCTATATTATATTGAAAAAGTTATTAGCTCGCATGTTTATTATCTGGTACTCTCGTTCAACATAAAAATACATTTTTTATTTAATGTTAGTTTATTTATTTTTATTTATTTAAAATCTTTATCTAATCAATATCATATTCTATCATTACACGTGAAAGTCAATAAATTAAAGAAATAAAAAATCAAAAATATTTTTGATTCATTTTAAAATTGCCGCGACTACAGCTGTTGTTTGATTTATATTATTAAATAAATCAAATACATAGATCTTATCGCTGAATCTGTTGAATATTTTGAATATATAAAATAGATTATTTAGAATTATTATTGTCGATATTTTAATAAGTCTGATTTTTTTCAGTTTTAAAAAGTTCGATCATAAAAAAAAAGCATATCATTACAATATAGATTTTGATGTTTAAAACATTTTTTAATTATGATCTAAAAGGTTATATTATTCATTTCAAGATTTGTATATCTTTTTGTTTATTTAAAAATCTTGCTGTAATTCTTTAAACTACGTTTTGTTTATCAGTCTGTATATAATTTGATTCTGTAGCAATTCAGAGATACTATGAGCTATTAGTCTACCTGCCTGCCTGTCATCAGCTCTACCACCCCCGCCAGCCCGCACCTTGACAAAAATGGACGTGGAGATTTCAAAATGACAGACAAAGATATTTTTATTACAAAAGTCAACAGGATTGAACGATTCTTTTGTACAAAGAAACATTAATTCAATTGAATTCTTTTTCAATAAACTGAGACTAAAATTTGTATTTTATATTCCAGAAAATTGAACAATTCTTCGCGAGCAGATCCACATTTAACATTAATAATGTCTGGATTAAACTCTAACGACTCGATTGGATCAATAAATACTGCAAGAAATTACAACGACAAAAAGAAATTCATTTAAAAGACATATAAAAGAACTGTCTGCGTTCAAATTAGAAAATAAATTGACAAAGATCGCCGCGTGAATTAATAAACAAACAAATGAATATTGGATTGTATTTATTACGATTATGCCAACAATCAATCTAAAGGAAGAATAATAATGAAATATGATTACAGTCAATGCTATCCAATTAGAATATATTTTTGTTTTTGTGCAATATTTTCAATGTGAAATGAACATGCGTTTAATAGCACATTAATCATGATTTGAATAAATCTAAAAAACGTTAATTTTGTAAATTGATGTGACAATCTTGAACATCAATGGACATGTATCATTTACTGTTTATCATTTATTGCTTAACACGAACAAGTTTTTAATTCGCATTTTATTCATTGTACAATTTTCTTCGATATATAAAGACAAGAATTGAATGATTGAAATATATATTTATTGTTTTTTGTGCACAGGTTTTGAAGATGGCGGAATTACAGTCAGTCAATCTTATTTGACTAATTTGACTTTTTATCAAGAACTTTTTTTTTCTTTACACAATTTCTTTCAAACTAGAATCAGATCTTATAACTTGAATCATTTACAGATGTTGTTGCTCACTGTCGTTATCAAAATGTGATCTTTCTTTTTTTTTTGTTTTTTCAATTCGTTAAATATATGATTTAACATCATTTCAAAAAAGTCCGATTCTTGATCATTCACGTTGTATTTTTTCAACAAATAATCGATCATAATGTCCATTCGATGGCTCGTCTTGTATAAAATATCTGTCAATTTGATCATTTTTTTGAAATCGATTGTAATTTACTTCAACGTTTTTTATATGAAATGATAATTGTAATTCCGCCATTATTAATTACAATTAATTTAAATAATTTGATTGTTTAATTTGACAATGATCCGGAACACATTTTTTTTCGATTAATGGGTTCATAATAGATAATAGAAGACAATATTTACAGATATGTTCATATCTGAAATTAGACATAGTATGATAAAATATAGAAATGTGGATTTGATGTAAGAAATATTTTCGAAAAAAACATTTTGTGCACATGAATGTTGGAATGAATTGTTTAAATATTTTGTGTTTGGCTAGTTATTTCGATCAAGAGCCATTGTGTGTATTCATTATCAATTTTGTTGTTAAAATTTTCAAATGTTTTGGATAAAAATCTAAATTGAAGATTTAAAAATATCATTGCAATCGTCCGGAACTGGTCAAAAAACACACGCACTTTTCAAAATTAAATTGGTTGAACTATTAACAAGATACCCCGCGTGTATTTCAGTTGTAAACGCATGCAATATTAACAATATCTTAAATTGCGGCATTCTTTTCATACAACACTCATATTAGGACCACATGCCGTTGTTTTTAGAGTTTCAGAGATTATATCACGATTAAGGTACATGAGAGTAAGCCGGAATTCTATTTTTTTCCAAAATAGATGAAATTGTACGATTGGTCAAGACAATGAATTGACAACAATGTTTCAATGTTTATTATCAGATTTGTTATCTGTTTTTGAAAGAATTACAAAAAAAGATCTAGTTCGATTCTGATGATCTTTTGAAATTATATTTTAACGAATCTATTGATTTCGGCAATCTAGAGCAGGCTGTTATTATTACGATTGATTTTTGTGATATTGTTGTGGCTTTGCAGGCAAAGAAGAAAAGAGCATATATAAATTAAAAAGAGTTTTACTGAGTTGGAATTTGATCGCGTAAGCTGGTTGGTTAATAAAAAAAAATTGTGTTGAATAAATTGATTAGTCATAGATCCGCATCATTTCTATCGAAAGGAGACTAATATGAGATATGCAACCAGGATAATGCATGAGGCAGAAGAACATGGACGAATGATGTGATTCTGCAAACGCAGTCATCCACCAGAATGGTTGGAGGAAAGAGGATTTGTATTGGCCTGAGGCGGCAGGGCAGGCTTTCGCGGTCAAATAAGGTGTAGATAGCATACTGATTGCACACCCACTAAATCTATCTAGTATTCTGATTGCAACCCAGAGGGCCGAGCATGCACTCTAGTCCGAGCCCGAATTGAGGGTTGCCTGCATAGACATTCTCGACATGCTGGTAAATCATATACAAATAAGATCAAATACATCTTCGTTTTTGAAAGACATATCATTTTTTCAATCAAATCATGAATAATCGTCATTAAATTATTTGATATCAATCTGTCAACACATCGACAACAAAAAAAAGGAATCTTTTTGAAACAACATTAAATCTCACAAAAAAATAGAAGTCGGATTTAGCTATCTGTGATGACAGTTGTCACAAACAGAATCTATAAATTGTATATAAAAAAAAAACGATGGTTTTTTGTGATTGCTATGTCGCGTTAATTTATTATCGAGAATATTAATCAAAAATTGTTCACATTGAGCGTTTTTTTATTGATAGATTTGATATGTGATATTTTATATAAATAGTGAAACAACTGTTTCATAAAAACTTTTTTAAATTATTCAAGATTTATTACTACAAGAATCAGTTATTTTTAATATGAGAATCGATCGAGCTATCGATGAAAGAAATTTTAAATGTTTGGATTTTTATTAATGAGTTACAACTGGCGCAGATTATATTATTGATATGTGTTATGATGTAGAAGAAATGTCATATTAACAGATGGAAATAGATATTTTTAAAGATTTGTGTTTCTTTACAAAAAAGAAAGAATACTCGTCAAATTAGACTTGAAAGCGATTCTGTTAAACAAAAATAAGATTGTGTGGGTTGATATATCTTTGTGTTTCAAATCAGATAATGATCTGAATATTTAATTTAATTATCAACAGATGTGGAATACAACTGCTAAATGCAACTATCGGAAATGAATTGCGACATATTGAAATTGATTATTTTAGTTGTTATTATGGCCGATCTGATGGATCAAAAGAGGAATAGATCTATTTGGAGCTCGTTGGCAAAAGAATTTTTTCGAGATTTACTGATTAAACGTTTGAACGAATTGTTGAAAATATGTTGACACATTGATTCATCATGTTGTGTCTTGTTCACCATTTTACAACATTTCTTTTTAAAGGAGACAAAAAAAACAGGCGATCTAATATCGTGTGTTTCTATAACGAACAAGATTGTTAGTCACAATATTAAAAAAGTGAACAATATCTAGTTATTTTTTCGGATCACATTGAGAAGCCTTGCCTGCTGCAATATGATCAGTGATTAAGCATAATTTAGGACTTGAATTTCATGAATATGATATCAATATTATATTGTGTAGATTCTAGGTTCTCGTTTTTTGATCGTTTTTTTTAGTATCTTGGCAGTTTCACAGATGTTATCTTTTATATTGGCTATCTCTTTTTCAAGCTCGCTTATATATTCTTTTTGGCATTTGATCTTTCTTTGCAAATGCCAGATTTTTTTTAAAGGCTCGCGATCGGTGTAGGCATGCTTTTATATAATTATGAAGACGTTCGTTTTCATCATTGAATTGCTGATTTTTTTATTTCAAGTGTTAAATAATCATAATAAAGGAATCGTTTTCAAGCATTGGGATCGATTCATTTTCGGTTTGTTCAATCGTTTTAATCAGCTTTGAAACACTATATGATATATGTCACAGGTAGAGACAGTCATTGTCATTAAATGTCTTACATTTTCATTTAATTCTAAATTATCATGATCTGTTTGCAGAACTGTCGAACGGACGGCTTTAAATGAATGTCCAAATTTATAACATATCTTTTTATAAAAATCAATGATTTCATTGTTCAAAAACATTTCCAAAAGATGCGCTTTAGAGTCGATAACAGACCAAACATATCTGTTTTGTGGATCTGGCTGCAAGCGGACTTTGTTCGGGTCGATCTATAAGCTGAATCAATTATTTAGATTTATTATTGTATGGCAAGATCTGGAAACTTTAAAAATGATACAGATATGTTTGAACAATGTTTCGCGACATCATTGTCGCTTCAAAGCATACTTTTTATTATTCAATTGAATCATATGAAATGTATATAAGCTTTTCATGCGCAAATCAAAAACGGATAAAAATCATCGATTTGCACACAATAGAGAATAAAAAATGAATGATGCGGTAGCAATCATGAAATTGAGGATTTATAAATATAAAATAATGGTCTGTATACGCAACAAAAAAAAGCCTCAATTGCTGGGATTGCTGAATGCATTTTTGACTATATGCATTTGGGATTTGTCAGGAACCTTCCGGCTTGTTCCAGGAACTTGCCGGTAGGATCCCTCCGTATGGAACTTCCCGCCAGGAATCTCCCGATTCCTGGCAGTCATGTTGGTAGTAAGCAGTATCATAAATAAAGACTTTTGTCCACATCCAGCTGCTGCATCTTATGTAGCTTATTTTTTGCTAATATATATCTATATTCAACGATTTATGTTTTTTACATTAATAAACTGTATCTTTATTTAATTAGTTTGAACCTAGTTTAATTCTTTGTTTGATTCTTTATTTAATTACCCGTTTATACTGTCTTGACATTGTCAAAGTCTTCCAGAATCTTTTTAGAACTTTATCAGAATCTTATCAAAATTTCATTAAAATTTAAAATGGATCATTTTATCAACAAAAATTCGAATAAAATCAACAATGTGATCTTGCAACATTTTCTTAAGAATCGCGACGAGCTCGTTGAACCTCCAATTTTTAACACAGCTGTAAAAAAAAATCAACAAAAACAAAAACTGTTGCAAAAATCATTCTCATCAGTATCCAATTAAAATCGAAAGCGACCTCTATCACAATCGTTTTAATTTCAAATATCTGTTTCGATCTTGACAATGTTGATATAAACAAAAAAAAATCTTTCGAATTCTCAACATTAAATCGCAAAAATGTCGATGAAAGTGATAATTTTAAAATCTTTCGCACTTTCTTTGGATGCCCTTCTGAGGCCTTTATTTTTAACCATTTCATGAAAACATTCTTCAACAATATGAAGGTCGACATGTTGAAAATATAGATTAAGCTTTTTGAAGAACAGACAAGGATTTATGAAACAAAGAAAGGCAAGACTAAAGTATTAATTTACATGTAGGATGCTCGCGCCGAACATTATAAAAAGAATTTTACAAAAATCAATTAGTCGGTTTTTCACCTGCAAAAAAAAATCGTTCATTTAAGAATCATCATCAAACAATTTGAGCTTCTTAAACAATCCAAAATTTTTAAACAGTCTAAAATCTTTTAATCCCGGGGCTTGCGGATTTTCATTAAAAATGAAAATAGTTACAAAGTCAAAAAGCTTATTCAAAATATGAAAAACAATCTATTTGACAATTTGCATGACAATTTGTATTTTAACAATCAGTCCCGGCGTTTTAAATCTCAGCATTTTAAATGTTAACACATTACTGAAATTGCAGCTACAGACATTGATTGTTTTCATGAAAAGAAATCAATTCTTTTTTAAATAATAACGAAAACGATACTGATTTTTATTCAATATAATGTTTTACAATGAATGAAAAGTTTCGCATCAACAGCACTTTTTATCTGAATGATTTTTTCAAAATCTTATACATTTTAAAATATATGTTCAAAAACATTTTCAAAACTATAAACTAGCATGTCACATACACAAAAAACATGATTTATCTGATTTTCATAACAGAATTTGAGATGTATTTGGGCATTTATTTTCTAAAAAAAAAAAATCAAAAAAGAATTAACAATCGTTAAACAAAATAAAAATGAATCAATAACTGTCTATTATTAGCGTCTTCTGCTTTTTTGAATTTATATTAAAATTCTTGAAAAAGATCGTGTGATCAAGCTTCAATACATCTTCTTGTTGTATATTAACAAAATCTTTAATCACAAGACTTTTTATTTTATAATTGAAGTCCTAAAAATGGCCTGATGCAAAA
Organism: Aspergillus melleus; assembly: GCF_016097325.1. Taxonomy (NCBI): domain Eukaryota; kingdom Fungi; phylum Ascomycota; class Eurotiomycetes; order Eurotiales; family Aspergillaceae; genus Aspergillus; species Aspergillus melleus. The sequence goes on from NW_025763378.1 coordinate 648,542, forward strand.
AACACAACAACAAAAAAATTGATTTTATTTTTGATAAAATTCATAACAATGTCTTATCTATCTCTGATAACAAATCTAACAATTCAAGTAATATCAATATTTTGTTTAGATTCCAGTCTAATATTACAACATTTTCAAAAGATGTTGTTGTTTTTGATTCGATTTTGAATTCTTCTGCAAAAATTAATTGTCGTTTTCATTTTTTTTTCAAATATTAAATCAAATAATTAAATTGAAAAATGATTTGAGTCGCAACGCAATCTTAAAAAATTCACTATTAAAAACAAAAATGTTTTAAATCGAATCGGCTACTATTAAAATTGTTGTGATTTAAATCATCATATGATTGATTTTTATTGTCCATTTTTCAACATTTATTATTTTATGAATGAAATTGCTATTACAACAGATTTTAATAATCAAGATTAGATTTCTAAATCAAAAAAAAATAGTTTTTGATCAAAATCATAATCAAAAACCTAATTCAAAAAAAATCATCGTTTTTTATTTTCATTAACATTAAATTTAAAAAATCAGCTCAATCATAGTCGACATTTAATTATATTGATTCAGTTTCAAAAACAACTCGAAACAATCTCAATTTTAATAAACAATAAAAATGAAGTTGAAATTATTGATCTTTTTCTCGTACGCATTCTTAATCTATCCATTATAAATTTAATAATATCGATTCCGTTTCATTTTGTAAATGGTTTTTTCTATTTTATTATGATTCAGATAATCTTATTCGATTACACGATCGACGGTTATATAAAACAATTAATAATCTATATTTTCTTTTAACATATTATCAGATTGTGTTAAATAATCATTGATTATTCACGCACAATTTTCAAATTGACTTCAAAAATCACACATTGATTTTTAATTCATTTCATTATTTCACAGAAGATTATTTGTCTTGAAACATTTTTTGCATCACGCATGTTTGCGATTTTAAAACTTTAATAAACAAGACTATTCTCTAATTAATAACAGATCTCAATTTTAGCATTTCGTTCGTATTTGTTAAACATTTTATTTTTTTTGTGAGTCACCGGAATAACCATGACTATCTGATGATGTTTAAAGATAATTACAAACATTTTTGCACATTTATCATGAATGCAATACATTCAAAAGATTTTGATAAATTTTTAATAAATAAAAAAGATTACACATTGAAATAATTAAAAAAGAAGATTTCTAAAAAAATATCATTTTGTAATTAATATTTTTATGAAACAAAAAATTAATATTTTATCTTTGCATCGATCAGAGGATCATAACATTCAATTGATTAAAAATATTATTTTTTCGTTTGCAAAGAACTACTGCCCGATGATTGAACAAAAGTTAGATGTGATTTGGAAATATATTCAAAAACAGTTTAATAAAGACTTTATTCATTCAAACTTTTTACAAGCCGTAGCATCTATTCTTATTGTGCACAAATCAAACAATGAATTGCACATTTATATTGACTATAAAATCCTAAACGAGCTTATAGTCAAGAATTGTTATCTTATTTCATTAATCAATGAGATTTTGAACCGTTTTTAAAAAACCAAGATCTTTAATAAGATTGACATAATTTATGCGTTTAATTGTTTATATATTAAGAAAAGCCAAAAATGATTGACTACATTCAATATCCAATATAGTCAGTTTGAATATTTAATGGTATTGTTCGATCTCTGCAATGTTCTGATTTCATTTTAGAATTATATCAATAATTCACTATTTGACTATTTTAATATATTTTGCACGATTTATCTAAATAATGTTCTAATCTTCAATAATAGCGAAAAAAAACATATAGAGTATATTTTCAAGATTTTATGTTATTTATAAGATTGCAATTTATAAGATTGCAATTTACAAATTGATATTAACAAATGCAACTTTGATATTCAAAAAATCAAATATTTAAATCTTGTTGTAACTACAAAAGACATTTGCATGAACCCTGCTAAAATAATTGTTATTTGCGAATAACAGATTTCTTCATCAATCAAAGATGTTCTTTCTTTTGTCAACTTTGCAAGTTTTTATTGTCACTTTATTCGAGCTTTTTCATATCGTACAAGACCTTTTACTGACCTTATTAAAAACAATAAGACTTATGAAACCAAATCAGAAACACATCGCGTTTGTTATCCACCGTTTGTTTGAACACTGAAATGCAACAAAAAATTTGAGAACTTAAAAAAAGCCTTTCAAACAATCTTTATACTTACACATTTTGATCTCAACCTCGAGACATAAATCAAAATTAATTTTTCCAACTATGTAACTGTCACGGTGCAGATCTTGATGCCTGAGGCACCTTCTAACCATGGCCCGGATGTCAGGAACCTTCCGGCTTGTTCCCAGGAACTTGCCGGTAGGATCCCTCCGTATGGAACTTCCCGCCAGGAATCTCCCGATTCCTGGCAGTCATGTTGGTAGTAGGCAGTATCATAAATAGGGGCTTCTGCCCACACCCAGCTGCTGCAACCCATGCAGCTTATTTTTGCTAATACATACCTACATTCAATGGTTTATGTTCCTTACACTAATAAGCTGCATCATCACTTGACCAGTTTGAACCTCGTTTGATTCCTTGTTTGATCCTTTACTTGATTACCCGCTTGCACCGTCTTGGCATCGCCAAGGCCTTCCAGAATCCTTCTAGAACCTTATCAGAACCCCACCAGGACCCCGTTAGAACTTAGGATGGATCGCCCTACCAGCAGAGCCTCGAGCAGAGCCAGCAGCGTGGTCTCGCAGCACTCCCTTAGGAGCCGCGGCGAGCCCGCTGAACCTGCGGCTCCTAGCACGGCTGTAAAGAAGAAGCCAGCAAAAGCAAAAGCCGTTGCAAAAGCCATTCTCGCCAGCACCCAGTCAGAACCGGAAGCGACCCCTATCGCGACCGCCCCAATTTCGAGTATCCGTTTCGACCTTGGCAATGTTGATATGAGCAAGAGAAAGTCTTTCGAATTCTCTACATTGGGTCGCAGAGATGTCGGTGGAAGTAGCAGCTTTGGAGTCCCCCGTGCTCTCTTTGGACGCCCTTCTGAGGCCCCTATCTTTGGCCATCCCACAGAAACACCCTTCAACAGTATGGAAGTCGACATGTTGAAAATGCAGATTAAGCTCCTTGAAGAACAGGCAAGGGCCCATGAAGCGGAGAAAGGCAAGGCCGAAGCACTAGCTCACATGCAGGGTGCCCGCGCCGAGCGCTATAAGAAGAACTTCGCGGAAGCCGGCCAGTCGGTTCTTCATCTGCAAGAGGAGGTCGCCCACTTGAGGGCTGCCACCGAGCAATCTGAGCTCCCCAAGCAACCCAGAGCCCCCGAACATCCTGAGATCTTTCAGTCCCGGGGCCTGCGGGTCTTCATTGAGGATGAAGATAGCTACAGAGCCGAAGAGTCTATTCAAAGTGTGGAAGACAACCTGTTTGGCAATCTGCACGACAACTTGCGTTTTAGCAGTCAGCCCCGGCGCTCTGAATCTCAGCATTCTGAACGCCAGCGCATTGCTGAAACTGCAGCTACCGACATTGGCCGCCCTCGTGGAGAGAAGCCGATCTTCTCTCTAGGTAACGACGAGAACGATGCTGACCTCTATCCGGTATGGCGCTTCGCAGTGGATGAAAAGCTTCGCATTGACAGTGCTTTCTATCCGGACGATTCTTCCAAGATCCTATACGCCTTGAAATATATGTCCAAGGACGTCTTCAAGGTTATGAGCCAGTACGCCACATACACGAAAAACATGACCTACCCGGCCTTTATGAAGGAACTTGAGATGTATTTGGGCATCCACTTCCTGAAGGGAGAGGCTAAGAGGGAGTTGACAGTTGTTAAGCAAGATAAGAATGAGTCGGTGACTGCCTATTATCAGCGCCTTCTGCCTCTTTGGATCCATGCCGAAACCCCCGAGGAAGATCGTGTGATCAAGTTTCAGTACACCCTCTTGCCGTATATTAGCAAGGCCTTCAGCCACGAGACCTTCCACTCCGTAATTGAAGTCCTAGAAATGGCCCGACGCAAAGAGCGCGGCAACAAGGAAATCGACTTTACCTTTGGTAGAGCTCGTAACAACGCTTCGTCTACCTCTGGCAACAAGTCTGGTAACTCGAGTAATACTGGCACCTCGTCTAGGCCCCAGTCTGGCACCACGGCACCTTCGAAAGGCGCTGCCGCCTCTGGCTCGGCCTCGGATTCCCCTGCGGGAACTAATCGCCGTCCTCGCTTTCCTCCCTCGAATACTAAGCCAGATGGCTGGGTTGAAGAGTGGTTCGAGCCGCAGCGCAGCCCTAAGAAGCTCACTGTTGAAGACAAAGATGTTCTAAGCCGAACTGGCCGCTGCTGGAGCTGCCGTGGCTCAAATCATCGTGCGACTGATTCTTGCTGCCCATTTTTTAACATTCATCGCTCTGTGAACGAGATTGCTACTGCAACAGGTTTTGATGATCAAGATCAGGCTTCTGAATCGGGAAAAGAGTAATCCCTGATCAAAGTCGTGACCAGGGACCCGATCCAGAGAAAAATCACCGTTTCTTATCTTCGCTAGCATTAGGTTTGAAGGGCCAGCTCAGCCGCGGCCGGCACCTAATTGTGTCGGCCCAGTTCCAGAAGCGACCCGAAACGACCCCAATTTTAATAGACAATGGAAGTGAAGTTGAAGCTATTGACCCTTCTCTCGTACACACCCTCAATTTACCCACTATAGATCTAACGACACCGATTCCGCTCCACCTCGCGGACGGCTCCCTCTATTTTACCGTGACCCAGATGGCCCTATTCGACTGCACGATCGACAGCCACACAGAGCAACTGGCAACCTATATTGCCCCCTTGGCACGCTATCAGATTGTACTGGGTGATCGTTGGTTATCCACGCACAATCCCCAGATCGACTTCAAGAACCGCACGCTGACCTTCAATTCGCCTCACTGCTTTGCGGAAGGCTGCCTGCCCCGAAGCACCCCTTGCACCGCTCATGCCCGCGACTCCAAGGTCTTGATGAGCAAGTCTACCCTCCAGTTGACGGCAGATTCCGACTCTAGCATCTCGCTCGTATCTGCTAGACGCTTTGTCTCTCTCGTGAGCCACCGGGATAACCATGGCTATCTGGTAATGCTTAGAGATGACCGCAAGCACTTTTGCGCGTCTACCACAAATGCGATACGCCCAGAGGACTTTGACAAATTCCTAGCGAATAAAGAGGACTACACGCTAGATCAGTTAAAGAAGAAGGTTCCTGAGAAATATCACTCTGTGATTGACATTTTTATGAAGCAAGAGGCTGATATCCTGCCCCCGCATCGACCAGAGGATCATGACATTCAGTTGATTAAGGACGTTATTCCTCCGTTTGCAAAGAACTACCGCCCGATGACTGAACAAGAACTAGACGTTGTTTGGAAATATATTCAGGAACAGCTTAGCAAAGGCTTTATTCGTCCAAGCTCCTCACAAACCGCAGCACCCATCCTTATTGTGCGCAAGCCAAACGGTGGACTGCGTGTCTGTGTCGACTATAGGGCCCTGAACGAGCTTACAGTCAAGAGTCGCTATCCTATCCCACTGATCAACGAGACCTTGAACCGTCTTCGAAAAGCCAAGATCTTTAGTAAGGTTGACGTGATTCACGCGTTTAACCGTTTACGCATTAAGGAGGGCCAAGAATGGCTGACTGCATTCAATACCCGATATGGTCAGTTTGAATATCTAGTGATGCCGTTTGGTCTCTGCAACGCCCCGGCTTCATTCCAGAGTTATATCAATAATTCGCTGCTTGACTATCTCGATATATTCTGCACGGCTTATCTGGATGATGTCCTAATCTTCAGTGACAGCGAAGAGGAGCATACAGAGCACGTTCTCAAGGTTTTACGCCGCTTACGGGACCGTGGTTTACAAATTGACATTGACAAATGCGACTTTGATACTCAGAAAGTCAAGTATTTAGGCCTTGTTGTAACTACAGAAGGCATTCGCATGGATCCTGCTAAGGTAGCTGCTATTCGCGAATGGCAGACTCCTTCATCGATCAAAGATGTTCTCTCCTTCGTCAACTTTGCAGGCTTTTACCGCCGCTTTATTCGAGCTTTTTCGCACCGTACAAGGCCTCTTACTGACCTTACTAAGGGCAGTGAGGCCTATGAGACCAAGTCAGGGGCGCGCCGCGTCCGCTACCCGCCGTTTGTCTGGACACCGGAATGCGACAAGGCGTTTGAGGACTTGAAGAAAGCCTTTCAGACAGCCCCTGTGCTCGCACATTTTGATCCCGACCTCGAGACATGGATCGAAACTGATTCTTCCGACTATGTAACTGCTGGAGTAATGTCGCAGATGCATAATGGCGTGCTACGTCTTATGGCCTTTTTCTCAAAGAAGTTGTCTCCTGCGGAGACCAATTATATGATCTATGATAAGGAGCTTCTTGCAATCATTCGATCCTTTGAAACTTGGAGACCGGAGCTGGCCAGTGCATCTCCTGAAAATCCTGTTAAGGTCTACACAGATCATCAGAATCTGCAGCATTTTATGACTACAAAGCAGTTGAATCGCAGACAGGCTCGATGGGCCGAATTCCTCTCTGAATTTAACTTTAAGATCATGTATCGGCCCGGAAAGCAAGGAGAGAAATCTGATCTTTTGACACGGCGTTCTCAGGATCTACCGCAGGGGGCGGATGATGCCCGCGAAAAGGAACGCTTTCAAACCCTGCTCCCGCCCCAATACCTTGACGAAGCAGTTCAAAAGGACCTCCTCGCGGTCACCCGTAGCGCGCGCAATGCCTCTATCCCGGTCAACGACCCCGATAGCGCCGCATCAACGGCTCTTAGCGATCCCCCGGAGATTCTCTTCACCCCCGAGGATTTTGAGCTCCCCCTAGAAACGTCCGACCAGTTAAACAATCAGCCCGATGATCAGCTAGCTGAAGACTCCGTCGAACCGTCCGCCTCGCAGCCCTCCACAGCTCCTTCTGAGCAGCCTGATGAGGTGCCCCTGGAGACCCTTATCGAGGAAGCCTATGAGAATGATGAAATAGTACAGGCAATTATGAGAGCTAAGGATGAGGACAAGCGAAAGCTCCCTCTGGCTGTGCTTGAACAAGGGATTCGACTCTCTATGGCCGATCTTACTGTCCGAGATCATCGTGTGTGGATCGGCGAGCAATTATATATTCCTGATCATCAACCACTTCGCCATCGGATTCTTCAGACTCTGCACCGTGACCGGTTATCAGGCCATCTAAGACCCAAAGGCATGTATCGAGCGGCTATTCGCTATTACTACTGGCCTCACTTGAAGAAAGATGTTCATCAGTATACCGACTTCTGCGCCACATGCAAACGCGCGAAGGCCCGCACAGTGCAAGCACAGGGGCTGCTTCGTCCCCTTCCAGTACCACAGCGCAAATGGCTTGACCTCTTTATGGACTTGGCTGAGGATCTACCGCCTTGCAGTCGCCGCGGACAGGAATTTCACAATGTTTTTGTCGTGGTCGACCGGTTGACTAAAGCTAAGATATTTGAACCGTTGGCCACAAAGAAGGTAGATGAGCTTGTAGAGGTTATGCATCGGCGCGTCTTCTCTGAACACGGCCTCCCGCGTTCGATTGTGTCTGACCGCGGCAGCGCCTTTACGAGCCAATTTTGGAAGCGCTATTGCGCGCAATATGGGGTTAAGGGCAAGATGTCGACTGCATATCATCCCGAGACCGATGGCCAGTCTGAAGCGGCTGTAAAGGGCCTTAAGAACTACCTCCGCGCCTATATCAACTTCGCACAGGACGACTGGGTCGATTTTCTTCCGGATGCGCAGCTCGCGGCTAATGATCACGTCTCTGAGACAACTGGCATGACCCCTTTCTTTGCAAATAATGGCTTCCACCCCCGTACCGGGGCCGAGCCGCCTGGGTCCCTGCCACGTGCCACGCATCCCGAGATGGAGACAGCTGATAAACTGGTTCGTCGCACTGAGGATATTCGAGAATTTCTTCGCAATGAGATTATTTGGGCTCAGGAATCCTACGCCCGGCATGCCGATGTCCACCGCCAGCCCCATCCAGCCTACCGACTAGGTGACCGCGTCTATGTGAATGCTCGCAACTTTCGTTTACAGCGTGAAAGCCAGTCTCTCGCACCAAAAGCGCTCGGTCCGTGGCCGATTATTCGGAATATTGACAACAAGGCATATGAACTGGCTCTACCCGACTATATGTTGTCAGCCGGGATCACACCCGTGTTCCATCCCTCTTTATTACGCCTTGCCCCTTCGACCGACGCGGCTTACCCAGATCAATATGAGGATCCTCAGGAACCCGTTGTGATCATGGACACGGACACCAATGAGGAGCACCAAGAGTGGGTCGTTCGTGAAATTGTTGATTGCCGGGAGACACGGCAGGGTACGCAGTATAAAGCTTTGTTTGAAGGTAACTGGGAAGACTGGAACTCGAACCCGCCGTGGCAACCGTGGCATGATTTTAAACACTCTGTCGACCTTATTTTGGATTATCACGCTCGTCATCCTGATAAGCCGCCGCCGCCGCCATATTTCCTTGATTCTCCTGCCTCGACGGCCTCCTCAACTGGCTAGTTTTCTTGTTCTGTTTTGGGCGTTTTTTATTGTTATTTGCTTGTGTTTGCGCTCGAGGGACCTCACGCCTCCGTTTAGGGGGGGTAGTGTCAGGAACCTTCCGGCTTGTTCCCAGGAACTTGCCGGTAGGATCCCTCCGTATGGAACTTCCCGCCAGGAATCTCCCGATTCCTGGCAGTCATGTTGGTAGTAGGCAGTATCATAAATAGGGGCTTCTGCCCACACCCAGCTGCTGCAACCCATGCAGCTTATTCTTTGCTAATACATACCTACATTCAATGGTTTATGTTCCTTACACCGGAAGACCATTTTATCCGTTCCAGAATCTGCATATCTTCTCGCTTGTTTGAAGATCTTGTTGTAGTTTTTCGAGCTACATCTTGTCTATTAATCTGTATATAATTTGATTTTGTAACAATTGAGAGATATTGTGAACTATTAGTCTATCTGTTTACTTGCTATCAGCTTTACTATTCTTATCAATTCGCATTTTGACATTACATAATTTTCATTTTCAAAATTAATGTTCATCCAAAAATGACAGTTATCCTGAATCCTTCATCTTTCCCGAACAATTTAAAAGAATTAATTTAACATATTGCTGAATATGTCTCGGAATAATATAATTATTGCGAAAAGATTCATTTTTATGTAATGAATATCAGTCAGAATTTCAGTAAAAAAGAATTATTGCTAGCTTTTCAGACTAAACAATTCCAGCAAAAAAAAATAAAAATGATTTATCAATTAATTGAAGCCATAAATGTCCGCGATATGATTTTTTAAAAAAAAGATCAATTTATAAAGAAACAAAATTAGACTATTTAGATAGTTATATTTATAATTCACATTTTGGTCCAGATTTCTGAATTATTTGTTAAAGAATTTTTAATTATTTCAACGGAAACATTTACATTAATCAATTTTAGATCTTTTGTCTCTATTCATTTTTTCAAACGCTTGTCTGATCCTAATAAATTTGAAAATATTCAATTAGATTTTTATTGTTTTATCTTTCAAATTAAAAAAAAATGATTGTTAATCGTGATCGTTTTTCAACATTTCAAATTTATATGACTTATGTTTTTAATCGTTTAAAAAGATTGTTTTATGTTTAGATTTTATTGTATATCAAAGATAAAATTTGTCAATTGAATAATTATATCAATATTTTGAAAATATTGGATTGAGTTTATAGTGATTCAAATCGCGTTTATAACACTCAAATTATTTTTTATAGTTTGCAGCAAAAAAATCAGAAATTTTTTGTTTTTTTTTATTAAATTTCAACGTCTTGTTATGAAAGAAGAAATTGTTGAAAATGATTTTTTTACATTTTTTAAAAAAGTTATAAATCAAGAATTAAAAAACATGATAATACATCAAGAATTTTTTATTGACAATTATATCGATTTTGTTATTTTTTTGTAAGAGTTCGAAAATTATCGCAAATAATATATTTAAAATCAGTTTCGAAAATTGATCTTCGATATTTAAAGCTTTTTTGTTGTTTTGTTATCGAAAATCTTAAAAATTTAATTTAAAATATTATTGTTGAATTATCTAAATCTGTTTTAATTATTTTTGATTTTGATGTTATGAACTTTTTTTTCACACATTGTTTGTTTTTTAGATTTCGTAATTTTAAGTCATAAAAAACGGAATGAATGCTTTTATTGCAATTTTAATCAATATCTTATTAAAAATTATTTTAAATTCGATAATCACATCTATCAGATCAATTGTATTGTTCGTTTTGTTTCATTTTTTAAGATTGTTTTATTTTTTAAAAAATAATTATCTATTTTTATATTATATTTTATGTTGCAAAATCTGTCTATATCTTTTTTAATCCAGATCTTTTAATTTCGCGTTATATTTTAGTTGGAACAACTATATTTTTTAAATCTGAACGAACAGTCAAAAAAATCAGTTTGATTTAAATTGCAATTAAACAGATTTTTTTGTGTGAATATATCGAATATCTAAAACTATTATTAAAAGACTTTCAATTGAAAAAAAACTTTGAAAAATTGATTTATTAGTTATCTTTATAATTTTAAATTTCGGACAGAGCGAGATCGCTATTTATGTTATATTTAATATTGACTGTTTTATATTCTGTGTTATGAATAAAAATTGGATCAAAATTTATTATTTAATTCTATATTTCTTGAACAAGTCCAAGTTTATAATGGATTTTGATGATTGTGAAAATAAAGCTGATATTATTATTCATTATATTCGCATAATTTTGAAAATCTATAATTATGTCAAAAAAGACGTTTCATTTTTAATTATTTAATTAACACATTTTTCTGTTATTATTGGTTTATCATAATTAAAGATTTATAATTTTCGCATGAGTTTTGTAGAACATATTTTTCAATTTTTTAATTTATATTGTTAGAAATATTGCAATATTTTAATTTGATTTGTTAAAATTCGAATCTTACATGATGTTTTCGCTCGAGTTAGATTCACGAATCTGAAAATTCTCGAATCTTTGAAAAATCAAGATTTTTAAATGATTTTATTAATTGTTTGCGTTGCAGACATTTGCAGAAGAGATAAAGTCTATATTTTAATAATTAAACAAATTGATAAAGCAGTTCAGATTATTTTTAAATTATTTGAATTTAAGCTTTCAAATGAATTTAAAGATTTTGCAAATGTTTTTTTTTTAAAAAAAACAAAAAAACTTTTTTCACATTGAGATTACAATCATATAACTATTTTTAAATCAAAAAAAATTTTCTGTTTGAACCATTTTACAATATATCTCGAAAAAAATTTTTAATATTTTAAAAATGATTGTTAAAAAATTTGAAAAAAAGATTTATTTATTCAAGTTTTTCGTCTGTTGCATTTTCAATCCTGTTTATGAAAAAATTAGACGAAAACTTGTATTTTTGTATTAATTATTGAATCTTAAATACAATTATTATTAAAGATCAATATTTGTTATTTTTTGTAAAAAAGATTCTGAACAATCTCAAAGATATATGTTACTTTATTAAGATTGATATTATTAATGTGTTTAACAATTTTCATATTAAAAATGGACAGAAATAATTGACTGTCTTTTGAATCCGTTTAAATCTATATAAATCTTTAATGATGTTTTTTAGATTGACAAAGATTCCCAAAACATTTTAATGATATATAAACAATATTTTGTGAGATTATTTTGACATTTTTTGTATTGTTTATTTAAACAATATTTTGATCTATAGCCGCATTCATTTCAAACATATAAAACATGTTTTTTTAATTCTTTAGAAATTACAAGATGCTGATATATATGCAAAACTTTCTAAATATGAATTTATAATTTTCAAAATTAAATTTTTGAGCTTAATTATCGATCGAAAAAACATCCAGATAAATCTCGCAAAAATTAATATAATTATTAATTGATTTACCTTTATTTGTGTAACAAATGTACAAACATTTTTAAGATTTAACAATTTTTATTATCGATTTATTAAAGATTTTTTAAAACTTACTATTTCATTCGTTGTTTTGGCTCAAAAAAAATATTTTATAAAAATGAATGTTTATTTGTTAAAAAGTTTTAAATGATTTAAAAGAGGCTTTTATTGATGTTCCAATCTTGCAATTATTAAATTGGATTTGTGATATTATTTTGAAAATTAATGTTTTTGATTACATATCTGTTGAAATTTTATTTCAATATATAGATGACAAAATATTATATCTTGTTGTGTTTTTTTCAAAGGAATATTTTTCGATTGAATGCAATTATGAGATTTATAACAAAGAATTATTTATTATTATTTGATGTTTTGAAGAATAATGCTTTGAATTTAAAAAGATTTTTTCATTTATTCAAATTATTTTTGATTATTGCAATCTGGAATATTTTATGTCGACAAAACTTTTGAATTATTCTTAAACTTGTTGATCTGAATTTTTATTTTGTTTTAATTCGAAAATTGTTTATTGATCTGGAAAATACAGAATAAAATCTGATAATTTAATCAGAAGATTAGAAGATTTTCTCAAAAAAAGAGATGAGCGTCTACTACATCAAAACCAAACTGTTTTGAAACGTGAAAATCTTGATCCGCTTAATCTGGTTGAATTAATCAGTTTATTTGAATCAGTTGACTTATCTGAGAATCTCAAAATCTTGTATGCAGGTGAGATTCCTGGTCGACTAGCCTCTATTATTAGAGTCTGAATTTGAAAAATTGTTATTTTTGAAAATGAACAAAGCCTACAATTACTTTTTGAAATACAATCCCGTGTACGTGAAATTTATAAAAAAGATAAAGAGATCTGAAAAGTCTTAATTATAAATAAAGACTATTATCCAAAAATCACTCTGATCGTCTGTGAGCGAAGAGGCAGCCTTCTATTCTATAAAAATTGTTTATAGATCTTTGACGATGATTAATTAAAAGCAGATTTAATCTGTCTGATTCATGACAAATCTGCGTCTAGACCTCGGCATGGAACTTCCACGGGTAGGCATTTTGGTTCCAGACCCGTGGAACAGGTAGACGAGTCCTACCCATTATCCATGACCCTCCTACCCATTATTCACCATGGATACTCCGCAAAATACCTGTGAACTATCCAAAAATGCATAACTAATCTTTTTTGGATATGTCAAGTCGCATAAAACTGTTTATTTTCTTAATTAAAATACTGATTTTAATATCTGTTTTGATCATTTTTTAGTGTATGACGCGATATAATTACAATATTTATGTAAATTAAGTATCAAAATTCGAAAACATTATCAGAAGTTTTAATAATAATGGAATGTGTTTATTTTCAATCAATTATATATTAAAATAAAAATGATTTTAGATGATATTATGGAAAATGCTTTATCGAATGTTTAAAATATATTTTGATATTTAAAAAAATAAATATATTTTCTTATAAAGACTATCTTTATTTTTTTATGTAATCTTATATTAATTAATTATATCAGAATATTGATAAATTGAATTATATATTCTATTTTTATCTTTAAATTAATTTTTTATTGATCTTATATGTCTATAATATGTATAGAAGAGATTTAAATTATTAGATTTTATTGGAAATTGATAAGATTAAAATATAAAAAAAATTGTTAAAGTGAAACAAATATTTCGTGAATTATTCACGAAATACTCATTTATCCGCGGATAGTTCACGGGATATCCGCGAATAATTTGTAAAATTCATTAATTAAAATAATTTATTATTAATATAACGAATCATTTATTTGTATGTCATTATAATTCAAAATATTTAGAATCTTTAAGTTTAAAGTTATCAATCGCAAAATTTATTATAATAAATATTTGTTTTATTATGTGATTGTATATTATCGGTTTGATTTCATTTTTTTTATTATAATATTTCAATTTTTTTAGTTTTTTGACACGTACACATTATCTTTATATGATATTGACAATCCAAATAATTTTTAGATTATTTAATCAAACAATGTCATTTTCAATCTTTTATTTAATCAACAAATGTTACAATCAATTGCTAATTCGGATTTCATTCGTTTATCTATTCCCGTTTTTATATTTTCTTCTTTTGAACATATCTGCCCTGATTGAATTTCAATGTATTTTATTTATTCTAATATAACAAAAGATAATTTTGTGAACTAATAATTCCAAATTAACTTCAAATAAAAAAAACAAATACATTGGAATGTTCGACAACAATTCAATGTTTGAAAACATTTTGATCAAATAATTAAAATTAATAATAAAATGTCAAAAGTTATATATAAACAATGCAAAAAAATGTTTGATCATTCATAACAATATAAAAATGACATTATAAAAATAATCAAGCATTTAAAAAGGATTGAATATTATAATCAAAATAAATCTAATATTAAACAATTTCTTCAAAAATTAATATTCTCCTATGTTATAAAAAATCATTTAACTAATATCTTTATTTCTACTAAATCACATCTCTTTTAGATAGTCTTAGTTTCACTCAAGAAACTTGAAAAACAAATTTGCTCCATTTTATCACTAATTCTCGACTATCATTCCAAATTCTTGAACATTTCGACTTTCATCATTTAATTTATATAATCTCTTGTATTTCAAAATATTTACAAATCTCATTCTCAAAGACAATTTGATATCGATTTTAAAACATTATTATCAAATATCAAAATAATATTTTTCAGAAATTATCAAAGAATGAAAAACTATCAGTGATTTTAGATTATTGAACATTTTTTTAGCAGACATTTATAACAACTATTAATTATTTTCTTGACGAGAATTGGAATTATCAAAAAATATTTTTTGGTTTTGAATCATTACATGAAACACATTCAAAAATCAATTTTAACATCGTTTTTTTTTGAACTATTTTAAAAACATCAGATCACTACTTGCAATTATTCTTGCAATTATTATCGACAATACATCAAACAATAATATTATATTATTGAATATTCAAGATTCTATTCAATTCTTTAAAATTGACAATTATATTACAATTATCAAGATTTCCTGTCTCGCCCACGTCATTTAATTCAATGTTAAATAATTTCTCGAACAAATGAAAATAAATTCAAAGAATGATATAATTAAAATTTAATGATATGAAATACAAAATCAATTAATTTGTTCAAAACAACAAAAACAAAAAATCGTTAATATATTTAATAAGATCAGTCTATAACTTTGATATAATAAAAATCTATTCATTTATTCAATTATATATAGATACAAAACTTAATTATTTTCATCAACACAAATCCTCAATGTCTAAAGCTATTCTGCAAACTTCAAATTACATCAACACCCCTAGTGCCAATTCAAGACATTAAAATATATTGGAATTCAATCTTTCTTATACTTCGACATGCAAAATATCTATAATTTATATTTAACAAATTTTGCGTTAAATATAAACACTTGCATTTAAAGCTTGATTAAAATTAATAATATCATATCAATTATTTTTTTTATATCACCCAATCTTTTTTTCAATTCATGAATGCATTTTTAAAAACAAAGAATGTCACAGTACATCTTATTTTTAATATTCATAACAAGTTTTTTAATTATTTTGAAAAATTTATTAATTAATTTAAACATAAAAAGATAGTTTAAAAAAAGATGATATTAAACATGTTTCATGCAACAAAAATAAAACTTTTTCAATATTATAATAAAATAAATGATATTCTTAACAATCTCTTTGCTATTAAAACAATGCTTGCGTCACAAAACAAACTCTAATTTTTTTTAAAAAAAGATTAAAACAACGAATGACGTGATCGATATTGTTAAAATTTTATAAATTATTTTAAATCTTATAAACAATGTTTATTACAGAATCAGATATTATCAAAGATTTATATATTCACGACACAAATCTTAGAATTTGATTTTGAACAAATGGTTAAAAAATTTAAATCTTAACAAGCAAATCTAATTAAACAAAACAAACTTACAAAATATTTTGGTTTTGATCAGTATTATTTTAATTATTTATATATTTTATTAATAAATATTTAGATATTATTAACAAAATAATCATTCAAACATTTTAAAAAAATTATCAACATAAATTTCTTGCATTTATAAGTCTCGCACACAATATTTTTACAATTTTTATTACAGATACAAGCATTAAACGTTTTTTTAATTTTGTTTAAGATATTTATCATTATTATCGAGACTCATTAAGATCCGAAACAATCTAAAAATTCATAATGTATAAATTCATAACACAATTTGAAATCAAAAATGAAAATCTTGCTTTTAAAAAGAATTATTTCACAAGCGGAGAAATTGAAACAAAAAGAAAAAAAATTTTCAATTATTATAAAATATTGATTCTATTAATGATAACAAAAAAAAGAACATAAAAATCATATAAAAATAGAATATTATTTAAAATTCTTTTCATAAAATTTTATTATTTAACAATGAAGCTACAAATCTCTTTCGAAAGATTCAATAACGGATTTTAGATAAAAATCAAAAACAAAAACAAGATGATGATCAGTTTATTAAATATTAATTATAAAATTAATCCTGTTTTGATTTATTTAATATCTAAGAAATCTTGAGTCTTGATTAGTTAATAATTGTATATAAAATATTTAAAACTATAACTCGAATACGCACAAAATATGCAAGTCATGAATTTTTATCTGTTTGCATTATTTAACTATCCGCAAATATTCAAAAACTACCCACGGGTATTATTCAGCTACCCATTATCCACACGCGGGTAAGCGAACCCTACCCATTATCTGCCAAGAAACGGATAATGGGTACCCTGTTTGGGTAGACCTGCGGGTCGTGGCGAGGTCTATCTGCGTCCGGATATCCAAAAAAAGTTTGAACGTACGAACTTTTGTTTTGAGATTATTATTGATCCAACATGTATAGATACGTGATCTAATGAACAATGAACTATCACATCTATTGCTGCATAATTTCATTCTATAAAACGAAACGAGATATTCTAAAGTTTTTATCTGTATTTGAATGCGTTTAAAAAAATATTTCTATAGATTTTATCACGCATCTATTTGAGAATGAGAGCTACAACATAATCTTAACTATTGTGAACTGTTTAATTAAGATAAAATATCTAATTTCATGCAATTAAATTGCCAATGTCTCAATTATAACTGTGATATATATACAATATATATAAAAGTTACATGAATTATTTTAATCAATTCTGTCTGATAAAGATCTTCAATTTATTGTTTAATTTTAAAAATATCTAATTAAATGTTTGGATATCATCAACAAATTATCAACTATCTATCATCTTGAGATCGATAATCAAATTAAATGTGTGAATATTATGTTAAAACAATATTTGTGAGTTTATGTGAATTATTTACAAAATAATTAAAATATTTGACTTTTCTTGACTAAATTAGTTTTAAATGTCACGCATTTTAAGTCTATTAAAAGAATTTTATTTTTTATAAATTACAAATTCCATATTTATATAAGATTTGAATCAATATTTATCGAGAATTATTGTGATTGCAATTGATTTGTTATTTGAAATGTAAAACAATTTGTTATTCGAATGCAAATTATTATAGAATTTATTTGTATAAAAATGTTATTAATTTAGATTTGTTATATTGAACAAATTGATAAATGATATCATTTTATGAAAAAATTTAAAAAAAATTAATTAATATAACTAAATGCTTGTTATATCAAAACTTTACAATCTAACAAAAAATTGGATTGGAATATTTTAAGTTCATATTGTATTAAAAAAATTATTAATTCGTATATTTATTGTCTAGAATTCTTGTTCAACATAAAAATATATTTTATATTTAATGTTAATCTATTTATTTTTGTTTGTTTAAAATTTTTATTTGATCAATACTATTTTTTATTATCGCACGTGAAAATCAATGAATTAAAAGAATGAAAAATTGAAAATATTTTTGATTCGTTTTAAGATTGTTGCGATCGCAATTGTCATTTAATTTATATTATTAAATGAATTGAATATATAGATTCTATCGCTAAATCTGTTAAATATCTTGAATATGTAAAACAAATTGTTCAAAATTATTATTGTCGATATCTTAATAAATTTGATTTTTTTTGGTTTTACGGAATTCAATCATAAAAAGAAACATATTATCACAATATAAATCTTAATGTCTAAAACATTTTCTAATCACGGCTCGAAAAACCATATTATCTGTTTTAAAATCTGCATATCTTCTCGTTTATTTGAAAATCCTGTTGTAGCTCTTCGAACTATGTCTTGTCTATCAACCTGTATATAGCTTGATCTTGTAGCAATTCAGAGATATTGTGAACTATTAGCCTACCTGTCTGCCTGCCATCAGCTCTACTACCCCCGCCAGCCCGCACCTTGACAAAGAGAATTCTATCGAATAATATGAAATTTGATTATTTAAATATAACAATTAGTCTAACATATCTAAATTATTATTATTACGGTTTTATTTAAATCAGATGTGACATTATTTCCAATTTTTAATGAAAGAGAACGATTTTTTAGTAATGTATTGTTATTGGATTATAAAAAAGTTTTTTTTTTAGGGCTGAAAGAAATAACAAATGTTAATTTTGAGAATGTTTGATATTTTAATAAAAGTTTTTATTTTTATTTGCAATATCAGAAGAAAATTATAGATTTTTATTTTTTTTATGTGATGTTTTCAAGAGAAATCAAAGAATTTCTTTATAAGTTGTTTATATCTGCATGGGATCTTTTTTTTTAGGACGACTAATTTCTTATTATTAGTTTTAGTGAAACAAATAACAATAGATTTTTCTTTCTGTAGTTTGTGTTTTAATGTAATCTGTTTCATTTTCTTTACATCAATATTATAGTTTTAAAGAGACTTTTGTAGTCAAAAAATCGTTATTGCATTATTGTTTAAAATGATTAAAGATGGTTTTTCGATGTATATTGGTTCATAGATCTTATTATTATTTAAGAACTTTTTATTTGTGTTATAATAAATGTTGATATATAAATATTGAAATTCAGCAATTTTTTCGTTGTGCAATATTGATTGTTTAAGATTTTAAAGATGGACAGCATGTTATTTTTTAATGAAAAAGATGAAGCGATTGTGATTGATTCTCAAAAACATATTGAATGATTGTTGATATTGTTATTTTGTTATAAAATGAAATTATATTTAATTTTTTTAAATCAGCAATATGTTCGTGAAATAAATTTTAAATTATTTTGAATGTATTGTGCGGCCGTCACATTTGGTTTATAATTCATTAAGAATTGATTCGTTCAAAATAAGTGTGATATATTTGAATGAAAGAATAATTAGAATGGGTTAATTGATAGATACAACATGTAACAAAATGCGAAATCTAAAAAATGATTAATTGATGATGTTTATCTGTTTATTAAATATTAATTATGATATAAGAATAAATATCTATCACATAATTTTAATCGATGTGATTAGATGAATGTTTGAATGGATCTGTGTTTCTTTAAAGAATTTAAGTTCATTGTGGGCATTATAAGGGTTATAGTATTATAAATGTTTTAGACTGTGAAATGATTTGATAAAAAATAAAAGTCTGAAAAAGGTTGTTTAGCACATTCAGAAACTAAAAACACGCATGTTGTTTAAATTTTATATTTTGTGAGATTTTATTTGTTTTTCAATAAGCAGTTTTGGTCACGATCAGAATGATGATATAATTTGAGAATTTATTCGAATGAATAATAATATGAATTGTTATGTTGAATTGTATAAAAAATAAAAAAAATAGATTTTGTATAAAATATAAAGAGAATAATAAGTTTCTCGATTATAAATTGTTATATTTGTATAGTATTGTTTTTATAAGAATATCTATTATTTTGTATAATATAAGATCTTTTTAAACGGTAATTCTTTGAATCATATTTAATTTGCGTTTGAAAATCTGCATAAAATTTCCGTTGAGAAATATGATTTATTTTCAAATATGGCTCCATATTTATATGTAACAAGTGATTTTATTTGGATTATCGAACAAAAAAATAACAATTTAAATAATGATTTTTTGAAGTTGATTTATTGGATGTTTTTTAGCGTCGATGATTTTAAAATCTTTTTTTTTAATTAATATGAAGCAGATAAGTTTATTTTTGTGGTATGTTATTTAAAATGTATAACATTGCACGTTTATATTTCGAGAATTAATGGATGAATGTAGTTGTTTGAGGATTTTTGTTTTTTTTGCATTAATAAAATGAAAGAAGAAGATTATGTGATTTATAATAGATTTTATGGATTAAGATTATTTGTTGAGAATTTGTATTTTGAGATTTTAAAAGATTATAAGAATTTTTGTCATTTTTTCGGATTAATTACAACTTGTATGTTTGATTGCGAATTAATTAATGACGATTTTGTTGACGAATGAAAAAAAAAAATATTTATAATTTTTGTATTTGTCATTTTGATTTAATCTTTTGTCTTTTCTAAATACATTTTATGATGTTTAAAATAAAAATCATAGATATTTTCAAATATATGTGGGTATGATTTTTGAAGTCGGATCATTAAATGTGTGTCATTTTTAATTGGATTTAGCAAAAGACATTTATTGGGTTAAAATTAAGATAGATATTATTATTAATATATTGGTTACATTAACACGATAATGTTTAAATCCATTTAAAAATAGAAATTAACAGTTTTTTTAATTAATTATTCATAAATCCAGTTTCACAAGATTTGCAAATTTGTTTTGTGAAATATCTTTGTGTTATCAATGTAGAAGTGACGGTGTAAACAGAATGATGAATAAAATATATATTATAGATTCTTATTCACTGTCTTAGGGTATATTGGCAAGGTTTTGATGTCTGTCAAAGATGGTGTTCTTATTGTTTATCACGGTTCACTGATTCTTTTATCCCTGTCTGAAATAAATAGCAATTCAACATGTTCTGTAGGGATGTTTTGGAGTTTACATTGACAAGCCAAACTGTGACAGAAGGGAAGTTTGAATGTAGATCCAATTATTTGTTGGCGTAGATTCTGATCTATTAAAATGTAAGATTTTTATGAAAATTATGAAATCAAAATGATTATTTTTTTGCTTTGGGTCGACAGGACTTAGATAATTAACTTTTATAGAATGCATATATTTGTACAATTTTCATTAGATACATTTTATAGGTCATTTAATCTATTATCGAATTTGATGAATAAAACGCAATATTCAAAATTATCTGAAGATAAGAAGATATTTCTTTTTTATTTTTATTAAATGAACACAATAAATAATATGATATCTTTGTAAATGAGATTAACTGTGTTTAGCATTATTTTAATCCTTTTTTTGATGTACAATGTTTTTGCCGGATCAATAATATACAATGTTTGTTAAGCAGAATGTTTAGTTGTGATGATGGTATGTTATTTAATTGTTGGCTTTATTTGAGGTGTCATTTTAAGAATATCTGCATCTGGTTCAATTATTGCATGTAATGGTGTGTATGACATTTGTCAAGTGGTTTGTAGACCTCGGCATGGTCCGATTCCGGTTCCTAGGTCTGGAACCGCGAACCGCCAAGAGAACCGTTAAAAGACCCGCCAAGAGGTATAATCTGTATAATTAAGGATTTATAAGCAAATACTTTCCTTATTAGGATTGTTTATGATTGTTTATGCCTGGAAAATCTCTTGGCGGTTCCCAGGGCTCGAGGTTTAGAACCGCCAAGGCAGTTCTTGGCGGTTTCATGCCGAGGTCTAGTGGTTTGTGTTGTTATGTTTTTTATATCGATTGTTTAGCAACGGATGGGTGATGTTTTTAACTTTAATTAATTATTTTATGCAATTTGCTTTTTTGATTGTGTGAGGTAATGGATTATCTAATTTTACGATCACAATTTAATTAGTTAATTATTGTGTTTTATATTATGTATTATAACATACATGACGCATTTTATTGAGTTTAACAAAGATTGATATTAATTAATAAAAGATTTGTGTTATAGACTTGGCGGCAACATTTAAAAAAAGTTTTAATATATAATTATATTGATTAAGGCGATTTCGAGACTGGCTTTAAAAAATTAATATCAAGGATATTGTAAGATTTGAAATTCAGAAATTTTTAATGTATTTATTTTAAGATCTTTGAAAGTGCAATCAAATTCTTTTGCTAATTTAATATCTATGTTCTGAATATTAATCAAAGTGGTGCTAACATATTCGATAAACGAACCAAATATGTTAATCTAAAGCAGATAATCTGTCGACGATAAGCAGTCCATCATAGCTGAAAATTTGCGGATTATTAATAAACAGACGTTTCGTCAAGTAAATCATAAAGATTAGAACGCACATAATTGTCAAATGGCTTATTCCATTTAATGTTATCAAATTTTTTTGCATTCAATTTGAGGTGTCAAGATATCAAGATATAAGATATGATCTGAAATTAATCATGAATGTGTTAAAGATAGCTGTATTTTAGAGATATCACAATTTTAAAAGTAGTAGTGAATAAATATCAGTTCTAGAAAATTGGAAATCTATTTATGTCACAATAGAGATAAGAATTCATGATATATTTTGAATATATGGTTCTTCTGTTCGCGATAAAGAATATAATGACAATATATTATCAACATGCACATGATGTATTTTCGGCGAAAAGATTACGTGTGTATGTTATACAAGTGCTATCATTGAATTTTATGGCCAATATATTCACTATAAATGAATGTTTGATAAATAAATAATTAGCTTATATACAGTAGACTATGTGTAAAACAGATTGATTTCTCATATCGTTTTAATGCTTTATGTTCATCTCCAATGACCCTTTTTCATATTACATGAATATGTTTTGAATGATATTTTTCACAATCACATTGTAATCGTTTGAAAACATTTAATCGTTTATGCAGCGGTCGACGGTTCAAAGTGTATAGATGAAAATCAATGATTAAAACTTGCTCAAATTCAACATTTCACAGGATGTTGTTTGAACGAAGATTCTGATAAATAATGTTCAAAAAGCGGATCTCTTTTATTAATTGATAAATCGTTTTTTGAATAAATTTATTTAAAATATTATGACTCACATTTTTATTATTCCAATTCATCAAAAACATATAACGGATCCTTCTCGCGCCGTGAAAAAAATAGATTTGAATTAAATTAATCGTTTCGAAAAAAACAAGAACAAACAATTTTTAAACATTTTTGAAAATTCTATAAACCTCGACTTCGTGTAAGATTATATATTAATATTTCAAAGTTGTCTTTTTCCCGACAATAATATGTCCGAAAATAAAACATATAATTTTAAATGATATATCAGATTTTTCACAAAACTCACAAAAGCTTATGAAAGTGCAATTATGATCTAGATCTTGATTAAACTGCATTTTAAACATCTTCATCAAATCAACTGCGCTAATCAAATGACAATCTTCCCTTTTGTCAAATATATGTAGACCTGTATTGAAATACGCAAGATCAATAAAACCTAGACTTCCGCACAACTCAACATAACCCGGACCCAACCCGGACCCAACCCGGGCTGGGTTGGGTTTTGGGTCGAAGACTCCGACCCAGCGTTGGGTCCGGGTTGAAGTTGGGTGACCCAGCCTGGGTCCGGGGCCCCAACTTGGGTTACAAACATAACATATATGCCAAGATCTGTAACATAAATATAATATTTTAATTACTAAGCAGCTTTATGATCAAAATTATACAAAGTTATGCAAAAGTTGGGTCGAATTGGGTTATATTGGGTTTGATTGGGGCCCCAACATTGGGTCCGGGTTGGGTCCGGGTTAGAGAAGTTCAACCCGGACCCAGGCTGGGTTGGGTTTTGGGTCGAGACCTTCGACCCAAGTTGGGTTTTGCGGAAGTCTAATAAAACCATTTTATTATAGCTCACAAAGACATCTTTGTGTGCAAAATAAAACATTATAAAAACAAAATCGCTTGTTTTAATTCTCATAGCAATCTACATCAAATACGAACTGTTAAATTGAAAAAAACAATATAATCAGACTGAATCTTCACTTCTGTCCAACAGACGCAATAAGATCAATCTCAAAATTAAAAGAATCTCTCTAAAGATATTGATCGAATGATAACATGCAATTAACAATCGTTTATGTGATCATTCGAGGTTTGATAATAAAAGATGATAACGTGAAATATTCAAAAATCATTTATTTAAAACTAACATAATCGGAGCTAACATCATTTAAAAATAAATCCATTATTACAATCTAAAAGCGATCGTTATCATAATTCATGTATTATTTCGATAAATTGTTTTGTGCGACATTCTGTCACATTTAATCACAAATAAAAATGTAAAAATTCATCAAACAGAAACAAAATGTTTTTTCAATACAAGTCTTGAAAACTCTAAACTTTCTAACATTTATCATTCTATATATATTGAGATCACCCAGATCGTAATAAAGAATAATTGGATCATTGTAGAACATTCAAAGCAACATATCCATCAAATCATTTATTAAATATGAATATTTTAGATCTTTTTGAATTATCACATGAAATTTTTGGACAATAATTGATCCGACCAATCGCTTGATGTGATATTTTAATTTTTTTAGCTTTTCTGTCAAAATACAATCAAATTGAACCATTTCTCGCCAAAATTCTATTGATCAAAGATTTAACCACAGATTCGCAGCGAAGAACTTGTGTGAAAGTTTGTATTCAATCATGATAAATAAAATACTTTTATTATTATTCATTCAATAGATGCAAAATTGATCAGCTTTGAAAATTTTATGATTGACAGTTCAATTTCATCATCTTTCTCCAAAACATTGACATAATTATCAAACCATATTCTATTGCCTAATCAGAACTCTTCACGAATCTCTGATATTTTACATAACTCAACAACAATATCATACACATAATCTTCGACGATAAGTCGCTTGTAGATCTCAAGATCTTATTTATTGTTAATCAATCAATATACAAATTATTGATCATGATCTTTCAATGCAACAAATGACATGAATTATTGTGATATATCTTCTGCTAATTGCAAGTAACAACAAACAGATTTGTAAATTTCCCACTATTTATTCTGACAATCAGTCCACAGATGCAATCGTAAAAAACAATGTTTTTTAATCAAAACAAAAATTTTATTTGTTGTTAAACGAAATGATGTTTGGACTCGAAGTGATTTTCAAAAGAGATTGTAACAATGTTAAATAAATTATGAAAAAATCATTGATCGATTGTGTTTTTTTGTCTGTTGTTTTAACTCAATCTTCCGTTTTCTTTCTTTCTTTGTTTTGAAAAAAAGAATTTTGTAATTTAAAAAACTGCTTTTATTCATTGCTACCGCGAATAAGAAATGAAAAAATAAAAAATTTTATAACAAAATTGATAATTAAATTGTTTTTCATTATTGTTAATTAAACAACATTTTGATGAAAGTATTAATCCGGAAATACTCGTAAATCCTTTTTTTTCAAAACAACTCTTTCAGTTTAAAACAAATTCTTGGAATTTCTTGTTAATTTGAAACTTGATTAATCTAAAATCTGATTTAATCTATTAATCTGATTTCTGACTATCGCCCAATACCCAGAAGTCATAATTGATGGAATCACTTGGCCAGTGTTGGAAATCCAGTTTCTAAATCATTTCAAACATGTTATATAAATCATAGCTGAAGTCACAACATTATTTAATCAATCTTTTATAATTAATGAACTGTGATTTTTGGACAAAGTCGACATTTTAATGAAAATTGCAATAAATATTTAACAATAATATTAATAAAACAATTCAAGAAATACAATGTTTGTTCGAAGATTATTTTAAAAAACATTATTGTTTATTATTTCATTGTCCAAAATTGCTCAATAAAAGAAATACGAACAGAATCTAGTGTTTTAACACAAAAATGTTCAATGTTGGATGAGCATATTCTCTATTTTGTTTCAAATCCACATTTGTCCAGGTGATCTGATTATTTAACGCCCGAAAAAAACATATCTAATACAGTTATCTAATTTGTTCGATGTTTCATAAGATCTTAATTTGTACATTTTGATCATTTCATTTGATTTATGTGTTTTTATGGCTAGTACCATATTTGATAATTAATAAACAATCCCAACTTCCTTTTCGTTTATTACTTTAACGAATGATGTTTTTATTTAAAGATCCGATGACTAAAACAAGCGATCATTTATGCAAACAATATTAATCGAACAGAATTATGTATTTATTTAGATATAAATATTCAATCCTTAATGTTCAGTATCAATCCCCGAAAGCATCAAATACAATAGCTATACAAGTCTTTTGAGATTTTGACGAGAAATATTTGATATTCAGACAACTTCAATGTCTCACATGGTGTTTCCAAACCGAAAGATAAACTTTGATTAGATTACTCCAAGGTCATTGAGATGTTCAATTTTTACTAATGACTGGTAATTCTCTAGTGTGAAAGCCAATCAATGTGGGAAAGCCCGAATAGAGTGAATTGAATAAAATGAAGAAATGTTTGCAAACGACAAGAATGATAATTATTTTAATAAGATTCTGGCTTTAATAAAGTTGATGAAATAAAAACCAAATAGTCAGTGATTCTTGCCAATCAAAGCTGGAAGAGAATATTTGAACAAAAATAATAATAATAAAATAAATTAATTTTACATGTTAATTAATTACATTGATCAAGATATCTCATCGATAGCACAGTTACAACATGAAAAAACAAAGATATCGTGATGTTTGTTTGATCAAGTTTATAATGATATGCATCGCGACATAATAATGTTCAATTCTTTTAACATATAAAAAAGATCGAATCTTATTCGTTAACACAATGAATGTTGAATATCTGAACAAGATGAAGTGAAATTTGAAAAATTGATTGTTAAAAATGTTTTTTGTTAATTTGATTGTTTTGAATTGTGGTCGTTTTTTGATCAACATACACAGTTATCTGTGTGGATAAAATATCTAATAATATGTAATTAAAAACATTTGATATGTGAGCGCTCGCGGATGATGCATTTTAATGAAAGATATGTTAAAATAAATTGATTTGTTGTTTTTAAAAAAAACGAAATGATATTCGCGCAACATCTACATGTTTATTTATGTCGTGTTGCGAATAAAAAATATATGATTAACAAAGAAAAAAACGATGCATGTGAGTCACAAAATGCAAATAATTAATATAATGATTAACATTAGTTAAAATATGTTTGATAATTTAGATTATTTTTTTTTCAATGATGAATTTATGATTTTTTTATTAAATAAAATTTGCAACTTTGTCTATAATCCATGACTGACAGCAAAAAAGATAAATTTTATTATATTATCAAATTGCTAATGTTAATAACAAAATTATTAATAACAAATATATTGAAGCAAGATCTAATGTGATGTGTTTAATGTTGAAATGTTAATTATTCAGAATTTTAAAAAGAAAAGGTTATAATATAAAATACAGCATTGGAAATGATGTATTATTTAATTAATTAAATAATCAAATCTTATTTTCAAAAATGCAGTGTTTCAAAAATTAGACAATGAAACTAAAAGAAATGAGGATGCTCATTCGCGCGATCTAGAACATGATTTTAAATTTTTAAAAAATGTTCAAAAATTTCATTTGTTAATGAACAAATTCTAGTCATTAATGAATAGAAATTATATCAATAAAATGTTTGTGTGATTAAGACTCTTGTTGAAGGAAATCCTAAAATAAGTCCAACAAATCAAATTAATTAGATGTATTTTTGATGTTTGAAAGATGCGTACATTTCCTTTGATGAAATAGATGTTCTGTAATTTTTCGATCATTGTCAATGTATTACTTTTAATAATTGATGAGATGGCGATATCGCTTGAAAATGTTATATATTTTTTTGTTTTAAATCGATCATTGATACGTATGCCATCAATTCTTTATATTGTTGAATGTTATTTTATTAATTGTATTCAAACAGAAATATCGATCATTTTTTAATTGAACATTGAAAGACGCGCGCTGCGCATGCTGCGGTTCTAAAATGATAAAAAAGAAAGAAAATATAAAATACGTGAGATTACTAAAATAGATTGAGATGATTTGATAGACTAAAAAAGACTAAATCATACAGAAACATTGCAGGTGATGATAAAGAAGCCGAAACCAGAAGACCTATTTTGATTGATCAAGAACATCTACATACGAGATTTTCCACATCTTCGTGGAATGTCGCTCGGATATAAAGGAGATAAGTTGAAATAAATTCTTAGCTTCATCGGCTGTTTTTGTCCATGTGAAATGAGTTTCTGTATCATCATATTGTTTTCTTCTTTTTCTTTGTCTAGACAAGTTGTGATCCCGAAGAGTGACCACATATGAGAAGATTAATAATAGATGTATTAGAACTCAAACAACGTCATATACAAGCGAAAACAGTCCGCAAAAGACGACGTGAAATTACTAGATATCATGTTGCGGCAGATAAGAGCTGCAGAACTGTAACTAGCGTATAGAAGAAAGCAATCAGAAAAGACAAAACTGCAGGAAACTGTAGAAGAAACCCTAGAACCCTAACCTAGCGCAGCACTTGACTGAAAGAGTTAACCCAACAAGCGAATCAGAAGAGCGCGTGGAAAGAAGCTCTCTACAGCAAAACGCCATACTGATGGCGCGTGCTGCCGCACGCGAATGCCCTGAAACAATGAAATGAGACAGAAGATACAGCAGAAAGAAGATAGTCGACATAGATCGAAGAGTGAGTGCGTCAGTTGTTAATATGCTAGAAAAGCAAATAAGATAGATGATTGGAGAATAGTTGCATGTCAAGCCAGAAATACAGATAATAACTGCATAATGTCAAGCTGTGACTAAAAGTCATACTATAATATGATTTATAGAATCTAATATTTAATACATTTCTTCTTAAGATTTCATAATCTGTTTTTTAAGGATTTGGAATCTCTCTATCTCAATCAAAAAAGGCGGGTCAGGATTTATCTGGATGTCTTTCTTTTCAAGCTTCTGTAAAAAATGAAGATTTTAAAATAATTGAATCTAGAATAGTTAAACATATAACAAATAATATTTTCGATGACGATCAAGATCGCGAATTGTAAGATTATTTTTAAAATTAAGAATTATCTTTATAAATGTAGAATTTTGGATTTTATAGTCTGTCAAACAAAAGACTAAACATACAAAAACTTATTTTTATTTCATTGAGAAATCTTTTAGAGTAATGAAATATTCAATTGAAAAGATAAACATAATTGATAAATCAATTCTTGAAACATAATTGATTTTGACTTTTCTTGTTAAAATAACAAACACACGGGAGACTTAATGCACATAATATATAAATTATCAATCAAAAAATTTGATTAACAATATTGTTATATTTATTTGCTAACATAGACAATCAATAAATATATTAATTAAACTAAGAACAATTCTTGCCGCAATTTCTATCGCCTTATTTATCTGTTCAAAAAAAAGGCAAATATTTGATAAGATCATAGCAGACATATGTAAAATATAAAAGAATAAATTCAGAAAAAGAATCTTCATTTTTTGATCTGAAAATTAAAGTAAGTCATCAATATAAAGATATAAATTGTTAAAATCGATCGATTTTATTTGAATATAAAAAACAAAAAAAAAGATTCTCTGATGTCTAAATCGTGTGAAATTCTTTATTTGAATACAATTTAATTGATGTCGAAAGAAATTGAGTTTGACGATGATGATAAATTCTTTAAATTGGAAAAAAATTAAAAATGTAATAATTTTATTGTTAAAAATAAAAAGATCATTTTCTATTAATGATCTCGAACGCGTTCGACATAATAAAACATGAAATAAAATATTTTCCGATTGTTGTATTTGTTCATTTAGAATAATTATTTATTTAAATCGATATTGAAGAAGCTGTTTTTTCTGATTTTCATCTTTGTTATTTTGAGATTCTTTTTAAAACGTTGGCCCATTCATCGATGAGAATTGAAAAAAATCGTTGATAAAAATAATGATATATAAATTATTAAGAAAATCAATCAAGTTTTGATTATAAAATTTGACAATTTTACAATAGTCATCGATTAAATTAATCATAATCAGATCTATTATATTTATTTCATTTATTATTATGATTGTTTTCCGCATTCATAATCGTTTAATACGCGTTGTTGTTAAAAAAAATCGTTTAAAAGTGATCAATTGATATGTTTAAAAAAATATAATAAATGTTTCCATCAATATTATTTGTTACAGCATCAATTAAAATTATAAAAATAATTTCATATTTTCAATTAATGAGATCCATGTCAGCAACAATGATTTTAATTATTTGATCTTTTTGTGTCATTCTTATTTATAACACATAAACGAGATTAGATTCAATATGACGAATTACTATTAGAATTATTTTAAATCAAAATTTAAAATAAAATCTTTTGTACAATCATCTATTGTTTATAATTCATTAAAATACTTTCATTAATTATGAAAATAAAAAAGATTTTTATAAAAAAAATAATTGATCTGTGATCGATGATCATTCGTGATGAGACAAAAATTTAATATAATTAATAAAAATTGCAAAACATTATTTTTTGTTTTGTTAAAATTGTCGATATTATATTTCGTAATTATATTAATACAAATTATATTTTTGTTGTTATCAGACTTCGCGAGATTTTTTAATTTGAATTTTTAATTTTGAAGTTTAAATTAAGAAAATGATTTAAGCTTAGATATTTCATATTCAATGGAATGAAAAATGTTTAGTAATTGAAGATTTTGTAATAATGAGATTTGGTTTGATATAATATTAATAAATAATGACGAAATCTTTCTAACAATGATAATAATTTGTTGTTGTCATATTTTGATAATGAAATGATAGGCAGCAATTAAAGTTTCCGCGTTGAAAAATTTATTCTGATAATAAAAATATTATGTATGATTTTTGATGTTAGATTTAATGTTAATTAATGCAATATTTTTTACATTAAAATGATTGATGTAATGATTTGTGAATATACGTAATTTTGTATCAATTTGACAATCTTTTTTTGGATTTTTGAAATAGTTCAATATTTCTTGCATAATCTTTGATACAAGATGTGAATGAAGATTTGACAGTTGTTCACATTTGCATGCAAAAATTAATTTGTGTAATATATCGAACGAACAAAAAGAATAGATTTTTTTAAAATACAAATAATTTTAATAATAATTCAATTAAATCATTTACAATAGCTTTAATTTTTAAATAACTGTTTAAAATCGCATTTTTTGTCATTTGACATTCGAAAAGCTATTCATTAAATGTAATTATAATGACTTGGAAATATATTTATGTTAGTTATTAAACATGAATGATATGTTTTAAATAATTAGATTTAAAGATCACATCATTCAATATGACATTTCGAACATTTCTAGTCCGCATCAACATATAATATTCAAAAAAATAGAATGAAGCTAAAAACTGGTCATGTCATCTATAATTATTAAAAATACTTGCAGAAGCAATGTTTCTTATTTTATATATATATAATTTCTCATTTATTGAATTGAATGAAGGTCATTGATGTCGTTCGATTGAATAATTAATTGGATGTATTTCTTTAATTATTATAAGTTAATACAAACAAAGTTATAATTGATAATGTAGTAGATAGATAGTTGAAAAAATGTATTGATAATTTGAACATTATTGATTTCACAATTATGAATTAAGATGTTGAAACAACGAAAGATGAACTTATTCATTTCTTTTTTTTGAAAATGCAAATTTGTGATAGTTAAAAGATCAATCGTTTTAATTTTTTCAATAAATTGTTTTAATAAAGCGATTTTGATTATTATTTATTATGGCAAAATGTTGTTTTTTATAATATAATTTGTAATGTAAAATATCAATGACAATGATTTTGAGATTGTGAAAATTCAAGAAATGTTTTAATTTGATTAAATGTAGTTTGCAATTGCTGAATTTCATGAATTGATTTATGAATGATTTCAGATTAGATGTATGATTTTAAATTTGTTAATTATAGATTGTGATATAAGAGATCAAGACATGTTGAATTAATCTATTTTTATTAATATTGTTTTGACGATATTTGAAATAGATTATAAAATGATGTCTTGAATGGATTTATTTGTTATGAGTGATTACATTATTGTTGTAATGTAATTTAATTAAAAAGTCATTATTAGATTTTGATTGTTTGACAGAAAGTGAATTGCTCAAAGGATTTGTTTGAATATTATTTTAGATATCTTTATTTATGTTTTGAACAATAATACACTTTAGATAGTGTATTATACGGATTGAAAATTTGACATTTTTGAAAAAAGGTCTCGCAGATTAACAAAGGTCAAATTATCTCGAATTCCCAGTAGAATGTGAAAATGAAACATGTTTTTATTGTTTGATTTAATAATTTCAAAGTAATTGGAAATATCATTGAAGATTCTTTCGATGTCATTGTTATATGAGAAAAGATTATAAAAAATAGTTTTGCAAACATAATGAAAAAATTTGATAATAGTAACTGGATTAGATATAGTGACAACTTTATAAATAATTGAATTCATTGTAGTTAAGTCTTGTTTAAAGAATTGACAATCAATTAAAATGAGAATCAAAGGATTCTGTAAATTAAAAAGATTAATAGTCATTCAAAATACAAACATATCATATTACACAATTATGTTTCTGATTTTAGAACACATGATTAATTTTTAAACGAAAGATTTTGACACATGTAATTCAATGATTATAATATTTTGTTGCAAACAATGAATTGCAAGATCTTGAATAATCTAAATAGTTGCAATTTGTTTGATTGTATTTTAAAATTTTTTTAGTATTAATGAAACAATATTATTGTTAATGACTCTTTAATGCAGCCGTTTAATCAAGAAATTATTTTTCAGAGATGATTTTTGTAATTGTAATATATTATATAGAAGATACATAAACGTTTTATGATAAGTGTATTTGCGCTTGTTTATTAATGAAATGTCAGTTTTTTAGATATAAGTTGTTTTTTATTATGATGACGTAGAGTTCATTCAACAAATGCAATTAAAAAAAGAGAAATAAAACAATTATTTAAATGATCATCAATATTTGTCAAAAATAATGTAGAAAAAGTCGTTATAAAATAACAAAAATTAGATCAATGGTTTACAAGACTGGTTTTTTTTTAACGTATAAACTAACAATGGAATTTTTTTTCAATGAAACGAGCGTTGATGTTTTATATAGTTATTTCTAATTTTTAAAAGATTAAAAGAACTTTTAGATATGATATTGAACAAAATGTTTAAAATATAAATGTCAATGTTTTGACATTTGTTGTTGATATTGATCAAAATAAATCTCGAAATAAAAGGGTTTAAATTTATATGATTTGGATGAATAGCAATTTGCATCGTTTAGAATTTATTTTTGTAATTTCTTTGATTCAAATTGATTATATATCTTTCGCGTTGATGCTGATCAAATTTATCAATGGAAATTATATTGTTTTATAATTTAAAAAGAATAAAATTATTATTTCAATCATCAATTATCAGGTAATTGATAGTCAGATCATGATATATATGATTGTTGTCAACAAAGTAATGTAAAACGATTAGGATTTTGATTTTACGAATAATTAAAAAGAATTGTAAATCCATATTTAGTGAACGATTGTTATCGAATCAAAATATCTTGATTAAAGTATAAAATTTCAATTCAAGATTTGGTAACATGTTCAATAATGATTTGAGATTTAGTAAAATGACAATGAAATGATTACAAAAAACATAATAATTGATTGAAAATGAATGTCTGTCTGATTATAACTTAAAAATAAGATTGATCGAATAGCACATAGCGATAAAACATTTTTTAATCGAAATGAGATTTTCAAATATAAAAAAATAATGTTGACAAAGTGTGACATTGATTAAACTTTTTGCAAAGAATCTTGAAATAGTTTTTGTAATAAAAACATTGTAACAAGTTTTGCAAAGATTTCAAATATTTTTATCAAAATTGCAATAATTGAATTTATTGTTTAACAATAAGAATATAGAATTGTTATATGTTATGTAAATAATGTCGACCTTGTGAAAAAGACAATTATAAAAATAATACATTTTCTTTTCTATTTTAATTATAATACTATTTTTGTATTTGGCAATGAATCTGTGTAAAATTGATGAAATTATTTCCGAAAAAAATGTTGTTAAAGTTTTTGTGTATATTTGAAAATTATAATGTAAAAAATGTAATGCTTATATTAAACATTTTGTTAGTTTGTTATGCTTTAATATATGCTGTCGTTTCATTTTAAAATATAAAAAAAACTTAGTCAGCTTCTTTTTGTGCGCTTGTGAAGATGTCAATGAAATTATGAGAGGTCTCAACTTAAATATGATAAAAAAATGTGATTAAAGTGATTGAATAAAAATAATAGAATGTGATAGCAGAAGTTGAGTAGGCTGCGGCAATATCCAACGGTATGTTGGATATCTGCATATCGTATCCGCAATTTGCGGACTTGGATATCGATATCAAAGCGTTGGATATTTAATGAATATTTGTTGAATAACAAATATAACAAATATGTCAAGTCTTGTGATATCTGTGTGACTGTATAAATTATGCAGATTTTTTGTTTTTTTGGAGTATACACACGTAACTTTTTACACAAATTCTTAGAAAGACAGATATTTGTCTATCTTAATTATGATAATCTCTTTTTATTTAAAAAATTAATATTATAGTTTATTAATTTCAAATTCATCTGGTAATTTTGATTTTTTTCGAATCTGTTTTGATTATATC
The DNA here is from genome assembly GCF_016097325.1 of Aspergillus melleus. NCBI lineage: Eukaryota > Fungi > Ascomycota > Eurotiomycetes > Eurotiales > Aspergillaceae > Aspergillus > Aspergillus melleus. The sequence continues at coordinate 683,530 of NW_025763378.1, forward strand.
TGTGTATTTTTTTCAATTGGCAATTCTGTATTATTTAGAATTTTAGAAGACTTTGATTGAAAGTGTTTTTGTTTAATTTGTTTGTTTTGAATTAGAATATACATTGGAGAGAATGTATCTTTTATATTATTTTTTGCATTATTATCAAATTTATTTTTTTGTTTGCAATTTTTTTTTTCATTATTATTGATCGGATCGAGATTTTGTAAAGACAGAAAAGATATTTTTGTTTGATCAAATATAATAATTTTTTCACCAGAGAGATATTTTTTCATTATTTCAAGTTGATTGTGTTTTAGTTCGAACTTTGAAAAGAAGAGATGAAATATCAGATTTTTGATTGTATCTGGTTTAAGGTGTTTGCGGCAATAGTGACAGATATTATGAGCATAGTTAAAGAGCTGTTTAACATTAGTATTGTTAGCAAAAATAGAGAAAATATCTTTTACTATTTTTGTTAGCATTGGAAACTTATATTCATGTTCTTTTTAATATAATTGAGGATTGCTTTTCGCGAGTTTTATAATGTAAGTTAGTGTATAGATAATTCTAAAGAAATGTAAAGAAATTAATAAATTAATTTTTTGCAAGATATCGCGTGATTTTATCATCTGATTAGTTCATATCAAACAATAAAGGAATTTGTGAATCACATAACATTGCAAGTTCTTTTTTAACTATTTTTTTAGATATTTACACATCTATAGATTCTATTAATTCTAGAATGTTCTATCGATATCGTTCAAACTTCTTTTGTAGAGCATTTTAATAGATTTTTATAAAATTAATCTTTTTTTTTCATTTTTTTTTCAATCTTTATTGTTAAAATAGTGTAATTTCTTTGATAGACAGAGAATAGTTGCAATTGTATATATTATATTATATGGCTTATTGTCGGTCGCAGAATAGTATTTATTTAGTTTTTTTTTCGCTACAGCAAGAATTTAGAACATTCTTTTTTTTCAAAAAACATTTTTTCATTTCAATTTCTTTTTAGCGTCGTCAAGCTGATTAAAGAGGCGGTTATAGATATTGAAAATATAATGAATTATAACATTTTTAGTTTTTGACAAGATGTTAATAAAGTCAAAAAAAGGTTTTGTGAATAAGAGAAGATATTCAATCTGGCGTCATTTTTTTTGATTTAGTTTGAAATAAAGATATTGATGAGTCGTATAGTATTTATTAAAGATTGATTGTAGCTTTTTGACATGATTAAGCATTAAAAAGATCAAATTTTAGTGTGTATGAACGTTTTGAATAGGCATAAATCGAGACTTTTTAGTTTGAAAAATTAGAAATGTTTTTCAATGCTATGGGCTTGTATTAATAAAGACAGCAAGTTTTCGGATCTTAAAATGTTTAAGATTAGTGTTTGTTTTTTAAAATATTAAGATAATATATCTTTTTTAGGGTGTCCACAATATGCGTTGTAAGACGTTTCAATTGTAATGATTAGATTCGTTTGTCAGATCACTCAGACTCAGTTTTTTTATTAATTAGTGTTGTTTTTAATTTTTTAAGTAGATTATTCAGATAAAGCTGAATTACATGAAAAATACATGGGATTCGGAAAATTGAGATATTGGTAAGAGTCTATAATTGAATTATTTTTTGAATATTTTTCATTATGTTATCATTATTTGTTGCATTATTAGTAATAATAGATAACACATAATCAGTAATATTATGATTTTGAAGGAATTGTAGAACAATTTTATTTAGATTTTTATTTGTATGTGAGCTATGAAGAGATTCAAATCCAAAAAATATTTTACAGTAATTTTAGTCTTGATCAAGAAAATAGTTTGTGATAATTATAAATGTCTGGCAAAAAGATAATGTTTAACAGTTAAGTGCAATTGATAGTTGACTTTTTTTGAAAAATTTGTTAAATATATCTTGTTGTTGTTTGTGAATTGTGATATTTAAGAAACATTGTATAATGTGTGATAAAGATATATTGATTGGATCTTTTGATTGTTATATAATTTTTATTAGTTTTTTAAATTTTAGATGTTTAATAATGTGAAATGAAAAACGGGCGATTGTGATAAATTAAAGAAATTTTTTATAAAGAAATTCTTGATTGAAACTTTGAGATCTCAATCATTGTGATTAAATGATATTTAGAATTAATGATTAAATAGAAATAGAATGATAATGAACAAGGTTTAGTATTAATCGAATTTCAAATTAATTGATTTATATTTTGCTTTTTAAAAGGTCGTAGATTAATACAAATGCTACTATTAAGATGTGATTGTATTGAAGAAAGATTTGCACGATAATATTTTGAATGAATAATAATATTTTAATAACATTTATATATTATCTTTAGTTTGCTGGTTTTTTTATGTGTAATTTGATTGAAAAATAATCAAATATTAGATTTTTTAAGTTTATTGGTTTATCTGATATTTTTGCAGAAATCTGACTTTAGACTACATTTAGTATTTAATCATTAATATACGAATTGCTTTTGTGATGTCTTCATTTGAATATTTTGTTTGTCGTTAGAGTAGAGGATATAAAATTGTTGAAATGGTTTATCAATATGTTCAAGTGAAGCAGGGATGTGAAACTTTTTTTTTTGAAAGGGAAAATAGATGTTTGAGATACTAATTGAAGATTGTGTTATTTTATTATTTGAAAGTTCGAAGAAATTGTCTGATTGAAAGAAGTCAGGATTAATAAAGGATTTAATAAATTGAGATGTTTTATATTGATTGTTAGAGATTTGAGATTGAGACATGATAACAGGTTATTTATGAATGTCAAACGAAAGATTTATAGAGAGAGTTAAGATTTAAAAAATAATAAGAATAGAAATAAACAATGTTGTGAATACGATTTTGACGTGTTAAAAGGCAATACTATGTGTTAATTGGATAGATACTCAGTATTGTGGAGAAATCTTAAATAATTGGCTTGATATCGTGCGGATATAATGTGGATATCATGCGAATATCATGCGGATATCATGCGGATATCATGCGGATATCATGCGGATATCTGTTGGATATTGTACGATATTCAACGGATATTCGCATATTTATAATAATCAAAAACTTCAAAGTCTGTCAAATGAAAAAAGAACCTGAAATTATTTTATAAATTTATATAATATTATAGTAATTAAATAAAATAATTATATTGATTAGGCATTTTCTTATCTTTTAATATTATATCTGAACGGAGTAGTGCATTTTTTATAAAATTATATTATTTTATGGATATTTGACAGAAAATAGATTGATTTTGTTTTATGTAAAATATATATTTTCGCAATAATACTATAGATAAAGGAATAAATTTAAGATTATTAGTAATTATAACGCATTAGTCTAATATTTTGGGTTTAGCAAGGCAAATTGATATTATTTATTTTTTAATACAGATATGTTTTTTATTATTTTATAAAAGAAGTAGGAGAATCTTTTAGAAAGTATTAGTATAATCAAAATATATATATATTAACATTAAAACAAGTGTGTGTCAGCGACATGATAATCATATAATAGTTTATAATAGGATAAACTAGCGAGATTTATGCAAGTGCGAATATTTGTTGGATATCCAAATATTTATTGGATATCCATTGGATATCTGCAAGTTGGATTTGGATATCTGACTGATATCTAACATTTGTAATTTGCGGACTTGGATATGGAAGTGATATCCAAGTTGGCAGATATGCCGCAGCCTAAAGTTGAGTCTGGGGCGGATGATGTGGTTTTATAAAATTGCAAAATGGATTAAAGATAGATTTTTTTTTGAGATAAGATTCGTGAGAGTATAAATGACAGTGTAGAAATCGGAGAGAGGGTTTGGAAGAGAAAAATTTTGATTGGGAGCGAGAAAGAAGATATAATGAATTCTGAAAATAATTAAATGTCAATGGAATGATAGAAATGACAGGAATTGTAGTTATATGATGAGGTGTAGAGGGTAGAGATGGATAAAGCGTTGTGATGCGTTGTTGTATAGAAGCCGGTGTTGTTGGTGGAGAGCGAATATTATTTGGCACTGCGATATAATGAGGTTGCGGAACAGGCATTGTGGCATTAAAGGTGGAAGCTGGGTGAGTGTAGTATAGGAAACATATATCCGTGGCCTCCGGGATCCTGCGGACCACCCACCGCCTTTCGGCAGTGGGTGGTCAACACCGGTCAGGCATTTTCAGCAGAAAGGCAGATTTTTTATATTAATTTATATTTAGCTATAACTATCTACAAATAATTATCTAAAAATATACAAAAATAATTTTAATATAAGATAGAATATATAAAACTTTATCATATAAAAAATAATTCATAAAATCTCTTTCTTAAAGATTTATCATTAATTTAAAAAATTTATTTTAAATAAAATTTTATTAAAAAGAATCCAATTTATTCAGTACAATTTGGAATTTAAAATTATTTAAAAAATATATAATTTTTTAAGATTCTATATTACTTTTAAATTTTAAAAAAGATAAAATTTGAGTTGATATATAAATATAATTTTTATATTGATCTTTATATTATATATAAATTATTAAAAAAGATTTAATATTTTTTTATAAGATATGAAAATAATTTTTAAAATTAATGTAATTAAAATTTCTTTCATTTTAATTCAATATTAATTAAAAGGATTATTTTTACGTTTAGAATAAAATATTAAAAAAATATTAAAAACTATTTTTTTTACTAATTTTAATAAAATCTTGTTTTAATAGAAGAAAATTTTCAAATATTAATAATAATATATATTATATCATTTGTGAGTTATTTCTTTAAATAGTTTAGTTCCAAATTATTTATTTTTTATATAATTTACAAAAAAAATTATAATCTATATATAAAATTTTCTAAAAAACTCTCATTATATGTCAAAATTTTAATTTTTTAAAATCTTTTGTTTTATATAAGTTTTGTAATAATATTGAAGAATATATATTCAAAATTTAATAATAATAGAATCTATAAGACTCTAATAATATAAAACTTATTTTTTTATATTTTAGATAATTATTGTAGATAGTTATAACTAAATATAAATTAATATAAAAAATCTGCCTTTCTGCTGAAAATGCCTGACCGGTGTTGACCACCCACTGCCGCAAGGCGGTGGGTGGTCCGCAGGATCCCGGAGGCCACGGATAGGTAGTAGATAAGGTAAAGTTGATGGGACGGCCATTTTCTTTTCATTTCAGGCATTAGCGCAGGTAAAGCCGAAATAGACAGGTCAGATTTCTCACACAGATATAAATGTTTAGAAGGAATTGATGAGATTTGTCATAAATTATGAAGTTTTGCATATGAAAGAGTAGGCTGCGGCATATCCGCCGACTTGGATATCACTTCCATATCCAAGTCCGCAAATTGCGGATGTTGGATATTGGTCAGATATTCAAGTCCAACTTGCAGATATCCAATGGATATCCAATGAATATTTGGATATTTAATAAATATCCGCATTTGCATAAATCTCGTTAGTTTATTTTATTATAAACTACTATGTGATTATTATGTCGCTGACACATATTTGTTTTAATGTTAATATATATATGTTTTGATTATATTAATATTTTTTAGAAGATTCTTCTATTTTTTTTATAAAATAATAAAAAACATATCTGTATTAAGAAATAAGTAATATCAATTTGTTTTGTTAAACCTGAGATATTAGACTAATGTGTTATAATTATTGATAATCTTAAATTTATTTCTTTATTTACGATATTATTGCGGAAGTATATATTTTACATAGAATGAAATCAGTCTATTTTTTGTTAAACATCTATAAGATAATATAATTTTATAAAAAATGCATTATTTCGTTCGGATATAATATTAGAAGATAAAGAGATGTCTGATCAATATAATTGTTTTATTTAATTACTATAATATTATATAAATTTATAGAGAAATTTCAGATACTTTTTTCATTTGACGGACTTTGAAGTTTTTGATTATTATAGATATGCGGATATCCGCACAATATTAAGCCGATTATCTAAGGTTTCTCCACAATTCTGAGTATCTATCCAATTAGCACATAGTATTGTCTTTTAACACGTTGAAATTGTGTTCGCGACGTTGTTTATTTCTATTCTTATTATTTTTTAAATCTTAACTCTCTCTATAAATCTTTCGTTTGACATTCATAAATAGTTTATTATTATGTCTCAATCTCAAATCTCTAATAGTCAATATAAAGCATTTCAATTTGCTGAATTCTTTATTGATTTTGATTTTTTTCAATTAGACAATTTTTTTGAATTTTCAAATAATGAAATAACATAATTTTCAATTAGTATTTCAAATATTTATTCTTTCTTCAAAAAAAAAAGTCTCGCGTCTTTGTTTCGTTTGAATGTGTTGATAAATTTTTTCAATGATTTTATATTTTTTATCTTAACGACGAACAAAATACTCAAATGGAGATATTATGAAAACAATTTATGCATTAATAATTAAATATTAAATATAATTTAAAATTAGATTTTTGCAAGAATATTAAATGGGTCAATAAATTTAAAAAGTCTGATATTTGATTATTTTTTAATCAAATTGTATATGAGAGAATCGGCAAATCAAAAATAATATACAAATGCTATTAAAATATTATTATTTATTTAAAATATCATTATATAGATCTTTCTTTAATGTAATTATATTTTGATAATAGCGTTTGCATTAATCTGTGATTTCTTAAAAACCAAAATATAAATCAATCAATTTGGAATTCAATTAGTTCTAAGTCTTATTCATTATTATTTCATTTTTATTTAATCACTAATTCTAAATATCATTTAGCCACAATGATTGAGATTTCAGAATTTCAGTTAAAAATTCTTTTATAAAAAACTTTTTTAGTTTATCACAATTATCTGTTTTTTGTTTCGCATTATTGAACGTCTAAAGTTTAAAAAATTAATGAAAATTATATAATAATCAAAAGATTTGGTTAATATATTTTTATCACGCCTTATATAACGTTTTTTAAATATTACGATTCACAAACAATAACAAGATGTATTTAACAAATTTTCAAAAAGAAATCGATTATCAATTGCATTTGATTATTGAATATTATTTTTTATTAAAAATTTATAATTATTACAGACTATTTTCTTGATTAGAATTGGAATTATTATGAAATATTTTTTGGATTTGAATTTTTTCATGATTTGCATACGGGTGAAAATCTAAATAAAATTGTTTTATAATTCTTTTAAAATTATGATATCGCTGATCGTATATTATTTATTATTACTGATAATATAATAAGTAATGATAATATAATAAAAAGTATTTAAAAAATAATTTAATTATAGACTCTTATCGATATTTCAATTTTCCAGATTTTATGTATTTTTTATGTAATTCAGTTTTGTTTGAATGATTTACTTGAAAAATTAAAAACAATATCGATTAATAAAAAGACTGAATTTGAATGATTTAACGAATAAATTCAATTGTTATAATCGAAATGTTTTACAACGCATATTGTGAATATTTTAAAAAAGATATATTATCTTAATATTTTAAAAAACAAGCATTAATTTTAAACATTTTAAAATCCAAAAACTTATCATTTTTATTAATGCAAGTCTGCAGTGTTGGAAAGCATTTTTAGTTTTTTAAATTAAAAAGTCTTGATTTATTTTTATTTAAAACGTTTGTATATGTTGAAATTCGATCTTTTTAATCTTTAATCATGTCAAAAAGCTACAATCAGTTTTTGATAAATACTGTATGATTCATTAATATTTTTATTTTAAATTGGATCAGAAAAAATGACATTAGATTAAATATTTTCTTTTATTCATAAAGTCTTTTTTTGACTTTATTAACGTTTTGTCGAAAACTAAAGATATTACAATTTATTATGTTTTCAATATTTATAATCATTTTTTTTATTATTTTGACAACGTTAAAAAAAATTAAAACAAAAGAATGTCCTTTAAAAACAGAAAATGTTTTAGATTTTTGCTATAACAAAAAAAAAGCTAAATAAATATTATTTTGCGATCGATAATAAGTCATATAATATAATATATGTGATTGCAATTATTCTCTGTTTGTCAAAGAAATTACATTACTTTAACAATAAAGATTGAAAAAAAAATGAGAAAAAGGAAAAGATTGATTTTATAAAAATTTATCAAAATATTTTACAAAAAAAGTTCAAGCGATATCGATAGAACATTTTAAAATTAATAAAATTTACAAATGTGTAAACATTTAAAAAGACAATTAAAAAAAAGAATTTGTGATATTATATAACTCATAGATTTTTTTATTATTTAATGTGAATCAATCAGATAATGAAATTATGTAATATTTTGCAAAAAATTGATTTATTTATTTTTTTATATTTTTTTAAAATTATCTATACACTAATTTATATTATAAAATTTGTGAAAGGCAATTCTCGATTATATTGAAAAAAATATAAATATAAATTCTCAATTTTAATGAAAATAACAAAAAATATTTTTTCTATTTCTGCTAACAATACTAATGTTGAACGGTTCTTTAATTATATTCATGATATCTGTTACTATCGCCGCGGATATTTTAAATCAGATACAATCAAAGATCTGATATTTCATTTTTTTTTCAAAATGCGAGTTAAAATATAGTCAATTTGAAATGATGAAAAAATATTTCTTTGTTAAAGAAATTATTATATTTGATTAGACAAAAACATTTTTTTCGTTTTTACAGAATCTCGATCCGATCAATGATGATGATGAAAAGAATTATGAATAAGAGAATGAATTTAATGATAATATGAAAAATGATGCAAAAAATAATGTAGAAGATATGCTTTTTTTGATATATGTTTTAACTCAAAACAAGCAAGTTAAACAAAAACATTTTCAATCAAAATCTTTTGAAGTTTTAAATGATACAGAACTGCCAATTAAAAAGAATATATAGATACGATTAGAATAGATTTGAAAAGAATCAAAACTATTAAATAGATTTGAGATTGACAAGTTGTAATATTAGTTTTTTAAATAAAAAAAATTATCATAATTAAGATAGACAAGTATCTGTTCTTCTAAGAATTTGTGTAAAAAATTACGTGTGTATATTTCAAAAAAACAGAAAATCTGCATAATTTATACAGTCACGCGAATATCATGAGATTTGACATATTTGTTATGTTTGTTATTCAACGAATATCTGTTGAATATCTAACGCTTTAATATCGATATCCAAGTCTGCAATTTGCAGATAGTTGGATATCAAGTTGACATCCAAATCCGCAAATTGCGGATACAATATGCGGATATCCAATATACCGTTGGATATTGCCGCAGCCTATGAAAGAGCGAATAAGGAAACGAGGTAAGCACGGGTAGTGTAGCATGACATGCAAGAAGTTCAAATTAAATCAGACAAAGCTAGAGAGTAGATCGTTTAAGGAAATAAAAATGATCAATGAGAAGAAAATATGCACGCGAGAGCAGCGAATCAGGGTCGAAAGGAGCGCGAAAAAATTAGGAGCGAGGCCAGCAATCCTTTGAAGTGTTTTGCTGGTCGCTCACGGGGGGTACCGTACTTGATCACCTGACGCACGCCCCCACCTGACGCACGAATTTTACCTCAGCACCTATATAGAAATGAAGCTCTACAATCACACACATTCAGTATTATACAGAGATTTTTAGAAGGATGAATCAATGCATTATACTGAAACTATTTACAACATTTTTTACTGCCGAAAGTGCTCAGGCAGGCGGATCTGCCTACCGCGGCGATTGAGCGTTGGGGGGACCTCATCAACAATCTCAGGTTCTGCAGCAGCTCTACCACTCGATTTCTTTGTCTTTGGAGTTATAGAGATCTTATTCTCGCCTGTCTGAGCGACATTGAAGTCATTTTGAAGCTGTATATCAGCTTGCTTAGCGAGCTGATCATCCCGCTTTTTCTGCTTTCTTGCCTCTGCCTCACGAACCCGCGTTTCTCGATTTGAAGCGCGAATTCGTTTACGTTTTTCAATTAAAAGCCTTTGATCTTGCTTCTCTCGTTGCTTATGAAGCCTTTCCTCTTTTTTTGAAGCCTTAGCGAGCTGTACAGCCTCATTTCTTTCTGTTTGAAGGTCACGAGCTTGCTGAATCTTCTTAGGAGAGTAAAACACCGCGTAGCCGTCCTCAGGGGCCCGTAATTCAGATAAAAGAGGTTTGCCTCGCTGATGCTTCTTTTTCTCTTGAAGAAGGGCCTCTTCAAGGCCCTGGCAGCGTAGTTTTAAGATGACATTCTCTGTAGAGAGGTGATGCATCGTCAAACTCAACTTTTTTGTCTTTTGATCATATAAGTCAACAACTGCATGCTTAAGAAGTCTCTCAATCTTCCTCCAATCCTCTGCACCAAGCACTGAGCGAGATGATTCACTAGAGGATGGCCGATTATCGTCATTCTGATTAAATCGCGATAGGACGATATCAGGATTCAACGGCCAAACGTCTACCGATTTCCACGAAGAAGCGATATTCTCACTAGATAAAGCGTTCTCCCATGACGGCCAAAAGAGGCGAAAGAAATTTCTTTTCGTAATATGACAAAGACTTTGAGATTCATGAAGAAATCGTTCCAATCTCTCACTATACGCTGTAGAGAGAGGCCCGAAGATTCCAACGTCAAGTGACTGGAGCGAATGCGTAGAATGAGGCGGATAAGTCATTAAGAGGATCTTATTTGCCTCGCAGTATTCGAAAAACTTCATATTAACATGAGATCCGTGGCTGTCAAGAATAAGAAGCCTCCAACGCCGCCTCGCTTTCGCTTTTGTCTTTCGATCGAATACATCTCGTAGCTATGCGTATTCTAGCTCGTCATTCGTTCATCCTGAAGCTGAGGATGTAAAGAAGCAAGGATGAAGAGAAGGATCGAAGTCCTGCAGCCAGGAATCTTGAAGCTTTGAAGAGGCTGCTTGATATATAAGACCTGGAGATAGCGAGGTCCCATCCGCGCAGATACAGGCGAGCGTTGTAATCCATTCTTGATTTCCATCTTGAAGTCGTTGTTTCATTCCATTCTTCTCGTATAATAGTTTAGAGAAGATTCTCTTCGCTTTACTAAGCATTCCGATCAAGAAGCCTTTCTCGTCCATATTATAGATATCTCTCTGCTGTATATTGTATTTCGAAATCTTGCGAGTCAAAAGTTCAAAATATAATGCGTAGTTCAACGCAGAATCAGCCTTTTTTCGAGAAAAGTCGATCTCAGTTGTATAGCGAGAAATAAGATCATCACTATATCGTTTTATAAAACGGCTCGACCACTGTTTTCCGGGATGATTACTAGAGATCTCGTGAGCTAGATTTCGCAACATTTCAAATAATATATAAAGGCCTTTCTCGCTCAATCGATTGATTTTAAAAATAAGCACTTTCGCTTGTCAATCATTAAACAATCGTTGATCCTGGTATTGCTCATCTTTGGAATGCTGAACGCCGCGGAATCTTCTTGATAGCGTTGACCTATAAATTCCATACTTTTTCGCAATAAAAATAAGAGTAGATCTATCTTCAAGCTTCAGGGAGTTTAATTCTGCAATCGCCTCGTCAATAGGAGCCATATTGATGATGATATTGAGGTTTAAAGATATTCAAAATATCGGTGTAGAATCGATTTTCGTGCGTCAGGTGGGGGCGTGCGTCAGGTGATCAAGTACGGTATGTGGCCGCGGAACTGACTAAGCAATTACTTCATCACCTTGCTTAACCGATTAAGCAATCGATCAATATTGATCGTACGATTATAGAGCTTGAATCGTATGATCAAGCTCTTTTATTGCATATCTGAAGCCCCTGAAATTGCATAAATATGGCTTCTTTTTGCAATAGATTAGAATGAATCAAGACCTTCAATCGTTTCATATGATCATATAAGCTCAGCGTATTAATCAGCTCTTTGCCAAGACCATTTCTGCCACAGTTATGAGCCCGGCTCAGCTCTAGAGAACCTACCGCTTTAATCAATTATTGAAGCTATACAAGCTCCTTGCTCCGAGCAAAACACAAAATCGGCACCCCAACAGGATCCTGCAAAAGAAAACGATTCAGGAAAGCTGACCCGCTGCTGAAACCAATATAACCTCCTCATTCGATTCAGATAGCGCCACGAAGGTTAAAGTCATCTTAAAATGCCAAAATGATTGACGTAATTGGATCCTCAACATCAAAAAATATGCCGAACGACTTAATGTATGGAACCACTTCAATCCGGAAGATTCTCCGATTATACAACGCCCTGGAGCCTCCGTGAAGCCAACGAGACCCGAAAAACTCACGAAAATCAACTTCCGCGCATATCAACTCGATCTTCAAGATTATAAGGATGCTCGCAATAATATTGCGAAGATGAAGGAAGCGATCAAGGCCTCTATCGCAATTCATGTACAACCGCTGATCGAGGAGAAGCGACGATTCGAGATACTGAAGGTGTTGAAAAAACAATATAAGCCAACAAAAAACGAAATGAAAGAAAAGGCCTTACGGCAGTACAAAGCAGTCATTAAGAGATCACCACGGAAAGACAAGATCAACGCATGGGTTGAGGATTTTGATCACACTTACCTCGCGATCAAACGGCTCAACATGAGCGAGAGCCAAGATAAGCACGTACAAAAAGACTTTCTTCAATCGATTGAAGCCGTGGATTTTCTGTATTCGAGACTGCACTACTCCAACATTCGCAACATCACTTACCGCACTTTACTGAGCGATTTCCGCACTTATTTCGCCAACAATGGCCGAGATGACGATTCAGCAATAACGCACAATTTCGCCACATTTAACGATCAAAGTGATAAACCAGCAGACGCCCAAAAGCCTCAAGAAGCAAGGAAAGAAGGATCTCCCTACTGCGTATGCGGACTAAAGCATCGTATGGATAAATGTTGGCAGCTTCATCCCGTTCTACGGCCACCGAATTGGAAGTCGAATAATAGAACAATAAAAAAGATCAAGAACTTTGCCGCAGGATTATCAACACAAGCCCAAATGGTTAAATCGATCATTGAAAAGAACTGGAAACAAGATGATGAAAAGCCTCAAGAATACCATGTCATGGCTCTTTCATTCAGTGCCTCGCTCGACATCCCGCTTAAAAACTGCTTTATTATTGACACCGATTCTTGCACGTATGTATGCAACGAGATATCGAGATTCGAAAAGCTTAATCAATCAAACAGAGGTCAACTCCACGTTGGCGATTCAACTATCGAGATCCAAGGATTCAGAAAAATCAGAATACGGCCAAATTGCGGAGAAGAAAAAGAGAATAAAGAGATTGTTTTTATCAATGTCGCCTTCGTTCCAGGCCTCCATACAAATATTCTAAGCGCGCAGAAGCTCAAGCAAGCCGATTATAACTTTAATATGGTTTGCAACACAATCTCACAGAACGGCAAAGTTGTATTCCGAGTAAAAAAGCATTTATCAGAATTGTGAATCATTAAAAAGAATAAAAGCACTCACTACGGCTTCACGATGATCCAACCTGATCGCAATCCACATAGATCAACAAGACCTCATGTTCTAAAGGAAGACATCGACTTGTGACACCGCCGCATGGCTCATCTGAATTGGAATGCACTTCATCACTTACCTAAAGCCGCTCAAAGTGTCCAAATTGACCATTCTCGAGCAAAACAACATGACAATCCAAAATGCGAGATATGCAAAATGTCCGAAGCCCCGAGACAGATCTCGAGACGGCCCATAATAACAGTTAAAGCACCGCTTCAACACGTACACTTTGATCTCATACAAATGAAGTCTGCGTTGAATGATAATCAATGGATTTCACATTTTATTGACGAGAATTCACGCTTCCACAACGTCTACACCCACCGCTTGAAGAACGGCTGCGTAAAAGTCTTTAATACCTTTATTCGACAGATGCAACGTCTCGTTAAAACAAAGATTATCTTCTTTAAAAACGATCGCGAGCAAACCCTCGGTAATGCGGTTAAGCACAAAGAAGAGCTTGAAGACATCATTCACGAATACTCCGTGATCGACACGCCTGAACAAAATGGCGCTGCAGAGCGTGCAAGAGCCATTCTCATACTTAAAGGAAGGAAGATAATGATCGAAACAAAACTGCCTCGAGATCTCTGGCCGTGGATTATGAAAGGAGTAGCGAATATCGTTAACCGCACCCCTATTGAAGTCCTGAATTGGAAAACGCCATATGAGATGATTACAGGCGAAAAGCCAGATATCTCAACGTTCCATGTAATCGACTGCGTTGCATATACGAGACAGGACCAATCACTAAGCGATAAAATGGCCCCTCGCGCGTATAGAGGCATCCTCCTTGGCTTTGTGGCCTCGAATATCTGGCATATATAGAACCCGAAAAGACAACGTGTTGAAAAAACGAGAGATGTCGTATTTGACGAGACACGATCCTATGATCCCACACAATTGTTTCTTGAAGACCTGTTTAATAAAGCGTCTCCAGAGCCACCCACAGAGATGCTGGATTTATCGAGAGGCGAAGGGATCTTTTTCAACAAAAAAACTAATCACATTGAAATAGGGGAACTTCCATAAACTGCAAAGAATCAAGAATCAAAAGAAGCTCAAACCGGTGAAATCGATCGAGAATCAAATAGTAAAAGGAATCAAGAAGATCAAAGGATAGAGCAAACCTCTTATTACGATAATCTCACGCAACCGAGCAATTTACCAACACCTGAATCAACATCTGAGCCACATACTGAAGCTCACGAAAAAATCAATTCAAACCGTAGCCGCACTGAGGCAATTCCTGAAGGATTCCCGGAAGATTTTACACCTAAGATACTAAATCAAACGCCGCAAAGCTCAATGGCCCCTCCACAAGACAAATCACCGTCCGGACTCTTACAAGATTTGCTGCAGAGCTCGATACTCGAAACAAAGAGTTTACAAGTTTCACCTGCATCATTAGCTCAATTTCACGAATCAGAGAAAGATCACGATTCACACAATTCATCGAGATCAAGAAATGGAAAATATAAAGGAAGAGGCTCTACCGATGACGGAACCCGGGAAGAGAATATACTGCATACAAAGCGGAGATCAAGACCTACCCGAAAGGATCCAGACTTCTACTACAACAACGCGATTACCGATTCCTATATTCCCGATCCCTATATCGCTCAAAAGGCTTTCTCAATGGCTATAGAACTCGCAGAAAGAGAGAAAAGACATTGACACCGCAACGAGCTTCCTCTTTCACCAAATTCTTATGCAGAAATACTGCAACACCCGCTCAAAAATGAATTCTTGCATATTGTGCAAATCGAAGTAGGAAATCTCAAGACAAAAGATTGTTTTACTCTCGTTAATCAAGAAAAGACTCACGATTCACAAGTTCTTTCGTTGAAATGAGTTCTTACATACAAATTCGATGAAAACGGCAATTTCATAAAAACGAAAGAACGGATCTGCGTAAGAGGAGACCTTGAAAAGGATACTATTGTTAATAATTTCGCGGCAACAACATCTGCTAGAATATTTCGAACCATCATGGCATTGATAGCTGCCTTTGACCTCGATACGGACCAGAAAGATATCGTGAACGTCTTCCTAAATGTCCTGTTTAAAGAAACCGTATACACGAGATCACCAAAGAAATTTCATACAAAAGGGAAGATATGGAAGCTGAGAAAAGCGCTATACGGACTACAGAAATCGCCACGTCTTTGGCAGCAAGCCCTCTCCACTACATTGCTCAAGTTTGACTTCCATCCCATACCTGAAGAGCAGTGTCTCTTCGTGAACCAATATATGATCGTATTAATCTACATTGACGATATTATCATTATCAATCTATCTATCGCCGAAACCCGAGAAGTCGCAAAACGATTCAAGAAAGCCCTCGCAGAGGAATACAAGCTACATGACATGGAAAAAGTAGATTGATTTTTTGAAATCAGAATCATTCGAGATAAAGCTCACAAGAAGCTCTGGCTTTGTCAAGATGCATATCTCGAGAATATTGCTGTGAAGTTCTATTTGAATGATCTCACGAAATGACCGAATACATCGTATTCAATCTCGCTTAATCTCGATCTCCACGAAGGCCAGGCAACGGAAACAAAGATCAAAGAATACTCGATGAAAATAGAATCAAGCCAGTATTTTGCAATGATCACACGATCGGATATTGCACATATAGTGAACCGCTTATCTGAAACGTTCAAGAATCCTTCAGCAAATCATATTCGCGTTGCAGATCGAATTATTGTCTATCTCTACGCCACACGTTTCCATGCAATCGAATATTCCGCTGAAACAGATGATCAAGAGATCGCAATTATCACTTTAGATGCAGCTTTCGAAGATCGACCGGACCGCCGAAGCTCTACAGGGTTTTTAATGAAGCTTTATAACGGGCCCGTGGAATGGAAAGCGAGCAAATAACGAACCGTGACAATCTCCACAACCGAAGCTGAATTCCTCGCTCTATCTGAAACCGCCAAAACAGTATACTGATGGAAGAGGGTCTTCAACACCATGGGCTTCAATCCCCAACACGAAATGATCGTTTCTTGTGATAATCAACAAACCGTCCGATTGATCAACTTCGAGAACGTAAAGCAACGCTCTAAACTTCACCACGTTAATATACACCGTTCATGGCTTCGCCAGGAAGCTCAGAAAGGTGATCTATACATACGGTGGATCCCTACCGATCGAATGATTGCAGACGGGCTCACGAAGCCCCTCCCGGCTCAAAACCACCACAAATTCATGAAGATGTTAAATCTTGTCGACATCAAGGACCTCATTATGGCTCAAGAAGGGAGATAATGACCCTACGCAAGGCGCTGAGGGGGTGTGTGGCCGCGAAACTGACTAAGCAATTACTTCATCACCTTGCTTAACCGATTAAGCAATCGATCAATATTGATCGTACGATTATAGAGCTTGAATCGTATGATCAAGCTCTTTTATTGCATATCTGAAGCCCCTGAAATTGCATAAATATGGCTTCTTTTTGCAGTAGATTAGAATGAATCAAGACCTTCAATCGTTTCATATGATCATATAAGCTCGGCGTATTAATCAGCTCTTTGCCAAGACCATTTCTGCCACACGGTAGTACTGGTGACGCGCGCTCCGCAAGCTCCGCACGCCGATGCCCTGAAACGACAGAGAAAACGGAACGAAGGTTAGTAACGGAAAAGTGATTTTATTGGATACAGCCATAAGGGGCATAAGAATGGAAGGTTTATATATGGTCCGAAATTAGTAAGGGCTAGGCCTGTGCATGGTGCGGTTCTGATCCTAAGGTCGAGGACCAAGGACCGGACCGCGTGGTCTTCCAGTCCGAAAAATGATAGGCGAGGACCGCACCAGGGTCCCCCGCGGTTCCTTGCGGTCTTCACCATGGTGAACCGCATTTGCATAATTTTAGCAAGACTTTCCCTTTTCGGCTTTATAAATTGATGATCCATCATTTTTCTTTAACTAGTTAGTTAGTTACTGTTAACTATCAAACACTGTTTTGGTATCAACTTCAATATTTATGGTAATTCAGTACTAGCCACCATCAAATCAGATGAAATACACTTATTGATAGAATATTCAAATATAAAATATGCAACCTTGCTAAGGCTATAATGTTCTAGTAGACTGAGGCGTTGTGGCAGCACAGGTCATAGCGTATTTAAAGTTGGGGAAGATAACAACAGAAGCTGATAGGACTTTTTGGTCTGGAGATAGCGCAAAATACGAACATCAAATCGTTTTCAATAAGAACTGTGTCCAATGACGCTGTAAGAATAGTCTTCAATAACATGAAAGGAATTTCTCCAATGACATGAAGCACAGCAAGCCAATCACCGTGATTTTGAAACGAAATCTGCCACAAATTTGTAAAGACATTTGGCAGTCAGTTGAGTCGCGAAACATATAAGGTTTTTGTCACGTGCAGGACATTTCCCCTTCCTCTCACTTCGTTCGTTTCAGGGCATTTCAGGGCATTCACTTCGTTCCTTCGTTTCAGGGCATAGTCTTTTGCGTACGCTCTCGCAGGCTCGTTTACTTTTTCCCTTTCTCTCACTACGTTCGTTTCAGGGCATCTGAGAAAGTATACCAAGCCCAGAATTGTAGCCAAATAGAAAGGTATTTGTTTATCGCGCACTGTCTAATAGCGAACCATACGATACCAAAATAAAGATAATTAGCCAATCTAAATGTTGATTTTGGAATTTGCTTTGTCACAAAGGGCTTCCAAAAATTAACCTTTCACATTATTTGTTTGAAAGAGAGAAAGAAAGATATTGAAATCTGATTAAACGAAAAAATAACATGTTTGCATATATTAAAATTGCGTAAACATAATATATAATGTATTTCTGATGCGAAATCTATAAAATTAATTGATATTGCATTTTTTATGATATTTTTGTCATCTATCACAAAAAATAAAAATAATTTTATGTTATTCATATATGGATTAGAAACTTCACATTTTTATAGTCTCTATCTCGAGAAATATAAAAGAAACAATCGATGGAATAGATTGAACCCAAAAGCAAAGTGTCATGACAGATCCATAGATAGAGTAGCTTTTTTAAGACATCGCCAACAAAAAATGATTTATTTTTATTACCAAATTTTATGGCCATTAAAAATATAATTTTAACTCTTCAACATGACTGGTGCTTTTATCTCTAGAAGTTAATTTAGTTCATAAGACGATCGAGCACATATTTGAGAATTTAAAATATAAAAGATCTCTCAGGATCTTTATAGCAGCCTGGCCTACCTCATCACATGAAAGAAATGGATTCCTTAGCCTACTAACAAAGGTAAAAGGAAACTTCTTATAAAAAAGGCTTTAAAAAAAAACGCTTGTCGAATGACTTAGGATAAAAAAGAAGAAATGATATATAATCAAATGATCTAGATAGATCATATATAAAAAGAAGAAAATATTATACAAATAGATCAAAGATCTATAGAGATAATCAATTTATATTTTTTTGTTGTATAAAAAAAGAAAAATAAAGAGATATAGAAATAAAACTAAGAATAAAGCAACAAATATATTGAATTGTAAAGACTTTTCTAACATATCTTTCTAAATCAAATCATGTTTTAAAAATGGTGTCGGCAGATAATGTAAGACACAGAATATATAAAATAATATAATGTATTAAATTAACAATAAATTGTATTCTGTACAACAAATAAATGCAAACATTTTTGATACTGCATTTTAGAAGATTTATGAATCATATAATATTAATCAAATCTCTGACAATTCAAATAGATTTTTATTAAATTATTATATTTATTTAAAAAATCTCTCGTGACCGTGTGTAAATACAATTAATTATTTTTTTTTGTTTTTATGTTCAAATGATGGCTCATAAAGAATTACATTATAATATAAAAGTCATTAATATAGAACATCAAAGAAAATAATCATATTTAACAAAGAACGCAAACAATTGAACAAAAAAACTATTATACAATCGAAAAACAAATGGAATTAAATGAGTAATATTTAAATAATAAACAAATCTCAAATGGCAGCCACAATAATGCAAACATAAAAGTATTAATTATCCCATTGGAGTCAGAAGATTTTTTTTATTTATTTTATTTTAAAAATGGACTGTTGTACAATATTGAATGATTTTAATAATTTAGTGTTATCTAAAAAACAATAGATTTGAGGCCGATTAGGCATCTTTGTTGACAATGTATTGCCGAGTATAGTAAGTAGTTTTATGAAATATTTGCATATCAGTCACACGGGCAATGTTCAGTATCATGGAAGATTGGACAAAAGAGACTGGAGAAAAGTTGGACGTGGATATGATTTTGTTGCATGATTATTTGATTTGCATAATTATGTCAACTGCATTTAGATCGATATGACATGATAAAGAAATGTTATTGTTTTTTAACAAAATTAGAATGAATGAATAAAATTGTCAGTTTATCAACAATAATGTGATTGTATAATTAATTGTTATCATATCAAGATTTCAATTCGATTATATGAATGTCAATCTTATCTTTATTGATTCAATCATGAAACGCACATTGAAAAAAGAATGAATTAGCTTGTTTTTATGCTCGCGAAAATGAAGATTTTTCTTTAAAATGTTATTCACACATAAAAGAAGAATTTTGGATTGAGATATATTCCAATGGTCGGAAGATATTTCAAGTTCTTTTTTTCATTATTTATCAATAAAAAAAGATCTTTTATTTTTTTAATGTCTATTTGCTTGTCTTATTGAATTAGATTCTTAATCATTGTGCAATCAAAAACCTTATATCTGTCACGCCCCGGCTCGGCTGAGCACGTGACATGACTGACCGCCTGCCTGGAACAGCCGCAGGGTGGTTCCAGTTGAGCAGAGGGATCGTTCCGGTAAGACTGAAGGAAGGCTTCGACATCTCGATGGACGATCCCGGTTGGAAAATGGAAGGTTCCTGTATCTAATCGGGCCTTGTTAATATATAAGGGCCCTAGAATCCCTTGTTAGATAGTTCCTTTCCTCTCCATGAGAAAATTGCTTGACTAAGAATTATAAACAAACTTGTCTTTATTAAGCTCCTTTGTAGACCGTCACATAATTTTCCCATTCTTCTATTCTTTTTCACTTTAAATAGATGCGTTTAAGGCGTATCATTGCATTATCAATCGATAAAAAGCCTTGCAATTCATTTGAAGCCTTTTTTGTGATGTAACAATACGACATTCAAATTGCATCGAACAAATTGATTGACCGATTTAAAAATAAATCTGATTATTCCGATTCTCTCTTCGTTTCGGATCTTTGTAAAGCGAGGTGAATCTGTTGAAATCTTAAATGCGCGGACTGTGAAAGGCCAGTTGAAAGATGAATTGATTGAAATAAAGAAGTTTCATGACTTTGTGCAAATCTCAAGTGTGAACGAAAGATCTTACATGATCAAGAAAAGATTTATGTCGAAAATTAAAAGAAATCCACAGGCGATTTACGAAGTGATGACCACTATAAGCCAAGTGGAAATCAAAGAAATCAACCGTTGTCAAAAGGTTATTAGAAAAATGAAGGAGGATATCGCGAAATTGATTGTTGAATGGGATGCCATTGCTGTTAAATAGACTTTCATTGGAAATCAGAATAAAGATCAATCGGTTTTTTGAATCATCAAGATTTTTGATTTTCTTATGCTGAGCAACAGAAACAATCTGAACTTTGACAATTAATAATTCGCGATCAATCAAAAGATAACCGTCAACACCGATCATTATTCTATTGTTAAATTCCGAATTGCATATATAACTAATCATTGCGAAAAAGATGTTCGTCGACATATATTTCCGCGTCTTGAATCCCAAAATTATTTCGATTTTGATAATATTCTGCGTCATCTGAAAGACATCTTTGTAGACCCCAATCGGACAAGAAATGCTCGTCGCAAATTCAACGCGATTCAGATGCGAGATTATAAAAACTATCATATCTTTATTTCAGAATTCCAATACCTAACAGTAAAAAAACAGATTGACGCAGAAAACTGGAAGAAGAATTTTTTTTACGTTTTGCTCGACAACATGCAGCGTATAATAGTTTATATTTTCAATGATAATACTCATGGTTTCAGAGACTTCGTTCATAAATATGCAAAAATGGCTGATCTTTGAACGAATCTCAATAAATGTTGAAACGAGCGGAGAGTGGCTTGTGAGAGAAAATCTAAAACAAATATTTCAAATAAAGAATCTGTTTCGCAATCTAGCACTCCGATCAAGACCGAGAATAAAAATCAATTGATAAAAAAAAATCGATGTTTCATTTGCAGACAGATTGACCATAAAATCAAAGATTGCCCTCAAAAAAAGACTGATTTGTCCAATCGTAAACTCAAAACTTTGAAAGAGATCTTTCTAGAGGCTCCTGTTATCGAAGAACTAAAAAACGAAAAAGTCTAGAATCAGATTCCTATCTAGACTTGATGTATCAGTCGCTGTGTGAACTGAATGTTTCAACGAAAGATCTACTTGAACGAAAAAATGACAATTTTTTAATTCCAATTCAGTTAGTTACCAATGGATATTCAATTTCTACACAAACCTTGATTGATACCGAAGCAAACAATCTCAATTTTTTTAATCATAATCTCGCGGTACTACTCGCAAAACGCTTTAATCTCTATACCATATTGCTGTCCAATAACGTGCCGATCAAAGACTACAACGACCAAAAAAAAAACGAAATCACTCATGTTATTATTCTGACTCTGATTATTGATCGTCAAACACAGAAGCTCTCCTTTCTGATTATAGAACTGAAACAAAATAATGTGATTTTAAAAAAGAAATGACTACAAATTCACCGAATTTTTCCCGATTGTTATCATAACCGATTATTATGGCCCAAGAATGTCACTTTAAAGAAAGAAATTCAGATTTAGCAGATGATCCCAGTGTTTAAAGCCATATTATAACATTCTAAGATTAGTCCCGATCATCAAAAAAACATGACACGCAGAAATCGACAATTAGATCGAAAGTTGGATCGACAAGATATATATATTTGCAATAATCGATTTAATATATAACAAGAAATTCTTCGACAGGATCTGTGTAAGATGAAACAAGTCTTTGCAAAAACTCAAAAGAATTTAGAATCAATGCTTAAACATTTTCAAGCGATCAAAGACAAAAAGAACTTGTCAAAAGTGGACATTTGCGGAATCAACGCGGCGACATATCAAGTTCATCTGAACAAATCGGAATGTTTTATTATCTCATTCATGCAAATTGACAAAATTATTGAAAAAAAAGCTGTTTCGAAACGGCAGCTGGAAATCGAGCAGCTGAAAGAACAAATTTTTAAAATATATCACAGATTTGTGAATGTCTTTTTGAAATCAATATCCGATGCGTTGTCTTCAAGACGGGAAAACAATCATAAAATTGAACTCACAAAGAAAAACTCACTGAGATATAGTTCCTTGTATCAATATTCAGTTGTGGAGTTGGAAGCAATCAAAATTTATTTGATAAAAAATTTACAAAAAAGTTTCATTGTTTTTAGTTCCGTTCCGTTTGATTCATCTGTGTTGATGATTACAAAGTCAAAAAGAGGCCTGCGATTCTGTGTGGACTATTGAAAGCTGAATTCAATCATTAAAAAAAATTGTTATCTTTTGTTTTTCATGAATGAGCTTCTGGATCATTTTGGACACGCAAAATTCTTTATCAAGCTAGATATTCGACAAAGATTTCATCGAATATGAATGCATCTTGATTTCGTGGATCTGATGACATTTCGAATCAAATATAAATTTTACAAGTATTAAATGTTGTTTTTTGAACTATTCAATGAACCGATCGCATTTCAACAATTCATGAATAATATCTTTATTGATCTGATCGATAAATACATGACAATCTATGTAAATAATATTCTGATTTTTAGCAAGAACGAGCTAGAGCATAAAATTCATGTCAAAGAAATGCTGCAACAATTCTATGATATCGGACTGCAAACAGTGATTTACAAATGTGAATTTAGTGTTAAACGAACCAAGTTTTTGGGTTTTATTCTAATTACGAAAGGGATTGAAGCCGATCTGGAAAAGATTGCAATAATTCTTGATTGAAAAGTCTTAACTATAGTCTAAGAAATCCAGTCGTTTTTGAGATTCTATAACTTCTATTGTCGATTTATAAACGTCTACAATAGAATTGCGAAACTGTTGTACACTTTAACGAAGAAACTCGTCTCTTTTGAATGGACTTTTCAATGCCAAAAAGCATTTGATTAATTCAAAAAATTTTTGATTTCCGCATCGTTATTATGTCATTATAATCCAGCATTATTCTCAAGACTTGAAACCGACACTTCAAACGAAATGATTGCGAGAATATTCTTTCAGTTCTTTGAAGAAAATTGACATTTGATTGTTTATTTTTTCAAGAATATGTTTGGTGCTGAATTAAATTATGATATTTATGATAAAGAATTATTGACTATCATTTGATCTCTAAAATTCTGATGCACGGAATTTAAAGAATTCCAAAGTTCTCAATCAATTGAGATTTGGACAGATCATTGCGCGTTCAAATACTTCATGATTATTAAAAAATTTAATGAGTGTCAGGCCTGATGGTCGGAATTTCTTTTCTGATTTCATTTTATTATTAAATATAGATCAAAATTGAAAAATATTGCAACAGATGTTCTTTTTAGATCAGAAGGCAATGATCGGGAACCAAACTCGCAAATTTTTGTTTTATTAAGACCGGAATGGCTCGAGAAGAATGTTCAGCCTGAAAAAAATGAATTAATTCTTGCATCTATTGAGATTGACGACGTTCAATTGATGAATCGGATGCTTTAAACAAACTGCAACTTAGCCAATCTAAATGAGCAACGAGCGGCTGCAAACAAAAAAAAATTAAAATGAACCTTCCGAAACGGGCTTTTGCTATATCAAAATCGTTTAATGATCTCAAAAAAAAGTGATTTTTGAATCTGTCTTTTAGATATGATCCATCGACAATCTTCGACTACGCATTTTAAACGAACGAAGACAAAGATTTTGATAAAGAATTGATATTAATAATCACATTGGCGATATGATATCCAATGATATGTGACAAATTGCTTGATTTGTAATAGAACGAACACCCGATGAAATCTATTTTCTAAATTTTTTCAATCTTTGGATGTGTTTAGTTGTCCTTGAGAACATATTTCCATAAATTTTTGATCCTGTCCGAAGGACAAACATGGTTACAATAAAATATGTGTGATTGTTGACCGATTGACAAAACAAATAATCTCTATTCCATGTCATAAGAATGTGACCGTTGTGAAAATGACTTAGTTCTATCTTGAATATATATATCAATAAATTGATCTGTCAAAATCAATTTTTTCTGATCAAGATGATCAATTTATCTTTACATTTTGAAAAGAACTTTATTTAAGACTACAAATTAAACGGAAACTGATTTCGAGACAAAAATCTTCTACAAATAATTATACAGAGATTGTCAATCAATATCTAATTTAGAAGTTTCGCCCGTTTGTGACTTACTATCAAAACAATTGGTTAGAATTGCTTTCTGTTATGGACTTTGTCTATACTATTCTCGAACACGAATCGACTGGCTTATCTTCTTTTCAGATGAAACGAGATTATGAATTGCGAATATTTTTTGATTGAATCACGTTCTCTAAATCCCGAAATAAATCACAAGACCAGACGGAAGCCCGTTGTATAGCCCACAGGCTGGAACAGATTTGAAATTATGCCAAAAATCAGATTGAACTTGTTTAAATTAAAATGAAACAGCAAACATATAAACATCAAAGATTGATCGACTTCGTGATTAATGATCGAATATATGTCACTACAAAAGATTGAGAATTGAATCAATCAAATCGCAAATTTGATAATTAATAAATTAGTTCATATAAGATTCTGAAATAAGTCGAGCATACATTTAAACTTGAATTATTTTCTACGCTGCAAGTGCATCCGATATTCGTGTCAAAGAAACTCCGAAAAACAATTGATTTTCCGCCCATGACTGACCAATTTCGCGATTCTGAATTTCCAATTGAACTTTAAAAAGAACCGGAATGGATAATGGAGAGAATTCTCGCATCACACATGTATAATAAAAAATTGCGTTATCGCGTTTAATGGGAGAATCATTTCTTGGATCCGGCGTGATATCCTGCCTCTAATTTTCGCAACGCGTCATTCAAACTGCAGGAATTTCATGATCGATATTCAAACAAATCAAAACCGCTGCAATGTCTCGTTAACTGGCTCGCTGCTGCAGTCAATGATGAATTTCTGGACGAACATGACGATGACGACCTACTGGTTTAATATTACGGGTTTGTAAAGCCGCGAAACCGGCCTTTTCAAAAGGGAAAGATATTGTCACGTTTCGGTTCGGCTGAACACGTGACATAACTGATTGCCTGTCTGGAACAATCGCAGGGTGATTTCAATTGAGCAGAGAAATCGTTTCGGTAAGATTGAAGGAAGGCTTTGACATCTCAATGAACGATCTCGATTGGAAGATGGAAGGTTCCTGTATCTAATCGGGCCTTGTTAGTATATAAGGGCCCTAGAATCCTTTGTTAGATAGTTCCTTTCCTCTTCATGGGAAAATTGCTTGACTAAGAGTCATAAACAAACTTGTCTTTACTAAGCTCCTTTGTAGACCGTCACAATATCGCACGTCAGTCGGTTTTGTGTTGATGTTTCAAATATTGATATGAATGTTAATATATGTATTTTAATATATTATGATATTATTTTTTTTGTTTTTATACAATTTATGATTGACATAACAGTGCATAGATGATATATCTATGTTTAGTAATTATTACGAGAAATATATATTATGAAAAAAATAACGATTCAAAAATGATGTTGAGATCCTTTTTTTAGTATTATTTTCTTGATTTATGGATAATTCGTAAAAAGTTATTAATTGATAATCATAATAACAATCATTTAGATTGATTCAATTGAATTTTTTTCACATAAAGAATTAGTCAATATAATTGTACAATTAATTAAATTAAGATATGTATTAGAATGATTTCCAACAGCGTTAGTGGTACGATTTTAAAGTTAAGTATATAATAAGATAGCACGTAATAGGAAGATGAGGGGAGAAAGTGTATCAAATTCATTCTGAATAAAAACTTATGTAACAAAAGTCATGTTTTATGTCGCAGAAATGCTATATTGTATGATTATATATTTGAAATGATTTGTTGCACAAGTCCGATAGTTTGCTTTAACAAGATAATTGCAAAT
This sequence comes from Aspergillus melleus, assembly GCF_016097325.1. Classification (NCBI taxonomy): domain Eukaryota; kingdom Fungi; phylum Ascomycota; class Eurotiomycetes; order Eurotiales; family Aspergillaceae; genus Aspergillus; species Aspergillus melleus. Next base: position 710,357 of record NW_025763378.1, read on the forward strand.
CGGATTAAGAATTCTCAAGAATCATTTTTTCTTGGTTTATAATTGTGTGATTTGTTGAAGTGAGTTTTGGTCTGTGTCTTTTTCAATCTATCGTAGAAACTGTTTATGGAATAAATGAGATATAGTTTGATTCTGTTTTGAGCTTTGGTTTTTTATTATTTAATGCAATCTCTCACAAGAATTGTTATGTGTAATTATATTTAGTGTGATTCTAGCCTTTAATTGAGTTATAGATTTTTTGTTAGATGAAATCTGAAAGGAGACTTTAGTAAACAAAAAATTTATAAAAGATTATTTTTTGGCAATTAGATAATTTATTTTTTAAGTCAATGTCGAGATTATTCAGATGGATATTTAGATAAACGACGGGAATATTCGCACAGCCTCTGCGATGCCTTCCTGTGCACATCCAATAAAGACGCGCAGCGAGGGACCCTCCGCATACTCGGATTGCCGAGAGGCACCGCGGTGAGAGATGCCCATTTCTCTCATGGATTAGGTCAGTAGTCAAGTGCTAGAGATTAGGTGCAGTTGGGAGAGGGACCATGATGGAGTGAGGCACTTGGGTGTTGGTGATGTTGATGTTGATGTTGATGAATAGAGAGAGGGAGGGAGGGAGGGAGGGAGAGGCTTGATTGTTATCCTGATCTACTTAATATCTATTATTATAACATACTACTTGTAGTTGAGAATGCTGGGGAGGGATATTGAATACCTCTAAAGCAAGCAAGTAAGTCTTTATATCACTCAGTTAAGAAAGAGTATTTGCTAGGCAGTGAACATATAGGATAAATAGGGTGATGATTAGTTAGTTGCTTCTCGTCTTCCATATAGAAATTTTGATGAATTTGGAATTGATTGGATGTACTAGCTTGGCTAGATATGTTCATGTTGACTATGTATGCCATGTAGGTATGATCCGTCTAGTTATCCATAGACTACGCATAAAATCAGCCAGCCTACAGTACTCTGTCTTCAAGCACACACATACCACTCGGTAGACCTTACCAATAGTGCCCAAACACCTCACTAAACAAGGTCAGGGTTCAGGAAGAGTACAGATGAATGATTTGACATGATATTAGTCTGTCTGTCTAGTACTTCACGATGCGTTCGCGGAAAGCAATGAGATTAAAGATTGATTCAATTCTTTAAACTGATACAATGACAAGAAATGTCCCGACTGATAAATTACGATTCATATCCGTAGAAAGCAGATAAAACCGTACTCAAAAAGCGTCGAAGGCTGAGCCTTATTCTCGTCTCATACAAGATGTACCCAAGTGGTACATGCTGCATCCAGCTCAAGATCAACCGAGTGAAGGCGGAAGATCGAGCGAGGCAAGAGACTTTCTTTCTGATACTACGGACCACAAGAGGGGGGAATGGGAATGGATCAGGTCTGTACATATCCATGATAGTACATAATAGGTAGAAAATAAATTATCGGGTATTGAGGTCAGAACCCTCGTACAAAGCCATAACAATCCCTTGCTAAGACGCCGGCCGAACCCTATCAAATCAGTACGCCACCCTCGTTCGCATGTCCTGTGGCACAAGTTAGTAAGAATGCTAGAGGCCAAGGAGCTGGAAACTTACCGAAATCTTCCGTTCGATTTCTCGAACCGAACGGTCCAGATCAGCTGCAATCATCATCTTCATGTCATTAGGCAATAAGAAATACGTCTCGCACAGATCGCCGTCGATCACGCCCTTGACGGGCGCATAGTAACTCCGGTAGATCAGATGGTCACGTCCAGCCAGAGGGGGATTCTGTGCCGCTAGCTGCATTTCCAGGTTTTGGAAAAAGTCAACGTCCTCTCGGCTGATGAACGGCACATACATTCCAATGGTGCCGTGGAATCCAGTCCACACAAGGATATCACGCCCACCGGCCACAAGTTGGGTCTTATGCAGACTTGTCGGAATGTCCTGGGCATACCCATGGATCATGAGCTCCAGACGGTTGGGGGTGCCGTGAAGGTAACCACGCTCATGAATGAGATGAGCGCCGGATCCATCCTCGTCGGCCTCTTCCGACGTTTTCTTGGGACAACGCAGCAGCCACAGGTTACCAAACTTGTCACCACCGGCGACGGTCTCATAATCCACCATAGTGGTCGATGTCGTCCAGCGAGAAACGGAGTCGTCCACGAAGGGAATCAGGACGTTCTCCTGGTACTTATAAACGACGTAGGTAACACTTTCGCGGACGTCACTGACAACGATTCTGCTGCCCTGAGTTTGAAGACCAACGATGGTTTTCGGTACCACTTGGGCCTGACACTTGCGGAGAAGCTGCTTCATACCGAGATCGTAAATGCGGAGGATAGAGCCAATTCCGGCCACAAGACGACCTTGGAAGGAAAGAAGAGCCAGAGGGGGTTCGTCCACCTTCGTCTTGTGAATAAACTCTAGCTCTCTACCATCCTCCTGGAACCGGTAGATGTGGATGAATCCTCCCGCGGAAGAGGGCGGGCTGACGTTCAGGTCCTTGGCGGTTCCGACCACCAAGAATGTTTCATCGTCTTGGCTGGTGAAGGGGACAGCCGCAACGCTGACTGCTGCCTCGTTCTCCTCGAGTTCAATAGTCGCAACCACTTCCTTGGCGTCAACGGGATCAACGATCTGAATGCACGATGCCCAATGACCGGTTCCACGGGGATAGCCAAATTCTTCGGGTGGGAGGATAGTGCTGTCACCATTTCGCGCCTTGGAGTCCTCAATGAGCCTGGCTCTCGTGGACGGCGACAGAACATTGTTATCGGATTCGATCACATAGAACAATGGCTGATCAGGATGCTTCACAAAGCGACGGGGGGTATATGAAAGAGGGATTGAATGCTGGAGCATGTTGTTGTCCAGCTTCTCGATGGAGAAGATCCTGTCAAGACATATTAGCAAAGACCATCAAAACTAATATGAATGAAATAAAGGCTTGGGAAGGCTCGATCTCAGTAGGAACAATTGGAGATAAACTAAAAAGTACGTTCCACATAGAAATTCGGATTGAAATTCTCATCATACGATCGACAGGAATGCCATAGGATGAAATGGATAAGAGAGATGAAACATACCGTAGGTTTTGGCCTTGAATTCCGACCATGCCCTCCACGCACTGCTCGCTCGAGAAGTTCCAGCCCCACTCGAGTGGCACGTAGTCCAACGGAGTAAGCATGAAGCCCTTGGTCTGGATATCAGAGTAGCCCAACCAGGGGCGGGAGCTGAGGGCCAAGACCGCCGTTTGTCCTTTGACTGAAACTTGGAATAGCTTGACGGCTTTGGAGCCCAGAAACCTTGTCCGAGTGTCGGAAAGTTCGCCGGTAACTTCATCAAGGACTGTGCGTAGATAGACACCGGAGTAAAGACCGATGTGAAGATAGAGTGTGGTGCCTCCGGAGCTTGAGTCGGCCATTGAGATGATTTCAAGGGCGGATGGCGCCGCGGTAAGAGCTTGGACGGATTTGTTCTCTAGAGTTGAGTCTGGGTCCAAGCTGAGAATACGGACTGTCGAATCGTCACATCCGACAGCCAGGAATGAGCTTCGCATACGGCCCTCGGGGACTTCGCCCAGACTGAGGGACGTAACGGTGCCAGACATCTGTCGTCGCTCATCATACTCGGCAAGGGTTCCATCGGCATCCATTTCAAAATACACAATTTCCCCCGAGCTGAGAGCCACGGCAACTTGACGTTCGTTGGTAGCAGCCGCGACAATCGAACGATGTTGCGGCGCCGGCCACTCGTTCACCCGTCGATCAACCATAATATGGCGAATACCTCTGGGATGGATTTGGATGAGAGAATCCTCTCCGAGTTGCTGAACGGCAAGCGTGGGAGCTGAAGAGAGGAAACCAGTATCGGTAACCTCCTCGACAGTCTCGCCAATGCTGAGCACGAGAGTGCCGTTGGCAAAGGACAGAATGATGTAGGCATGGAACTCATCAGCCCGAGTGAGTTTCGTCGTCCACACGGCTGAAGGCACGCTAGGAAGCTCGGATTCCACAATCTCCGAAACCTCCAATCCATGCTTGAGAGTTCTGAAAGTGCTCCTAGCCCCCGTTCCAGAGACGGTGTAGATTTGCGGGGCATCGTCCTCAGAAATATTGACAACCTTGCTGTCGATCAGAGGGTTCACGGAGTTGATCGTTTCGACCAGATTGAGATTCTCCGCACCCCTCGGCTGGAAGTAGACGGGATCGCAAGGGACCGTTGGGTCCGCCGAGACCGACTCGCTGGTGAACTCGATCTCTTCGTCATCATCACCCAGCTTCTCAAACTGATAGAAGTGGTGATTTCCAGCCTCGCTGGCGACAAAAAGGAAACCACTCTTCAGGATCAGCAGATTCGAGGCAACCGGGACCGTGTCGAAGTATTTGATCTTCAACTGTCTGACTTCACCGGTCAATTGGCCGTTGTCGTCCTCAACCATTTCAAGAGTGACCTTGAAGAGATCGCCATCCTCGGTTTGGAGCAGGAAAAAGAAGGCGCCCCTCATCTTGTGCATGACACCCGCGACAATGGTGCGCTTGCGCTCGGGGTTCTCCGTGGGGCCGCTGCGTCGAGGGATTGGCACCCGGAACGCATCCTGGTTGGAATGCCGATAGGTGACGCTGTCCTCGGCACACACCAGAACACCGCTGGGCCCATCGGCTCCTCCAGGCACTTGGAAGAGCATGTTCGCCGTACGGTCGACAGGATCAGCCCATTTCCGAACGACGTGATTCAGACCGAGATCGAGCTCATAGTACACCAGCAGCTTTTCAACCTCTTCAAAAGCCTGTCCAGTGGGGTCTTGATCAGACTCGGAATAATCGACCTCCAGCGCGGCGAAAATCGGGTTTTCATACCCGACATCCAAGGCGATCACGTTGAAAACCAACGTCTGGGGTTTGTGAGCTTCAAGCGGGGACGAGATCGTCAGCTCGGCCTGCGAGTTCCGATTGAGAACGTACACAAGCTTGTTCTTCTCGACGGAAGCGATCAGACAAGCTCTGCCCTTTGGATCAACCGCTAGGTATTGACCCGGCACTACACGGCGAACCCCAGACTTTCCGAATGTTTCCAGATGAATCCGGTTGAATCGGTTCTGGGAGGGCACATATTCAATGATGGTAATACGTCCCGAGTCCGAGCCGATGATGATATAATCTATATGCATATTTCAGCACAATTCACCAGCTAGAACGCCCAGTCGTCAACGTCCGTCGACCGGGGGCACGTCCTGCATCCTTTAGGGGACCGGCTCGGCCGATAGGGATCGTGCTGCCCAGGAAGCTTGACGAATCACTATGATGATCTTGGAAATTCCACGAGGGGAGGGGGAAAAGAGACTCAGAACATACCTTTATTGCTTCCAGCCAAACGGAAGGCGGCCAGGGAGCGAATGATACCAAACACATCCTGCGAAAATAGCGGGGTGACCTTGCCCTGTGCCGGGTCAGGGCGGTGGATGGTGAGCTTAGAGCCGGACGCCGTGACGATCTGCTGCTCCTTGGTCCCTGCAAACTGACCCAGAATGGCTTGCGTGACGGCAGTAGGAGGCTGGATCGTCAGGGAGTACATGAACATGTGAGAAGTGGTAGCCATGATGGGCAAGCCAAGCTCCTCTCAGCTAGAGAGAGGATGGGTGTTGTGCTTGTTTACGACGCGAATGCAGTCCGAATGACAGTTCAAAATGGAAGCAATCCCATTGCTGCAGGAAGCAGGGATGAAGAAAGAGGACTCTCGAGAACGAGTGTCCTCGCAATTGGGGAGTGGGGAGGGGGGAGGTTTGGAGAGCCCGACTCAAAACGCAGCCGACCGTGTCCTGAGGAGAAGAGAGAAAAAAGAAGAAAAAATTCCGGTGTGGAAGAAAAGGGAAAACAGCTTTGCTCGGTTTGGCCTGTTTGCTCTGATGTCAGGTGACCCACCTTTCCCGAGAGCTTGCCCGTAATCTTACCATACGGTCCGTACTGTCCGTACTGCCCGTACTGCCCGACAATACAGCGCACGTGGCACGTGGCGCCCACCGAAAAGGCGGACGATGGGTTTCTGCCCGTTTCTTTTGACTATTCAGACGGACTTGCTTTGCCTGTTCACGACGAAGGCGAATCCCCCCGTTCCTCTTGACCCTCCCACTCTCCCCCCCAGATCTTACCTCTTCTAGACCATCTGGGCGACCTTGCTGCCCTTCTTCGTTTCTATTCTTTCGCATTTCTGGGTGACCTGACACTTTTAGTCTACTAATAGTTTCTGTTGATTTTGAGACATCTCGCCCTCTATCCCCACCTCTCCCCCCCAATCCATAGCATTACGTATCCATCATCACCATGGCCGATGATACCGCCGCGGCGGAGGATTCGCCCATCACCTTCACCGTCAAGTCGTCCAACGATGCCAAATATACTATCACACTCCCGCTTTCTACGCCGGTGTCGGAATTGAAGGAGAAGCTCTCGACCTCGGAGTATGCAGACACTCCCGCCGACCGCCAGCGCCTGATCTACTCCGGACGGGTGTTGAAAGACAACGAAACTCTGGCTTCTTATAAAATTAAGGATTCACACACCATTCACCTGGTGAAAAGCGCCGCCAGTAATCAACGTCAAGGCGGTCCTTCTCAAAGTGCCGCCACTTCCGCACCAACTCCCGCCGCCACTGCGAATTCCTCGGCCGCCGGCGTTCCCACGAACCTCGCAGCTGGCACGGGCAACAACCCGCTCGCCGGACTGACAGGAGCCAGATATGCAGGATTCGCACAACTTCCAGGAGCTGGGATGTTTGGTCCAGATGGAGGGGTAAGTTTTTTTTTTTTTTTTTTTTTTTTTTTTTTTTTTTTTTTTTTGGCACACCCTTCCTTTAGTAAATGTGTATCCGCTAACGTCAACGGTTGCCTAGATGGGACCCCCTCCCGATGCCGAAGGCCTGCTCGGCATGCTCGAAAACCCCCAATTCGTATCCACCATGAACGAAGCCTTACAGAATCCCGCGGTGATCGACATGATGATCCAACAAAATCCTATGTTGCGCGACATGGGTCCCGGAGTGCGACAGATGATGCAAAGCCCCGAGTTCCGTCGAATGCTTACGGATCCCAGCAACCTCCGCCACGCTATGCAGATGCAAAGAGCCATGGGCGGTGCTGGAGGACTTGGTGGTGGTAGCGCATTCCCAGCCCCCGGAGTAACCAACACGACGCCGGAGGAGAACCGGGGGACTCAGAACAACAATGAAACTGGTGCTGCAGCGGCGCCGGGTGCCCCTCCGTTCAACCCTTTCATGCCCCCAGGTTTGGGTGCCGGTAACCCCTTCGCCGCGCTTTTCGGCAACCCCATGGGCGCAAACCCATCGAATCCCGCCGGCGACGGTCAACCAGGCGCCACTCAGGCGGGAGGCGAGGGTACCGCTGGAACCACTGGTGGTGAGGGTCAGAATCAACAAGCCGCGCAGAACCCTTTCGGTCTCTTCAACCCTGCGCTATTCGGGCAACAGGCTGGCGGCCAGGTTGGTCAGAATCCCTTCAATCCCCAACAGAACCCGTTCCTCCGTGATCCGGCTCTCTTCCAGCAGATGATGCAAGCGATGGGCGGACCTTCGGGCGACGGTGGTGCTGCTGCCGGCGTGAATCCTTTCGCATCCCTCTTCGGAGGCGGTGGTTTTGGAAGCCCAGCACCCCCAGACAACCGACCGCCCGAGGAACGATATGCCGAGCAGCTCCGACAGCTGAACGACATGGGCTTCTTTGAATTCGAGAGAAACATTGAGGCTCTTCGTCGGTCAGGCGGCAGCGTGCAAGGTGCGGTGGAATATTTGCTCGGCAACCCATCATAAACTTCTCCTTAATTCCAGCGAGCGCGCTTCTTTTCTTGCCTTTCAATTCGTGGTTGAAAACGACAGGCTACTTGTCTTTGTTCTTCAATTTTTTCTTGGCGGATTCTGCTTCTAACTACCACAGGATGTGAATAGGAGAATCATTTGGAGGAAAGCTTGCATATTTATGGCTTCACCCATGGCAGTGATATCATCACCATTCTTGTTCTGCTAGGTAATTCGGTCACGGTTAATGAAAGATGATGAAATCTAAATGCATGAGGTCGATCGTAGCAGTAGGACAGATAATGATGGCACTAAAGGCGGTCAGGGGAGGCTTGGCGGAGAGTCTGGAATGCCGCTTGACCGCGTTCGGCCGCCGCGGGTCTTCAGGCCGATCGACTTGTACGAAGTTGACTCTTTTTCTCCCTCTTTTACTCCGTACTCTCTACTCACTCGACTACCTATCATCACCCTTTCTTTCTTCCAGTCTTTCCTTCGATCTCTCTAGCGATCATTTACTTCCCTTCTTCTTCATCTTAAAGCATTTTGCGCCCTGCACACTCGTTTGACCGCCCTAGGTTCACTCCCCTCGGATTTTCTCTTCTCCGTCGCATCTCAGTGTCCACTTCCTGCCCCTGCAACGGCTCTCGGTTTCATTGCGTGTCGTGAGTTGGAATAATCCTCGGTGCTATTTTTATCTGGACATACCCTTTCTTTCATTTCCTTTTCTTCTACACTTCCTCTTTCATCCCGCGAATCTAGCTCTGGGGGAACACTAGTGCCGATAAATCTACTTAATTGATCTACATCCGTGCTTCTCGTACCCGCCACGTACGATTCATTCCACCGACAGAACAGTGCATGTCGACGTGCTAGTCTTGAACACCGGTGTGGGCTCGTCTTCCCTCCCCTTTTCGCTTCGTAGACGATGGCGCTGGGATGGTTTAGGGGCCCTCGTCAATGGGCACTCTGGCTGCTGTTTGCTTCCTACGCCTGTGCTTTTTACATCCCCGGTAAGCTGTCGCGACTTTGTGAACAAGACAAACTCTTGGCTGATGGACTTGGTTTTCGCTGCTCCAATAGGCTACTCCGTCAAACGGTATAACGACGACGAACCGATCCCTCTTCAGGTGAACAAGATCTTTTCCGACCACACCCAACTCCAGTATGCCTACTATAACCTACCATTCGTCTGTCCTCCCAGTGGGAGAACACATGGCGGCTCCCCGTTTGGCTCAGGCCAGAGCGTGTCGTTGAATCTTGGAGAAATCCTCCGCGGTGACCGCATTATGACCTCCGACTTTGAACTCCGGATGGGCAAGAACATGGAATGTCAGGCGCTCTGCACTCAGGAAGTCGGGCGCAAAGACGTCAAATGGGCCCGACAACTTATCAGGGAGGGCTACGTGGCCGAATGGATTGCAGACAACTTGCCTGGCGCAACAAAGTTTGTCACGGTTGACCGCAGCCGCAAATACTACGCCACCGGCTTCAAGTTGGGCTTCGAGGATTTTTCGCCCGTCGACGGGAAAAAACGGACTTACATTAACAACCACTTCACGATTGTGATTCGCTGGCGGTCATCCCCTGAAGGTGGTAAATACGTGAATGGCTTCGAGATTTATCCGAAAAGTATCCGGGCGGAGGACCATGGAGAAAGTGGCTGTCCCCAACAGGTGCACGAGCACCACGACGGCTTGGAGCTGTATATCCCCCCGAACACGGCAAAGTTGAAGGAAATGTACCCGGGGTCGTCTTATATTCCTCAGGATGATGGCGACGATGAGGATGGAGCCACTCTCAAGATCCCGTATACATACTCGGTCTTCTTCAAGGAGGATAATAGCGTGGACTGGTCCAACCGGTGGGATCTGTATTTCAGCAACCAGGATGAGGGCTCGATGACGCATTGGCTCGCAATTCTGAACTCGCTGACCATCTCCGGCGTTCTTGCCGTGGCCGTCTACGTCATCTGGAGCCGGACGGTACAGGGAGATATCAAGGGCCGTGGGGACGGGGCCATCGACGAGACTAAATTGAAGGCGCGCAATGCTGCCCGAATGAAGAACCTCGAAAGGACCGGCGAGGAGCAAGGCGACGATGTGGAGCGGGACGCCGAGCTTTCGTCCGACGACGAGGGTCTCGAGGATGTCAGTGGATGGAAGCTTCTTCATGCCGATGTCTTCCGAACGCCCGAGTATAGCGGACTTCTTGCACCCCTTGTCGGCTCTGGCATGCAACTTCTCTTCATGGCTTCTGGGCTGTTGTTCTTGAGTTGTCTCGGAGTGCTCAACCCCAGCTTCCGCGGCGGGTTCGTCAGCGTCGGCATGGGCCTGTTTGTTTTTGCTGGTCTGTTCTCGGGGTACTTTTCCGGACGGCTGTATAAGACATTTGGTGGTGTGAACTGGAGAAAGAACACTTTAATCGTAAGTTGGCACCGTCACCTATCCCGTAACCCTGACTGACATATCAGACTGCTCTTTTCTTCCCCGGACTGGCATTCTCCCTCATTTTCATCCTGAATTTGTTCGTGTGGGCCCAGGCATCCAGCACGGCGATCCCGTTCGGCACGCTGATCGGTCTCCTTGCGCTGTGGCTGCTCATTCAAGTCCCGCTGGTGTATGCGGGTAGCTGGTTCGGCTTCGTCCGGACAACCGCATGGGAACATCCGACCAAGACCACGTCGATCCCTCGTCAGGTTCCCCCGCAGCCGTGGTATCTGCACAGCATCCAGGGGGCATTCCTGACCGGACTGGCTCCGTTTGCAGTTCTGTTCATCGAGCTTCTGTTCGTGTTCAAGAACCTGTGGCAAGACAAGAGTGGATATTACTACGTGTTTGGGTTCCTGAGCGCGGTCTCGACCGTCCTGATCGTCACAGTCAGCGAGGTGACCATCATCGCTACCTACAGTCAGCTCTGCGCTGAGGTATGTTTATTCCAGCGGAATCGTCAGATCGGAAGCTAATCGCAGTAGAACTATCACTGGTGGTGGCAGAGTTTCTTGACCGGCGGCAGCAGCGCCTTCTGGGTGTTTGCCTACTGTATCTGGTACTACGTCTTCCACTTGCACATTACCGGATTTGTGTCGAGTCTGCTCTTCTTCAGCTACAGTTTCCTGGCCTGTGCCGTGTACGGGTTATTAACAGGAACGGTCGGATTTTTGACGGCGTATACATTTATCCGACGAATTTACAGGTAGCAACCTCCCAGAAAGAAGAATGAATACAGGCTAATCTTTAACCCGACAGCGCTGTCAAGGTCGATTGATCGCATCTGCATCTCCATTCCTTAACTTGTTACTTGTTTCTTACATCTCCACCATTTCAATCAAGTAAACGCCAGGCTATTGCCGCAGCAGAGCTCAAGGCAGCGCCTGTCCTGTATCTATATATCAGCAGTTAGCGATTTGTGAATCTATCTACGCATCATCATCTACATGCCACCATCATCGTACCGTATCCATCAATAATCAAAGTAGACCAGTAGATAAGGATTGTAGAGAATGCAAAATATAGAACGCCAAGATGAAGCCGGAGCCATGCAACACGCAAACAAAAAACCCCCAGTAATCCAAACAAGAAAGACAAGCTAGATAGGAAGCTAAGCAAGCAGGCAGGCAGGTAAGCAGGCAGGTAGATACCTAGGTAGATAGGTACCTAAGGTATCCATGAAGATGACAATATCCCCCCATCCCACCAATAACGACCGACCAAGTCATGAGCGGGGGGGGGGGGAGTCCACGACCAACACCACCATGGAGTATCAACCCACCTATCCAAGTCATCGAGAGGTGGCTTTTACCCCGCGGTGAATATTGTTGACTGTGAAGATTCTTGGTACTAAATGCTGTCGATATGTCCTGCTTACTTTACTTGCTCGGTTTTTTTTTGTGGGGGGGGGGGGGGGGGACTGTGCGTGATGGTTCGAGTATGACTTACCCGGCTATCTATCTACTTACCTGTCTGCCTGTCCTATCCTACCTGCCTGCATGTGAGCTCTGGTACTACTACTTCCTAGGTGGTTACTAGTTACTAGGAGTAGATGGGTGGATTGAAGTATAGGTATCTACTGTACTTTATTACATGTGCTGGGTAAGTATCGACCTAGATTTGCATGTAGGACTTGTCACTTGTCACCTGTCGCGGTCTTACTCACCTCATCTATCTATCTAGGTATCTATTCTTTACCTACTCCGCAGACTCTAATCGCGGGGGTACATGTTAGGTTAGGTTAGGTTAGGAAGAGAGGATAGAGCGAAATCTATCTATCCTAATCACTCACTCACCTACTTAACCTGATCCTCTCTCTCTCCAACCTAGGTACTCAATTACCTATCCTACCTTCCACCTCACCTCACCTCACCACAGCCGCCAACTCCTATCAACCATCAAAAAGAAAGACGATAGAATAAACCTCCACCCCCAGAACAAACACCCTAGTAAAGGGAACCGAAATTAAAAAAAAAAATGAGCGACATATCCACCGCCCCAACCCTCATCCCCCCCGACTCTACAGCAACGCAACACCTCGCAACCAAAGAACTCCAAACCCTCCACTCCCTGCAAGCCCTGCACTCAATCCAATCAACCCTCCACCATGACTCCCACCCTCCCCGATTCGAAGAAGAAGACCCCGATCTCAGCTACACAGCAACGAACATCGACATCCTGCTGCGCCAAGCACAGAGCATGATCACGACGCTGATGGCCGAGAAGCGCGGGAGTCGACGACGGATCAGATCGCTTGAAGAGGAGTTACAAGTGCAGCGACAGAAACTGGAATTGCGGGATGCGGAGACAAGGAGTCACGATGAGGAGATACGTGCGAGACTGAAAGACACTGAGAACAAGGTCTTGACAGGGGAAGAACGGATCAAGAAATTAGAAACGGAGATTAAGGGGCACGAAGCGAAGCTCAGGAAAACAGAGGGAACGATCAAAGAACGAGAAGAACGGGTGAAAGCGCTAGAAGGCGAGGTAAAGCGGCACGCGGAAAAGGTGAAAGGATTGGAACGGGATTTGAAAGCAAAGGGAACACTGGTGCAGGAGTTGACGGCGAAGTTGAATAAGAGGAAGACGGATGCGAAGGAGCAGGCGGGGAAATTGGCCAAGGTGATGGCGGCGAACGAGGAGCTGAAGGGGGCGCTGGGGACGGCGAGGAAGAGGACGGAGAATGCGACGCAGAGGGTGCAGGAGGTCGAGGAGCAGGTGAGGTCGGAGAGGAGGCGCAGGAGGAAGGCGGAGAAGGAGGTCAAGGGGGAGGAGGATCCTCACGGGCGTGGGCATGGGCACGGAGGACCAGATCGGGGGAGAGTGTATGGGGTGCAGAGGAGCAAGACGTCGGTGATCTCTCGCATGTTTCGCGTTTGATTGAATTGAGAGGAAGGTTTTGCATTTACATTGGTGTTCTTGTTTTCCTTGATCTTTGTCTTTCCTTTCTTCTTTCTCTACCAAGATACTGCATGCAGACTGCCAGAAAGTAACTCAAGAAAGTGGAACCGGGAATCCGCCCCTTGATGGCGTGCTCGGAGGCCTCGATGTCGTTTTCTCCGTTCCCCGTATTTTGCTGAACCTTGATGGTTCCCTGGATCCGAGATGTTATCAATCAACAATCAACCTGTTTTCTTTGAGGGATTGATGTAAGGGAGCAATTCCGGTGACGGGTACTCAGTGTAGTTGTTGAGTGAACATGAACTATTGAGTATACTCCAGGTTAGCATGTTAGGGGTGATCTATACTACGTCGTAGACAGTTACGTACGCTTATTAGTCTACCTTATCATGATGACAATTCAATAATAAGAATGACAGTAAACGATTAATGACCGTCCCATTATAGCTATCCTCGAAACACATAAATAAGGAATACTACCTGAAAGTTCAAGCCAGGTAATCCCCGAAGCCTCCTGCACTCAAAGCTTAGCCGTGGGCGTGGTAATACCACCCCTTCCAATAAATAAGCAACAGTAAATCCCAAATTCCGTCGATCTTCCAGAAGGCCATGAGGCATGAGGTGATCGCGGGTGGAGATGATGCCATCGACCCGCTGCGCCGGACGGGCAAATCAGCGGCCGCGAGACCTCTCCGGCTGCGTCACTTGGGGAAGTCTGCGTCGGGTGGCTGGTTTAGTTGCGATCATGGAGCTTTGGTTAACTAGCGGGTGTGGTAGAAGGCTTAGCTTTTATTTTATGTTGGTTGTTGCTTGTTGTTCGTTGGACGGTGGGTTACGTAGTGTTACTATATCTGTGGTGGTCTCCGGATATATAGGTGGACTATACGCCGATACGGAGCACTGTAGGTCGGTCAGCTGATCTAGCCGTTCTCCTTTGGTATTTTCGAAGACTGCGCTCGAGCATGTGGTTGATTACTGCACCATGATTCGACTGTGTTTGACTATCTTGGAGCGGTGGATTCGCAGGGTCAGCTATGTCATAGTACAGATTATTGATCCATTGGTCTTATAGAGCACATCCAGTAAATAATCGACCACAGCCAAGCCAATACTGCAGAAATACTACGATCAATTATAAGTATAGCTATATGCATGTTCGAGTTACTCGCAACCCCAGGTCGAAATCAGCCAGCCATTACGAAGTACAGTAAACAGAACAAAGAACGAAGCGGAAGTCCCCTCCCTGTTCCCCGAGTTTCAAACCGCCGCACGGATCATGTGAAAGAAGAGCGGTCTGGAGTCAGTTTCATCATCCCCTTTTCGTCAGCACGATCAGCCGCTGTCAATCCATGTGATTGCGCGTCCGTCGGCAAGCTGATTGATATACGACGACTGATTCAGACTGGGCCCGTCAGATGTACGGTGTACTGTACACATACACAGGACTTTAGCGAGAGCGAGGGATCACCCCTTGGCGGATTCCCTTCCGACTCGCAGACGCGGAGACGATAGTGGCAACCGCAAGACATTTCTGCTCTGTCTAGTGCATTGTCTAAGGTAGTGTCTACAAAGATACGATTGGCAATGGGACATGCGATAAGCCCGAAACCGGCTAAACGGACCAATAGGAGGCAGCACGGGGATGGACGTTCGAAATCTGCCGTCAAACCCCTCGCGCATATTGAGTAACCAACCTCACTGGGAACGTTGTACTGCTTGGCGCAGACAGGAGAAAGGGGGCGTGACCTCTCATAAAGGTGTCCGTTCTCTGTCAATCTACAATTGAACTCATTCAACTCTATCAACTCATATTCATTAGATCATTAAAGATAAAAGATCCCCGACAAAGCCAGATCATTAAAGAAAAAGATTTTTACTCACCGACAGTCCAATCAAACGGCGTGGCGAGAACCCCGTGATCGGGCGGACCCTGGTCGGAACCGGCCGGGGGAGGGAGGCCGGGAGCCAATCAACACCGCCAAAAACGCCAAGAGGGCCAAGATTCGACTGGCCGGAAACCGAAGGGGACTAGCGCCAGAGTCCGGTGATCACGAATTTCCGGAGGTGGACGGCGATGCAAGGATCAGCTGCTGGAGAAGTATGAAGTATGAAGTACGAAGTATGAAATACTATGAACTCTGAGAGACTCGAGTCGGGGTTGTTGGGGTTGTGTCACCGTGTGCGACTATCTGAACGTTGTTCCAGTAGAACCTGGACACCGGTGGCCAATGACCGCCGGACGTGGCAATCCTTCGCCTCTCGTGCCCCTCCGCATTTTGTTGCTGCTCCGGGCAATTTCACCCGGATGTCTTGTCCAAGTCACCGGTACGACAACAGCCAAAGTGGAAAGTATCGAGAAGAGATTCATTTCATCAATCTTCGCAGAAACAGGACTCAGAGAGACAGAGTCCGATAGTCAGTCCACGGAGGTATGGAGAAGGCAGCCTCCTGAAGATCCCCCCGGCTTGCAGCTGCGTGGGTAATCCCTAATCACACCATCGACTCCGCCGATGGTTCCATCCCGTAGCCGTGACATCTGGCCGATCTATATGGCTCGCCTTGGCATTCTTTCTTTTTTCTTTTTCTTTTTTTTTTCCTTTTCTTTTTTTTGGTGCCTTTTCCTCGTTTCTTTTATCTTCCGCCCAATTTTTCTCTGGAAGGAATCCACCCCGTTGAGCTTACTTATATCCTCGGGTGCCCCTGGCATCTTCCGCCTTTCTTTTCCTCTTCCCTCCTCAATTTTCGGTGTCTTTCTTCTCTCTCTCACACACCTGTTCATCATCCTCCCTTGCTGTTCCCCGCCACCCCGCTGTGATCTATCTACTATATATTACTATCTCTCGTGACGTTTCCTTTCGTATCATTCCCTGAGCACATTCTATCTCTATCTGTGGTCTCGTGCCCATCTGCCCGCCATGGCTACTAAGAAACCCAACATTCTCTACATCATGGCCGACCAGATGGCCGCTCCCCTTCTGGCCTTCCATGACAAGAACTCCAAAATCAAGACCCCCAACCTGGACCGTCTGGCTGAGGAGGGCGTCGTCTTCGACTCGGCCTACTGCAACTCGCCCCTGTGTGCTCCCTCACGTTTTGTGATGGTGACCGGTCAATTGCCCTCCAAGATCGGTGCCTACGACAACGCCTCCGACCTGCCGGGCGACACCCCCACCTACGCGCACTACCTACGTCGCGAGGGTTACCACACGGCGCTGGCAGGGAAGATGCATTTCTGCGGTCCCGACCAGCTGCATGGCTACGAGCAGCGCTTGACGAGCGATATCTATCCGGGTGACTACGGATGGTCGGTGAACTGGGATGAGCCGGTGAGTAGAATAGGAGGAGAAATGCATTATATGTCTTTCGCTAACGGTATCGCAGGAAATTCGGCCTGATTGGTACCATAACATGTCCTCCGTCATGGAGGCAGGACCCGTCGTGCGCACGAACCAGCTGGATTTCGACGAGGAGGTGATCTACAAGTCCACCCAGTACCTGTACGACCACGTGCGCCAGCGCAACGACCAGCCCTTCTGTTTGACCGTTTCCATGACCCACCCTCACGATCCGTATGCCATGACCAAAGAGTTCTGGGATCTGTACGAGGATGTGGACATTCCGCTGCCCAAGAATCCCGCCATTCCCCATGATCAGCAGGACCCCCACTCGCAGCGCGTCCTGAAGTGTATCGACCTGCTGGGCAAGGAAATGCCGGATGAGCGTATCAAGGCCGCGCGACGGGCCTACTACGCGGCCTGCACCTACGTCGACACCAACGTGGGTAAGTTGTTGAAGGTCCTCGACAACACCGGTTTGCGGGACGATACCATTGTGGTTTTCACGGGTGATCATGGCGACATGCTGGGCGAGCGCGGGCTCTGGTACAAGATGGTCTGGTACGAGAACTCGTCGCGGGTGCCGATGATTGTGCATGCGCCCAAGCGCTTTGCTCCGAAGCGCGTCCCGCAGAACGTGTCGACCATGGACCTCCTGCCCACCTTCGTCGACATGGTGGGCACACAACTGGTCTCGGAACTGCCGCTGGATGGCGTCTCCTTGTACCCGTACCTGACCGGCCAGGACGGCTTGAAGACCGACACCGTGCTGGGTGAATATATGGCCGAGGGCACTCAATCGCCCGTGGTGATGATTCGTCGGGGGAGATGGAAATTTGTCTACTCGTTGATCGACCCGCCGATGCTCTTTGATCTGGAGGCCGACCCCGAGGAGAAGGTCAACTTGGCGGCCGGCGTCGTGGTGGAGACATCGTCGCGCCTGCCCGCCGCACCTTTGGTCAAAGCAGCGTCGGCACCACCGCACCCCGCCGCTTTGCCTACGCCTTCAGATACGCCGCGCGCGTCGCCGCGAGTGCAGCCGACCTCGTACCCGTTCCCCAGTCCTCCGCGCACGCCCAGCCCCGGCAAGAGCGTGCCGGCGCTGCCCGCGACCACCGACCCGGCGAAAATGCTTGCATACTTTGTGGACGAAGCGCAGGGCCGCTGGGATATGGAACGCATTCGCGACGACGTGCTCCGGTCGCAGCGCCGGCGACGTCTGGTGTACTCGGCGCTGATCCGGGGCAACCCCGCGATCTGGGACTACGAGCCGCGAGTGGATCCCAGCGCGCAGTACGTGCGGAACCAGGGCAAGGGGGCCCTGGACGATGTGGAGTTGATCTCGCGTTGGCCTCGCGTGTTGCAGCAGGCGGCGACGGCGGCGGGGGCACCGGTTTAGTGTCTCAGCCGGGGCAACTGTTGGTCAACGCCCAAGCCCAACAACAAAATGGAAAAAAAAAAAAAAAAAAAAAAAAAGAGGAACGTGGCGAGTTCACTCATCTCGAGTCGATCATTTTGGTTTACTTCTGATTGCTCATCTTTAAAACTTCGAATTGCTTGTTATTGTTACTTCTTTGAGCAGCGCGATACCCGGCATTCGATGCATTGACAATTCCTATTCTTCCTGCGTTGCGAGCGATTGCGATATATGTATACTGGGACAGAGCCTATGCGCAAGCATTGATGTATGTACATTATCCAGATTCAGATTCCAGGATCCAGGATAGGTAGAAAGAAATGTAAATGCTGTACTCAGTTCGACTGAATTCATATCGGCCGATAAGACAAAGAAAAGCAAACCCCGAAGACGTCACCTTCCCCGCTCCCCGCTCCCGTGACTCACTTTTTTCTCCAACGTGAACTTCTCTTTGTCACTTTGCTTCTTTCCTTAGTCAATTGCAATTGCAGCCAAGAACAGACAAGAGAATAAAGAAAAGAAACATCGAAATGCCTAAAATCACCGTCGCTGTCGCCCAAGCCCGCACCCACTCCACCCTCGCGAGCACCCTCGACGCCCTTTCCCGAATCACCCACCACGCCGCCTCCCGCGGCGTGCATCTGCTACTGTTCCCGGAGGCCTACCTAGGCGGGTATCCCCGAACCTGCTCATTCGGCAGCAGCGTCGGCGCGCGCCAACCGCACGGCCGCGACCAATTCCTCTCATATTTCCGCTCGGCGGTCGATCTGGGCGATACGCCAGCGGGGGCGGGGGACGATTGGGTCCGCCGCGCGCTGCCGGTCGCCGAGGGGAAGAATCATCGCGGAGATGGCACCCGTGAGGCGCTGGAGAAGATTGCCCGCCAGACCGGCGTGTTCATCGTTACGGGGGTGATTGAGCGCGCAGGCGGGAGCTTGTATTGTGGTGTGGTTTATGTGGATCCTGCGAGGGGGTGTTTGGGGAAGAGGAGGAAGGTTATGCCGGTATTTATCTTTTCTCTCTTGGAAGCAAATTGGAATGAACTGTACTAACATGACCCCCCTCCGGGGAATTCAACAGACCGGAACAGAACGCCTCGTCTGGGCCCAAGGTTCCCCCTCAACCCTCAAAGCCGTAACCACGCACCTGAACGGCGTTCCAGTAACACTCGCGGCCGCCATCTGCTGGGAAAACTTCATGCCCCTGCTGCGCCAAAGCCTATACTCGCAAAACGTGAACATCTATCTCGCGCCGACAGCTGACGCGCGCGACACGTGGTTACCGTTGATGCGGACCGCCGCGTTCGAAGGCCGCACGTTCGTGCTCAGCGCGAACCAATGCGTTCGGTATAATGAGTTGCCGGAGTGGATTACGGCGCATGGGGAGGGGGGGTATGCTGCTGCGCAGGGAAATGCGCCCACGGCGACGATGCAGACACATTATCGGAAACGGTCGGTTACGGCGGAGGGGCCGCATGAGATTGTTTGGCCGGATGGGAAGAAGGGTGATGGTTTGTTTCCCTCTTTTCTCTATCTCATGATGCACAAATGAGATGAATGGATGGCTAACTAACCTTGTCAGCAGCATCCACCGAAGCCCTAACCTCCCCTACCCACCCCATCACCAGCACGCTCTCAACCGAATACGTCTGCCGCGGCGGTTCCTGCATCGTCGACCCACAAGGGCAGGTCCTCGCCGGACCCATCTGGGAAGTCTGTGCCGATGACGCGCCCGATTCCACGGCGGCAGGGTACACGGATGGCGGATTCGGTGGGAAGCCTCGGGCCGTGGGCGACGGGTTGCTCGTGTCGGAGATCGATGTTGAGGATTGCGAGCGCGGACGACTTGATATGGATGTTGCGGGGAGTTATTCGAGGAATGACGCGTTTCGGTTGCAGGTTGAGGGGTTGGATTTGAATCCGCCTCCTTTTTAGAGGGATGTTTTTTGGGCTGGGGGCAGAGGTATGTGGATATGGATTGTAGGATGTATACTCAGGACATAGTAGTAATGCTTGGTCTTATTGAACAAAATATCCTTATTTGTAATGGCTGCACCCAACTAATATAAGATATTCCAGAGTAAAGACGAACCTACCCAACTCCATGCCCCAATGACATAAATCACGAACAATAGCCAGTGAATAAGCCAACACGCAAAGAAGAGAGGCAGTATATGATAAGGTATGATAGCTTATGCTTTATCTATCTATCTGTACTGTATAGTAACTGTATAGTAGGTAAGAACGAGGATATACGTTCAGCTTAGGGTTACCCATCTCGACCTGACCTAACCCAATTTGCTACAGAAAATCCTATAACGACGCAGTGGACTCCTTCCTCCTCCTCCGAATATCTCGATCAATAACCCTCGCCGCCGAAAGACACTTCTCGTCCTGGAAGCGCGGCGCGATGATTTGGATGGCGCAAGGGGCGCCGTGGGTGCGGTTGGGGTTGTCTGCATGCATTTTTTTTTCGGTTTAGTTCATAGTGCATTGCATGTCCATACATATAGGCACATGTCAGGTTGTGTTGAGACTAGGGGAACGGGATAGGAACGTATAGGAAGGGAAACAGGGAGACATACAATTCGGCTGCACCTCATCTCCAACTCTCATTTCTTCTGGATCCAGCTCGCTCGACGAGTGGCCGTAGGGAATGATACATGCAGGGCACTTTCATCACGTTGATTCAATCAATTAGCAATTAGAACCACACAGACAACACAAAGTTCAAGCAAGCATCTGATCAGATAGGAAAAAGAAAGGAGGACTCACATCCAACAAATTCCACACCAACGTATAAGGCGGCCACCCGAACGTATCATGCGGCACAGCCGTATTCTGCGCCCCCGGACCCAGCACCACATCTAGTCCATTCTGTACCCATAACTTGCGCCAGGCATCGCAGTACTTCTGTCTCGCGGTATGCAGTGCGTCAATCGTCTCGAAGACCCGTAGGTCCTGGTCTACCGGGAACGGACCGGTGAACATGGGATTCGAGCCGCGTTGGACGGATGGTACGGCGGGTTCGCCGCTGCTAGCCATGTGGTCGGTGTGTAGGCCGTAGGTGAAGTATTGGAAGGCGAGGCGGTTGGCGTAGGCGAGTTGTTTACTGGGGTTTTTGTGACTGTCGGTGTCGGTGTCTGTGTCAGGGGCGGTGTCAAGGTGGATGATTCGATGGCCTTGGCTAGATAGAGCCGCGATGGCGGAGTCAAGCGCTCGACGGACCGGCGGGTGGAGAGGGAAGTGCGGATCTTCAGGGAGGATGCCGATCTTGAGAAGCGAAGCAGATTGAAGAGGAGGAACAGAAGCCCAAGGCGCCGCTGTAGCTGTGATATCGTACTTCCAGGGCTCTGCAGCCAGGACAGTAGACATGAACAGCTCGATATCGTCAAGGGAATGTGCGAGAGGACCCGCGGAGGGTTTCAGGCCCGGTGTGCTCTCAACAGCACCCGTGACTTGTCCGCCGAAGGGAATCCGGTCGATCGAAGGCTTGAAGCCGTACACGCCGCAGCAGAGGGCCGGGATGCGGATCGATCCCGCGATGTCGGTGCCTACGCCGAGAATGGATCCGCGGAAGGCGACGAGGGCGCCTTCGCCGCCGCTGGAGCCGCCGGCTGTGAGGCTCGTGTCGTGTGGGTTCAAAGTGCGGCCGTAGATGTTGTTGTCGGAGTCGCCGGTCTGCTGGGTTAGATGTCTGATTGAGATGAAGGTGAATGAATGCGCTACTGACCATCATGGTCTGAGGGATGTTCGTCTTGACGTAGAGCACGGCACCTAGATCTAGGAGCATGTTCACCAGGGCCGAGTTGGAGCTGGCAGGAGGGGTTGCCAGGAATGAAGCGTATCCTATGGTGCTTTGGATACCCTCAAGGCGAAAGCTATCTTTTAGACTAATCGGCAGACCGTGCAATGGTCCGACGACCTTCCTCTCCCGTTCCAGGTAGTCATCGAGGTATTTTGCTCGCTCGAGAGCGCGGGAAAAGAAATGCTCTGTTAAACAGGAGGTCTGCGAACGTCAGTTCTTATAATCTAATAACCAGTCAAGTGATAAATGATCACTGACCAACTGCTGTGCAATCGCTGCCCGTTTACAAAATGCCGTGGTCACTGCCACGGAACTGACATCGCCCCAGGCGAGCTTCTGAAGAAGTTGCGCGGCCGTATAGTTCTCCGTGATTTCGAGCTCGACATCAGACAGGATCCCACTGCGACGGGGAATGTCGGCCTTGATGAGGTGTCCATTTTCAGGAAGCGAAGCGACGAAGGAGTCGCTAAGTCGCCATTCCGGAGGGATTTGGGCGTCGAGCTGTTTGCGCTTTTGCGCAACCAGGGCGTGCCAGTCAAGCTTTGGTGTTGAATTAATAGTCATGGTGAAAGATCTTCGGACAGGAAACAGAAGCAGGGATAAGATAGAAGGTAGTCGTCGCCGTGGTCCCCTCTTTATACTAGGTAGATCTTGATTAGTTATTGGGTTAGCGCTGATCTCCCCACTTCGCGTGGGCGTCGACCTGCCGAATTGGGATAAACCGAGGTATAAGATATCCTCACTAGATACAACTATACGCAGTAACAGAAGCAAAACTGGCGCACTAACCCCCCACCCCTTAGGCGGGAGCCGTCAACTTGGTGCTCCGCCCAGTTCCCGTTGAAGCTGCTAGAGAGCAGCAAATGACTGGTCTATGACGTTAAGAAGCGATGAAAAGTGATAATGTTCTTAGTAGGCTGCCCTTCCAAAAAGTCTTGAAGTACAGTACATACAATAAATTTATCGAGTTGCAGGATGCCTACATCTCCTCTGCCACCTGTGACCGCCGTCCAAGCAGGGGGTAATCCAACACGTGATTCCTCTCCTACAGTCATGCACCGTTCTCAATCCTTGTTCATCCCCCCCAAACGAAATCTATCCATCATATTCCATCAATCCATTTGGTCCGTTTATATGCCTGCGTTTGCATAGCACCCATGCCCAACCTGTCTGATATACGAAAAGAAATCCTCGGAAACAATATTGCCAAACGGATTGTCGTTAGACTGAATACTAAAGCCCTCGATCCTCAAAACTACCGTGCATCGGCGTATATTGTTGCCAGCGAAATCTTTCCCGAGTGGGAAAATGACTATCGGATTCTCTTCCTCGCCATTGACGTATGGAGTGAACGAACCTTTCTCGTCATTGATGTCAACCACCATGACTACGACTTTCACACAGCACACAAGACCAATGCCGTTCTTCCAGTGTATGTGCTGCGACCGCATGGGAAAGGCCGTGACTGGGCTCTTATAAGGTGGCCTCAAGAGGATGAGCCCCTTGCTGCGAAGCTAGCGGATCTCCATAACGTCAATGGCTTTGACATCCCAACGCCTTTCTTAGAAAACCACACTTCTCGCCTCGTACACGCCAATCCCCGCGAGTTTCCTGTGTGAGCTGATATTGTGTGGTTGACCGAGCTGGCTCTCTGAAAGGCTCGCGGGCTCGCTGCTTCCTTCAATTCAGTTGCTGGACAAAGGCAACACTTGGCCAAACGGATGGGATTTACTGAAATTCTACTGCCACAAGATTGGATCGAATTAATCATGGAGGCGCTGGCTCTTACCATTCAATCTAGTTGTACCGTGAGGTGCGGTGGTAGATAGATTCTGGGCCATGAAGCGGCGGGTATGCCCAGCGATAATCTACACCTTCGGAGAATCCCCTCATACTGTTATATCCACATTCTGATGGTGCGTATGTCGAGATACTTGAGAATCATTCCTGCTCCAGAAAGATATGTCTCATTTTAACAGGGCTATGACGAAGATTGTAATCCCATCACCGTTTTTGCTTGAGGAGAGTATAATTATGCCATACCTATCCGCCACCCCACACGGAACGGAACACGTTAAGGGGACAGCCTGTAATAGATTCACGCTAGATGTCTTTCTATGTTTTGGTTACTCTTAGTATCTTGAATTATTGAAAAGGAAAAGAGGTAGAGTCTGATAATAGAAGCCATAATTAAGTTATATACGAGCGTTCATTTGACGGGGATTATCATCGGACCGACACAGGGATAAACAGTCCGAAGTTGATACGAAGTCCTCAACTCCTGGGCTATTCCTAGGCTGCTCATTCATTCAAGAGCGCATTCGAAATGCTAGGTTTTCTCTGGAATTGGATGTCAAATATACAGAAGACTGTTTTCTTCTCAGTGTCATGCGTATTGACTTTCTCTTCAATTTCCACTCGCATCGAAGACCATCCATGTACCAATGAGCTTGATGATCTTGGGTCGAATAAATCACCTGGCGTTGTCCCACTCACTTCGACTTCGCAAACATACACAATACGTCCTCAGCCGCAGACTGATTTACAAGTAGTTGGTATCGGGGCTTCCGGCCAGGTGTACAGCATTGGTGACGATATCGTTCTCAAAGCCTCCCGGATTTTCGAACGCCCTCATAGTGATGCACCAGAAAGCGATCATTACCGCTACGCTTCAGATACCATATTCCATGTTAACCTACTGGAAGACGAGCGGACGGTGTTGCAACTGCTTCAGAAAAAACCACATCCTCACATTATTGAAGCCGTGGACACTGATCGACCCGAGGGAATTTACCTCCGCAAGTACCGGCCTCTGTCGCCGCACATAAGATCTGTGCCAAGTCTCCGGATGAAAATGTATTGTGAGATTACTGATGCCTTGTCCCATATCCACGGCCTCGGAATTGTCCATGCAGACATTCGCATTGAGAATATACTGTTTGACGACCACGACTCAGCCATTCTGTGTGATTTTAGCGCATCTAGCCCTTCCGGTGAGCCCAACCTAGTTTGGCCAGATTTGCCGCTTCCTATCAATGGCTCTTCGCCAAATCTCTCCGATATGACAGACATGTTTGCAATGGCATCACTTATTTTTGGAATGGAACACGGAGTTCCACCTGCGCTATCTTTTCAAAATGGAGAACTGGCGCTACCAGGAATACGGTCAGGGAATGGATGTCTTGATCAGGTCATTAAAAAAGCCTGGCTTCGCCGTTACAATCGAACATCCGAGATGCTAGACGATCTACGCTCTATCGATCTTCATGCTGCTCAACATATTGAGAAGACAATGATACACCAGACACCAAAAGAGATCCTTCAAGTTCGAGTTAAGGAATGGAGAGATGAGAGAACAACCAAATTTGGTAAGACAATTTGCCCCTGACCATTTGCAAGTAACGTGGCTAACCACGGATCAAGGACGGGTTCTCAATGGGATCCTCTCGGAAGAACAGTTAACCACGCTGGCTGATTGCTACGGCCTGGATAAAGATGCAGATATGCGTTTCGCCAATTACCCCATGCTTTCATAGCTAAAGGAATGTAATATGTGAAGTCTGAGTAGTATGATATCTAAAACTAACGTTCCCGTGAGGTGAGTCAGTGCTTCGCTAACAAGAGCAGCTACCCTGCTTTCTCATACCTCAGTTATCACCTCACGTTGTTCAGCCAAACATGAGGCTTTCAATCCTGACTATATTTTCTCATCCAATAAATCTATGTTAACACCGCCGCCTGTGCAAAGAGTTATAGTCTAAATTCGATTGAATCATTGATACGCGAGGAACGTCATTATGTTATCTCTACTTGGGAACTGACGCGAAAGGGAGAGCTGAGTAATGCCCAAAAACAGTCAAGCGATGCGTAACACCTGCTGCCGGAAACTAATGCAAGCCCTACCTACCTTAGTCGTTGATGATGAAGACGAATACTGCACGTGCTAGCCAACCATTGTGGGTGCTACGGGGTAGATGCGGATAGAGAGATTTATTAGTAGTCTTGCATTAGTGCCTAACTTCAGAAATCAAAAGACGCCGGAGATGGTATGAATAGCAACGGGTTGAAGGTCTAGACACGAAGAGGGAACTTGCACCAGAGAATGTTTATAACCAGTAGTTACCTGATGAACAGGCTATTTCGTTTCTAGATCCTAGTCATGTCATATATTCCCCTAGGATAAACGATCCCATAATTGCAAATCTCTCCCCACGCCAGCTCACGAAAGACAACTTGTACTCACGACAGATAATGTACAAGAGTAGCAGTGTGGTGATGCCGTGCTAAGCAAGTCGTTCAGACACAAGCATGGTTATGCGTTGGTACGAGGAGGCTGTTCAAACGGTAAGTTGCGATTCCCCGTCTTGGTGGATGACTGACATTTTGATCTCAATATTGCAGGCGATGGGAGCAAATGCAACGGGAATAACGCATCCGGTGCACTGATTAAGCATCAGAAGATTGAGGCCAGACTGTCTGGAATGACGGAGATGGGCTTCATATCGGCTGGAGAAGCCCTAGCATCATTGTCGTGGTGCAAGCGCGTTGCGATCTCGATAACCATACCTCTCCTGGCAATAGCACTCGGGACACTGAAAATTATAGGCGACATGCCAGCACTTTACCACATTTTCCCACTCGTCAGATGCCACTTCCATCTTCAGACATTTTCTTTTGTATGAATTCCAGAATTCCTTCCGCCTCGTTCGATACCTTAAGCAGTCGCAACAAAGACCGATGCTTTTATCCCGTTGGCCACGATTATCACGAGGTGCTATTCGCCGGAAAAGAAGAAATATGTCTTGACAAGTTGATGGTGGGAGGAACCTATGCTTGACGACTGATGGTATCCGGATTTTCACGAGCGATGAAACTTGTAATAGGCGTTTACACGATAGGGCGAAACACATTCGATCTAGCGCATCGATGTAGCTGAATACTTCAACCAGGATCTCCGTAGGTAAGCGCAACAGATCACCGAAAATTTGGGGTGCCGCCTCCAGGAGCTGGTATATATTAGGCAAAGAATATACCACCAAAGTGATGGAGCAAATTGGGGTACTCACGTTGGCTGGCCGTTTGAACCGGCTACGACAAGAGTTATGTGAATATGAAAGCTGTGCCATCGAATGTTCGCGGTGCAAAACAGGCCAACTACGTCAAGTCCCAATGTTAGAATGCTGGATACGTTATCTCAGATTGTGTCATGTAGGTAACAGACGACGAAGTCCGTTACCAGGGAAACCAAATAGAAGCCTTTGGTGAAAGATAGCCAAAATAAATCAATAATTAGCCCGTTCAAGGGAAGAAGACTCGTATAAATCAGTCCAGTCCTAAGACCTCGCTGCCTATCTACGTGAGGAGATATCGCTGCCTGGGCGTGCCTTGCAAAGGGTGATTCTGTGTGGGTCTCCATAGGGGATCCTTCCGACTCCTGGCGTCACTAGTGACCCTAGAAAGGCCACCATAGTTGCGGGGCCCAGTAGGCACCCACAGCACTCTCTGCTCTCTGAAGATTTTCGATAGTCTGTCGTACATACATGATCCTGGGTATATGGATATGTATTCTATCTACAGCGTACAACTAGACACTGCATTATCCTCCACCTGCACACTGGATTAATTAATTCTAGCTACAACATCCTCCGCCCTGACCCCTTCAAAATTGGTCAAATAGTACGCGTCAATCAGAATCCTGTCATTCTCGCAACTCATAACACCCACGCACACTAACCCATTCAACCAGTTATACTTCCCCGCCCCTGCTTCGATCCTCAAGTGCGAGAAAAACTCCACATCATCCTGCGTCACCGTGGCAGGCGGTCTCATTTTCGGATCCTCTGCTACTTGTCTCGCGTATTCGGTTCCCGGTCCGGGACGATAGAGTCCGTGAGCGCGGACGTAGAGGTAGTGGTTGTCTGTCGTGCGAATAGTGTAGCGGGCGTCGAGGGTCATTGACTTTCGGCAAACGCGTCAATTACTAAACCGGCGATAGTCTGATTAGGAAGGTAAACTGGATACATACATGAGTTCCCTCCACAACAGTCGCCCAGTCCGCTCCGCCCAGCGGTAGAATCGTACCCTCTAGCTCGGGACCTTTGAATGTGCCCCCTGTAATGTTCGCAATGCTGCGGATAATGCCCGTGCCGTGGGGTGCCCCAACTTCGACTTCGTCAGTGGAAATGGTACATTCGAGTCGGTAGATGAAGTTGAGGCCAGGTTGGCGCATGGGAGGCGAGTTCGGGTAGAAGGCATTTCCGGGGGAGTTGGCGAGGTTGGTGGATGTCATTGTGATTGATTCGATAAATGTAGCGTAGGTAGATAGAGAGGAAAGTAGAATAACGAGTTACCTTGGTATATGGGGCCGTTTAAATGCTATCGCGAGGCAGACGATACGGTGTTAGGAGGGGCGAGTTAGGGCTTGTCCCAGATAGGCAGGTCGACCCTGCGGGGAGTGAAATATTGTCGATGGAAATGGATTTATCTGAACCCTCCATCCCATGGAGGAAGTAATATTTCGTACACTACAAGAAATAGAACCTAGACAACCTTCAATCAGGAACATGTCATTCGTCCAGTCCCTTCTCTCTGACTCAAGCATCCCCATCAAGGCTCGACAAGAAGCTCTCGATCGCGCATTTTCAGACCCCGGAATTCCCCCTACCAAGAGCACATCCTCTTTCTGGCTCAAAAGTCCCCATGTGAATCTCGCAAAAGCCCAATCCCCAGATCTGCCAACCTCAACAGACATCGTGATCATCGGGTCCGGAATCACTGGCGCCTCGATCGCCCGTACGCTTCTCACCAGTGACCATGGCAGGGACAGTCCAAAGCCTAGAATTCTTATGCTGGAAGCCCGCGATATCTGCAGTGGAGCGACAGGCCGTAACGGAGGGCATATCCTCGAAACAGTCGAGGAGTTCATCGAGCTGGAGCAGTCGTTTGGACTTGAGGCAGCAAAGAAGGTAGTTCGGTTTCGACTGGCACATTTAGATGAGGTGCTAGCTGTGGCGGAAGAGTATGGGCTTGTGGAGGAGGCGCAGGCGCGAAAGGTGCAGTTTCTCAGCGTTTACTTTGACGATGAGAGATGGGATGAGGCGGTGCGTTCTATAAAGAGGTTCAAGGCGTGTATGCCGACAGAATCGGCTGATTGGAAGATCTTCGAGAAGGAGATTCCGAAGGTGAGTGAGTCGAGCCTCATTTAGGTTCAAGCGTACAGAGATGTCTGTTGCTAATATACCAATAAAAGGAATTCTGCCTTCCCTCTGCACGAAGAATCATCGCTGGTCCGGCCGGGGCTCTGTGGCCGTACAAATTCGTCACTGGCGTGCTGAATCATTTGCGCCATAGGTTTCCGGATAATCTTCAAATCGAGGCAAATACGCCGGTTTTTAAAATTGACGATACTGGTGCTGACCAACATCGTTTCTCGGTCACCACAGCGAGAGGCACTATAAAATCTCAGCATATCATCCACTGCACGAATGCCCACGTCAGCCACCTCGTCCCAGGTCTCAGAGGGCGCATTTATCCCATTCGCGGACAGATGTCTGCGCAAAACCCGGGTCAGAGATTCCCGAGTCAAGGGACAAAGCATTCCTGGCTGTTCAACTATGATCGTGGATTCGACTATCTGACCCAGCTTCCGTCTGGATCTGAATCCGAAACGGCGAACAGAATGATGTTTGGTGGCGGGTTCGCGCGGGGAAAGGACGGCGGAATAGCTGATCTCGGGATTGCCACAGACTCCGAAATAAGCTTCTACACTGACATTCATCTCTCCGGGGCGCTGAGTGCTACCTTCGGACGGGAGAACTGGGGCGCTGTTCCAGGTCCCGCTGTGGAGATGATGTGGACGGGGAATATGGGATTCAGTGCGGATGGGTTTCCGTGGGTAGGAAGACTCCCGAGCTCTTTGACACGAAGGGGCGAGGATACAAATTGGAATGGAATGGGCAAGGAGTGGGTTACTGCGGGGTTCTCAGGCGAAGGAATGGTGCATGCGTGGCTGTGTGGAAAAGCGCTGGGAAGAATGATACTGGCGGATGATGGGGAGTTGAATGAGCAGGGGGGCCTGTCTTGGTTTCCGGAGCAGATGCTTGTAACGGAGGAGAGGGTTGAGGCTTCTGTTCTTCCTCGGAGCGTGGTGGAGAGGGCGTCTCATTTGTAAATACTTACTTTGTTTGAGGATGTTCGAGGAAACAATATAGGGCTATGTGTTCTTTTTTTTTTTTTTTTTTTTTTTTTTCATTTTGAGGGTGCATGGCTAGTTGACGGACGTGCTACCATTCAAAGTCAAAACATACTAAATATGCTGGATTCGAGAGAACTTTAATGGCCTTTAGCAATATTCTGACTACGTACTAAAGACAAGCTGGTTCTATTGGTGGATCATCCTGTCATGCCCATGTTCATGCGCTTATTAACCAGCGCATCCACTCCGCTAAGCCACCTTTTCCATGTCTTACCACTTCCCCTAGCGAGAACTTGTTGCATGCGACTATACGAGCGGATATTTTCATCCTCATCCTCACTCTTCAGCTGCCGAGAGCAATCTGGTCCCCAAACTTTCCACTTTCCATGTGATGTCTCCCAAGGACACTCTCCGTAACAGAACAAGACCCATGCACTAGCAAATTCTTTCCCCATCTCACTTTCCTCGGTGGATAGCTCATTATCCAAGTTCCTGAAAAGGTAAAGTAGTTCATGAGCATGGTATGCAGTTCCCTCAAAAGCGTTCTTCAGCCGGGATCGCTGGTCAAAATGGTATCCGAACACGGCGTTCTGGCTGCTCAGATTCTGACTAGCCAATGCTGTTGCGTAGTTAGGAATCTTGAAGATTGCATCGCCGCACATGTGCTCCACACGATTGAGAAGAGCTTTGTGCGATAGATCTGCCGAGATATCATAGGCACTAAGGATCCAATCCGTGTCTTCGTCGTTCTGGATATGTTCTCGAAGAGTCTTTCGGATAAAGTCATATGTATCTCCCAAGAGATTCAGATGAAAGATCACCCCTTCATGGTATGTATCTCCTAGCATAAACGACTCAACCCAATTAGGAGGCTCTTGAATCTCGCGTGGATCCTGCGCATAGAACCACCCATCCAGACAAGGGTTTCCCGTCCCCGAAGGAACGCCTTGAATAACGCTCGTTGCATTAGCCAGTTCCTGCTGTGGGACCTGCCTCAAACAATCCAAGACATCTTCCCGCGAAACATCAACTCCAAAGTGTCGACAAACGGCTCGAAACAACTTCTCATGCTCCTCCATGGCCCACGCCGGAATCGACACCGACAGTCCAGACATGCAGACTGCTCGACGAAAACGCGGCGGCTGCGCTGCGGCCATTTGGTTGCTGATCGAGATACCTCCGGCGGACTCGCCTACTGCAGTAACTTGCTCCGGGTCGCCACCTAGACTGGATATGTAGCGTTGAACCCATTCAAACGCGACTTGTTGGTCGGTGAAGCCGAAATTTCCGCAGCCATGATGGCCGTCTCGGCGCAGTTCATTGCGTATGGCCTCGCTGGCAAGGAAACCACCCAGTCCGACTCGGTAGTTGAAACTTACACAGATGATGGGCTTGCCGATGTGGATGCTGTGAGAGACGAGATTAACCGCGTCGAAAATGGGCAGGTTGGCGCCTCCGTAGAGAAGCGAGCCCCCGTGTACGTATACAAACACGGGAAAACGTTGCGAGCCAGGAGCATGAGGAAGGACGATGTTCATGACTAGTCCAGACAGTTCGTTCGTCTTAGGCATATCTAGAAAATGAGGAGCTGGAGGAACAGGGACGAGATCGTCTGCGTCGTCTCCTTCGATGATCGGACGGGGACAGTCGTTTCTGCAGGATTGATCAGGATGCTACTTCTTGGGGCTGTCCGTTGGCTTGGTGATCCTACCCGAGCTTTCTCCCGTCATGGTAACTGTCTGTCCAGGAGCTCTTCAATGATGACCGAGTCCATCTCTTGGGCAGAGTGGCATAGGGAATGCCGCAGTATTGCTGGACGCCATTGGCATATTGGAAGCCGTCTAGCTTTCCAAGGGATGGGATCACAGTCGAGCATGTTGAGACGGGAGATTGAAAGGACATGTTTCAAATGTTTACATATAAACATAAGTATCAGTTTCTTACGCAGAGTAGAGTCGATGACTGATGTTGCTTGTTATACTATGAAAAACGAACGGCCTCAGGCACCTCGGCAACCACACCCAAACGGGCAGCCCGACGCGACAGTCTTAGGTATCAGATGAGATCTGATAGGTCCGATCAATCCACGCATCTTCCCCGCAACATCTGCCTGTTTGATTCTACTTTCGTTTTCATATCTCCTCTTCACAAACCATGATCCACCGTATGCTTTCTCATCGTAACGGGAATGTCGACCCCTCGCCAACGCTCCCACGACGGATGCTGGACCTGCAAGGCCCGCCGTCGGAAATGTGACCGTGCCCGCCCGACCTGTCGCGCCTGTGACGAGCGTGGCATCCCCTGCGAGGGGTACGAGGTGCGCTTGCGCTGGGGGTCTGGAATTGCCTCGCGTGGTCGCTTTACCGGGGCGGGGGAGCCAGTGGTCGCGTCCGTGCCTCTGCGTGCTAAGGGCCGACGACGGGATTTGAGTCGAGATAAGCGCAGGCAAGTGGGATCTGGTTCTGGCCTGCGAGAGGCTTGTGTAGATGGTGAGTCCACAAACGTGTCGTCGAATAATGATGGATTTGTTGATTGATGATATCTGGCGAGTAGTTGGCGATGTCAATAATAGTCTTTTCGATTCTTTAGGAAGATCACTAGAATCATCCTCTGGGCGGAGCACAGAAGAAGAGAGGTTATTTCAGGAATGTAGGTACTTTTTCTCTGGACCTGCCCAACATTTTCTGATCCGACATATGCAGTTCTATCATCTGGAGTTCATGCATTACATTCAACAACAATCCACGATGCCGGAAATCTTCTTCCCTCGCGACTCCCCGAGCTCTGTCAGCAATCCGGTGCGCTATATGCGATATGTCTGGCACTACAGGCATCGATAGCCTTGAAATCGAAGCCTCGATTTCTGGAGTATTTTGACGCAGCTCTCAATCAATTTCGTACCGAGTTGGCTAGCAGCGTGACCCGACTCGAGGATGGAACGTTCACTGCGGGCTTGTTGCTGTGTAGCATTGGAGTACGTCTACGTACTCTTGCCTGATGTGACCCTTAACTAACTGTGAGTTGATAGCTTATGCATGGCTTACCGTGGACGATGCATCTACGCGGAATGTACAGTATCTTACAATCACAAGGGCTCGACACCGACAACCGTGAGGAAACAATATTCCGGTCACACCTACTCGAAGTGATGGGTGTTATGGACTTGCCATCGTTTGCCATTGGTCGTCAAAATCCGAGTCTGGGATTTTGGCGACAGTACTGTCGCGATCGTGCCGAGCATGCTTCTAACGAAGTAGAAGTCGTTAGTGGACTACCTAGGTCTTTATTGGATATCTTCTCCTGTATCGGGGAGGGTGGTGCAACAGAGGAAGATTTCTGGGACTGGCCAGGTGCTCAGGGCACTTTGATTCAATGCCAGCTGTGGGAGGCCTATCGACTATCTGGTCTCCTTACTATACGACATGACCAATTAAATTTGAACAGGACCTCGCCCGGACAACTAGAACAACGAGCTCTGTCCCGAACAAGAGTTCTTCCGCAGACGAATGTCATTGTGCTGCGTATTCTCAGTAACCTGGATGCTGTTTCTCGTGGGTCGACTGAGCCGAACGGAAAGGACTCCCTGGTCCTTAATGCTATTCACTATCCTGTTTTTGTTGTGGGCTTACAGGCCGACATTCTAAATGGAGACCCAGGCTTGAAAGAAGTCATTCGACGTTGCTTTGCGCTTGGTGATCGTCATGCCGAAGTGGGTAAACACGGTCAGATATTGTTGGAGCTCCTCGAAGACTGGTGGCAATCTGGCCATGAGATGGGTAGCGTGCACCAACTTGCTCAGTCCAAGGGGCTGGAACTGGGACTACTCTGACGGTCTATATTCTGGCTATCAATGTTCACCTTCACCCGGATGTCTCTTGCTTCAACATCACCCAGTATCTGACTGTCTCGCCGTTGTCAGCCAGCTCTATCTCCTCGACTACCCTGAATCCTAGACTCTCATAGAACTTGACGTTCCGTTCCGCGGTGCACTCAAGCACGATGGGCTGATTATCTGTATATTCCTTCACCCAGTTCATCACTCTGCTTCCCAGACCTCGCCCCTGGAGTGAAGGATGCACAGCCACCACCTCTAGATACCAAAGATTATCGATTTGATACTTTTTTCTGACGTTATCTAACGCCCGATTATGTGAGCGCAGCATTTGCTCGAGTCGCTGGGATGGTCAGACCCATAAGTGGAAATAAATGGGTCAAGCATACCTTCTCATCGCCACCATTATCAGGAACAGGAGACAACGTATCCAAAATCCACAACTTGATAGCGTATAGGACACGGGTGGTCGTCCAATGTAACAATTCCTTCGGAGGTACAAGTAACACAGCGGCTCCTGCATCTGTACCTTCCTCTGTAATGTGTTCCGAGACTGTCTCCGGCTGCTTCGGCTTCTGATCTCGTAGTGGAACTAACTCTGCTAGTTGCGTGACAGACAACGATCGAAAGACAATTCCATCTAGTATGGCCCGCTGCACTCGACGATACTGCCACCGATACGTATCTGGTTGGAAACGTGTCCATGGGGGCGCATGGGGCCGCAGCCACCGTATCAAGGGGTCATGGGAGAACGACAGACTGATCGTCTGCGCAACGGCAGAGATTTGCCGGGAGCCTAGATGAGAGACCATCCGTTAGCTTCATTTTCGGCAAAGGTAGATGGAACAAGTACCGGCTTGCACTGGAAAAAGGTTGAAAGCCATGTCATTCGCGCCACCGGCGTTCAGATAAGAGGACATTTTCTCATACCTTGTGCGATGGAAAGATAACCGCGGTTCGGGCACATCTTATAGGAGATAGGGGTCGGGCCAGGAGTGTTAATCTGCCGGTTTCGCATTGGCTTCAAGCGTGTGACGGCCTGCCTCTTCGGGTTGAGTGTGTTCAGTTCATGATGGTGAGTGACCTGCGATAGGCATCTATCTTCACACGGAGCTAGTCTGAAGCTATTCCCAGCGAGGAAGGTCGACCCTCGGGCCTGGGCTCTCCAAATCAACCATTTTAGCTTCATGGCTGCTTATCACTGCAGATCTGGGATTTCCCCGCATTTTGCCTGCATCTGCAGCCACAGATGATGGGTCTTATCTGCTGGGCGCAGGATAGCAGAATGGATGAGGGTTTCCTAAAAGGACGGAATTCTTTATCAAGAGCATTGCCCTCTATTCTATCTACTCGGTTGTCTTAATCAAAGATCTTGACATTCCGTCTGGCAGTGGCAGATATCATACTTGATGGCAGATAGTGGTCCTTCAACTTCTCAGGACTTTGATCAACCTCCTGGGACTTTTTTACTCATCAAAGGTAGGCAAGTTCTTTCTTCCAGGAACAAGCCTAACTATGCACAGATGAACCTGACGATATCGAGCACCAACATGTTCTCATGCTCAGCCCTGTGCCTTCTAGCGATCCCAACGAGCCATTGGTTTGTGGAAAGCTATCCAGTTGCCCTACCATGGCTGACAGTATGAGCAGAACTGGGGCACATTCCGGAAAGCATGCAACTTTGCCCTCGTTTTAGCAGTAACGTGCCTCGTCTTCACTGCGTAAGCCTCCTCGTTTCATCCAATTTCGTCAACCATGAATCTCACCATAGAACCAATAGCCTCTCAATCCAAATGATCTTCTGGCAACTTATGGTCGACGACCTCCACGTCACCTACGAACAACTGAACCAAGTTATGTCGGTAAACTTTGTAGGACTCGCAATTGGCTGTGTGCTGTTTATCCCGTTAGCTAAAAAGTTTGGTCGGCGACCGGTATATTTGATTTCGACGGCGTTGATGCTGGCGACGACTCTTTGGACCGCAGAGCTGAAGACTCTACCAGAGCTGTATGTGACCAATTTGCTGCAAGGACTCGCGGGGGCGACAAACGAGGCTATTGCGCAGATAACGGTATGCTTTCCTGTTCTACGTTTTTGGCTATGTCTTTGGCGAAGCTAGCCGGGATAGATGCTGACGCTGATACAGATTGCTGATCTCTTCTTCGTGCACCATCGTGGGGGTATGAATGCTCTGTATATGACTATGATGATGATAGGGGTAAGCTCATTCCCTTGCATATCGTGTGTTGGTATTATTGCTAACGAGAACAGAGCTTCCTGACGCCCATGGCTGGCGGGGTCCAAGCAACGCAGCAAGGCTGGCGCTGGTCCTATCGCACCATGGGGATTTTCAACGCTGTTCTATTGCTCCTGTTTATTCTTTTCTACGAAGAAACAAAATACTCTCCCATCATCGAGGGAGTTGGTCCTACTGAAACTACCGACGATAACAACCATTCCGTAATCACCTCTAATAACGACCAAAAGAAATCCGCCCTCGAGCCTAGAATCCAACACACAAGCGCCTTGTCACATGAGCTTGATCCCTCGATTCCCATGAAACCATGGCGTCAAAGATTCCCCCTGATCACATACACCACCGAACCTATCTGGCCACACTTCTACCGTCCCTTCGAAGCGCTATTTACCTTCCCGGCCATCCTCTGCTGTGCGCTGCAATACGCCAGCGGCGTTGTCTGGCTCACGATACTCTCTACTGTCATATCACTGGTGTTCCCCCTACCGCCGTACAACTTCAATCCTGCAGAGATCGGATATATGAGCGTGGGCCCGTTCGTTGGGAACTTAATCGGATCCTTCTATGGAGGGTTTTTTGGCGACTGGTCGATCTTGCTCTTTGCTAGACGAAACAAGGGGTACTATGAGCCGGAGATGCGACTATATATCTTACATTTTCCGGCTGTCGCGCTGTGTGGAGGGCTTGTGATGTTTGGGGTTACAGTTGACAGGGTATTTCTTCTTTTCTTTCTCTCCTCGCCTTCAAGCTGGGATGCACTACCACACTCCTACTTCAGTCCTGAAAGAGAGATATAGACTAATAAGCACGTAGGGAATGCACTGGATTCTACCGAGCATCGGTGGCGCGCTTTTCGGCTTCGGACTCGGAAGTATCAGCGATGCGTGCCTGACGTTGGTGATTGATAGTTATATGGAGGTATTACTGTCTTCCTTCGCTCCCCTGTCTTTATTCATCCACTCAATCGTCTTTTACCCGCAGGAGACACAAGCTAAAAAGGATACAGATAACCGGCGACGCCTTCACGGGAATCGCCTTCCTCCGGAACGCGTTCAGCATCGGCATCCCATTCGCCATCACACCGTGGATGCAGCGCAACGGACTAACGAAGATGTTTATAGCCTGCGGGTTCATAAGCCTTGGTGTGAGTCTGACCTTGTTGGGGATGGTCATGTATGGGAAACAGATGCGCAGGGCGACAAGCGGGAGGTATCGCGTTATGGCTGGGCGTGGTGAATTTGGTGGGACCTCAGGGACCAGGCGTCGGCAGGATGTGTAGTGCATCCCTAACCCATTTATGGTAAAGATGAAGTCTACGTAGGACCGAAGGCATTCCGACGACACAAAGGTAACTGTGAATTATGAGTCGCTTGTAAGACAGCCCAATATTCTGCCACAATCAGCAACTCTTCAAATCCAAGACACTTCCTTTTCATTCTGGTTTATTCCACAACAGCTACACGCTCACCCTCACTACCTCGATAAAAGGTTATAGAAGCTCCTAGCTATAATCTTCGGATACTTCATTGTGAGACCCCTTGAGCCGCACTTCATATACGCCGAGGACCGACTTCAGAACAAGGGGGAATGGCGACGCGCCCAGAGGTTACGTCGCTTTCAATACAAGAACCGTCTTTATTCCCTCAGTACCTGGGAGCTGCAAGAGACTTGGGTCAAAGAGAAATTCAAACTCGATCTCGCAGTCCAAAGGCTTGTCTGTTTTCCTACACAGCAGAAGATAATTCAGGACCAAATAGCGGCCACCCAAAAAGCGGAGGGTTTGATGAAAGAGCTCGACGCTGTTCAAGAAACCAACGAAATGCATATGCGTGACTTTGCCAAAACCTAATGCTGAAAGACTTCCTGATAATCCAACGACCTGCGCTTGATTTCGATAATGTCTAAGGGAACTTATCATTCTAAGAAATTGGTTAAGACCTATAAAAAGAGCCAATACAACGGGAGACTTTCAAAGTGTATATCCATATTGTTGCCCGTAGATAGTGAAACATCGGCAGGCACGCTCTTGTTGTAGCTACAAACGCCCCATTAAAGCCGATTATGGCACGCTTTCATCTCCGAATACAACTCATTCTCGTATCAAACATCACTAAAACAAAAAGGCACGACCTTGTTAGTGCGCCCTTCCGTCCTTCCCACAATCGTCAGCACCAAACGCGGAGCTAGTAATACAATATGCCTGGAAGATGGGGTTTTATGTGCAGCCCTACTAGGTTGTCTAACGGTGCTTCGCCTTCCCTACGTTTCACTCATCCATCGGTACGGAACTGCCACCTAACGTAAATGAGCCTGGTATAACAGCCAGCGGACCAGGTTCGTGTCCCTTGTTGGACAGAATGACAGAATTGCACCGAAGGGCTCCTTGCACAATGGCAAGTGAGTACAAATAGGATGAGGCGATATCATCATACTGAAGTCCCTCGAAATCAGAAATAGTGAAATAAATAGTGACAGCAATTCGTTCGATATGATTCTCCTTGGCATGCGGCAATAAAACATCTGAATACATCCACCGCAGCCCAAATGACCCATGCTATCGACTATTACCCATACAGAATGGTCTACGATGGTAGAGGTCGTGTTCGAGCACTCCTTGACTTTGTGAATACGTAGTGGTTGGTGGATATACTCCGAGTGCCAAGATGATTGAATACCGCCATTTATGCAGTATTCAAGTTACTGAGCACTCACAGTCGATCATCATTCCTATGGTATTTCTATGTTTCTTACGGTATACAAACTAATTCCAACCTAATGAAAATTTGCGTAGATTGGAATAAGCAGGCCACGGAGTGGACAAAAAGCAACGAGGCACATAAATCTCATCATAAGCTGGGAACAAAAGCCTGTTTCGTACTGTGTACTCGCTTTCAAGGATCCGTCCGTAGCGGCCTGTCCCTATGACAGGTCAAGATGATATATACATATATTGATTCTAGTTTGCACATTGCGTCTCGAAAAAAAAAAGGGTTTTCTGAACTATATCTGTCAACGAGAAGCGAGAGCGTCAATCGCATTTGTCAATACAGGAGTACACACTTATGGGGAGGGTTTGATTGGCTTGGGGGTTTCAACCCAGTCGAATTTGCCCAGTGGCTTCGTCAGCCAAACATCTCCTGGCTTATCGGCCATTCTGGGGGTCGAATGGTCAAACATCGAGCCACTCAGAAAAGTGTGTGGGAACCCAAAATCAAATGGGTAGGCCTGTTCAACCTCCTCAACTTCAGCCTCGGTGAGGCCAAGGCTCAGGCCGTCTATACTGCCCTGGAGATGATCGATCTTCCTGCAACCAACGATAGGAAACACATATGTAGACTTTTGCATTATGTATGCAAGAGCAATGTCGAGCAGCTTCACACCTCTGGTAGTGCTGATCCTCTCGAGGACGGCAGAAACCTTCTTGTCATGCTCTGACGTAGGGATGAAGTTACGTCCGGGGTTATGACGTTCACGTTCCTGGAACCCTTTCCTGGTCTGAAAACGGCCTTGGTTCAGAACGCCGTAGGGACACAATGCCATCCCTTCGTCTCGCGCCATCGGGATCACATCTCGCTCGAAATCACGCATCGCTGCATTCCACATTCCTTGGTACACCGAAAATTGACGCAAGCCGTGATCGCGGGCGTACTGATTGGCCTTGGTTACAACCCAGGCTGGGGTGTCTGAGATGCCCAGATAAATTACTTTGCCAGCCACAACCAGGTCATTCAGGGCATGCATCAATTCTGCAATCGAGGTCGTATAATCCCACCAGTGGACGTAGAGCAAATCGATATAAGAGGTCTGCATTTTGCGGAGAGACGCGTCCACACTGACCTTCATAGACTTCGCATTGTTACCGCCGTAGTTGGATTGGATGTGGTCTTTGCGATGCGTCATATAGGCGGTTGTGTACTTGGTTGCAAGCACGATCTGATCACGATTCTCGCGCGATGCCATCCATTCACCCACTATGACTTCCGACTGTCCGTTCTGATAGCCACTGGCGGTATCGATAAAATTGCCTCCCTGGCTGTAGAAGTGATCGAGTATCCCGAAAGCATCATCACGCGAACACTCTCCATAACGGCCGCCCTTCTCGCCTCCGAAGGTCATGGTTCCAAGGCATAATGCCGATACACGAACGGCAGCCGCCGGTGCAAGTTGACGGTGGCGGAAGAGAGGGGAGGAATCGGCATTCTTCTCAAGCAAGCTCATGGTGAATATTTGTTGCGTAAAAAGGGTGAATGAATGAGTATAATCCGGAATGGTTGAAGTGGCTTAGAAAAGGCAGGACTCAGTATCAAGTCTCCTTCAAGCATTTAAGAGAAGCGATCTGCACTACTACTCCGCATAAGCAGTGATTCATGGGTGGAC
Source organism: Aspergillus melleus (assembly GCF_016097325.1). Taxonomy (NCBI): domain Eukaryota; kingdom Fungi; phylum Ascomycota; class Eurotiomycetes; order Eurotiales; family Aspergillaceae; genus Aspergillus; species Aspergillus melleus. Next base: position 750,761 of record NW_025763378.1, read on the forward strand.
TTTGGCGGAAGTAAAAGGCTGGCTCCGCTTAAGTCCGAGTTGATGACAGGATCCACACTTTGCTGCGAATCACACATATGGAAGTAAAACAAGGTCAATCAAACCTAGCACCAAGAATAATTTTTAAGCATCGTGTATGCTCAACCTCCTATTCGTGACCTCAGGTCTCGTCCTCCACCACCAACAACCAATGAGTCGTGAACTCAGAAGAAAGCTATACAATATGAACTATGGTGCCTTTCGGTTCCTCTCAGTCTTTCTGGCTATGATCAGGCTGCCTTCAACCTTTCATAGTTCGTAGACTGCCTTACCATAAACGTGATCAGGTCTATTGGTGTCAATCGGTCCTCTAATCTCCCTGTGCTAATCTAGATCTATGGTGGACGGTGCAAAAAGGCGGCAGTGCTGATAAATTTTCATTCGTCGCGCAAGAATCTGTCAAGATGGGCAATAGTATGATTGGCGCCAGCTTCAACTATAAACTCTGGCCTCTCTTGTATATGATGCATTTGCTTGAGAAAATCACCTTTAAATGCGTGTTTCCGTGTCCTTTATACAATGATTGACACTAGAGTATGGCACGAGGTTGCCATTCCCCGCGTCACTTCTGAAAGACTCAACCGTGCTGCCTTGATTTCCTTGTCGGAGCAGGAAAGACACGTTGCACAACTACCGCAATAGAGGATATTGGTCGTTTCGTTGCCTCAACCAATATTGATCCACGCACTCTGAACCGGTACGTGTTCGCCTACGGTGAGCATTTGATGCAAAATCAGGACATAGATCTTGCGCATGAGATCACTGGCAAGGATGTCTTCTACACTCGGTCTCGGAGAAAAGGGTTCTTTACCTTGCACACCAACCGGAAACAGTGTTTCTCCATAATATGACTGAAGGCCATCGTGCAATATCTGTACGACAACTGGGTCAAAGGGGATAATGAATCCTCTTACGCGAAGTACGTCGGTTACCTAGATGCGCATGATCTATATCCTGACCTGGAAGTCAAGCCTCTGAGGGGGACCGCACGAGAGGCATCTTGCAATGGACAAGTCTTCGCTGCTCATGTTGGCGACGATTAATTCTGGCTAGGCCTCCAACAGCCTCTGTCTGGGGAAAAGGAATAGTTCTGAAACCAGTGTCATTTGTCTAATAACGCAGCCAAAAATAGGTTCAATAGGCCATCAGCAACCTGAGGCTGTCTATGGTACACTGGAAGGTGTCGTCGCTGTCCTAAACGGGTAATGAGATTGAGCAATTGGCAAGCTAGGGCATAGTTACACAATGTGACACGTCGATTGTTCTGATTTCTTTTCGCGTCACCTCCCACCCCCTATTTCTTCTTCCTGTACAATCCCTCTACCTGTCACCTCCATATCCCGTCTCCCGCCATTATTCCCCGTGCTCTTGGATAACATCCCGTATACTTCTCTCTATATCGATAATTTGACCGTTTGTCATTTTTAACCTTGCCCGAAACGCACTGGTCCCTGGCTTGCCACGATGTCGCCCCCCTTCAACAAAGATCGTTCCAATGAGCTTCTCATGGCTGCCAAAAGTAGGTTCTTCTTTTGTTCGATCCCTTCCTCTCTGATTCTATAACTAATGATCAATAGGAGCGTGTAAAAGCCACTTGTCGGCATCTGATAGGCATGTTGTTGAGCTTCTGGATCCGAATGGTAGTATGCACTGGGCTTTAGGCCACGACGGAAAACCAAATGTTCGCGTGTATAATCATTCACGCCAGCACACGACTGCATATCTTGTTCAGGAACGCGGCGTGAAAATGGCCGTTCCCTGTGAGAGTTGCGCTAGTAGCGATTCTCGAAGCCCCTGGGTGGACTGTGTAGCAGTTCCTGCATTCGGTAAACATAGTGTACACAACCATGCGTGTGGCGGATGCCTATGGAAGTCTTCCGGCAAGGCCTGCTCCTTGCGTCGCGAGTTTGAACAGCAGGGAGGCGCTAGATGGGATGAGTCTGTGCATATGTGAGTAGCAATGCTAGCTGTCCGTTGTAATCTAGTACTGACAATAGCCAGCTCAGTGATGAAGGCCGGTGGCTTGTTGGCTGCCCTTGAGGCCTATCCAGACCGTCGATCCACTATCGGACAGGCCGCTATGGCGGGAGCAATTCGCAATGAGGGTTCTTTTCCTCGCGTGAAATCCGAGCCGCGTGAGTCGGTCGTATTTGAAGCTGCCTCCGAAAACGAGTCGGTCTCAGCCATGAGAAGTCGTAGCCCAAAGGGAAAGGCAGTAGGTCTTGGTTTCTACGATTTCTTTTTTCTCTGCTGACCTTCTCTCCAGCCTGCACAGGGAGTTAAGACCAAAACCGAACAGGTAGATAGGGTAAGTCCAGGTTCCACTCGTTATAGAAGGTTGACCAAAGCAGAACTAATTGACTTATTTATAGCGCGGTTCTGTTGGTAAGTTCGGCGTCTTGGATTGAAGCCTAGTAAGTCATCCTTAATCGTGTATGGTTCGCCTGATAATTGACTTATTTATCTAGAATCCCCGGGGTACGGTTCGTTACAAGCAGCGCCCTATCATCCACATTTGCATCGTCATCTCCTTGCTCGTGAAACTGACAATCCAACAGGCAACAGGAACGCTTCTATCGGTGGTTCGGCCAAAAAGACGCCAGTGAAACAGGCTCCCGCTAAGGCCTCTGGTTCCCTAGTAGGTCGGGCTGTTTCTTTTGATCACACGCTGATTCCGACAAGGATGCCTTACTAACAGCTGGTTGTCTTAGGACCCTCCTGTGGGTTCCTCAAACAGGGAGTCAACAAACGTAACGCATCCGGTGAAGCCTCCGGGGAGCCGCCGAAGAGGCTCAAGGTAGCTGTTCGCCCGGTGAAGAAGGAAAATGTTACCATTACCTTGGATGAGTACAATTGGTTAAAAGAACAGGCAAAGGACCTGGGACGCATGGTTGACGGCGCTAGCAAATACAGTAGTAAGACCATGGATGATCTTGTACGTCTGGCGACCGGGGTCAAGGAACTGAAGGCCTTAATGAAAACGACCGGAAGGTAGGGAGGAAAAAGAACCATTTCCTATAGCGGAACTGCTCTCCACCGACATTTGGGCAACGCCCTTCCTTGACCAGAAACAAAGCGCCTGGGCTGGAAGGCAGGTCAAGGCAGCTTCCGTGGCCGGGGCGTCTGTTTGTGATCCAACAGTAACACCCTATCCAAAGAGCCGTAAGAGAGTTGTTGGCTCATTCGCCCTTATGTCCTTGATCAGTGGAGACATGTTCGACGCAGATGTGTCATCTTGTCTAGACCTTGAGAAGCTTCTATTCGAAGAAGAAAAATGGGTCTAGTATTAGTTTCATTTTTTTAGAAATGCACTCAAGTCCATATTCAATATGCCATCAGTAATCGAGTTCTTCTTGTCTCCTTCATAGCATTGGTAACCCCCACAAGAAAGATGACAGTGAGACGGACTATGTTTGCTCATGGGCCAGCAGGTATTAACTCTTCTTTCTCCACTCCAAACGACGATCTCGGAATTAGGAGTGTCGGAAGAACTGATTATTGATTCAAAGACCTCGTTTACATCCGTAATGCCGAAAAGACAAACATAAATGAAGCCTACTATCCAACTCTCCTGAACCGCCCTCAAGATCTGTCTCGAAACCGCGAGAACGCAATCATTTTCACCGGTATTGCGGACCCTCAGTAAAGAGAACATGTCGCCTAGTTCATCTCTGCCTGCCGGCTCTAAACTTTGGGTAGGTGACCCCATCATACGCGACTTATCGAGCATTACCGCTAAACAGAATGAAACAAGCTACTTGACTTAGGCATCCTCGACATCGATGCATCATACGTTCTTTCCGGTGCCAATGTCCCGCGCAGTGGCAGGTCATCTCAGATTCACGAGGGTCGGCCGTGTCTGATGATCGCGGCGCTGCTCTACCACCCAAACGCGGGCCTTATCCTATTTGACACTGGGTCTTGTGAGGATATCATTCAGTCGTGGGATCGGGAATTTCTAGAATGTGCTCCCCGCGTGTGGGTGAAGGGGGTTCACTCTCTACCGGCCGCAATCAAAGCCACCGGGGCCGGAGAGATCACGGATGTCAAGGCTGTTGTAATGAGCCATCTGCATCTTGACCACGCTGGGGGGCTGGAGCATTTCTTCGGTACAGGTTCGTTTGCCTACCCACCCTTGATTCCTTGCCGGTGGAAATCGAGCAAGAAAGGGACGGACAAATATCGGCTGACCAGAGTAATACCTACACAGATGTGGAGGTTTGGTGCCACGAGGCAGAACTCAAGAACGCCTTCTGGGCCTCCGCGACAGGCATTGACAGTGGGCTATTCCGACCGGATTACCTGCGCGCCGACATCTTGAATTGGAAGACGGTGGCAGAGGAGATCGTGGAGCCGTGGCCCGGGGTCGTCTTGCACCGGTGTCCTGGGCATACCGAAGGGCTGCTGGTAGTCGAGCTGGCCCTGCCGGTTTCTGGCACGGTGGTGCTAACGGGAGACCTCTTCCACGTGAAGGAGAACTACGAGGATGGGAAACCTCAGGGGTTCCTGATGAGGGATTACAATACGTGGCATCGGAGTAGAGATTATGTGCGTATGTTGGTGCGACGCACTAATGCTAGGGTTTGCTTGGGTCATGAGAAGAGCTACTTTGACCGGTTCCCGCAAAGTCCTGGCTTCCTGGAATAATTACTAGCACTGAGTACGTGAACTGCGATGCCTTTCACTTACACTGATAATCTATATTTGATTTTATCGCCATCAAGGTAGACTCTCAATATGATTCGATTTGCGATTACTTTCAACATCCTCATAGACTATTGTGATCTTGAGAGAAATACCAGCTACTTGCGTATGAATGCCCGCTTATAGCTAGGTACTGTTTCTCTAGTCGGGCTTGAGATATTTATGGTTTGAAGTCCAGGAGAAGATACTGCAAAAGCTGGGGATATATATGTTAGGTCTGGCGCAGTCTCAACTTGAGGACTATATCTGGAGAACCCTTTATTCTATACTTCTATTTCTATCAACAGCCTTGAGTGTGCGTCTTGTGCACAGCTACCTAAGGATTCGCCTTCGCCACATGTTCATAAAACGCCTTACCCTGAGCTTCGGCAATTTTGAGCTCCAGCTCAGTAGGCTGGCGGGAGCCATCGGCCGCCTGACAATAGACACACACGCATTTAGGTCCACTCATTTTCATCATGTGTTGGAGGAGGGATGAGCAAGGAAAACTTACAGCAAAGGTCCCTGCACCCCAGGGGCTACCTCCGTGGATCTCCTCGAGATTGGCCAGGTGAGCAAACGTAGTCTTGTATCCCAGCGGGACATAGATGAAGCCGTGGTGGGCCAGTGTGCTCATCGCCGCAAGACAGGTCGACTCCTGGCCGCCACCTTGCACGCCAGAGGAGACGAACAGACCGGCGTATTTACCCCAGTAGCCGCCGGTTGCCCAAATGCCCCCAGTGCTGTCCCAGAAGGCTTTCCATTGTGCTGGGAAGTTCCCGTACCGGGTGGGGATACCGAAGAGAATGCCGTCGTACTCGAGAAGCTTCTCGGGCTGAGCAATAGGGATCGAGGACTTGGGCGGCGCGTTCATTTTCGCAAGGGTTTCCTCAGACAGAGTCTCCGGGATCCTGGCTGGTGAGCCACTGAAGACACGAAAGAACGCAAACTATAACACAAATTTACTGTAACAGGGAGAAGAAGGAGAAATCTGCGAAAGGTGAACTCACTGAAAGAGATCCGCAGATCCTCCAGCACTCCCGATGCCCTTGAGCTCGGCTTGAGCCAGCTTTTCAATGTGGCCATACATTGAATACTGATCAGCACAAAAAAAGAGTCAGCTTTTCGCTCCTTGCAAGTCCATGAGAATAAGGACCTGCATACAAAGACAATAGCAATTCGTGGAGCCATGGCGAGGGTGGTTGCTTGGATATGCGTAGATGGAAACCTGACTGAGAGCGAATGTGCGGGTGACAAGGATACAGTTAGGGACTATGGCATGATATATGTATCCAACTGCGATGCGGAAATGTTCCGCGCGAATACATGTCACTGTGCATTCACCAGTTATAAAACCTTGAGTAAGACCTGACAAATTGGCCAATATTCTCGGATCAACTCCAAACAAGGTGGGAGTTTGGTGAGAATTGGTTATCAGTACGTAATCATTTGGAAGGCCCAATTCCCTGTCCTGTGTTGATTCCCGGTATGCTCCCCTGGGCCTAGACTCATTCTACGTGAACTAAACCATGAGAGGGAAGTGAAGGGGATTGACTATGAGTCTATACTTCTAGGGCAAAGGGGGACCCACTCCGCTTACTACGCGGAGACATCTCTCCGGTGTCGGATATGGTTTAGTATCATAGATCGTGGACATTTCCATACATAACACCCTGTGGCTACGTTTCTTCGATCTGATGGCGCACTGTGTCACGTCTCCTGATGCTCGCCGAAACCTCCAGTCATGCAGTCATATCGCCAATACCGCGCCCTGGAAAGTGCTGTCCGGAAACAGCTCGAGGTTTGCCCCGATTGGAAACAGAGGGTCATAGGACAAGGTCTTGGAAGGAGCCAGCAGCATCAAGCACCCACTGAGGTGCTCTTGATGCCGGGGATCAAACTGATCTATCATACCGACAACCATGGCGGCTCGCAGCCAGTGTTTCTCGTCGACTGGGAAAGCGAACACGATCCGCTTAATCCACGGAAATTCAGCCTTCGCACCAGGATAATGGCCACGCTGAATGTATCTGCCCTGGCATTTGCGGTCAGCGCATCGTCATCTATCGAGTCCGCTGTCCTTGCTCAAAGCAGCGCCGAGTATCATGTTAGCGAGGTAGTCGCTTCGCTATTCACCGCAATCTTCCTCCTCGGCTTCGCTGCCGGCTCGCTCGTCTCCGGACCTCTTTCCGAGATCCTAGGCCGCAACGCGGTCTACACGATCTCTACTTCGCTCTTCATGCTCTTCATAATGGGCTCTGGCCTCTCACCGAACATTTCCGCCAAGCTGGTCTGTCGCTTTCTGGCTGGGGTATGTGGTTGCCCGCCGCTGACTTGTGCCGGTGGCACGGTAGCCGATATCTGGGATCCGCTGGAGAAGACACTAAGCTTTCCAGGCTATGCCATTCTCTCCTTCGGAGGTGCAATCCTAAGCCCGGTGGTCGCGTCGTATATGGGTCAAAAGACACTGTCATGGCGCTGGGTGAACTGGATTGTGTTGATTATGGCAGGCCTGGTTCTCAGTCTCATTGTGTTCCTCCAGCCGGAGACGTTTGGCCCCCTGCTTCTGCGATGGAAGGCCAAACACCTGCGCCAGATTACAAGGTGATCCTCGATTTCGATCCAAGATGGATCTGGACCAGACTTCGATCGTTTCTCGAATTACCACAGCCTGCACACGGCAATTCACATTGGCTGTTCGCGAACCGATCATTCTTTTGCTGGCGTTATACATGACCATTCTCTACATTGTGCTCTTCACCTTCTTTGACGGCTATAGTTACATATTCAGTGACGTGCATCATCTGTCGCAGGGGTTGACGAACATTGTCTGGGTCGCCATGTACGTGGGCATCATGCTGACCGCCTTCTTAGTGCCCCTGATGTATTGGAGACATCAACAAGGCATGAGCTCCAAGGCCCGAGATCCCGACAGGGAGAGAGCTCTCAATGAAACTAAATCCATCATTCAACCCGAGGATCGACTTTGGTACGCCATGATCGGCGCTCCAGCCATTCCGATCAGTCTTTTTTGGATGGGATGGACAGACTATGTGAGTCAAATCTTACCCCCGCATACTCCGCCTATACTTTGGTTCATATTTTTTCTTTCCCTTTCCCTTCTCCTTTTCTTTACCCACCTGGCAACTCAAAGACAAGGACAAGGCACAGAAGCGACTCACTGGAAACTCTTTTATATCACAGGAATCGATCTCAATCTGGTCCCCAATCCTTGGTTCCTCTCTCTTCGGCTTCGGTAGCATTTGCCTCTTCATCTCTTGTTACATGTACGTGATTGATGCGTACGAGGTCTACGCTGCCTCCGCTCTGGGCTTCATGACTATTTCGCGTTATTGCGCTGCCGGGGGAATGACCGTGGTTGGGATTCCGTTCTACAAGAATATGGGCGTACAGTGGACATTGACGATTCTGGGGATCATCAGTGCCGTGATGGTCCCTGTGCCTTATGCATTTTGGAAATACGGGACTGTGATTCGGGGGTGGAGTCGGTTCGCTGTTTCGGGAAATTAGTTCGCTTTGGATGGGCAGCATGTGCAGTGTGATAGAAAAGGGAAAGGGAGACGGGGGATAAGGAAAAGAGAGTGAATAATCCATCCTGTCCCACTCACACATTTCCGGAGGTAATTTTATGTTCCATATTCAGATTATTTGCGGTAGGTGCTTTATGTTGTTTTTGTTAGACGCGGTAGTACTCCAGAACCGTCGATCACGTATGTACAGTATCATGACCATCCGCCAAAGCAGCCACCTCACGCTCGGCCTTCAGGATTGCGCTATTCCCCAGCCTCGCAAGCTCCCCAGTAAAATTATCCAAAAACCTTAGATGAATCATTGGGCCGAATGTAAGCGTCCGAATGGGAATCCTGCCGATCAAACTGGGAACATCTTGCAGCACGTCCACAAGGTCCGCCATCGCAGGGTCCAATGGATTCTTCAGGATGTTACGGAAGAGCGTCAAGATGGCGGTGATGACGTAGAAGATGACAACCCTGTTGTGAAGGAAATAAATGTCAAAACAGATGCTGACTTCTCTCTCTATCGTGCAGGAACTTACCAGAAGCATTCGCCTTCGACGACGGGTAATGCGGTTTGAAGGAATGAAAGGGTGGATCGACTGGCACTAATAGCTAGGCTTATACTTGAGCATATCCCAGGCCCGTCATGATGCCGCTCGCTAGCCTGGTGGATAATTGTGACGCAGTGATAATAAGCTAATCGTAGCAACACGGCCTGGGTATTGAGGTGTGTATTCGTGGGCATCCCCGGAGAGAATTGCAACGGCGGTCGAATATCAGGATGCAGGCTTGTTCGCCACTGTTCCAAGGCATGGTCCAGATTACGGATGTTTTCCAAGATCTCTGAGTTGGGCTTCTGGCACGCGGCTGTTGAATAGAGAGCCACATATATATCGGACTTTAATTGAGAGAGGCGAAGGTCCCAGGGATACAGGGGAAGCGTATCGTCACCAATGGACAGGATTTGGTCTTGCTGCATATTAGAATCCTGAAGCTCTTTGTAGTTTGGTGGAAGGTCCAGGTTACAGAACACTCCCGAGATAGATGGCGGCTGTCCGTTCCGGAGGCAAATATCTTGGTCGAAAGAGTAGCAGAGCCAGAAAAGATCGCGTAGGTGGCACTCTGGTTGGCTCTTGTTGTAGACGGCGGGAGTAGACACGGTATGTGCGCCAAGCTTGAATAATAGCCGACTGGCGATTGACACGGAGACTGCGGCGCTTTGCAAATCGCCCAGAAAGTACTGGTGCTGCGTCTAATCATGATATCAGTTCATGATCAAACGCTTGATATATGTCCTTAACAGGGTTCGGCCGGAGTCGACATACAAGCATGATCAGAGCCTGAAGACCATTTATAGTCATCTCGTTGATGATTTGTACTGTGAAACTCTGAGCGGCTGCGGCATACGTCTCACAATCAAGCACATCGCCCAGATTAGTCTCGAATCCAAATATAATCACCACCGACAGGAAGGCATAAATGCAAGACTTGGCACTATCTGCATCTTGGCCCTGCGGTCCGTAGGCAAGATCCAGTGTTTCAGCAAACAGCGATTTGCTAATCACTGGAAACACAAGACTTTGGTATGACGAACAATAAATATCAACATACTGCTCAATAATAGGGCGAGCGGGGAGCTTCGGGATCGTTGAAGATGGCCTGACAGGGCCAGCTTTAGTCCACGGCAGCTCCATTGTGTTTAGTTTATCCATGTTAACGGTCTCACCCGTGCGGGATTCAATCCACGCTCGCCCTTCATCCGGGGTATGACGCATGCCGTTGAGATACATCAAGCCCAGATTGACCATTGAGATTTCTAGGGGTTTATTTAGCCAATCAAATCCTGTGGTGTCGAGGGGATTTACGAACTAGTAGAAGACAGATTTTTCTGGGTGGCAGGCTGCTCGCCATGGAGTTCTTGGTCGCTCGTCTTTCTGCACAAGGTCGGTCAGTATCGGTCGTTTTGACACCAGAGCAGGTCTAATCGGATCGAGACGGATGACGCTATGATAGTCTAAACATACCTTTTCTTCGATCCCGAGTCCAGCCGAGTATAGGTGCACGCGAAATTATTGTGCAGGCAGTAGTTGCACTGCGGATACTCGGCGTCACATTTGATCTTCAGACCTTCAGTTAGATGTATACATCCAGTGTGCTCTGTTCAAAATTAGCGGAGCTGACCTTCTTCTTGCGACACGAATCGCAGGCCGTTGCCCGTTTCGTATTATATCGAGACCTTGGTGTCGGCGCCATTGGTCTGCTGACAGGCTGATGGTTATGAATTCACCAATCTAGGATAAGACAGCAGGACTAGCAGCCACTGGAAGAGTCCAAGGCGCATCGATCAATTTTGGCAGATTGCCGGTGTCGGTATTATGTAAGCCGTCGCTGGCTGCCTGAGGCAGTGATTTGGTATACTATGGCTCTACGGAATTAAGGTTGTGTTATGATGGACCCAAGGTTGATTCCCTAGTGGCCCAGTGCATTTAGAAAGTACACAACTGCCCTGGTCTAAGCAGTCTGCAAATCCTCTTTTTCTCAGAGCATCACACTGAATCTCTTTATAGCCCTAGTCAAAACTAGGAAGGACGGCAGTAGATGGCACGACACCACTCGTATGTCAGCCCCATCAGGACCTCTTCATATAGGCGAGAAGATCATTCTCTTCCAGAAACTTGTCCCAGGTTTGGAGCTTCAGTCCAGGGATCTGCATAGTGGCGATCAGCCTCTCATCAACGCATCTATCAACCAAGATGACACGTACCTCTTTGGCCTGCACAAACTCAGGTGCATCGTACACATTGCCGAACTTCTCAAACATGAGAAGCTGCTCGGTAAAGTCCAGAGCGATCTCAGGAGACATGCCGTCCCGAGTCTCTAGAAGCTTTTGAAACTCGTCGGGGCCCAAGGTGTGATATCTGGTCTGTAGATTATACTCTGGGGTGGACATTTCAGTCAGCCGTGATCGGTTGGGCACAGGAAAGGGAACGGTGCGGTCTATAGTTACTTTTGCCAATGGCAGCAAGCTTGTCTGCTTCCGTGAGTGCCTGATTATAGAACGCGATGGTCTTGGTGAAGTAAGTGGTTCCGGATTCGAGAACGAGCTGGACGAGCTTGCCCGTATCGCCAATCGACACATTGGGCATGGCTGTGCGGGGACTGTGCGGAAAGCTCATGTTATAAACACCCTCCGAATCCTGGAAATGTGTAAGCAAACCTCAGCCGCACAAAGTACTCCAAACACCGGGGAGGGAAAGTCAACAAACAGGCTTAGACAGATACCGCTCCGGGTGAGTCAGGCAGTTCTCGAAATAGTTGGGAAATAGCACAGTGGTGGTCTTGGCCCACAGATCTGGAAGCTGCTGCCGAATATAGTTCGTGACGAGGCTTTTGCCCTTCCAATGGTGGATATGCATAAGCGCTCCCCGGGAGAGCTTCTCAGGGTCGGGAAGCGCGCTCCAAACGAGATGCCGGAGAGTCGAGGTACGAGCCGCCGCATCCGCAATGCTGCGGCCTTGTTTAATCTCAATTTCGGTGGACTGCGTAGCCCAGAAGTCCGTCAATGCAAAGATAGCATCGGCGCCTGCAAAGACGGTGGCAAGGGCTTCAACGCCGGCATTGAGATCGACGGCTTGAACGCTTGCTCCGAGTGCGGCGAGCTGCTGAGCCGCTGGTTTGCTGGGATCGCGCGTCACAGCCCTGACTTTGTACAAGTGCGGGCTTTTGAGAAGCTCTTTGGCAACGGAGCCGCCCTGGATTCGGGAAGGATTGAAGCAACTTGTCAGCCACTTGTCAAGAGGTACGAAGGTAGCAGGATGTCTGACGAACCTGCGAGCCAGTAGCACCTATAACAACAACGGTTCGCGGAGACATGATAATAGTCCTTGAAAACTGGCTGATTAATCCGGAATTTCGGAATGCTGGAATACAGATAGACTGTGAATAGAATGATGTAGGATTGACCGCAGCTATTTATATCGCGTCTGAAGAATTCCTCTTGTCACGGATCTTCGGAACTATAGTACGGCGTAGTAATCGGGATACTGGAAATAGCTTCGGAAAATAACTCCTTGTCACGCCTTTTCCAGAACTTCAGGGATTGTAGTTGCAAAATGCCGCTTTGTCATCGGCATATTGCCTATCGATCTGGCGCCGGAGTCATCCGGCCAGCGGTGGGCGCGAACAGAGGTCAAAGTCCCTTGACGGGCCCCACTGTCGACCGAGCTTGATTTGACTCAGGAAACAGTAATTGGATACTACCTCTCGACCATAAATTCCCATCGCCGGTCCGGCTTTGGCACCTACTGTAATCTACAGAGCCAGCAATCACATCCAAAGCAAACGAGCTAGCCTATCGAAGCACAACGAGAAAAGTATACACTTTGACTACTATGGCTCCAACTACTGTCCTGATCACAGGTGCTAATCGAGGTCTGTTACCCCGACATATCCCATATGTCAAGTGTTAACAGTTCAGATAGGTATCGGAAAAGGCCTTGTGGCTGCATACCTGAGAAAGCCGAACATCACGGTCATCGCGGCCTGTCGGGATACTTCACCCGAGAAAACAGAACATCTGCACTCCTTGCCTCGTGGTACAAATTGCAATCTCATCACTGTATCCCTCAGTCTTGATCAGCCCAGCGGCATCATCGAGGCGGTTCAGAAACTGCAAGCACAGCACGGAATCTCACAGATTGATGTTGTTGTGGCCAACGCGGGAATCTGCGATCACTATGGACCCCTGATCGAGATGACAGACTCCGACTTACAGAAGCACCTGGATATTAACACCTTCGGCCCATTGAGACTATTCCGAGCCGTGCTTCCCTTCTTACAGGCGAGTCAGCAGCAACCAAGATTCGTATATGTATCGACGGAACTGGCCAGTCTTGCTGAGCTGGAGCAGAACAAAGCATCTCTCACGAACGCATATGGGATGTCAAAGGTGGCAGGAAATTACTTCATGAGGAGAGCTCATTTTGAATATGAGGACCTCATTACGTTGGCCGTGGACCCTGGGTGAGTCATAGAACAGGGAACGATAGTAATCATATGGCTATGTTGACGGCATCCGCTAACTTCCGTGGTACAGGTTCGTTCAAACCGATATGGGAAACCGTGGGGCACGCGCCAAAGGGCTCGAAGTGGCCACGTTGACGGTGGAACAAAGCGTCAACGGTATTATTCAAGTGGTTGGTGAAACCATTTCTTCTCTTCTCTATAGAAGTATCGATAGGCTGCTAACCCGTGCTCTTGCATTGCTTTCATAGATCGAACAAGCTACGAAATCAACTACATCTGGTCACTTCCTGGGCCACAACGGCGAGCATGTGCCGTGGTAAACCACGCACGGGTATTATAAGGGTACAGTATACATTTCTAGTGTCTCTGAGCAAACCGGTGGATCTCCCGACTTCGGTGGTATAAGGAGACAGTTTATTGTATCCACTCCTCCGCCATATGGAGGAATATGGAAGTTCCAAGTCTACTTGATAGACGAAGACAGAACAGTATCTCTGTAATCTTCAACGGATTGGTAGTACCCTGTAGAGTTTTAGTTTTCTCCTAAGACCGTGAAATCTCAGAACATAGTATTTCACTTTCCGACTTAGGGTTTCTCCACGAGGCTTCCCGCTGACAAAGCGGGAATCTACCTGTGTCACTTTTCTTGCCACCAAGATCCGTAGAACATCTCGAACGATAACGGAAATACGGATGTCAATACGGGTGGTGGAAAGGCGGATGACGATGGCCTTCCTGCACTGCATTCTGACTCACAACATGGGCGCTCATGTGCGTATATAGAGAAGAATGCCATCTGGAATGAATCCGTTCGGCCAACCAAGCAACTACCGAAGACATTAGTTGCAGGTATGGAGCACATCCGACAGGCTTTCGCTCGAGCTGCGAGTCAGCAGCGTGCTGCCCTAGTGGCCTATATCACAGCAGGGTACCCTACGATCGAGGAGACGGTCGAACTGCTCCTGGCACTTGAGACTGGCGGCGCTGGTATGAACGGACTACCTTTCCCCTACGCAGCTTTTGTTTCAATAGGACTAACACCTTCTCAATGATCTTGCATTAGATGTTATCGAACTTGGCGTTCCATTCACCGATCCGATTGCCGACGGCCCAGTCATCGAGGCAGCCAATGTAAAAGCCCTAGCGAATGGGGTCACGATCACAACGGTCTTGGGTATGGTGCGTGAGGCGAGGACGAGAGGTGTCCGGGTCCCGATCCTGTTGATGGGGTACTATAACCCAATTCTCCTATATGGGGAGGAGCGGATGGTCAGCGACTGCAAAGACGCAGGCGTCAATGGCTTCGTGATGACAGACTTGCCGCCGGAGGAAGCAGGTTCTTTCCGCGGGCTTTGCAACACATTCGGGTTAGTAAAATGGAAGTGCTAGCGAGGGCCAATGTGCTGATATTAGAATGTTACAGGCTCTCGTTCATCCCACTTGTCTCCCCTGCGACGCCCGATGCGCGCGTCAAGCTGCTGTGTCAGATGGCCAACTCGTTTATCTATGTGGTTTCACGCATGGGCGTGACGGGTGCTACTGACCGGTTGGGCGAGGATCTTGGGGAGCTCATGAGCCGAGTTCGAACTTGGTCTGGGAGAACTCCCACCGCCGTAGGATTCGGCGTGAGTACACGGGAGCACTTCTTAGCGGTGCAGGACATCGCGCAGGGCTGCGTGATCGGGAGCCAAATTCTCAAGGTAATAGGCGCGGCTCCGGCTGGTCAAGCGGCCACTCGTGTGGTAGAATACCTCGCTGGAATCACGGGCCGCAGGATGACGAGAGGAACAAACGGGGTGCTCATAGACTATCAGAGCGCCACTCAACCGGTTTTCCGTGACCAAAGAAATGCCCTGTATCTGGACAGTCGGGTTCCCTCCAGCATACGGTTCGGTGAATTCGGCGGTCAGTATGTTCCAGAGGCCCTTATAAACTGCCTTTTGCAACTCGAGCGCGGATTCGAAGCAGCACGCCAGGACCCTACCTTCTGGGACGAATTTCGGGCCCATTACGCCTACCTCGGCCGGCCCAGCAGTCTTCATCTTGCGGCGCGGCTTACAGAACACGTCGGGGGAGCGAATATTTGGCTAAAGCGAGAGGATCTCAACCATACGGGGAGCCATAAGGTGAATAATGCTCTCGGTCAGATTCTTCTTGCGCGACGACTAGGAAAGACGAGGATCATCGCCGAGACTGGAGCCGGCCAACATGGTGTAGCCACAGCCACTCTATGCGCTAAATTTGGTCTACAATGCGTCATCTACATGGGTGAAGAGGATACACGCCGACAAGCCTTGAATGTGTTCCGCATGAAGCTGCTA
Source organism: Aspergillus melleus (assembly GCF_016097325.1). Lineage (NCBI taxonomy): Eukaryota > Fungi > Ascomycota > Eurotiomycetes > Eurotiales > Aspergillaceae > Aspergillus > Aspergillus melleus. The sequence continues at coordinate 766,365 of NW_025763378.1, forward strand.
GGCGCAGAAGTTGTGCCAGTTCAGACGGGGGGGCGGACTTTGCGCGATGCAGTCAGCGCGGCTCTCCGGGCATGGGTATCAACCCTAGACACGACGCATTATGTCCTGGGTTCGGTGTCAGGACCGCACCCATTCCCCACGATTGTGCGTACCTTTCAATCAGTCATTGGAGATGAAACCAAACAACAAATGAACGAAGCTATTGGTCGACTTCCCGACGCGGTGGTTGCCTGCGTGGGAGGCGGAAGTAATGCCTCGGGCATGTTCTATCCCTTCCTTCACGATCCGGTCCAGCTTCTAGGCGTCGAGGCTGGAGGCGATGGTTTAGATACCTCTCGCCATTCAGCGACGCTAACCCGGGGCAGCAAGGGCGTGCTTCACGGGGTGTATACGTATCTGCTGCAAGATAATCAAGGGCAGGTTTCGACCACGCATTCGATCTCGGCGGGCATGGATTATCCGGGAGTTGGCCCGGAACTAAGCTCCTGGAAGGATAGCCAGCGAGCTCGATTCATGGCTGCTACGGATGCGCAAGCGTTGCGCGGATTTCGTGCACTAGCGGAATACGAAGGGATCTTGCCTGCGCTGGAATCTTCTCATGCTGTCTATGGGGCGATGGAGCTGGCCAGGACGATGGAGAAGGGGCAGAATATTGTCATCAGTCTGAGCGGAAGAGGCGACAAGGATGTTCAGAGCGTAGCTGATCATCTTCCTCGGTTGGGTCCGGAAATTGGATGGGATTTGATATTCTAATCTATGACAGATCAAAGTTCTATTGTCAGACCCGCAAAAGCTAAATTCTAAATTCCACAGTTTGTTGTTATACTTGCCAGTTAATTTGTTATTTTTTTTATCTTGTTTTATTTTTGTAATAGCAAGAAACGTAGTACAGTTGGGAAATGGGAAACGTGAAAGGCAAGGGCTCTGCCTAGCGCTGCCTGGCTGCCTACGCAGTGACAACTCATTCTCTTCATGTCCTTCAATCGCCCAACTAAACATACAACATCCACCATGTCCGGCAATCACACACACCCTTTGAGCTTTGATCCCGGTACGCTCAAATTCTGCAGATTACTCCAGCGCTCCGAATCATCTTCTCTATACGAGATAACGCTAAGCGACAATCGCTACTGTCTAAAAGTGGTCCGTACTCTCCACCAGGCAGCCAGAACACCACACTAATTCTTAGTAGTTTCACAACAACGGCGACCCCGGCTACGCCCCGAATGGCCGTGACATGAACCGATTCCGCCGCGAATTAACCGCTTACAAGAACCTGCACTCTTGGGGAGTGTGTCAGAAAGGCGTGGTACCAGCTTACCATGGCTATATCGAGCAACTCGACCCGGCTCTCTATCGTCCTCATCTCGATCACTTCGCAGGCGATCAGAATCAACCAAATGCCATCATGCTTGAATATCTACCAGACCCAGAAGAGCTGAACTGCGTGAATTACTCCGCGGAACGCTTCCAGGTGGCAATGCAGGGGTTGAGTGAGATTCATCGCGCGAGGGTCCTTCATAATGACCCGTATCCGAAAAATATTGTTCTTGTGCATGGGGAAGCGTCGCGAGTTGTTTGGATCGATTTCGATGTTTCGACGACATATACAGAGGCTCAGATGGAGGATCATCAGGTGAAGCAGTACTTCGAAGAAGAGTTCCTGTGGGCGAGGAGCTTTGGAGATTTATTGGTATGTTGAGAGCCTGTCACTTCCTTGGGTTCTGATGGTAAGACTAATTGAATGTAGAAAAGGGATCAAGAGGAAGGTCAACTGCCAAACCTCAGCTATTATTAGGTCACCTATAAGACTGTCACGTCATTTCTCGTGAATACATGATCTGGTAAATGAGTCTAAGATGCATTATCTAACCGATCAACTAATTAACATTATCACTGATCTAATCTAACTCTGAATATGCAAAATGGCTTGCTAACAAGGGTATATCAAAACCTGTATCCGAACTCCTGTGAAAATTCATCAAGTCAAATCGCACCGTAGTTACTTTTTGTTCCTTAAAGTCGTGACGCGTTTCCTGTTCTGGTTTCTATCTTTGGACCTCCTTCCCTTCAACACTGACATAGAGACAGTTAGACAGCTCAACAAGCCGTCCGCACTCTCCCCGTGGAGCTCGTCAACAGATCGCGCGACCGATCCGGAGAAGCCACGAACGGACGCAACTCGGAGTACTCCGGCGGCGCAGACACAGGCATCTCTGGGGGCGCCACGCTGCGCGGGTTGAAGAACTCGGCATTGACCTCGTCGATGGATATCTCGCAAGCGTCTTCCTTCCCAGGCACCGGGACGCGTCTCGCACAGGTAAACTGCAACGGAACGCGCAGCGAGGCGGTAGGGGTCAGAATATTCGCATTAGGCGTGTGATACGAGATGCTCAGGTCGAGGGCATAGACGCGCGAGATGAGACATGAGTGGAAGGAGGGCACGAAGGCCTTTTTAGCAGGCAGCGAGACAGGCACGACCACGGACGCGGTGTAATAGACCGAGCCGTCGAACGAGGCAGACGGACCGGTCAGGGATTCGGCGTCCGAGCCGGACGACGTGCTGGATTGGCGCGAGTCGCAACGGTCCAAACGGGGCGGTTCGTGTCGCGTCCAGCCGGCCGACGACGAGGCGAGGCACAGCGTCGACAGAGGCACCGACTCAGTGTAACCGCCACGACCCATCTGTGCCCACATCGCGGGCGACGAGGGCGACGGGTAGTCGGGCCAGGGCTCGGCGCTGAAGTAGGTCGAGACGCGCAGTTTGCTCCACACGGTGCCTAGACGAGGCGGCGGTTCGGTGCCGATGGGATCGAAGCGGAGATGCAGCGTCGCCGCAGTGCTGACGGGGCTGTCGCTGCTGGTGTGGTTGTCTGCGGCGGCGTTGGAGCCGGGATGCAACTGGACAGGTCGAGGCTGCGAGGCGGCCACGACCAAACGGCCGAGTTTCCCGCGCAGCAGGCCGCGCTTGACGTCCTTTTCCTTGCGAGTGCAGTATACGGGCTCGTGATCGGCAACGTTGAGCGGCGGTTCCTCCTCGACGGCGGGGACGATGCGGACTTTCTTGCCGACGGAAGCGAGGCTTTTGGGCGTAGCATTGTCCGAATCGCTCGGTTTCTTGCGCAGCACTGTAACCCGCACTAAGTAGGCGATGCGGCACATGTCCGGCGAGATGTCGTCCAGCAGCGTCTTGCCGTCGGCGGCCAGCATCGCGTCGCCCAGCGTGGGCGGCAGCAGCGTGTGCGACGCTTCCACGTGCAGGTTGGTCTTGCGGTGGCTGCAGGCATGCGGCAGCAGACGCTCGGGCACGACGAAGGTGAAGGGGAATTCGTAGCGGCGGTTGGGCTCGAGCACTCGCGGAGTGGGATATGCGGTGTCGTCGATTGGTTGGCGCAGGCGTAGGAAGGTCTGATATGCGCCGGTGCGGCCGGGGATGGATGCTCGCTCTACGGAGGTGCGAGAAGTCCCTAGACAGTGTCAATAAAGTTCTAGGTAAATACTTCAGGTAGACTGGCTGGGCGTGGACATACCTTCAAAGGTGATTTCCACTTCGTCGAATCGGACATCACGGTCGACGGTCACGGTAGCCGTGCCTTCAATGCGGTCGCCAGTGGTGTAGGCGCTCACCAGACCCTCGGTCTGGCCTTGTAGGTCAACGGTGACCTTGGGCTGCGCACGGGAGGTGAAAGCCTCCAGGGTACTGGAGGTTCGAGTGACGAAGGACGAAGCCATTTCCAGATGGTTGTATCCGTCAATGGCAGCGTACCTTCGGTGAAGATATGGGGTAAAACTACAGAAGACAGGAAGGGTGGAGAAAAAACAATCACAAGAGAGGAGAGAGGAAAAAGTGACGACCCCAGCTTTTAAGAAGAATGAAGGGATGGGGTGATGGTTGCAATTGAGTAATGGAATGGGCCGGTGGAGCAAGGGAGTTTTCCCCCAGGGGGGTCAGGATCTAGTCAATATTAATATCTAGTTCAACGGAGTATAGCCACTAGCCAGGACGTCATTGCAGGTGGTAGCCCTCTGAATTAGCAATCCAATACGAGACAATAAAAGCAATCAATCATTGTTGCGCGTGAGTCACATCCCTTCCTGCTTGGAAATCTCGTTTTTGAAGCCATGCGAGCACGTGGGTGGGCGAAACCCTCATTTGTCCTCGACGGCATCGCAAGCTTAACGCAAGCTCTTTCCATAGAACCAAACCAGCCAGCGACTAGTCACTACAGCCAGTCAGAGGGCAATCCTTTTCTCTCGTCAGGTTCTTCATCGGGTCTAGTCCTTCGAACGACGCCAGGATCCACCGGGCGGCAATTGGTGGAACCGTCGACGATCGTCTTTTGACTTGCGCCCTGGGAATGACATTCCACACGCCCTGCGGGAAACCGATGCTGAGAACGCTAAGACCGCCGGCTAAACGGTCTGAGAGGGCGTGACTCCTCGGAGAAGTCGACGGCGTGGACGGCGTGTTCGGCGTGGTCTCACTTTACGAGTCTCTAAGCGATATAGGAGTGAACTTGTTCTACGGTATAAGTTATACAGCGTAGTGAAGATGACGAATCTTCAGCGAGTCTGGAACCAACCCTAATCCGGTCCAAAGTTGAGCTCCCCTGACGCCATGAACGAAGATCGTTGTCCCTTTCCAGTGATCTCCATTCTTCCGTTTGAGCTTTCGTGAAGATCAATCGGACTCCTTCTCCTACCGTTGAATTCTTGGGACTCCGTCATTCCATGTGATGCGTCCAAATGAAACTATCGAGGGGGACGATCGACGTGTTCGCTGCGTGTCGTTGACGCAGACTCCCAACAGGACTAGTGATTGATTATTGAAGCTATGGAAATAATGGAATACGAGTGATTTGGAAAAGCCAGCAGGTCCTCGCCGATAGATTCATCTAGTTCACGGACTACTACTCGGCGGATCCTCACGCCCTACGACATCGGACCGCTTTTAGTCTGACTCGTGTTGTTCTCGTCTTTCCGTGTTCTGGTCTTCTACTTCTGGTCTTCTCAATATTGGACAGCCGACCGTGACGCTGCAGCAGCAGCTTCTACATTATTAAGCTCGTATTCTCTGAACTTTCCTCTTACTTTCTTTCTCCTTCATTATTAATTCCCAATCCAGACACACAGACAGATATCACCCGATCAAACAACAATAACAAGCGCAACAACAACGCCATCCATCCATCCAAAACACCTCCGTTCTCGCAAGCGACGCTAACCGAGCCTCGCGACCGACCCAGCCAGATCCGAGACTAACCGACCGGCTTCACCACTTTTTTTCATATAAATCTCTGTTTATCAGGGAGAGCGAGTCGGCTTCAAGTAACGCCATCAAGTAAGAGGATGGGGACATTCCCAGTTCCGGTTTGCGTTTTCATTATGCAATGGGTGATAACGCCATCGTGAAAATTCTGTCGCCCTACTCTGTAGTCTGTCCTGTCTCTCCGGACCCTGGCTAGTACTATTAGCCCTAATTAACCACGTCCATAGCTATTATTATTTGCCATAACAGTAATGGACCATTTGCTGTTCACGGCTTCAGCGCCTTCTCTCAACATCTGATATTCTGCCAAAATACTGAATGTTGTATTGCCTTTGGAACTGCCAGAGCCGGGTTTCAGCCTTGGAGCTCCACGTTCTGGCATACACATCAATGCCACTGCCTTTTTCCTAGAAGGGAAAACAATATAAAACCCTGTCAGCACCCCGGCTATAGTCTCTTCCTCGGTCTGATAGTCAACTCGTAATACGACCCTACGCTAGCTCCATGAAAATACTACAGGAAAAAAAAATACTATCAAAACCATCAGGATGATATAAACAAGTCTACAACTTTTCATTCATATACAAAAAATGAAACATTCGAAAAGAAACCAACGCCAATCATGCATCCACCTGGTCTTAACTAGGTCAACATATCATCCAATCTCTCCCCCAACACACTCTCGATCTGCTTCACCCATTTCCTCACTTCCCGCTCCACCTGCTCGTCTTCATCCTCCATCAACTCGCTAATATACGGCAGCATCTCGGGCAGCAGGGCCAGCCACTCCTCGCCCAACTGCTCCGTCAGCGACTGCTCGGCCTTCAGGGCCGCCAGGCGCGTGAACGGGTTCTCGCCGCCGGCCGACTTGCCCGTGACCGTGGACGGCCGCAGGAAGCGCATCAGCGTCGAGTTCAGCTCCTTGTGGTTGTCTGTGGAGTCGGCGGCCACGGCCAGTTCCGTGATGGTCGGCACCGTCTCGGCAATGACCAGGTTGGCGCTGGGAGGGTTAGTCGCGTGGGCCAGTTGCGAGATAAGAGGTTGAGAGATGGCGGTGAGATGGGAGGGAGATTGCCAGAATTCTGGGATCATCGTTAGCTCGCGGGACAGGGACATAGAGAGCTTCAAGCGCTTACCATCCTGGTCATGTTCAAAGGCGTTGCGGAGCATGCGCATCGTCGCCAGCCAGAGAGACTTGGTCGCCTGATCGGACGGCTTGGCCTTGCCGAGGACAGAAACCACAGTCTCAATGATGTAGCTGCCATAGCCGGTGACGATCGACTGCAACAGGTTAGCAATGTCTATTTTAGAACTATAGGGTCGGTGATAAATACCTGGAGCGTTCCAAAGAACACCTGCAGGAACTTGAAGAACGTCGTCTGGCGGGCCAAGTTGCCCTGCGTGTCCTTCTTCGAAACACTAGTGTTGGCCCAGTCAAGCATTTTGACAAAGATCGGACGGAAAGCCGTGTCGTTCAGCTTGTAGATCATCTTGATCGTCATATCGTTGATGCCCTCCTCGATCTCGTCCACATCCGACAGCTCAAGAGTGGCCCGAGTACCAAGGGAGATCTGCTCGCGGCGCAGGTCAAACGCTTTGAACAAGATATTCGTAAGAGTGGGCAGGTTCTTCGAGATAGCGGACTTGGGGTGCTTCTCGATAGCCAGGCTGACCATCTCCAAGATTTCCTTGGTGGCTTCCGGACCAGCCGCCGTAGCGTGCTGCCAGTTGCGATCCACCGCACCAAAGGTGGCGGCGAGGTCGACCTTGCGTGCCATCAATCGCAGCGCCTCTTGTCGGCTTTCGACCTCGCTTTCCTCCGAGGAAGCGGACTTGAACGAAAGCAAGAGAATCTTGTCCAGCTGGGAAGCGGAGATCATGAAGGGCAGGTGTACGAACAAGGCGGAGAACAGCGAGTATACCGCATCGTGCAGTCGGGTGTTCTCTTGACCAGCCTCGAGACTCAGCTCGAGCAGGGCCAGGGACTGGCTGACCGCCGGCGGCAGGGCAGGAATCATCGCCTGGCCGAGAACCTCGGCTATCGAGGCCAAACACAACACACCCATGATGCGAATGCGGTCGTCCTCGGAGCCGATGCAGGTCTTGCCGGCCACCGCGATGGCCGCCGGAATGACCTTCGACGGGTCCTTCTTGCCGTACTTGTCGGCAATGCGGTCGATACAAGCCACGGCCGCGTGCTTGAGCAAGATGTCGGGCGACGACTCCACGATGGTAACCAACGTCGGCAGGAAGTCGAGCATCCGGATCTGCGATGGGCCGTCCCGTTCAGGGTTCTGGCGCAGACGGCCTTCCAAGAGTCGGAGAACCTTCCGGCGGAGTTCGTCGTTGGGTCGTTGCAGCAGGACCTCGATGGTGTCCAGGAAGTCGGCAAGCGACAGAGTACCGAACAGCGCGCTGAGCACTTCGCCGCTGGCCTGGCTGATGGGCTTCACGCTCTGCATAGAATCGCCAATGGCGAGAACTTGCTCCAAGATACGGGAGAACAGATCCCGAATCTGGTTGGGAGCGTCGCCCTCCTCGGACTCGAACGCCTCGGCCATCTTCGATTTCAAAGAGGAGTGACGGAACAGGTAGGCCAAAGCCCGAAGCAGATCAACTGCAACCTTCTGAGGCTCGCGCCCATCATCACTTCCGATTCCAAGAAGCACTTGCGAGATACCAGGTTTCTGCTTGAGCGAATCGATGACGAGGTCGAGGTATTTCTTATATGTCTGCAACAGAGTTAGTCATTTGTTAAGGAGAGGGGGGATGCAAGTGCTAAACGCACGCTAAGTTCGATGGGAGCCTCAGCATCGGATACAAGTCCAGTCATCAAGACCAGAACATCCTTGTCCATCGAGTACCTGTTGGCAAGCATGGCAAGAACGGCGAACAAAAAGTCCTGCGTGCCAAGCTTTGTGATGAGAGCATGGAAAAGTCGCAAGCGGCGATGTGACGGGATATGCTCGAATGCCGCGGTGAAGCTGAGCAGCAACTCCGAAGTACCCGACACCACGTCGCGCTTCTGGTTGCGCAAAGACTGGATGAGGGCCGGAACGACCTGGTCGATCGTCTGGTCGATCACGGAAACGGAGTAATCGTCGTCCTTGCGCAGGACGCTCGATCCCATGAAGGTGAAGATGGGCATCACGCTGTGCAGGACAAGCTCGGGAGCGATGACCGACAAGCCAGCCACCAGGAGAAGTGCCGAATTCTGCACTTGAGGACTGTCGGTAGTACGGACGCAATCCACAACCAGATCGGCCCTGATGACGGAAGTGTCAAATTGCGGCTTGGCATTTGCCTTGGACCGGTTGACAATGGCCAAAAGGCTTCCAAGGACCAGACTCAGAAGGTAGCTCATGCCAGACTGGATTTGCGACTTCAAGTGGTGAAGAGCAGCCAGAGTCTGGAACAAACCGTCGGCCAGTTCCGGATGCGCCTCCGGCTTTGAGCTATCTACCAATTCCAGAATGAACGTCATCTTCTCCATGAGTTGACCCAGGTTGGCCTCGTCCCGGACTGTCATAGCGACCATGTTGTTCTGGCTGGTGCGTCTCCTCTTCGGTGCCGGTCCAAGAGACTCCATGTCTGTGACCGAGGCAGGGATCTTCTGCAGGAATTGAAGCAAAACGGGTCCCGGCAGCTCGACGCCGCGCAGCACATCGCGACAGCCGGCGACAAGCGGCGAGTCCGCCTGGCCGAGAGAGATTTCGAAAATTTGCTCGGCGGCAACGATTTGGCGGTCCTCGGGCACCTTGACCCAAATGCCCCTCATGCGGCGGAAGACGGCGGCGGCGAAGGACGGGCTCAGGGATTGCGAGTAAGGGTGAACGTTAGACAGAAGTACGGTGATGGCGTCCTTCTCCTTGGGCGTGACGGTCGCAACGATCTGGTCCTCCATTTCACTGAGGGAAATGCGCTCCTTCTGGCAAGCTTCCTGGGCTTTCTTCTCGCCCAAGTCTCGCCACATCTTCAGCACAGGCTCGAGCTCCTTCGTGCGCGTGGTTCCACCCGCCTTGTCAACGCGGTTGAGCAATTTCAGCAGTCCATCCTTCGGAGCAAACAGCGGCACCTGAACGGTATGGGAACAAAGGAGAGTGAACAGGTTCAATCGGAGAGGCTTCTTGATCTCCGAAGCACCGGAGTCGGCCACTGAAGAGCCGCGCAGGGTCGCCTCCAGGACACGGCCAATATGGGCCGGGTCCAAGATGTATTCTTCCAGACCTGGAATGAATGCGCGCTCCAGCACTTTCTGGGCGTCCCGGCCAGAAAGCCAGGGGATGTTCTTAGACTTTTTCTCTTGGCCGTACAGAGTTTCACGAGCCCAAACGGTCATATTGTCCGCCTTCTTGGTCTTCTTATACAGTTTTCCAACGGCAGTCAACAGACCGGCCGCTTCACGGCGAATTCTTTCCGACGAATCAGTAAGAGCAACCAAGACAAACGGAAGCAGGGCCTGGAAGTCAAGGTCGGCAGCAGCAGAGCTGACAAAGGTGGAGATAATGCTCAACGCCGCGCCTCGAGTGCCGATGGGGAATGGGCCAGAGAAGACTCGGACGAAGAAAGACAGGAACTGCGGCGACTTGGTGGCATCCGCCTTTCCGAGAACCTTCAACTCGGTGAAGGCATCCAGTTTTTCCTGAGATCCAACAGCGAGCGCAAAGACCTGGACAAGACGGTCGAAAACAGGAATAGACTGAGTGGAAAGGAATGAGTCCTTGAACTGGCTCTCCCCCTTCAAGGGCTCAAGAGCTGACGGGAAAGCATCCTGCTCTGGTTTCTTGTCCTCTGCATCCTCCATTTCCACATCCTCCAAGGCCTTTGGCGTCGGTGCCGACTCAAGAACAGTCTGCAGATTGTGTTCCAAAGCGGAGATATTAAGAGACGATTCCGCGACGGCTTTCTGGAAAATGGGCTTGAGGGTTTCCGAGCTGCTGAAAGACTGGACGAGATCAGCCAGGTGAGTTTGAGAGTCCAATGACATGACACCCTCCTTGTTCGCGTTGCTAGCAGCATTCAAGACCAAGGCCATGGCCCTGCCGGTCTCCTCTTCGCCGAACAACTGCGCTTCGAACATGAGCGACAACAGGTCCAGTCGCGATGTGTCCTTCTGGTTCGGGATATCATGAACGCAACCAGCCACAAGCGCAAGAAGCAGATTGGATGTCTTGTATTGGGTTGAGATTTCAGATAGCTGCTGAACCAGGTTGTCCAATCGAAGAATGGCCTTGAAAGCGCGCTTCGGTATCGTTCCGTCGGGCTTCTGCTGTGCCAGGACGGACAGACAAATCAGGCCCGAATTCGCCGTTTCTTCAGTCCACGAGCCCGCAACAGCCCCCATCAGCTCGTCGAGGACGGTGTCCTGTAGAGAAGCCTTCTGCGCCAGAACCACGCAGACCATGTAGCAACCAATAACCAACTCCGAGACATCCTTCATGGCCAGTCCGTCATTCAGCACCGGGATGACTCGCAGAAGAATATCGTCGTGCTGCTGCTTCTCCACCGCTCGGCGACCAGAGCGCGCTGCGTCCAGCATTCCCGCAACAGCTTCCGTCATAATTCCCGCCCAAAACGAGAGCAGCGCATGGTGGCCCGCCTGCAGTCGGCTGACCGTGAGGGTATATTCATTGATTGCCGCGAGGAACGGTTTATTTGTCGTGGCACTGTGCAAAAGCGGATGACGAGGAGGGTTGACCAGGCCTTGCTTGTACGGGTTGAGCACCTTGAAGGTGGGCGTCAAGTCTTGGGGAAGTATCGAGAGCAGATTCAAGAAAAGAGGTGTGGTGTGGTATGGCAGGAAGGTTAGGATCGTAAACGCGGTATTGTGTTCGTGAATTCTGCAGGATGTCAGCCATGGTCAGTTGTGTTCTCTATAGAAGAAAAAGATATTAGGTCACTATCGCACCGGAATCGCCGAATAAGCCAATCCACGGCCTTGACCGCAGGACTCAACAGCAATTTTCCTCCCACCAGCGCCAGAAAAGCCTCCAGAACCGTGTCCAGCTCCTTGTTCTGAGCAGCGTTCATTTCCGTTCGCTCTTCGCCGACGCTCTGTTCGCTGAAGATGGTCCGCTCGAACTGCGCAAACCGGGGGTCCAGCAGGCATAGCTCCTGAAAGCCCTCGTGACATATTTCGTAAATCGTCTGGAAATCTTGAGATCCAGCAACCTTCTTGTCGAAAATCAGCGATTGCGAATGGAGGTATCTCTGAGCTCGGAGGTTCAATTGGCTGGTCGAGTTGGCCGCGATCTGCGACAACTGCGCGGAGAGAGACGAAGCCATGATTTTGAGGGTGAATTAAATTTTAGCGAAAAAGACACAAAGCATCCATCCCCAGACAAGCCTCTTCTTGAGCTCCACTGGCGTTGAAGGGCACTGCGTAATCGATCTGGAGGGGAGGCAGAGGAAGGTTGATCGGAGCAACTTTTTTTACTGCCGCTTTTCCCCAGCAGAAAAAAATCGCGGAACGGAGTTTTTCCAGTTGTCGATTCCGCCCGCCTTTGGCTCCGGCATGGTTTGGCCCACGCCCACGTCTCAAGAGCATGGATTCCTCCGGCTCTCAGGTGAGTGGCTGTTGTTTGTCCGTCAGATTCTAGATAATTCATTTTCACTCATCATGTCTGCTTCATTACAGGAGAAAAAATCTATCCCGCGCTTTGCTAGCTTTAAACCCCCGACAGCTCCTCTGCCCGCGGTTCAGCGACCCGATCGCGACAACACTGAAACAGAAGAGAAGAAGAGTTCCCGGCATCGTTCGAGCCATCATTCTAGACATAGAAGCCATCGTGATCGTTCGCGGTCGAAAGAACGGCGAAGAGAGCGAGAACGCCGAGACCATCGTCATGCCCGTCGAGAACCGGAACATCGCCGTCGCGAGACCCCCAAGGAACCGAGGGAGTCCACCTCCGAATATCGATCGTGGCCGAAAACCAAGGTGAAGGCGCCCGAGGAAGATGTACCTGATCTATTCGTGATTGATCGCAAAGGCGACAAATACAATCTGATATATGGTACTATTCATCGCTACAGCATTCCCCTCTATCATCGCGTGGGTCGAGGGAGTGTACTGGGTCTCCCTCCGAATTATAAAATCGACCGGGATACCGCTGAAGGAGACGCGCTGGTCATAAGAACAGACGCATGGCGCTCCGATGCGTCCAAAACGAAATCCAAGCGCATACTGGCGGGTCTCCATAAGCAACGACCCAAGCTACTTCGAATACGTCAAGCATCTTCACCGAATGAAAACGCGGATGCCAGCGAAGACTTTCTACCTCTTAACGTTTCTGGCAGTCGACGACGACAAGCAATTATCGGCGAGATCGAGTCAGACGATGAGAAACACGCGTATCGTTCAATACACGGTAAAGCCAAACTGGAAGACGACATCCCGAGCGACCTGGAGGCCGTCTCGGACAGCGGGTCGAGCGATGACGAAGGGGTTCGCATGGACCCAGATCAGGAGATCAAACAACAAAATGTTGAACTGACAAGAGCCGTTGAGAAGAATCCTGGTGATGTCGGCACGTGGCTCCAGCTTATCGATCACCAGGAGACTCTTCTCCAGGGCGCTGGACGAGAATCTAGCGCCTTGACGTATGCCGAAAAGCAAAGCTTGGCCGATATCAAGCTTTCGCTGTATGAAAAGGCGCTAAAAAGATCCGGTCAAAATCCTGCTCGTGATCGTTTACTGCTGGGCAGGCTGGAAGAGGGCGCGAAATTGTGGGATACGAAGAAATTGTCCGCACAGTGGCAGGCGGTATTGAAGTCGAACGCTCACTTCGTCAGTCTCTGGATTAAATATCTGGACTTTCGACAGACCGAATTCCTTGATTTCACCTATGAACAATGTCTAACCACCTTCTTGGAATGTTTAAAGCTAAATCGGTCGGCCCCAGATAACCCTGGGAAAGCTCACGTCCAGATCTACCTGTTCCTCCGGCTGACGGTCTTTATTCGCGAGTCCGGGTTCACAGAACATGCCGTTGGCCTCTGGCAAGCAATTCTAGAGGCTGCCTTCTTTCGGCCTCAACAAATAGACGCAGACTCACAGCGGATAATATCGACATTGATGGAATTCTGGGAGTCGGAGAGTGCTCGCATTGGCGAGGTTGGGGCAAAAGGCTGGGCTAATGGCGGTGGTGCTCCTGCGGCTCCCAGAGTCTTCAAGCCAGTTTCGCACGTCAATCCAAAAGCGATCTTCACAACATGGGAAACTTGCGAAAGGGAGCGGATTCTTAATTCCCGGCTTCCCGGTCGCAGCTTAGATGAATCCGATGATGATGACCCTTTCCGAATTGTTCTCTCGTCGGACCTCCAAGAAATCGTACCCTTAGTCTGGGACCTGAATTCGGCTGAGGAATTGGTCGACGCTTTTCTGTATTTCTGCTGCCTCCCGCCCTTAACATCTGCGAGAAATCTGGAAACAACTGCCGGTTGGACTGGCGATAGCTTCTTCCAGAATTATCTTGTGAATAGTGCACATTCCAGCCTTGACGACTGGCTTCCCAAAGACTCTGCCAATACCCACCAACCAATTCTCTTCCCTCACCAAAAGTTCATCCACAATGTCCAAACCCTGTTTGCCAGCGAGGGGACATGGTTTGCGTCTTTGAAATCGTGGGCTCAGGCGACGTTGCACTCGCGATCCGATATCGATCCCGACTGGGTTCGGCGTGTTCTGCGGTTGTTAGTTGAGGCAATGCCGGGAAATGAGCATATGGCGGAGTATGCCGTTGCCGTAGAGTTCGCATGCAGCAGCAAGGACGCCAAGAAGTATGCAAAATCCTTGCTCAAGAAACGGTCCTCCAGCTTGCGGCTCTATAATTGTTACGCTCTCATCGAGCGACGCTCAGGCAACCTGGCGGTTGCCGACCACGTCTGGGCGACCTCTCTCTCCATGAGCAAGACATTCTCGGAGAAGGACAAGGCTCAGAGCGTTCTATTATGGCATACATGGATATGGGAGTTGCTAGAAGCTCGAAATATAGCTCACGCCTCTTACCTTCTACTGTCAATGCCTGAGAACAGCGTTGACCTGAAGGCTTTCCCTGATTCTTCCAGCCAACCCACCATCAGTCCAACGAATTTTCTCAAGATACAGAGTGTAAGACAAGATCCCCATCCGAACTTAGCAACATGGCACTAATAATCTTAGTATCTGTCGGGGACGCAAGAAACCGCCCTCGCCGCCGAGAATGCCGACGTTTTCGCTGCCTGCACCGATTGTCTGGCCATACTACTCTACCTCACCCACTCGCTGAACCTCGTCAAATCCCAAGAGGCATACCTCAACGCCACCCACAGACTCAATACAATGCCGTCGCACACCGGCTCCTTCCGACCTTTCGCCATCGAACTCCTCCACCAATCGCGCGCACGACTCCTCTACCACCACGTTCGCACCAGCACCCTCTACAAACCCTCATACATCCGAACCCTCTTAACTGAGAGCATCTCAATATTCCCACACAACACCATGTTCCTCTCTCTCTTCGCCTGGAACGAATCCCGCTTCCGAATTGAAGAACGCGTCAGAGACACCATGAGAGACATCACGACTCATCCCCGAGGCAGCGAAAGCGCAAACGCCAACAACCTGCTCACAACAACCCAAGTCCCCGTCACATCACATCTCTTCTCCATATACACCGAACTCAGCCGACCCGTCCACGCCGGCTCAACCATCCACTCTGCGCGAGCGGCCTTTGAAAAAGCCATCACCGGCCAAGACAAGACCTCGACCCATCAACCCTCCACATCCACCTCCAGCGCCCGGTCCAACCTCACCCTCTGGAAACTCTACATCCTCTTCGAACTCTCGCACCACGACATCCGCCGCGCCAAGGCCGTCTTTTACCGCGGTATGCGCGCCTGTCCGTGGTCCAAGGAACTCATGATGTTAGCATTCAGCCATCTCCGCGCGGACGTCATTCGAGAACGATACTCCGATATATCATCATCGCCATCTTCCCATCAAGACGAAGGAATGGGTTTCGACGAGCTCCGCCGCGTGTACAATGTCCTCGTGGAGAAGGAGTTGCGGATCCACGTCGACATCGGGGATCTGTTGGATGAAATGGCGGCTAAGATGCAGGATCGGGCTGCGGCGTTGGGGATCCCGATCACGATGCCTGAGGATGCGGAAAGCGAGGAGGATGAGAGGATGGAGTCGTAGGCTTGGGGTTGCATATATCTCTTACCTTACAAGGGGCTGTATGCTAACACGAAACGCTTATGTGACACATTGATCTGTTGGTTATGAATTCCTTGGCTTCGTGTGGGCCTTACACTTCTATCCATATGTCAAGATCCCATTACCTAAGCAATAACTTGTATTTGTATATCCAATTCAGAGGCTATATTCTTGAACTATAGTACACAATTGCAGGAATCACGATAATCAGAATCACACACGGAAAGAGACAGAACACAGAAAATGAAAGAAAAGAAACGAAAAGACGACAGAAACAGAAACAGGAAAGAAATCCGCAAACCTTGTTAAACCACAAGAAAAGAGAATCGTTAGTCATAACATCTCATAGCAAATAGTTAAAACCCATACCCTTTCTTTTCGCTTCGCATGCAAATATTACACACTGTCTAGACCGTCAAAGATAACTAAAGGAGAACAAAATAGACCACAATAGGAAAAGAACTATGGGAGGAAAGGTTAGAAGTGTTCCTTCCAGAACTTGAACTTGATATCCTTAGTGGACGTCGTCACGGCGGCCTCTCGGATCTGTCGAGCCGCTGCATTCGGGCCGCAGAAATACACTCCGATTTCGGTGCGCCGGTTCAGAGTCCCGTACAAGCCCGATAAGTAGGTCTGGTCCTGGAGACCGTCTCGCATGGCCGTGAAAAGACGCTTGAAGTCGGGACGACCGAAGTTGGTGCGACTGCGTAGTTCGGTGAGAGGGTCGAGATCCTGGCCGACGGAGTTCAGATAAATGTTGGCAGCAGTATCGTCGTCAAGACGTTGCGTGAGGTAGGTGTGGATGCGCAAGAACTCAGCGCGGCCTTCACTAGCAGCTGCGGAGGCGGATTGGGATTCTAGAGAGGATAAGAGGGCTTGGAACCATTCGAAGGAAGAGGTGTCTTTGCAGACCCAGATGAACTCGACACGACGAAGACGGCGTGGGGGGTTGGGGCCGGATCGGAGGTGCCAGATATTTTTCAAGATAGAAGCCCAGGGCGTGACACCAATTCCAGTTCCGATGAGGACTGCAACTTCGTTCTCGAAGACGTCTTCGGCGGGCGCTCCGTAAGGCCCGTCGACTCGGAGGTTGGGCATCTTTTGTCCGTTCTGGAGAGCCACTTCATACATGCCAAGGGGGTCAAGTCCTTCCAAGTCCCGAGCCTGTGCTGGTCCACAACCTAGGGCGTCTCCCAAAGCACGAGTAAAGTCTCCGACCTGACGGACGTGTACGCTGACGTATGGATCGAAGGGACAGGAGGTTATCGTGAAAGGATGCCACTGCGTGTTGGACACCTCTGGTACTTGAATAAAAAGCCATTGACCGGCTTTATATCCCATGCTGTCTTTGTGGAACTGGATCTCCATTGCATCTGCTACTTGTCAGAGATACCCTTGTAACCAAGCATTGAGGTAGAACATACCATACGGATGGCGGATCACCTTGGTAATCACAGTTTGACGCCTGGCCCGAATTTCGCGATAAAGCCTTTCGAGAAGATAGAGCCCACCTCCTATCAGCTCCCATCGCCATCCCTCGTAACCAAGACAGTGGTCCCAAAATCTTTGGCCGGCGAAAGGTGAAATCGGGTCGGCCGTATCTCGAACGAAACAACCAGTGGCATGGGTGTAGAGAGCCAGCATGAATGGTACAAACAGATGATGCGTGTACCAAAACGTTTCGAACGACTGTTGGCGAATTCGATTGTGCGCAGTGGTATACATCAACATCATGCAGAGGAGCATAACATGGCCGGTTATTCCACCTGCTTGAGTAAAGTGTATTTGTACTGCCGTCCCGGGTCGAAGTTGGTTCTTTTCCACGTTGTAGAAGCTGTGGGCTATTAGATCTACGCCATAATGACCACCTGAGTGTCTAGACTCACTTGACATAGTGTGACGCCGTGTGGACGGCTGTAAAAACAAGCAGAGCATATGCTACCTGACGATGAAACCATACAGTCTCATCCAAAGGTAGCCATCGTATCCTCGGTCTGATGCATTTGATGATGTTTCTGCACATCGGCAGAAGAATGAGAGCCCCATCGACCGTTAATACTAGGCCAGCGCCTCTGGAAATCCAGACCGAGTATTGCAGGGTATTGAGAGCGTCTAGCTTTGAGTTCGACGCCTGTAAATACCTAAGAGAAATCAGCGACTGCTCCGTAAAAATGTACGAAAACCATACCAGCCTACTGCAAAAATAGCAATGTGTGCACCCCAGAATATGGAATAGAACCAAAGTTTTGAACCTGTGAAATAGGAACCCCACGCATGTGTCATGATGATGGAGGGAACTTTGATGAAGCGAAATACAGCATCAAAACCTTGAATAACAGCTAGAGCATCGACCAGCGATAACCGGAAAAAGGAAACAACAAGACAGCTATTTATCACGGATAATGACACTCTTTTGCAGACCGTCTTTGGATCAACGCCGAGCCGTAGATTAAAGGAATGACTTCTTTGGTTCGGCTGTGGTTGTATTAACCAGGACTTTGCTATACAGCTTCAGTGCCTTGCTCGACTCCAGCCAAGGTTGGCCGAGCAAAATAGAGACGGTCAAAATGCAAGTTGAGAGGGATGGTCGACGATGATGGCATAGAGTGCAACCGGGTTCGATATCCCGAGTGTGGAGAGTGAGATAGTAGTTTCCTTCTTTCGTTTGGGATAAGGATTCTCATATGACTTCATGGGGTGTTCTGGTCTCAAGGGGCAAGACCACCAGCCAAGGTCTTCGTGTAAAGCCACGAAAGGCAAAAGACGGATCGATCAGAAAGCGGCACCTCGGGTCAACTGGGGGCCAAGAGGATGCCTCAATCGGAGCATTATTGTTATCACCAGCGGAAACAACGCATGTGGGTGGGGAGAGAAGGTCCGACGACGAGAAAATTTCGAACGGCTGGCGTTGTGGTTCCCGGAGGAATGGTTTGGGGTGCAGCCGTGCAGGGAAGACGAGAGGGGGAGGGGAGGGCAAAAGAGCCCTAAATAGCATAGTGTTGCTGCTATATTTATGCCCCCCGGCGCTCTGGGCAACGTTGCTGAAGCGCTGCAGGTCCTACCTAGTATGGGATTCATTCTCAACCGCCACTCCTGCCGTGGATGGACAATTCATGGTAGGTTCTTCTGTCCTCGCGAGATAAACCTTCTTCCAGCCACATTGGTGTTCATCGCTGCGTCGTATGACTTGTTTCCTCGCTGCCAGATGAACGCTCGGCCAGTTCTTTTGCTCTTCCGAGCACAATCCTTCAGCTACGCTCCGAGGGACCGATGTCAATCCATCACATTGTGCCATGAACCTTCCGACCGGCCTGCTCTTTCTGTTTTGAGCGGCTATCCCGGCCACGGGTTCAAGAATAGTAACGCCATTTCTCTTGAATCTTCTTCTCGCCTTCTCATACCCTGGCGATTCCACCGCACAAAGAAACCATGTGGTGCCGGGATAAGCTGGAAGCGATTGGGAGCCGGTGGCCGCTTGGCGTATCCGTGGAGACCGTAGCTTGTAAGATGATATGCTCTTTAAAATAGATGATTTGCTTCGTGGAAGGTGGAGTCTCGGCCTCCCCAGAGTGGTTTGGCCCTATGAGAAGCGTTCTGCAAGCGCTGATGCCGTCACACGGTCTTAGCGTGATCCTAGCATCCCGGCTTCGTGCTCCACCGCAATGCAACTTGTTGGCAGCGTCAAGACTCAAGAGAGGGGGTTGAATTGAAAGCGATGTTTAACGGACTGCCAAAATTAGATTCCTATCAAAGATGCTGGTCTAGGCTAGTCCGAAGCAGCAGGCATCTCCGAGCGCGACCTTTGGCAACGTACGGGGTGGTTGGTGCTTGGCGCTGAGCGAGTTGGAATAAATCCGAGATGAATGCAAGGCAGGATCTTGGCCCACTTGGCTCTGCATGATTGACTTCTCGTCACATTTGTTGGGAGTCCGTTCGACAACTCGGCCCTGTCAGGAAGCTCCTCAATGATCTTCTTCTAGTCGGTCAGACACAAGAGGGGAGGGGTAAACTTCAAAATGGAAAAGACGGTGAAATTCTATTGTGACTGTGACTGTGAAGGATTCAGGAGATAAGATTGACCAACTGAGAGGCGTATTATCCTTCGCTTTCACATTTTTTTTCTCCGATTCTATTCAGCCATCTCTCTCTGTCGCCTATCGAAACCGTCCCGTTCCCAAGGCCAAGAGATGCGACAGGTGTACAGTATGGCAGAGTAGCATCAGCGAAAATCGCCGCCCAGGAAGATAAAAAAGGAAACAGACTGATTTCGAATAATGCCCCGCGCGTCGAGTCTTCACAGGAAAGACGGCCATCAATCAGAAGGTGCGAGTGACACAAATGCATCGGCCGCTAAAGTGTGTTCCCGCAAATCTCCTGCATGCTTCGGTCCACCGTCACGCTCCGTCTGGTCGCTAGTGCGCGCCGTCTCCAGCGTCTGACGCTTTTCATTTGTTCAGGCCCGGACGGTCGTGCATGGAGGTAGCGCCCAACCAGGGCGGCCAGGACGCAGCATTTCCCGGTCGAGAGGGGGATCCTTTCCTTCGTCCCAGGCCCTGTCAGGTCCAATCACGGGTGTCGGAAGCTCTGAACGTGTGAAGAAGCCAAGAGGGGGATTCGGTGGGCGCTGTCATTCGATTGGCGTAGAGGAGGCAGCGGTTGAGAAAGGGACGTCTGCGTAGCACAAGAGGCGAGAATGAGATGCGGTGATGCGGTGGTGGCGGTCCCTCGGTTGGCGCTGGCAGAACAAGTCCGTCCTGGAGAGTATGTAATGCTCATCCTTCGCTCCCTCTTCCTGACATGCCATGCCATGACTCCTCCATTTCGTCTCCATTAGACGCTCCATCCTCGTATTGACTGTCTGTGCGGATGTGATTGCTGTGATTCCAAATCTTGTCTCCCATCATACTGCTCTATCTCACCTTGCCATGTCCTTGTCGAAGAAATCCATACGAGCGACTCGAATTGACAAGGCAAGCGACTGAAAGGAACAAATACCCTTGACTTATCTTGACCTTTCGCGGGACGAAAGCTACTCGGCGCATTCACCACTTTGTTTCCCAGTCTAAACCATGGGGAGGCTAATCAAAAACCACTGGGGCCGATTAATTATCCTCACGGCTGCTGCCTGTACGCATCTACTCTATCCCTTTTGATCAATAATAAACCGGAAACGCTAACAGTGGAGTTCCATCGCAGACCAAGTTGGCGCCGCCATCGAGGGATTCATCTGGCCCAAAGTCTTCTGGGACTTCATCACCAAAAACCTGAACGGCGCCGTAGCGCCCGTTCCGGTCCTGCAGATTCTCAACCTAATAATGGGCCTACTCGGTCTCGCCTGGGAATGGCCTCTGAAATACTTCGCCGGGACATTAGCACACCGGAGCATCGAAGTGCGACTCATCCTCTATCCACTCAGTGCTCTACTCTCGGCGCTTCTCTACCAAGGCACGGATCCCGCGATATACTACCTGGTTGGCATCGGGGTCTACTTTTGGGCATATAGCGAAGGCGAGGTATGTGCATGCATCATTCAGCCTGCTTAGATTCCTTCATTGACTCTTGCTAGGTTGTTTGTCCGGAGCCGTGGACTTTACCAAAACGGCGTTCCCTCAAAGTATAACCACATATAACATCACGAATCCTTTTTGCGGCATGCATATACTCGACTAATGATCCTAACGACATACATGGCACGATACACGATTTGGTTTGGGCATAATGGTACTCTGGGAAACGGCAGGCGTTTATTTTTGGGTGGCATAAAGCATAGTTGCCAGCGATGGCCAGTTTACAAGCAGGTGGTCAACCTACAGGACTCCTGCAACTTGATAATATCACAGTGCTCTGTATTATAATGCAGCAAGTCAGCATCGTACATAGTCAATAGGCATGAGACATCTCAACAATATCCACCTTGGCTTGCTGTAACCTGGCAGTCCTGCCTATATATTTTTTTCTTACCGAATATTGAATTATTCCACTCTACAGTCTGCTATCGATTTCGTGTCCGCATGTCTCTTTCAATTGCACAGGCAGGACGGGAATCTACAATCTGAAGCTGCTTCACTAGGAATATATAACGGCTATTGCCACAGCTGCGATGGATTCGTCGTGCACGTCGACACCACTGCCAATACTACATAATGTGAGATCTGAAACAATTATCGAGATGACAAGCTTTTATCTTTGACTCTCCAAATACAATTAACATACCTATTCATAACCAACTGTCCCCAGCACATCCTTGCGCACAAATTATTTAACGTAATCGGACAGCGAACCGCCGCGACACCGAACCGCCGTTTCTCACTATAACTACCACTATAAAAAATGGAACTCTATCATTTATATAAAATAGAAGATTTCCTTCCAAAGGCTATTTTAGCTATATAAACTAAATATACTTTACGTCAAAATAGATAAAATAATCCAAAGGTTACTTAGTTTTACAGATCGTAAATCTTATATTACAATACCTAATGCTCGAAGTATTTTATATCATAATGAGAGTAAAAAGAGACTATTGAAATTATAATTTTCTATAAAGCTTTGATAGAATGATTTAATATAATATAATTTACTATTTTATTCTTATTATCCATCAATATCTATATCTGTTGTAAGTTTCCAATTTTTATAGTGGTAGTTATAGTGAGAAACGGCGGTTCGGTGTCGCGGCGGTTCGCTGTCCGATTACGTTACGCACGAATCATGAGTCAGCATAAGTGGGCATAACCCAAGCACAAGAACGTGACCCGAGTGGCTAATCCCGTCTCCCGATCAAGTTTAGCTCCTCGACTCCAACGCAAGGACAATGCTCTCTGTCTTAAACCAAAAAGGAACAGAATCAAGGATTTTTCATGAAGCCATTTGCCACCAGCTATATAAAACCTCTTTCTCTCTATACACTAACTACAAAACCTACTAACATAGCACAGTATAGCAAAAGGAACCCGCAGAACATCAGAAAACCGAAGAACATGCCCCCTTCGGAGTACACCTGCACGATACAGGATGTTTCGAAACAGGATATCATCGAGAACGAAGACAACGATGACAACGACGTCCCCGTGAACAAGCTGACTAGCTTCAATGGGCGACTGAATCAGTATTTTCATGCGTCGAAGAACGTGAACGGTGGGCGAGAACAGAAGATGAAGTTGGAGTCGAGTGGCGCCGGAGGGATCCTACAAGATGATAATAGCTCTGGCTCGAGCTCGGAATCGAAACGAGGCCTTCGTCCCCTCGATGAAGCGCAAGACCTAAAACCAGATCTCTCGAATAGCACCGAGCCAATAATATCCTCTCCCAAACGCAGAAGAACGAGACAGAGCAACCCTTTCCTCTCAGCACGCATGACACGCTCTAAATCAACCATCACCGCTTCCGCATCGTCAACTTCGTCCTCGCCACAATCCACATCGCAATCACCCAACCCTCCCTCAAAAACAAAACCCCCAACTCGATCCCGCCGCCCTCGCACCTCCCGAACAACCACCCCGTCGGCCTCTCCATCCCCAACATCCTCCCTCCTCCGTGACACGATCCCCCCAAACCTAACGCTCCTCCTCGTCGGCGTCAACCCCGGCATAATGACCGGAACGACAGGATACGCATACGCGCACCCCTCAAACCTCTTCTGGAAACTCCTCCACTCGTCAGGAATAACCACCATCCGCCACCCGCCCTCAGACACATACCGGCTCCCGGACCTCTACAACGTCGGGAACACGAACATCGTGGAACGGCCGACGCGCGACGCCAGCATGCTCAGCAAAGCGGAGATGGACGCGGGGGTGCCGGTGTTAGAAGCGAAGGTGGCGGCGCAGCGGCCCGAGGCGGTATGTTTGGTGGGTAAGAGTATCTGGGAAGCGGTTTGGCGGGTGCGGAGGGGGAGGGGCATCCGGAAGGAGGAGTTTCGGTATGGGTGGCAGGGAGAAGGGGAGAAGATGGGACGGTGCGAGGGGTGGGATGGGGCGCCGGTGTTTGTGGCTACGACGACGAGTGGGCTGGCGGCGGGGATGACGATGGCGCAGAAAGAGGCTGTGTGGAATGAGTTGGGGATGTGGGTTGTTAGGAGACGAGAGGAGATGAAAGAGGAACAGGAGCAGAAGGATATGATCTGATATAGACCACGACTTCCCTATGCATACAAATCAACTTTCTACCAACCCATTTACATTCAACCCGAAAAAGATCCAGCAAATAATACATATGTATATGCTATATTATCTGATGATGCAAGAATCTACCATATAATACCATACCAACCCTAATCCTAGGGGTAACATACACAATAAACACCTCAAACCATCATGCCTCGTAGAATATTGCAGTAGTATCCGTTGATCAACAATTCCATGACCTCGTAAAGCTTTCGGGTCGATAAAAAAAAAAGAGGAAAATAAACAAGGTAGAAAAAAGAAAACCCGTCATGCCATGATTCCCAGAAAAATGGCATTCATGATACGGCCATTAGAAGAAATTACCGCGAGATCATAGCGGGACCGTTGCGAAGGTTGGTATCACCCTGGTGTTCCTTGCCCTGTTCACGAGATCGTTAGTATATGCCACTTTATACCGTCAAGTTAGGATCCGGACAGGGTCAGAACATACAGCAGTCACCTGGTATTCACCCTTCTCAAGGATCTTCGTCATGCAAGTGTCCTCGTCGTCGGTTCCGAACTCGTTCTGCAGAGTAGACTTGCTAGCTCCGTCGAGGACACCTTGGGCGCCGTGCCTGAGTGGGATGTTAGTTAAATTTCTTCTTCCGATAGCTTGGCTTGATAGAGCAATTGGCTTACTTGTGAGTAACGAAGATCTTCCAGCCGTTCAGCACGTTAGCCAGGGAGATGGAGCGGTCCTGGCGCCATTGTTCGAGAATCTTCACGTCATCGACGAAGACGATGAAGTCCTCGGAGGAACCCTTGTAGAAGATCTTGGTGGTGGTGTCGTTGGCGCGCATTTTGGATGTGTAGAGTGTTGTTTAGAGAGGAATTGGTCTATCGAAGGCAGATGGAGATGGAGAGAAGAGGAAGAAAATGGCGTGGTGCAAGCAAGTTAAGTATGAACGGTTAATGACGTCACCAGGCTGGCAGGGCGGGGACAATCACGCGGAGGAATGTAAGAACAAATGAACTTTGGGTATCAGAAAAAGACGGGAGAAAAAGGCTCAGTATTGGTCAAGATGGTCTTCAGTAGAGTGATATCTTTGTTATAATGCTCAATTATAATCAGAAGCCGAAGGGATGGCCTTTAAATAAGGACATCTGGTGGGATGGGAGGGTGTAGTCGACCTTCGACGTCATAGCCTGCCCGGCCACCGTGAACGTTCTCTCTTACAAGGGATCCATCAGACTGGGGCCCTCGAACCCATCCAACGGACCACTTCTTTCCTTCTGTTGCACACCGGTGGGGAGCTTTTCTCGCCTGCGTCTGCGAATTCCCTCACTGATTACGATCTTCCCCTGGTGATTATTGCCATTACGTCTCGCCAAGCACCACATCATCAGCCCACGCCCCGCAGCCATCGAATCGAGATGAATAGAATAGTAACGTCCCCCAACCAGTCGTGTCATGCTCCCTGATGCAATACTGCAGCCCCATCTCCATACCGGTTGCATCATCCCCCTCCACCAGCCAAGCCCATACGACGATTTCTCTTTGCCTTTCGTAGAGACATCGAGTTGAATATCGTTCGGATCGAGGACTTCATGGAAGGGCTTTCAAGGCTTTCATGGCTTCCCTCCCCCTTGCCAACGCAGGTTTGCGAATCAGGGCTGGAAGGCTGCCGAGAACTGCTTTTGCGCCTCAATGTCTTGCTCCGTCCGATCGTTCCGAAGCTGTACATGGGTAGGATGGTGCGCCCTTTCTCAGGATCGTGTTCCGATTTGCGTTGCGCCATCTCATCCATATGACTGTTGTCTGCGGATTCCACCTTTTCGGGATGTTCTTCGATCGTTCTGCGACTGGGCAGGTGTGCGGAACTAGAACGCCTATGTATCCCCGGCCGGAGACTGAGCCGTCTCATAACCGATCCAGACCCAAACAGAATATCTCCCTTCGTCAGTATCATTCCAGGATAAGGGAGGGAATCGCGGGTATAAATGGGTGAAATCACCCTTTCTAGCCGGACGCGCTCCTGCCTCCTGCTCGTCAGTACCAGAGGGGGCGACGAAGGCGTCTTTGGCCGCTCGGTTACCCCTTCGGTCTCAACGTCGGCAGTTCCAAGCTTATGAGGGCAATGAGTCTTTTTGATAATTATATGTTGTAAACTGGACTCTGTCCGGGGAAATGCCAATGAGTGAATCGAAGGTCTGCCACTGTCCAGAGGTTCGAGGCCCAAAGACAAGAAGCAGTATTTACTTTGCCCCGAAGAGACTGGTCTCTGCACATCGGCTGATGCTGCTACGGATTTAAGCAGTCCTGTTTTCCATAATCTCTCTTCGTTTGCACTTGAGGCGCTCAAAACAAGCTCGAACCTTTTGTCTTCGTGTTGGAATACCAGCTTCCATGAGAAATAGCACTTGTGGCAAGACAACCCTGAATATCATTTAGCGTAGGTCAAAGATGAGGCTATTCATCCATTACCTTGGCCGTTTCTCGGTGTATCAATTTTAGCATCCGAGGTGTACAAACACATCACTGCATGAAGCCTTCGGAAGTCATCCTGCACTCTTGCGAGAAAAAAATGGTTCTTGAAAAGAACGCAAACCATATAACCACCCATCAAATGACTAGACGTTTGATAGGTCACATGGAGCACACCGCAGAGATTGATTGGCCCCAATTCACGATAAACGTCATGCAGGGGTGTCTGTAAGGCCTAGGGCTTTAGTAAACCTGACCCGCATGGTAAATGCCTAGCACATCTTACCTCTTTGGGAAACTCTAACATGTCTTGCAGCAAAAGCGTTTGATGGGCAAGTTTCTTATTGATGGGATTGCTCGGGGCCTCATTGATCTGGGCAACCGTGGCTCGCACGCATTCCAAGACTTCTCTTATGCCATCGTGAGCAGATGGATCGTCCTGTATAGGGGTCCACTTGAGTAGCTCTTGAAGCAGCAGTGGGTATTTGCAAAGTCGTTGAATGGGCTGCCAGTCTGAGTCAGAAAGATAGATACACTACTTACTGTGTAACTCCGGACTGACCTTGATGAGAAGATCGTTCAAAGACATGGATTTGTTCGGCTCGAGAGTCCGGCTTTCCATCGATGCCACTGACTTAGATAGAGCTTCGATGCCTTGGTCGAGGATGGCCCAGTTGGGTACCGAGCGACTTAAGAGGTCCATATCTTGCATCAGCTGCTCGTAGTGACTGCAGAAGTCTTTATATGCCTCGAATGTCATGGACTTCGGCAAACGTCAGCGTTGACAGAATAGCAGAACAATTCTCACCTACTAGTTTGTCAATCTCACGGGCGACCTCCAGCGCCTCGTTAGTTTCCGCAGTGATAGCTCTGATGCGGAGATTCGGCCTTGTGCTCGGATTACGAGTTCCCGACGATATGTTCTGGAAAGCCTTGAAACTTAAATCGGCTGCGTTGGAGTGTTTAGGTATCTTGTTGGGTATTGACTGTCCAAGCTCCATCCCGGTGAGACATGACATGGGCGTCACGGTCCGTAATCGGGTCAGAAAGGCGTCGTGTGTTCCGCGGATTAATTGGAGATTGCGGTAAATCTCTTGTCTTGTCGAAAAGAGGAGAAGGATCTGAAAAGCGATAGTCAACTAAGAGGACAAATATAGGGCTCCCTCAATCAGTCAAGAACCATACATCGGTAAGGGCTTTCAATCCCAGCACATAGTCCGACTCGGTGACTATTATCTCCCGTAATGCTCTACGTCTTTTGACCGCTCGGTTGTGTGCTTCTTCGTCCATGATCCAGCTCACAGGTCTTGCGCTCTCGGTTGACTGCCGCATGTCCGACTTGGTGCTATAGTTGGTTGTACTTTGGGTCGCGCCTCTCGATCTCATGACGCTCTGACTTGTGATGCTCATTGTGTTCGTTTTCACTGTGCCTAGGTGGGAGGAGTGCCTTGATAACGCTTCCCATTGCAGCTCCTGCGCCCCGTTTCCAATTGAGAGACCCAGAGAATTTTCGCAGCGATTTGATGAGGCGTCAGACCATCCCTCGACGTATCTCTGACAGTTCTGCCGGGGGTACTCTCTTTTTTCTCGGAAGCTTTTCACCCATCGCCTGAAGGGGAGAAACCCAGCCACGCCATCCGCACATTCAAGAAGGTTGCTGGTGTCGACAAGTCTCTCTGGGTCATGAGGTTCCACGAGGGGGAAGGGCTTTGGAGCAGATTGGTCCAAGTCTGCCATTATGATTGACGAGTGAAGTGGTATCAAAGAGAATAAGGGAAAGCATCTGGGAAGTATGTTTGAAAATGCAAAAGCAACACATTGTCTTGGATTTGGCGGAGTGTCCCTTAGCGGAGAAGAGCAAAAGAGTCCGAAGGGAAAGTTGGAAGTCACGACCTTGACAGTGAATGCCTGAGAAAGCAGGAAGAAATCTTGATGAACAAGGATGCCTCAGTCATCTTGACATGAACGAGGACTAGATCTGCACTGTCGGCAGTAGGTTGGATTTGTATATCTTATGATTGTACAAGGATTGTGAATCCTTTCTGAATGACTCATTTAAATATAATATTCTGTTCGTAGTACATATCGACCTCTCTCTAAGTAGTGCTGTACCACGTCGCAGTAGTTATAGGTCAGGGCCATGCCAAGCCCAGCAACTGCGCAACTCCCCCCAGATTGACGCGACCCACCAACCCGATAGCTGTCGCAAACAACCCTCTTGACTAGATTTCATTGTATTTCAGCCCCTCCCAATCATGCTTTACTTGTCTTAACTCTTTCTAGAATGGGCATCCCCATGGACGATAATATCCACGCTCCTACAGTGTCCTCCGGGCCTTCGTCCGGAGGAGCTCCTCGCGATCTGGCTAAGCTTTCGATGACCGACTTGATGCAGGAAAAGGAAGGCATCGAGGAAGAGCTATCAACGCTCAGCAGTGTCCTCAGCTCCGTGAGTGTACCCTCCCTTGTTTACAGAGTTCTCGAAATCGCTTCGTGACGTAACTGACGATATGATCTCTAGCATGGCGTGAACATGAACACCACTCTCACAACCTTCGACGGATACCCACGAGACGACATCGACATCGCCCAAAGTAAGCAGCGAACAATAACGCGTTGATATACCTACTAAGACCTATCTAAGTCCGTACGATTCGAACCAAAATCATCCGACTTCGCAACGATCACAAAGATGCCATGACCCATCTCGAGAGGAAGGTTCACGAACAATTTACGAATTTGCAGCGCGCGCAGGGCTCTACGACTTCCGATAATGCCAACGGCACCAACGGAACGCGGTCGGACTCGAATGATACTTCTCTGTCAAATGCAGGGGCACTGGGACCGGCGTTTGCAAGAGTGAACAGCGTCGTGCCTGCAAGCCCCGCAGATCAGGCCGGGCTAAAGGCAGGCGATACTGTTCGCAGCTTTGGGACTGTGAACTGGATCAACCATGAACGTCTGACCAAAGTTGCAGAAATCGTTCAACAAAACGAAGGCGTAAGCATCGCCCCCTCTTTTCCATTTCCTATGCGTTCTATCCTATTGGCGGGTTCAACGATCCGGCATCTTAGGCTTAAGCCTTCATACTGACTTCATTTAGCGAGCCGTCCCCGTGAAGGTTGTCAGGAAAGATGAGTTGGGCAGCAGTGCGGATTTGACCCTGGAGCTTACACCACGCCGTGACTGGGGTGGTAGAGGTCTATTGGGCTGTCATCTGGTCCCTCTGTAAACGGGATCAGAAGGAAATTGGTCGGTGATGCAATAGGTTAAATTAGCGTGTTCATTGTTTTTTCTTTTTCTCTTTTACTTTTTTTCAACCTCGGGTGAGGGATGAGATATGGCGACATGCTTTGATGATGCCTTATGACTAGTATTTGGTGCCGGAACAGACATAATAATGCAGAGGAGAGGCATTCACCCCTTGAGCAGCAGTCAAAGAAGTTCTAATAATAAAATCTCGTAGAATAAGCAGCCAGTCTGGTTTGTGCTTTGTCTGCCTCGTGGATCGACCGCTTTGTGCCGCAGTACCGCGGGGCATTCCTGCCTGAGGCTACAATTGCACGTGACCTCTGGGGTTGGACGACCGACGGGCAAAAATTCCATCACCAAAATCGCCTTTCATTCTGTTCCTCCCTATCCTCACGTCGCTCTACCGCACACCCCTTCTTCCATCGCCCTCCACCCGTCGCTTTTATTTGACGACCTGGAATACACGTCTTCTCGTGTTACCGACTCATTTTCTCCTCTAATACTTTTTTTTTGCCCTTTTTTTTCACCTCACATAAAACATCACTATGGCTGAAGCCGCGCAGGCCCCACCAACCTTCAAGCTCGTCCTTGTCGGTGACGGTGGTACTGGAAAGGCAAGTTGGATCGATTTTGTCCTCTAATGCATCGATGTCTTCAGATACGAGACTTCTGTCGCCATCTTCGGCAATAGAATCTGTCGAGCCGTCTTTGTTTATCCCAGTCCCCGCCGCTGTCAACAAAAAAAATTCTCTTCCCGCCTACCACACCATCGACATGACATATCGCTAACGTTCATCGACTACAGACCACCTTCGTCAAGCGTCACTTGACTGGCGAGTTCGAGAAGAAGTACATCGCCACTCTCGGTGTCGAAGTGCACCCTCTTACTTTCACCACCGTATGCCCCGCCAGTGACCCCGCTTTGGTCGTCCCACCGCCCTTGTTTTTCGCTCGACTAACCTGTATGCCAGAACCTGGGAACGATCCAGTTCGACGTGTGGGACACGGCCGGTCAGGAGAAGTTCGGTGGTCTCAGAGATGGTTACTATATCAACGGCCAGTGCGGTATCATCATGTTCGATGTGACCTCGCGTATCACCTACAAGAACGTCCCCAACTGGCACCGTAAGTTTAGCCAACAAATCCTGAGGCTATCGATTCGTTCGGATGTTTGACCATGAACCGCAGGTGATCTCGTCCGTGTCTGCGAGGGTATCCCCATCGTGCTGTGCGGTAACAAGGTCGATGTTAAGGAGCGTAAGGTGAAGGCCAAGACCATCACCTTCCACCGCAAGAAGAACCTCCAGTACTACGACATCTCCGCCAAGTCCAACTACAACTTCGAGAAGCCCTTCCTGTGGCTTGCTCGCAAGCTGGTCGGCAACCCCCAGCTGGTAAGACTCCCACAACTCTTCCCGAGCACCTAAAGACCCTTCACTAACACTCCTGCTCTCAGGAATTCGTTGCTGCCCCCGCTCTCGCTCCCCCCGAGGTGCAGGTCGACCCCGAGCTCCTTGCCAAGTACAACGACGAGATGGCCGCCGCCGCCCAGATGCCTCTGCCCGACGAGGAGGACGCAGACCTCTAAACGTCAGGTCACTGAAAGGGATAGGGGAAGAGCGATTCATCCGCCATTGCGCAACCATGGCAGAGAATCTCCGTTTTCCCCGCAAGTGTTTGTTTCGTTATGCAAAGTCTCCAATTACGATACAACGAATAGCGGTCGGTGGATAGGCCCGTGAAACGGTCGGCATGATTATGCGTTTGCAATATTACAAATAGTAGTCTAGACTCCTTTTATCTTCAAAGTTCTTTTTTTTCTTTTTCCTTTTTATCCCCCGTTCTCCTCGCGAGGCGATGCAATTCATCGCCCAAGAAAATGCAATGTGACAACGACTCTAGGAATAGTCGATTGGAAAAGCAAAAGCGAACCCAAAATGCCTTTCTATCTACCTAACCGTGAAGCCAAAATTCCGAAAACTCCGTAATTCGCATAGACAACCCACCCTATACCAGATCTCCAAGAGGGCACCTAAAAAACAATTGTTGGTCGATACCTAAACAAAACCCCCCAACAACAACCCACCTACCTAAAAAGGCCCCATCTAATCCAAATACGATCAATTCCCTGGAAAATCCAGGAACCGCACAACGCAACAATAGGCATTGTGGGTGACGTCATGATGTCATTTGGGTAAGTAAACTACAAGCAAGCAAGCAGGTCGTATAGCTAGGTATGTAGGACAGGATAGTCAAAATCACGCATGGCAGATATGTACTGTACCTACCTTGGGACTTTTTACGGACATCGAGGTGGTTGCCTAGGTTTTTTAGGGAGTGTGTATCTATCTACCTCAGGGAGTTTTAGTATAGGTGAAAAGGAAGAGAGAATTGATAGTGACGAGAAGTTAAGAAGCCATGGATTATTCAAAAAAAAAGAAAAGAAAAGAAAAGAAAAAGAAAGAAAATCAATCTCAAGAGGGAGCCGAAAGAGGAGCCTGAAAGTAGGGCAATCAATCAATCTCTAGAATCAAATAAATTGTATTGGGAGAGCAAGTGTAACCGAAATATCTGAGCCCTCGAAAGCAAGACCAATGGTCTATTGGAACAGACAGCGGGAATGAAGGGCTTGAAGTGAAAGCAGAATCATGAAAAGGAATATTGCTCGAAAGTATCGACTTATGATGCTCTCAATGCCAGTGTCCTGGTCTATGTAAACCGAGAAGAAGTCGAACAGATACAGGAAACAGAACGCATTTTGTAACATAGCCGGGGCAGAATAACAGACAGATTAGGGGTATCTTGGTTTCTTTTGTAATGGATTTAACGCGATTGATAAAGCTGCAAGAATCCAACAACGCCGGGTCGTGAGGTAATTAGGGAAAGATGTTTAATGGACACCCTAATCAAGAAGGTTAGCATCGTGATGTCTATGCGTGGAGTGTGGTCGGAAGACTTACAAATAGGTAGGCCAGCTCTCTGGTCCCCAAACGAGAAATGCTCTTTGAGGCATTTTCGTCAAGGGCGCCTTCGATGATTTCTCGCTTCTTGTCCTGAAGTTCGAGAATACGATCTTCGACGGTCTTCTCTACAAGAATTCGATGGATATGCACTTCCCTCAATTGTCCGATTCGATGAGCACGGTCAATCGCCTGCTCCTCGATGTACGGGTTCCAGAATGGATCGAAAATTATAACTTGAGATGCAGCGACAAGGTTAAGTCCAGCATTACCAGCCTTCAGCGACACCAGCATAATCCTGCAGTCAGGATTGTCGGTGAAATCAAGCACCGCCGAGTTCCGGTCCGCGGGCTTCATACTGCCGTCGTAGCGTCGGTAGCCCCATCCGCTGCGCATGATCGGAACCTCGAGCAAGTCAAGCAATGCAGTAAATTGGCTGAAGATAATGGTTTTTTCCTTCGCTTCGCCGAGCTGAACATCGCGTAAGATGTCCATTGCTTTGTCGATCTTGGCGCTAGATATCCATGTTTTGTCCAGACGGCGGAGATATTTGCGCTTGGATTTCTGATTTTTCGAGGCTTCCTTCTTCAGATCCGCAAGGGTCTTCTTGGTATTTTGGGGCATTTTCCCTTTCTTTTTACGTTTCGGTGACTGAGCGGTCTTGTTTTCTTCGTCGTCACTCACGATGAATCGAGACAAGCTGTCTTGGTCGCTGTCGTCGCTGTCATCCTCGTCTTCTTCAGCGGGTTTAGGCAGTTCCAACTCTGCGGACTCGCTGGACTCGTCGGGGAAGTGAACTTTCTTGAACGACAGATGATCGGTGATCTTTTTGGGATCAACCTTGCCACGGCAATTCGGGCATTTGACGTCGACGGTGCCATCGTGGCCTTGCCTCACGGACAGCTCTGGGTCTGAAATCCTTGAGAAACACTCAGCGCAGGTGCTATGGCCGCAAGGGAAGAAGATAATCGGATTGTCAACGGCATCGATACAAATGGGGCATTCGAGGTCACTGTTTCCTTTCAGGCGAATGACGACGTCGTTACCGAAGGCTTTCGCATTCTCAACGAGGTCCAGCTCATCCGTGTTCGCGTTGAGCTTGACGCTATAGTCTTTGATCAGGTGGGGGTGGCAACAAGCTTGTCGAAGTCGGAGGAGCAAGACCAGGATGTTGGAGTAATTGCGTCCAACAGTGCCAGCTTCCAGATATTTGTTAAACTGGAGTTGGGTCTGCGCTTCAAGTGCCGAATACAACTCCTGCTCATCGTCACTGAAAACAGCGTGCACCTTTTCTAACACCCTCCGTGGGAGTTGAAGAATGGGTTTGCCGTCGATCTTAGATTCTTTCGTTCGTCTCAAAAGAACCGCCTTGAGCAACACCTGCAGCTGTTTCATCGCTTTTTTCTGCGCATTAGCACTACCAGACTTCAAGGGGCGCGTGAAGTCCTGAGAGCAAGATTTGTTAGACATCCGATTGGTGATAAAATAGGGAGAGCGAGTGTACTTACATGATTGAATCTGTCCAGGCTTCCGTAAGGTCGAATGCGCAGAAACTTCAACAGAGAATGCAACTCCTGGACGCTGTTCATCATCGGAGTCCCGCTCATGCACCAGCGGTACGTCGAGTCAAGACGGCAACACGCTATCGCAGCCTTTGTATTCCGGTTTTTGATGCACTGAGCTTCGTCTATGATGACACGATACCATTTGCTGCTCGGACCAAGACATGGCATAGATTTGAGAAGCTCTCTGGACTCGGTCGGTTCATGTCCGTGGAGTTCATCATACTTTTCCCTGCGCTTCAATTCAGAGGAGAGGGTGCCGAATGTGGTAAGAACCACGTCGTAGTCTCTCAGGTCCCTGAAGCCCACGGCTCGTTTGTCGCCATGCAATACGTAGACTCTCAGCTGGTGCTGTCCGGGCTTTAGAACTCTCTGGATCTCTCGCTTCCACTGCTGCATCAATGCGACCGGAGCAATGATGAGCGTTGCTTTCCTTTCCGAGTCTTCAGGGGGTCGGGAGACCATAAGCGCGATGGCTTGGATTGTCTTTCCCAGTCCCATATCATCCGCAAGAATGCCGCCTTTCTGATCCTGTTCCTCCAACGATTTCATCCACGCCAGCCCTAGCTTCTGATGCTCCAGCAAATTAAATTTCAGGGCTTCAGGGGTGCCTTCACGATTTTCCTTGGAGATATCGGAATCGGGTCTGATGGTTTCAAGTAATTGCTTGATATCGTCGTTTATTTTTTGAGGATCTTCCCCCTGTCCGTAGAGATCATTCAACATGTCGTAATATGGATCTGGACCTTCATGCTCAGGGAGCGGGATTCCTCGATGTGATGAAAACGGACTAGAATCTGATCCGAAGATGGACCTCCCTGCCTGTTCAAACAGCTGTTTTCCTGCATTAAGCCTTGCCAGAGTATTCTGAAACACGTTTGGCCCGTACACCGGACCAGACGCACCGAGACTTCGGGGTGGTATGTTTTCGAAACGGTGTACCTCTGGACGCCTAGGCATCCAAGGATAGGTGGGCATGCCGTCGGTGTAATGGTTTGACGGGCTACGTGTGTGATGCTGGAAATCTCCTTCAGTGATTTCTGCGAGGTCGCTATCGTCGCTGTCCTGAGCTATGGGGACGGGGTAGCGTTCGGATCCGGTGCGATTTCCGTCGGGGAATAAAGGGGCTCGAAAATGCGAGCGATTGGGATCATGACTGGGATCACGATATGAAGACCATTGATCGCCCCTTTCCTCGGCTGAAAAGGATGGGACAGGAAAAGTCGAGGTTCTGCCATGATGAGCAGGGCTGCTCACGGGTGATGACGGCCGATGGCGCTCCTGAAAGCCTTCATTGAGCCTACGGGCAAACTCTTCATCTTGTCGCTCCTGTTCTTTGCGCATCTCAAGCCATTGTTCGGCCTTCCGCTGATCCTCCTGGAGACGTAAGAGGGTATCCCGACTGTCCAAACCGAGAAGCTTGTGCAGCTCGTCAGCACCGTCATCCGTCGGTATGCTGGGGCTCGACCGGGCGACGGAACTAGAGGTTTCTGATGGTCGGCTTGTTTGCACACGCTTGACCGGCGGTTCAAGATCGTCCGTGAAATCGGTTTCGGCATCTTCATCGGCGTCTTCATACCCATCGGTCACGTCCTCATTACGCTGACGCTTCCGCATATTTGAGGGACCCACGAAAAAAGGCGAATCATGCCGATGATTTGATTGAAATGACCATGAGGCAGATGCGTCAGGCTGTTCTAATTGAGGCCGACTTACAACAGTATGTTCTGCGGCGCCATGAGAAGAAGGTTGACTCTGAAAACTAGCGGGAGGTTCACCGCGGAGTACCGCCAGACGCGCTTCGAGTTCTTTAATGATGTCTAGAATCTCCTGCCTTTCGGCGACCGCATCAGGCCGTTCCTGGTCTAAACTTTCTAGAATGACCTGGTTCAATTGCAGATCATCCAAGACATCCTCGACGGACGCGTCAATTGTCGAAGACGCCATGGCTTAAGTCCGGCAAAGGGTAATTTTGCACAAACCTGGACCTTTGTACAGGCTCTGCCTGCGAAAGATGAGAAGCCCCACGGCTAGGCAGGAACGAACGCGAGCTGGACTGATGTCCACGGCTGTAAATAGTACAGATGAGATTGGCCGTGGATTAAAATAGGAAATGAAAGCCCGCGTCGAAATTCTTAGAGTAGGTAATGAGAATTAGACGTGTTGACGATCGCTCTTGGCGGAGCAAAGTCCGAAGTTAAGAAAGGATGACGGAGGAACGTCAGAAAGAACCCACTACAAAGGACAAAACCAAGCCAGAACGATAGAAGAAAGAAATCAAAGGAAAGAAACGCAAAGAAAACAAAAGAAAAAAGGGGGAGAGACGGTACGAGGGGTGGATGGGAGGCTGCAGCTTCACTCTTTCGATTGACTCTGATGTAGACTGGTAGAAAAGTCGCTGCAGGGGAAAATCCGTGCTTCCGAAAGTCACGGGGTGGCAACCTGATCTGTCATCCATCGCTGCCTGCCGACTTTGTTTTATCTATCAACTTTGATCGGTTTGCAAGGAAACTCTACTGATATCTCCGGATCTAAAACTGGGATGTTCCAGTTCGCTCTGTTTGCTCTGGACAGACATTTGTCAATGCTGACTGCTTGCTCACTCCATAGGAAGGCAATGGCTTGTCGAGGGTCCCTCGTCCCAGCTCTCCAGACCACAAACATGAGAATATATCGAATCAATTGTCTCTAGGAGGTGGAGCCAATTAGCGACCTGGGGTGACTGTCACGCACTACGGAGTAAGCAAATCAAGGCGAGAAATTCCCGTTGCACAGGTTGAGACAGCCAAACGCATTGTCAACGGTATGGCTATCGAAAGTCTACTTCGAATGCCAGTACTGTCCATAGGCAGGAGATCTCTAGGGAGAAGAAAATGTGAGAACAGGAGCAAAAATCTTCCAATCCGCCGTCTCCTACCTGGTGCTTCAGCTGGATGATTCGCGGAGCATGTTCGGACGGAAAATATGTGAAAGACTGCTCGCTTAACGTCACAAGCCTGCAGGGTCTACTTTCTAGCATTTTCTCCGGAGTAAGGAACCGTCATGTAGTTTAGGTGACCTACTCCAGCCGGGAAACGAGGCACGGCCTGATCCATGTGGCATTGATGGCCATCATTGGTGGGCAGGACATGGTGCGCAATGCTTACCGCATTGGGAGAGGTCGTCAATTCATGCACGGTAGATGCTCCATTTAAGACCGTGGAAGTGGGCAACAGAGAAGAATTAGAAATTAAGAACGAGAGCGTAATTACTGTGTAGAAGTGTAGATCTCAACGAAGCTTTCCTGATCACAGGAGCGCCCGCGGCAGCCTCGGTTCAAAAGCCGCCCGACCGCCTCCCCCGTTCACATGCCCCGAACACTCCGGGGTAGCTTCCTTTGGCCTTGTGGCCTTTGGTCGAACCCCGGATATCTCTGCTCTCCTTATTTAACATCTGTCATCCTCTGATTTCTCCGTCATCGAACTCTGCATCTTACTCTTACTCCTGCTCCTCTGACTTCTTCTCTACGAAACACCATCCTATTAGTTATACCAACCATGGCTCTCAAAAACGGTATGTCTGTCCTCTCGTCAACCCCCCCGGTCGCCTAGACGCGATACAACCCCCCTGTTTTCCGTGACTCTAGCTGATTTTCATCTTACTTCGCTGCATCAGACGCTTTCCCTTCGTCCGCCGCCTTCGACGTGATCCACTCCACCCTTCAGGGTGACGCTGCCGAGCGCAAAGACGCCGTTGACAAGGCCAAGGCCGTCGTCGCTTTCAACCTCAGGAACTCGAAGGGCGAGGAGGACAGCTGGTACTTGGACCTCAAGGAGAAGGGTGCCGTGGGCAAGGGCGCTGCTCCTCCCGGTGGAAAGGCCGACGGTTAGTACATCCGGTCCTCTTGGTTCAACGTGTCCGATGGACATTTACGGTTCCGTGCTAATTCTCGGCGGTATCCGACAGTGACCCTTTCCCTGTCTGACGAAGACTTCGCTTCCCTGGTGTCGGGCAAGGCCAACGCCCAGCGACTGTTCATGGGAGGCAAGCTCAAGATCAAGGGCAACATTATGAAGGCAACGAAGATGGAACCCATCATGAAGAAGGCCCAAGGCAAGGCCAAGCTATAGATACCCTACTATTTGTATTCAAATGTTTTACTCGACTCAATACTATGACACGATTTTGATCTTTCTGTGCATTTGCCTCTTAAATCCTCGGCCAAAATCCTGTTTATCGCGATGTGCCACGTTATTCGGCTTATTTATCGGAATCCCCCGATGTATGAGTAGTTTCCCGGAAAGTACCCAATATGTATGCAAATTAAACAGCAAACATAATTTTGAAGTTTGCGATAGATTTTGTATCTGGACATGAGGTCGTAGAGATCATATCCTCAGTCTATAGGTATTGCCCTCTGTCACATCGCGGCCGAATATATATCTCAGGGGCCAACCGTCCGATGACATAAACAAACAACAAAGAAACTGATGATTCTATATTAAGAGTGGTATCTAGATTATAACCCGTCGTATACGTTGCATATTTACAATTTTTATCGGTCCTTTCCTCCAGGTTCTATCCCTCTTATCCTTTCAGGCGATTGCTGCAGATCGGCGGCATCCAAGACGTCATATTCGTTGCCCGCACTATTCAATCTTGCCATGGAAACAAGGCGTAAGGTAAGACGTTACGGCGCTCTTGCCCCACGGTGTCTTCCGTCGGTGGGAAATACCGTTTCGTGTCGTCAGGGCCGGGTAAAGGTGGGTGTAGGACATATATCAGAAGAGGTTCGTCCCTCTGTTCTCCTGTAGGGGCGTGTGTGTGAAGGCCTCCGAGGACCATCTTTGCAAAAGCCCAGTTGACACTGTAGATGCACATGCACCCTGCACCGTGTTAACTCTCCTTCGGTTGAGTGACTCTGACGCTTAAAGAACGCGGAGAGCTGCCAAGAATCGCCCTGCCGGACATCACGTGAGGGTATTTTTCTGCCAGCTGAGCCTTTCGCCCTTCCGCCGCCGAAGAAAAAAAAAAGTCGCGAGTCGAACGGTTGAAAACCAAAAAAAGCAGCTCCGTTGAACACCTCCTATCCCTCCACCCCCCCGACACGGCAGGAGCGCATCGAAAGGGACCCTCCTCCCCTTTATTTCTCAAACACAAAGCGCTGCCGTCCTTTCCTCATCTCCTTTCTCCCCATAGTCATAAACCGTTGCGCCCTTCTTTGAGGAGCATTGACCTTTGTCGACTCGTTGCTGCGGTTAACCTCGCGCCTTTCGCGATCTATCTCCGACACTCACAACGAGCGCGTGATCTGTCGTGTTCATCGTCCTGCAGCTTGAGGACGATAGTATATATCTCTTGGAACCTTCGCTGGTATCAAGAACACCGTTTCGTCGCCATTTGCTTGATTCCAGGACGTCGCGACCGTAATCGCTCGATTCTCGAACACCGGTTGCGGACCGTCACAACCGGAGGGTAAATCACCCAGTATCATCGATAACCGCTGGACGACCCTAGGCGAGAAGCCCCGCGCGACCTTCAGACCATAGTTGGTGGATGGAAAGAGCTGAGTTGGATAGCTCTGTTAATAACGTGGTCTAAAAGAAGGGGCTGGACACCTGCCGCTCAGTCAGCTTGAGAGCAATCGAAGGCTTCGGACGGAGCGGTTTGGGTGCAATAAATGTCTAAAAGAGGGGCTCAGGGTCCTCAAGGGGACAAGGATACCGATCTATTTTCATTCAATATGTCGAGTACACCGGACGAAAAGCCCCAGCGGGCCACGGCCGCTCAGCTAGCAAACAGAAAGTAAGTGAATGTAGACCGACCTTTGCGATCACCCTCAGAACCGGAACTTTCCTGCTGTCTGCACCACTCACCTGCATTTCCTTCCTGTCGCCATGGAAATTTTCACTGCCTGGCCACCATTCACTGTCGAGTGCGTCAGGTGCCTATCTTTTGTCGTCTTCCCCCCTTCTTGATCATAAAATTCCCATTTTCTTCCTCTCTCCCACCTCTCGTTTCCAACCCTCTCACATTCATTCCAAAGCAATCTGAACCTCTCTAACAATCTTGTCACAGAATCAAGGACGTTCGAAGACGTCGTCCAAACTCTTCTACCCCAAGTACCACAGGTGCCTCTTTCAGTGGTGCCTTTAATTCTCTTGATCCCAATACCGTCTCTTCTTCATCACCTGCTCCCCAATCACCTTCCAGCAGCTTCACGTTTGGGCAATCCCAAAGCTTCCCTGGCGCTAGCTCAAGTTCCAACCAACCGAGTCAGAACGGAGGCTCGCCCTTTTCCTTTGGATCGGGAACCGGCGGCAGCTCCTTCAATTTCTCTTCTGGCGGAGGACAAGCGTCGTCTACTAATAACCCTTTCGCCACCATGAGCTCAGGTGGTAGTCAGCCTTCGTCCGGAGGTGGTCAATTCTCCGGCTTCCAGGGTAGTATGTTTAACCTGCCGCCGGCGGGAAGTTCCGGTCCAGCCCAACAGTCTCTGCCTTCTGGAGGTCTGTTTGGAAACAACTCTCAGCAGTCTACCACCCCTGGAGGTATCTTTGGCACTCCTGCCAGCAGTGCACCCTCTGGTCTATCTGGCGCCGCACCTGCAAGCACCAATTTGTTTGGTGCCAATGGTGCTACCAGCAGTACCCCTCAACCTAATCTCTTCGGTGGATCAAGCACCGAGAAACCCTCCCCTTTCTCTCAGTCTACTGCCTTTGGAGAGTCGATGCAGACTTCGCCCGATGCCAAAAACAACTCTTCTCAATCGAAGCCTCTATTCGGTGCATCTGCGCCAAGCTTTGGAGGCTCCACCACTTTTGGTAGCCCTGCTGCTGGGTCTACTTCCGTGTTTGGGGCTCCACCATCGACTACTGCTGAAACTCCTTCAAAGCCTCTCTTCGGAGCAGCACCAACAAACTCATCTACTCCATCGGCATTTGGTGCCGCCACGCAGTCTACCTCCGCTAGTACTCCCGCAGTGACTGCTACCGCAAGCACTGCCCCTGCCACTTCCACCCTGTTTGGCTCTGGTTCGCCTGCTAAGCCAGACACCCCTTTTTCGAATCTTTTTGGTGGCACGCCTACTTCAACGGCCACGCCGAATGCCTCCGAGCGAAAAGGCGCTGATGAGAAGAAGGCAGAACCCGCGCAGCCTAAATCAGGATTCCAGTTCACCCCTGCCAACACAACAGCGCCTTCTCTATTCTCAAAGAGCGAGACGCCTGCCGCGCCAGCCAGTGGTTTGTTCCAGACTCCCAACGCCGGCAGCAGTCTGTTTACCCCCAAGCCCGCCGTCGCCCAGGAACAGGAGAAATCAGAGCCTGCCTCGCCGAATCCGTTCCAAAGTCTGTTCTCCCCGAAGCCTACTACCCCGGGACCAGCTGCATCGAGCACGCCCTCGACAGAACAAAAGCCTCTGCCATCCGCTGCCCCATTTGGCAACCTGTTCGCACAGAAGCCGAGTTCGCCTGGTGGGAACGCTCAGACGAGCGGCTCAGAGGCGCCATCTACTACTACTCCTCTCTTCGGTGCTCCTGCTTCTAGCCTGAATGCATCTGCATCTTCGTCCGCGCCACAGGCGTCTC
The DNA here is from genome assembly GCF_016097325.1 of Aspergillus melleus. NCBI lineage: Eukaryota > Fungi > Ascomycota > Eurotiomycetes > Eurotiales > Aspergillaceae > Aspergillus > Aspergillus melleus. Next base: position 807,764 of record NW_025763378.1, read on the forward strand.
TTTTCTCTAAGCCGACCGAGGCTAAGCCCCAGGAGCCAGCTAAGTCTCCCGCACCTGCCCAGAGTCCTTTCAAGCCTAGCACTACGATTTCGTCGTCGCCATCCGTGTCGAATCCCGCTAGTAAGAAGGTCTCGGCATCGAGCTTTGAGAACCTGCAGCCGTCCGGGCTCCCCGGTACTCTGAGTCAGGAGACCAAGGAAGAAGTGGGAATGCACTACCGTATCCGCATGCTTAATCTCTCCTTCCAGCGAGAAGTCGCAAAATTGGATCCCGGCAGCGATGATTTCGAAAAGCTCATCTCTTACTATTTGCGTGTGCGTGCGACTCTCGGGGCGCCCGTCGGGGAACGCATTCCTAAGCGGAAGCCCGAGGTTGACCAAAACGGCGCTGTCGAGGGGCCTTGCAAGAAGGCCAGGCCGTCTTTTGGCGTTGGTGCAGAGACTCCAACCAAGCCCACCCCGTCTACTCCAACCCCGACTGCTCCCGCAACTACCACCGCTACCCCCTCTAAGCCCGCGTCTACTGCTACCCCCAACAGCCACAAGAGGAAGTCCCCTGATCGCGAAGACGACGACAGTCGCCCTGAGAAGCGTGTCAACGGGGATTCTACGACGGCGAACATTTTCGCCCAGTCATTTTCCAAGTCAAAGTCTTCCGATGGCGAATCGGCTCAGGCGGCTCCTCCTACCCCAGCGAGCGCTTCTCCTGTCAAGGCGCCATCCCTCTTCCCCACGCCGTCTGCCCCGTCTCCCGCCAAGCCTACCTCTGAGTCCTCCAAGGCTCCCGAGAATTCTGCCTCGTCGCTGTTCGGTTCTTCCGCTTCAATCTCAAAGCCCACATTCATAGCCCCGACCACCAACGCCGCGGCTGCACCCAACCCCTTTGTTTTGAAGCCGTCTGGGGACAAGAGCGCGGATGCTGCATCCGGCCCTCCTAAGTTCGACACCGGATCAACCAACTTCTTTGCTCAGTTCAAAGCCCAGGCAGATAAGACCGCCGCGAAGGAGAAGGCCAAGCGGAAGGCCGAAGACTTTGACTCCGACGAAGAGGACGAGGCCGAGTGGGAGCGTAAAGATGCTGAGAAGCAGCGCCAGAAGCGGCAACAGTTGGAGTCTAGTGCCCCTAAGCGTGCTGTAATGGTGCCGGGCAAGGGCTTCGTTTTTGAAGACGCCAGCGGCGCGGAAGACAAAGCTGCAGAGTCTGCTTCTTCCACCTCTGGTGCTGGCGCCTCGGTCTTCGATGCCAAGGCCAAGTCTGCCACAAGCTCCAGCAACATCTTTGGTCATTTATCGGCGACCCCGTCGGAGGTGGAAGAAAACGACGCAGACGACACGGAAGAGGATGAAGGTCCGAAGGAACTCTCTTCTGCCCCAAGCAGCGAAAAGGCCGAGACTAGCGCTCCTGCACTGTCCGCCAACGAGAGTAGCGACGATGGTGATATCACCAAGGCCCTCCAGAAGGCTAAGCAGCCTGAGAAGGCCTCGACCAACGGGCCGATCGAGTCGAATGGCGGTGGCCGCAGCTTGTTCGATCGTGTCCAATACGATGAGGATGGTAACCCTAAGCGGCAAGGCGAGGAGGAGGAGAAGAAGAAGCTTTCCACCTTCTTCAACTCATCTAAATATGCGTCGTCGTTCAACTCGCCCGCACCGTCTGAATCTACTCCCAACCCATTCGGCCAATCTACCAAGGCCCAGCCTGAACAAGCTGCCTCCCCATTTTCCAAGCCGGCTACCCCCAATCCTTTCGGCAGTCTTTTCGGAGCATCCACGACTTCGGGCGCCGCCACTCCATCGATTTTCGCCAGCAACAACAGCACCCCGAAGCCCGCTAACGATCAAACCTGGAAGAGAGACTCTCCCATCAAGTTCGCTGGCGATTCCACCGTCTCCTCAGGCCCCAAGATCGATTTCACGGCCCCAAAGACAGCGCCCGACTCGTCGAAGTCGCTCTCAACCCTCTTCGGAGGCGCTTCCAGCGGGCCAAACTCTTCTACCGCCGGCACCTCGCCTGCCACGGGTTTCTCTTTCGGGGGTCCCGCTCAAAAGCCGGCATCCTTCCTCGCTTCGTCCACTCTTGGCTCTGCGGCGCCTAGCCGTACACCCACCCCGGGTGTCACCACCGATACAGGTGCCGAAGAGTCTGGGGATGGTGAATCGGCAGAGTCTCTTCCCCAGGTTGACTTGTCGAGGGGCGGCGCTGGCGAAGAAAATGAAGACGTGGTGATTGAGCTCCGTGCACGAGGAATGAAGCTGCTGCCGTCCGGCTGGGAAAGCCAGGGCGTGGGATTTGTCCGCGTCCTGAAAGACCGGACCACTTCGCGCGGCCGTGTTCTTCTGCGTGCTGATCCCAGCGGAAAGGTGGTCCTCAATGCTGCTTTGATGAAACAGATTAAGTACATCGTTTCTGGGAACAGCGTGCAATTCCTCGTGCCTCAGGCTGAGGGCGCTCCGGAGCAGTGGGCTGTCCGGGTGAAGAAGGAAGAGGTGCAGCGTTTGGGCTCTGCGATCGAGGAGACCAAATCTTAATGGTCGACTCGTATCTTCTTATCTTGCTTTTTCTTTTATCTTTTCCCTTTACTTCTCTTCCTCCTCCTCCCCCTGTTTTTCTTTGCAAAGTACTCATGAATCGGCGCAGAAGATTGCATGCATTTCCAGCAACCTAACGATGAATTTTCTTGTTCTTCTTTTCATTTTCGCCCGGGTTTGCCAGAATTGCCCGGCGATGTATTATGGCTTGGTTTTTTGTACCTGTTCTGTTTTTTTGTTCTAGCATACTGCTTGTTCTTTTTCTCTCAAAAGCAATCACTTGAATTGGTTGCATGGATTGCATTGTTTGTTGAAAGATGTATTTTTTTTTCCCTTTTCTTTTTCTTTTTCTTTTTTTTTTTTCAAGTGGTCAACCGACTGATTTCTTTGTGTTGCAGACATTTTGGCTTCTGACATAGCCCGTCTTCTCTTCGGTCTTTTTCTTTCCATCCTTTGTTTGTTCCCCGAAAACCTCACATCATCCTTTGCACGTTTGCCTCTCAGATGTGACTTCAATCCGAACCTCGAGAACTTGCGAGACAATCTCTGGATGCGGTGGGCATAGTACATGGTTGGTTAGCGGAACACCAAACTCTCTGACAGGGTCGATTCAAGTAATTGAGTCTGAACCGTCGGGAATGTCGGTTAGTGTCTGCTGTACCTTCATGGAACCTTTCACTGGGTCCTGGATAGAGCTTCGCCGTTTTCTTTAGAAGGGTCGATAAGTCCGTCTTATGGATGATCATTTCTTCTTCTTACACTTCGGGACAAGCATTGATTCTAATTTTGGGGGCTTTTATGTCATCGGTCATTATTGTTGAGCCACCTCGAAGCCTCGGTTGACCAACTTGCCTGTCCTTGTCTTTTGTACATACCCTGCTTGAGCCCTCATAGAGATTAGTTATGTGACTGGAAGTTTTTCTGCGCAATCAAGATTCTGTCTTTTATCATATGTCTCTAGAACTTGTGAATCAACCCGCAAACATGGTCTAACAACAAATGCTCCTGCCTTCTTCGTAGCAAGCTAAACTAATCAAGGCAAGGCCCGGGAAAGAATTCTCCACGAGGGCGCGAACTAGAGACGAATAGTATTCTAGACGTCGTAATGAATCGATCATAATGAGCTGTAGCTATCGCCGTGATTCTCAACATTATATCTCATAACATGAACCAACAACCCTTTATTTCCCGATCAACTTGCTATATGACAACGAGTCTACGCGATATGTTCCACTTCCTTCTTTTTCTTGCGTAGGGCTCAGGTCAACCCACCGTCTGAGACTCACCACAGCTTGACTGGGCACGTAGACGGTCTGTTACCCGTCTTGATCAACGGGAGTTGCCATGATGATCACGACGAGGATCACGACAACAAAAGCAGGAGGAATACGAGGAGGAATATGACCATAGAAAAATAAAAAAAAAACAGAGATAATGAAAAGACACTATAGACGGAACATAGTCAATGAGTTTCGCACATACGCGCAGCAGCCCACGCGTGACTCGGGATAAAGCAGAGGATGGAGATGGAAATCGACATATAGTGTAGGGATAAGGGATGGTTGGGTGTGGTTGGTTGTTTGTTGTGTCTAGAGGGAATTAGGTACGGTGATAACAGATGATTGATATTGTTGAATTGGATGGATGTGAAGATCTAATGTGGCATCGTCTGAATGACTCCCTTCCAGGAGGTAGGTTGGATTTTGTCTAGAGTAGAGCTGAACAAGAAGAGTCGTGATATTTTCGGTCAAAGAAAAGAAAAGGAAAGGAAAGAAAAGCCCGAGAAGATGAAAGATGAAATAGAGGAAAGCAAGTCCGAAAAGAAGACCGAAAACAAGGGGAAGAAAGACCAAAAATATGGAGATCAATCAATAGTCATCCAAACGAAAGACAGTCTGACCGACTGGGTTGCCAGATACAAAGGCAGCCACGGTCACATTCCCACTCGTGTGATCGAAATGGATTTCTACCTTAACTTCAAAGATCCACACCCATTGTCCGTTGAATTCTCCGTACATGCAGTCCTGCTCCCTGAGCGAACTGACATCACAGATAACCCTAGCTTTGCGAGCCATTTCTAGATAGAATCAGCCATCTGAGCATGGCTAAATGTTATAGGAAAAGAGTGGCTTCTGAAACTTACGTCTTTCGTCAACGTGCCTTGGGGCACCATCAAGATCACATACCCAGATCATCATTTCTTTGATGCTCGATTGCCCCGGGCAATGCAGCATCGACACCGTCAAGGGACGTCTGTGGCCAGACGCGTATCTGACGTTCTTTTCGACGAAATAAAGGAAGGGTCAGCATTATGCCAGGACTAAATGTACTGTACATAGGAAAGTGGGCTGTCACCTTTGCTAAAAACCACTTGCACGGCAACTCGCCTGAAAATCCAGTGTTCATTTGACCACGGACTGGGAAGGGGCAGCACAGGTCTTGGCATGCTGCGATCCCATAATGGTGCCAACTCTTGCGAGTTGGAGTCACTGGGCCTGTCAGGCCGCGTAGAGCTGCTCCTCGCGCAACAACCGCGTCGCTGAGGACTAGGGGTTAGTTTTATACAGGGTCAAGAACAGGGAAAGGGAAGGGAAGCGAGGGAAGAAAGGAGCACCCACGGCTCATCAGGAGTGATCAAGGGCCCGATACCAAGGCCTTGCGCCTCGTTCAGAAAGAGTTCGAGCTTACGCCGAACATACGGCGATGTCCCTAAGCCCCCCGTTACCACCACTTTCTATTCTTCATGGTCAGCTCACGGGACACATTTTTCTTTTGGATCATTAGGTGGCACGTCTATGGCCGGACTAACACTGATCATGCATCGACCGGACTTCTGATTCGCAGCTTCGATTTGATGAAGGATGAGTTTGTAGATTTGATCAATGACGGGATCAAACACCTCTTTTATGTGATGCGGCTTTGGAGTGATGAATTGCGTTCTTGAATCATATAGGGAATGATCCCTTCTCTTGGGGTTGAGACGCACGGGGATGGACTCCAGAGTCTGCTCGTTACCAGTGAAACTGATCTTGATACGCCCTAGATGGCTCAGAAGGGCCTTTCCCTTTCCAGAATAGATCTGAGGCAGTTCATGGATCCGAATTCCAAGTCTCTCTGACAGTAGCTGGTAGAATCGACTGTCTATCGCGGCTGAGCCGCACTTACCTCCTAAGAAAAGGGTCATTTCGATTCCAGTATGGAGGATAGATGGACGCCGGCTGGCTATACATACCCACGGCAGTGGCGAGCTCTTCAAACAGAACTAAGCTCTGCACCTCCGTTATCTGGCAAGCAGTAACGTCCTACTTGATGTTAGCCGTTGAAAACGTACCCCAGGGTTGCAACCAACCACTGTCCCACCCCCGATATCGCAGATAATAACGCCATCACCGGGCTGAGGCAATAACAGTCAGCCAATAATGTCTGAGCCACGTGGGAGACCCACTAACCTGGAATGCCCCTGGCATCTGCCTAAAGATCGCCGTGGCAGCGGCCTCGGGCTCGCTGATTGTGCGCCACTTGTCGCCACAGGTACCAAATTCTGCCCTGTGGATAGCTCGCTCCATTGAGCGTCGCGCCCCCACAGACCACGAGATTGGAGTGGCAAAAATGAATTCGATCTGGCGAGAGTCTTGAACGTTTTCGAAAGTCGCCAAGTGATTCAAGATATGAAATCGAATCTGTCGGAGGAAATCGCTCACGACTTCCTCCGGTTGGCGTCCCCTGGGGCGCCGAAGGATGGAGGAGTTGCTGATCGTGCACAGTACGGGATCCGTGAAGTCTCCCGAACTTGTGTTGCTATCCAGCAACAACTTTGACCAGGCGTAGGTCTGTGGCTGTTCATCTGCCCGATGACCCCAGCTTATCGCGCGGTTGTCTGTACTGAAGGATACCACCGAAGGGACGATGCGATTCCCGGAAAATGTACCGGGCCATTGCTGATAGACTTCAGAGAATCCGGGAAACGGGATGAACAGATATAAGCAACCTCTACTCCTCTGTATAAGCCTGACATGCTTCATGAAAAGTTCCTGGGAAAGGAGCCATTGCTTACCCGTAGTCACGGTTCCAAAGTCGATGCCGACTTTGATGGAATTTTGGGAAGACATGACGAGCTAAGACAGTATCAATCTTGTGCGCGTTGATGTTGATGGCAAAGTATGCAGGTTTCGAGAAAGAGGTAAAGTGGGAGGTTGAAGAGAGATACTCTGCAGGGACGGTCCCCCCCGGGGGGGGGGGGGGGGGGGAGGGAGCCATTATTATACTCACCGCAAAGGTCATCAGGAGGCAGGTCTCTGTTTCTCCTGACGACACGTCAGGAACGCCATGTCCCGGATGTGGCAGAGGTGGTATTTGGTTCTGAGGGCCCGGAGAGTTTCCAGACGTTAAGCAAGACAAAGAAACAAACAAACAAACGAGTGACTCTTCTTCCCCCCCTCCTCTTCACTCTCTTCTTCTCTCTTCTCTCCCTGCATATTCCCATTGCCTCTTTCCACGCTGATCTTGGTGCCCCCGGCTCCCACTGAATAGATTTTACTTCTCTCTCTTTTTTTTCTCTTCCTCTTTATCCCCCCAACCTTACTCCTGTAAGATGGTTAGGACCAGGGAAAAACGGAAAGCGGAAAAAGAAGAAAATAGGTATGTGGGCCAGCAAGATGAGGAAGCAGAAGAGGCCGATAGCGGCGATTACGACAATGTCTGTGATTACTTAGATCCTACCTGGACCCCATCACCGCCTCCGAAAAGAAGTCACTGCCAGGATGACTCGTCCGATGACTCGACGACCAAGAAGCACTTGGTGGAGGCGTGGCGATACCACCGGCGGATGCGTTGTCACTTCAGAGATTACTACGCCGGGTTCGGAGATGATAACTGTTGGATGGGACGCCGAGCAGAAGAAAAGGGCCGGAATTTGAGGCAATTTCACGGCTATGTGTGGACATGGGCGTTGGAGTTCGGTCTTAGGCCCGAGGAATGCGCCGAGCTCACCAGCAGTCAGAAACGTACTATCATCGCCAGCCTGGAGGGCCAATGCGTTCAGGAAGAATGGGATACATTGCACAAGCTCTGTCCTTCTGCGATGTGCCATCAATTTCACATCTTCTTCATCGAGGCACTGGTCATTCGGGATATCTACAACGTGGTGGTTGAAAATCCTTTCTGGTACTTCGATGGCAAGCTCAACGAGCAAGACGAAGGACTGGGTGACTTCGGTGCTCGGGTGCAGTATCTGTTTGAAAGATTCGTCCAGAGTACGTTCGGCCTGCACCTGCCTTTCCTGAGCCTGGATTTCAGCTAACGAGCTTTCCATAGCTAACGAGATGAGAGCAGCCGCCTGGTTGGCGGAGACCATGCGCCTTGCTAATGCAGTCCGCCCCCTGATGGCTCATAACCTCGAACTTGGCCAACACCACGAAGCCCGCCGCAATGACGCTGCCATTGGTTTCGCTAAAGCGATGCTCGAAAACGAACCTCTTCAATATCTTCTCAAGAAGCTGGCGACTCCCGAACAGGAGGAAGGGCGATTCATCGGGCTGGTGACCGCCTACAGAGAGGCTGCAAGGTGTCTTACGGATAACCTTCAGTTGCGTCAGGGAGTCCCTAAGATTCGGCGCTCTCTTGCGGAGATTGGAGGGACGTACTTGGACTCGTCTCCATTGAAACAGGCCCACTATCTGAATTGGGGACCGGATAACGAGTACGATCTCAAACGGCTAGATGGGAGACGGATTCTGATTGTTACACACCCATGCGTCCTCTCTCGAATGCCAAACCGATACTTCCCGGCATCCCTTGCCGATGAGAAGGCCGTGGTGGTTGTCGAGGACCCTGACGCCGAGTCTGAAAACAATCCTCAACGCTCATAGTAAGCTTCCTTTCTCTTAATGGAAATCAATCACTCGTCCAACCCCTTTGCGTGTATTGAATGGCTTGACTAACGTGCATCCGATTAGTACCAATGATGATCTCTTTTAGCAGCTGCTATTCATTCATTTGTCCCTCTTGTCCCCTTTGTTCCTCCTTCTGAAACTACGCCCCCACTTTTTCGGTGTCTCCTTAGATTGTCTCCTTTCTTTTAGAACCTTGGCCCAGTTGAAGCAGCAGTTGGTTAGGCTCAATGCTTTGTATCCGCCTGCTGCTTTGTGTTTTTGCTGCATCCATAATTTTTTCAGTTTACTAGATGCACATTCACATGATAATCTACGGACTGCTTTGAATCAATGTGTATGCTTCACATCCCAAACGTATTCCACGAACACGCCATAGTGATGGACAAACAGGTATGCTTCGGAGGCATTCATGACAGAATTTGGTGATGAAGATAAGTTTTATTGATTGATCGACGGGATGGAATTTTTCATCGGCATGTCCTTTCTTCAAAAGCAATAACCAAAGAAGTAAGGACGGCGAAGTGATGAAGTCTAATGATGAATAGGCCTACGGATCGTGACCCAGAAGTTCGAAACAGATTGCTGCAGCTGATAACCCCCTCTTGTTTGTAATGACCCGTGTCGTTGTTTCCAAATCTTAAATACAACAATGGTAGGCTATGATAATCCGTGCAAATTCGATAATCGAGTGTTCGCTGGCACACCTAACAAACTGACATCAGATCTCGGAAAGTAGACTGACGAGCCATACTTTCAAGTTTATCAACATAATAGCCTATCTTTGTTGGTCTCCGCTCCATTTACTTGTCAAAAATAAGGGAAAAGTGTGCAGCTTACTAGCAGCCCCCCATCTCATCCCAATATACCGTAGAAGGTCTTTCAATGGGCGTATTGATGGCTCCGGATCCTCACCCCTGGATAGCCTTGCGTCTCGGAGGTAGACAACCGCAGCTTTATAGATGCAGTGCATAATAAAAACAGGCATCGTTGCCACTTCCGTCTTTGTGGTCATGTCTTTTGCTCCGTGACTGATCTCAAGAATCAAAGAGTCTAAGATGTTGATGGATGTGTGGACACAATACGCATTGGCAGGGATGGTAACGTGGGAAGCAAATTCAAGAATTTCCAGCATTGCGCTGTCTCTTTAGATAAGAACCTGTCGTTTCAAAGCGGATCTGATAGGCCCGCAGGCGTCAATATCTTACCTTCTGTTCATAGCCAGGGAGCTGGACGATAGAGGATCCAAGGTAGGGCTTTCGCCCTCGAATGTTGCCAACAACGAGGTCAATGTTTTGATGATATGCAATGCATCTAAGCGTGCCTCTACGCTTTTGAGTGATGGAAGCGAGATGAGCTCATGATACTCGTGGATATGGGCAAGCGTGTGCCCCAAGAGCCCGGAAGAGTGAAATAACTTCGTGAATAGGTCGCTCTCGGTTGTTTCATCAACAGCCTAAGAATTTATCTGGGTCAGTATTCCTCCAATCCAAAATGAGACTGTGGGCTTTGATATCACTTACATTATTTCTAATCGCTGCATCTATACGTCGCCCGCGGAGAGCGCTAGGCTCGTTGCCACTCTCCAGAGAGGTGTATCTATCAAAAAAAACGAATCGGCACCACGTTTCCTGGGCGGAATTCAAGGGGTTCAAAGGGACATTCATGCTACCTATCCGTGATAACAATGCCTCGCCAGGTCCGTCGCGCCTCCTCTGCTTTTCCTGGACCCAGAAACACTTCATGCAGGTCCTCGGACGAGGCGGCACTGGCCCCGAGAGCGATCGCCGCCCGGACGTTAGCTCCTGCCGAGATATAGGCGGCCGGGTAGATTGCATGCCCAACTTCAAAGACAGTTAAGAGTAGTCGGGCCTGTAGCATGTCCAAAGAGTTCGTGCCCATGGCCTCCAGCGTGGCGACGAAGCCCTTCACAAGAACATACAGGGATCGCGTTTCAGCCGACACTGTCCCATCTACAGGCATCGCACACACCAGGAACATGCAGAGGGTCAGCACGCTAAACTCCGACGGGGCAGGTTGAGTCCGGAATTTCCAGAGTCGAGAGTAGAATGTGGTTTCGGCCACGACTGGTAGCCAGACGTGCACGGTTCGGAAGTATACGGCGATGGCCTCCTGTAGTTGGGGTCCATCGCCCACAATCGACGAGACTTGCGCTTCTAGGGTATAGCGAATATTCAACGGCGTCAGGTCACTTAATTCGGGCACAGATATGGGACGGGGCGATTCTGCGTCAATTACTGGATATGAACAAGACTTGTTCAATCTAGGCCAAATAAGTCAGCAATGCTAAGTCCGGTTCCCCGCCGAGAAGGGCGTACCGTTTGCAAAGGGAGCACACGGGGAAGAGCTTGTCACATTTCCGTTTCTGCTTCCTGCAGGGGATACAAGCTTGAGACATGATAAACTAGCAATCTATGAGAAGAGACAAGAAGAGACAAGATGAGATGGGATGCGATGAGAGACAGTTAACTAAGTAGAAGGAATGCGGGTGCGGATGCGGATGCGGAGGCTTGACCCCTTCGGGACTAGCGCAGGTCTAGCTTAGGAGCTGCCTAATATGGTTTAGCCTCCGCTTCTGCGTCCGCACCAGATCTATACGGAATACTCTGACATCCTCCAGTATATAATGCGTGTCTCTACCTGTCCACACTTGAAATTTCTAGAAGTATTTCCAACCAGCAATTACATTGAACCATGAGCCTGATTCGTAATGTTGCTATCGCAGGGGTATGCCCAGTTCTGCACTCCATGACAATCAAGCTTACTGACATCCTCCAGGCCTCAGGCGATCTCGGCGCCCCCATACTCCGTGCCCTCATTGACAGCAGCCTCTTCAGCATCACCGTGCTCACGCGCCATGAGTCCTCTGCAGAATTTCCAACCTCTGTCCGCGTCCTCCGCGTGGACTACACCTCCATCACCGACCTGACCGCAGCACTAACCGATCAGGACGCCGTCGTCTCCGTTCTGACCAGCAACGCCATGGAAGCCCAGCTACCTCTCATCGAGGCATCCATAGCCACCGGCGTGAAACGGTTCATTCCGTCCGAATTCTGCGCTGATTGCGGAAACCCCAAGACGGCCACCTTACCCGTCTACCATTGCAAGAACACAGTGCATGAACTCCTCCAGCGTCGTGCTCGCGAGAACCCGCAGTTCACCTATACTTCGATCCGCAACGGGCCGTTCCTGGACTGGTCTCTTGCCTTTGGATTTTTTCTTACCTTGAAGCCGGAACAGGGGGCGGAGACTACCACCACCCCCCTCTACGACGGCGGAGATCGTCCATTTAGCACGTCAAACTTAACCACGATCGGCCAGGCCGTGGTAGGTGTTCTTCAACGGCCCGAGGAGACAAAGAATCGAGTTGTCTTCGTTCATGATCTCGTCACCACCCAGCGGAAGATCCTGGCTATGGCGCGCGAGATCGCTCCAGATCGAACCTGGAATCCGGTGAATGTGAGCACCGAGGACATGGAGGCTGCCGCACGGGATAACTATGCCAAAGGCAACTTTGACTTGCAGGCGTCAGTGGGGTTCTTTTGCCGCTCGGTGTTTGCTGAAGGATATGGAGGGAAGTTTGAGCGGGTGGATAATCAGTTGCTGGGTATTCCGGAGAAGTCGGACAAATATCTGGAGGAGAAGATTCGAGCGGTGTTAGCGAATAGCTCCTGAAAGAAATAGTGTCTTTTCGATGGGAAATGTGGCAATGTCGGCCAGTTTAGTTCTTGGTTTTAGTGATTCAATCTATTTGTGTCTTTTCACTTCATGGGTCTGCACATTCGGGCAGGCAATGGGAACAAAATATTTTCTACGAGGATGTTGATTGATGAAACGGCTTATACGTGGATAACTTTTATTCCTTTTCGATGAGATGAGATTAATCGGTTACAGAAATATTGTACACATCAGTACATATTCTTACTGAACAGGTAGAAGAATCATGAATCAAAACTAACACCCCGCACATATAATCAAAACACAATGGTTCACATCCAACATAGGCGTCTCATATACATAGGTCACTCACACGGCCTTCTTATCCAGCTTCTGCGTCGTGCCCTCAACAGTCTCATTGTCAGATCTTTGATCCTTCGCCTTCGCAAGCATGCTCTTCCACTCCAACCCAGCCGTTCCCAGCATAGTCAAACACGACATGACCAGCCCAACCACAAAAACCTGCCTCAGCGCCTCATTATAAGCCACAAGAGCCGTACCCCGTAAGTTCTCCGGTAACATATCAAGCAAAGACGTTGCACCGCCCGAAGTGACAGAACTCGGATCAAACCCCGGCATACCCGCAAGCCGACCAACCAGCTGATTATCCAGCACGTTCTCTCCAACAGAGATGAATATAGTCGCTCCGAGGAGCTGCCCAAAGAACATCAGCGACGAGCCGATCGGGACATCTGCCGGCGGAAGAACAGTCTGCGCAGCGAGACTAGGCGCCTGAAAGGAGAGACCCATGCCGAATCCGTAAAGGATCTGATATCCGATCCATTTGCCCTCGCTGGTGTCAACCTGGAGGGTTGTGAGGAGGCCTGACCCGATGGCCATTATCCACGATCCCCCAATCGCGAAGGGCGTGTAGTATCCTGCTTTTTGGGTTGCGAGGCCTCCGACGATAGAGGCGAGGACCATGGCTAGCATCAGTGGGAGGAGGCGGATGCCGGACTCCATGGCAGAGACACCGTTGATGGATTGGAACCAAATCGGGAGGAAGTACGCTGCGACGGGGTTAGTTGGATGTAGGGTTTTCCAAAGGGACGTAGTCTTACTATAGATGTATGACGAGGCTCCGACGCAGATAGTGGCCCAACAGCCAGCCACAATACTCCGCTGCTTGCAGATCCGCGGGGGCATTGTTGCTGTCTCGGGAAGCAGGATTTGAACGGCTATAAAGCCGATAGCCAGGGCCCCCATGAGAGTCAACAATGCAATAATACGCCCGTTGTTCCACTGAAGATATTAGTACATGGTCAAACCAGATCAGATTTGATTGGGTTCTCTCACAGCATAAGACTGGCCGCCCCACTGAAGTGTCAACAGAAGACACACCATACAAGATATCAAGACCACAGTACCAAGAGCATCCAGTTGTGAAAGTTTATCCTTCCAAGCAAGCTTGGTCGAATCCCGATCAGGTACCTTAAGGCAAGAGACTATAATAGCCACTGCCACGCCGCCGAACGGCAAGTTGATATAAAAGCACCATCTCCAGGTTACATTCGAGGTGAATGCACCGCCAATCAGCGGTCCTACTATGGAAGCAATGCCAAAGATAGATCCGAATAGACCTTGGATCTGGGCGCGCTTCTCTAGAGGAACGGCATAGACAATGCACATGATCTGGGAACAATATCAGTTTCCTGAATTGGAGATTTAGCAACTGCAACTAGCTTACAGATCCAGAAAAGATACCAGCGGCACCAACTCCGGCGATTGCTCTTCCAGCAATAAAAGCTGCCGAGCTGGGCGCTGCTCCACAGACCGCAGATCCAATCTCAAAGAGCAGGACGCACGCTACCAGAACGGATTTGATAGGGTAGAATGCATAGATCTTTCCGAGTAACAGCTGGAAAGAACATGATGCCAATGTATATGCGCTTCCATACCAGCCGACATCCGACAGGGAATTGAATTCATCGGTTATTTGAGGGATGGCCTGCGAGAACTGAATTAGAACCTGGGCTCTCAGTGATATAAAAGTTAAGGATAAGACTATACCGTGGAGATGATTGTTCTGTCCAGAGCTACCAGGAAGATGCTCATCAAGACAGTAGTTATTAGAAGGATGGTCTTCACTGTGGACTGCTCCTGAGTGGAACTTTTGGGCTGGTTGGCATCGTTGGAAGCCATGCTGACTGGATTAAATGAAGCCACTTGTACCCTAAGACTTAGACTGGCATGATACTGGGAGACTGCTGTCTATTAAATATCAACCGTTCGCAAAGTCGGCGATGGCGATATAGATCCGTCGGCCAATCATGGGAGCGGTTCGGGAGTTAGTAAGGCCCGGTCGGGGGGTAGAAAACCCCGAGCTCACAAGAAACCGACAATTTCTTCCAACTGCATCTTTGCATTGCCCGAATTCCGATTCGAAGATTGTCGTTGACTTCTTTACTACACCCATGTCAACAAGGCTGCCTGCACCAGAGCAAGTCGATACGGCCAAACCCTCCCGGTTGAAGTCCTCCCGACCTCTCGCCTGCGTACCCTGCCAGCAGCGAAAGGTGAGATGTGACCGCAGATCACCCTGCACAAACTGCATCAAGAACAAGGCGCAATGTATGCCGGCCACACAGGCCCGTCGGCGAAAACGCTTTCCGGAGAGAGCCCTCTTGGATCGCCTCCGGAAGTATGAGTCCTTGCTCCGCCAGAACAATGTCAAATTCGCACCGCTTCATCGAGACCCCCTCGCTCCCGAAAGCAGTCATGATTCAGATCATGAACAACAAGATGCCAGTGACACACATTTGCCATATTCCGGGGTTCCATCGGAGCCTAAGAAGACATACGAGGCCAAGTACGTTGTCTGTCGATCTCTTTCGGCATCTTGTTCAGCTGAGCTAACTATCTCAGAAACATATGGCTCGCAATGAATTCAGGGGTTAGATAATTCTGTCTGGGTTATACTAGGACTCTCTGCTGACATTCCTGAACTAGCTTCGAGACAGCAGCAACGAGATGACAGTCAGAAAGGCTTGGGACCAAGGGTCTCACGATGACGACCACCTTCTATTTTGTAGAATGACGGCTATTGATATCTCTACTTTTCACCCAGAGCCTGTTCATATTTTTCGGCTATGGCAGGTCTACCTCGAAAATGTCGATCCTTTACTCAAGGTCACGCATACTCCAAGTCTTCAGGGGCGCATTATCGACGCCGCCGGCAACCTCTCGAACATCAACCCTGTACTCGAGGCGCTTATTTTCGGCATATACTGCATGGCTATACTAAGTCTATCCGTAGATGACTGTCAGAGCTTGTTTGGTTCGCCAAAAAAAGACCTTCTGTCCAAGTTCCAATTTGGTTGTCAGCAGGCTCTATCGAACTGCGGGTTCCTAAGGTCTAGTGATCGCGACGCTTTAACGGCATTCTACCTGTATCTGGTGAGTCACTCCGCCGATACTTTGATATGCACTAACACTTGTCCAGGTTTCATCCTTCTCTGATAGAAATACTCGGTCTCTCTCTTCTATGCTTGCCATTGCGATCCGCATAGCTCAACGCATGGGAATACATAACGAAGCGACTCTAGCTAAATGTACTGTTTTCGAGGCTGAAATGCGCCGGCGGCTATGGTGGTCGCTCGTGCTCTTTGACTCTCGCATTGGCGAGTTGACGGAATACAGTATCACCATGCTAGTTCCTACATGGGACTGCAGGGTCCCTCTCAATATCAGCGATTCGGACCTTCGAACAGAGATGAAAGAGCCTCCAGTAGCCCGGGGACAAGCCAGCGAGGCCATCTATGCCGTTGTACGCAGTGAACTTGGAGATTTTATCCGCCACGCACCATTCCATCTCGATTTCAATAACCCGGCATTGAAGCCCATTGCCAAGGATTTGCCAGGTGGAGGCGATATTGCCGCTCTGGAGAAGATAATCGAGAATAAATATCTCGAAGCTTGTGACCCCCAAAATCCACTTCATTTCATAACTATCCAGATGATGCGAGCCCACCTCGCCAGATACCACCTCGTCGAACACTATTGGAGATATTCTAATTCGTCTTCGCGGCCTAAAGAGTCGCAGCGCAATGCTGCTATGCCTCATGCCTTGAGCATGCTTGAGTGCGACACGAAGATCATGACGTCCCATCTGACCAAACGATTCCATTGGGCTTTGCATTCGAACTTCCCGTTCTTCGCATACATCTATATTCTTCAACGCCTGAAGGAACGCCCCATCAACCAACAAGCCGAACAGGCCTGGGAAGTAATGAGTGACAACTACGAGGCTCGATTCGGCTCCTTAGATGTAGTCGGCAATCCCCTCTTCCGAACTTTTATTCAAGTTGTGCTACCCGCCTGGGAAATCTTCGAGGCTGCTTTCAAGCGGCCTGGGGAAACACTGCCTCCACCAAGAATCGTGTCAGGTATCAGACAGAAGTTGACGGAGATGTCAGGAGACACAGAATCCTCCGGCACGGATCAACATAACTCTCTGATGACTGGGCTGAAGGATCTTTTCACGTCCGTGCCGATGGGCTCTACTGACTCCAGCCTATCGTATACCATGGATCACCAAGACAATTTGGGACCAATGGGATTGTTTCCAGATATGTCGGCGCAAGCTTGGCTGCCGGATACTATGGACCAGTTCAGCTGGGCTTCAGCCGAGTGGGCGTTGGGTTAGCGTGGTAGCGGAATATTTGCATCTATATATGTAACCACCCACGTTAGGCGACTGATTTGATCTTGTTCGGATTACATATATTTCACTGTCCGAATTAATGACAACGATGGTATCAACGACTGCAAGAACTTTTTGCAGAAATCAATGATTTTAGCTGAAAATAATCTGGATTGAGCTTCCATGAGAAGATTCTCCTCGACAATAGTGCAGTGGCAGCCATACTTGCCACGCAAATTTCTCACTACAGACTTCAACGGCCTACAACATCTCTACATAATACGCGTAAATCACTGACAATATTTCATCCTCACGACAAAAGACACTGACAAGCGATAGAAAGTTAGCTGGTGTTTTGTTTTCTACTACGGATTTACTCATCTTAGATTAGGCCTCAAAAGTGTCAATAAGCCTTACTCTTTCGGTTCTTTTTCTCGCCCATTAGATGAATAAACTCTACAAAGTTGATCTACCTCCGCCATTGAATAAACTGTACCGTGATGAAACATTTACTTAATATAGTTTATGCATGAAATCTTCCTATTGAAATCCGGAGCAATAATGCTCAACTCTAAACCGAAACCGCACGACTAGTACGGCATACTGTGTCAGAGGTTGGAGGGCCCCAAAAAGAAGACTTCCAAGCAATATTACACCCAGCGTAACTTTCTTTTGACACAGCTGAGAAGATCAGAGCTAGGATCTGCTCTTCAAGTGGTTGTTGCACTTTCTCCCCTATTGCCAAAAGATTTTGACACGGGCCTTTCGTGGTTCTGTGGCGGTTAGCAACCATGGGAACTGCGGATATCATATTCGGAAAGATGGAACGAGATGCGCCATCTTCCTCATGAAACAGATCGGCAGCAGGGAGTTGGGGCCTGGAGATGCGCTCGTGTCATGGTCGGGAATATAACTATGCTACCTCCTATATAAACTGTAAGGAGCGCTCGGGACATTCCGCCCGATGCGAAGCTGAGGACCTTCGGGTTTCTTTTTTAAGGACATGGAAGGTCTACTCCGACGTTGAACCTGTTAGTGAAGGGGTTATCAGGAAGCGAGTGTTTCAGGAGCTCAGATCATGGTAGCTCGAGGTCCATAGGGTGTTTCTCTCTGACTCGTGGGCGGGAGCTTGATGAAGCTTCGCAAACCATAATTGAAGACTCCTTTTCTGCGTGCCGCTCCAGGGGGTTGTATGGATGAAGGAAATCAGAGTTTACGGAGTAGTTGCATGTGAATTTTTGTCCTGCGTTATTGGGGACTTGGGGTAAGTTGACGGTTGTCGATCACCCCAAAAAAGGGGATAATAGGTGAGGAACCGACATCCTGGGTAACCCGAGATCTGCTCTTGAGATAGGGAGTAGTCGGGATAGAAGTCAGAACTGATTCGAAATTGGTCGCATGAGACAACTTAGTGCTTACCTCGTACACGGTAGTCCAGATTTACAGTTGATGAGGCCTGGGAGAATATGCTCGGGCGACATGGTGATTCCGCAGGTAAGGTGTTCCCATTTCTTCCGCCCATGACATCTCAACTGTAACGTAGTTAACATGAAACGCCGATTTGTCAAAATGTAGTCGATCGCCTATTTTTGCCATAGGGAAAGGTGTCTGGCCCTGCAGTCGGCTCCAGACTGGTCGGCAAACAACAACTGAGCCCTGGACGAATCGGGTAGCGACCGGCAGTGCTTGGCAAAGCGATCGGCGCAGGCCAGATGGATCCTCGATGAGTCTAGTCGCAAAACCCCTGCTGGCTTCCTTTCCCTTTAGATCCAGTAGAAGACGCCACCAGAATCCGAGCGCAGCCATACGGAGTATAGGTATGTGCCACGAAGGAACAATGGTGGGAGATTGTTCCCTCAAGGATCTCCTCCGAGTTCAATCGAACAATCTGGTAGTGAAAGCTGAAGTGCGTTTTTATATTTATAGAGAGACAGCCGAGCACCTGCAGTACACGGGATCTAATTGGTATGGGTCTTTCCGACCAGCTGCCATGTGAATGGGCTTACATGGTGATAATGCCGCGGAGAAGATGTCGATGATATCACCACGAAAACAAAGAAGCTGATCGACACGGAACATAGTACATCCTGATCTTCGCGGAACTGAGATTCAGGTGCTGTAGCCTGTAGGACTATTGCGTTGTCTTCCCATGGAAAGGGCGTCAATGAATCTGCCGACTATCGACGGCGATCAAACCGGTTCCGCCCAGCGTGCAGACTAGAGGACGTCAAACTCAAAAAGAACCCCGAGACGGCAGGATAAAAAAGCCCGAGATCCTTTGGAAGCATACTATTTGTTAAGAGGCACTTAGCGTCCTGTAGCCTTTCTGCAGGCGTCAGTGGGAGGGCGACGGCCGGGACGACGTACTCCCTCATTTGGATTCCAAATAAAGTCTGGGTGGGTAGTTTCCTGCATCTCTGATTTGTGATGGTGGACTCGGTACATCTGGGTTCTCCACCTTTCAAAGGAAGAATCGAGCATGACAATGGTAGACGGGGTGGCGATCAAGGGGGAAAACACAACGCCATTGAGAGACGGCTGAGGGACCAAGACTTTGGTTAGATGGTTGTCAGAACTCAGAAGTAGAAAATTGGTCGAACTTCGCGCGGGGTCAGGTTAACCCCTTTAAATTGAGCGTACTCCGTAGACCGAGTAGTGTGCACAACATGAATGCTACGGTAGAATGTGAATGCTCCGATTACTGCAAGGGCCAGGGGCAATCGGGGCTGTCTCACGTGGGGGTTTCTGCAGGCACGTGGTTCGCAGGATTAGGGAGTTATTCTTAGGAGAACCAAGGATGGGCTATTAATATTTTAATATGTAGGGGCCTGGAGGGTTTTGTCCAAGGAGAGACAGGAGAGACAGCAGAAGCATGAATCCTACCAGGTGGTGACTATCATACGGAAGTAATCATAAAAAAAGAAATGAAGGGCACCCCCTGAGATGGCGCCTGAGGCCACAAGCCAATCACCGGGGAGCCTGAGGCTGCCGACGACCTCTTACAGTCTCCAACTGAGTCCAAATGCTCCATCCGATGGAACCCTCAGCCCACCCAACCTTCCAGGAACCGCTTCGCTCTACGATCGATGGAACCATGGTTGTGTGCCTGTCGATGATTACTGTTATGGTCCAGGCTAATGTGACACTACCGGTTGCTATGACTTTGACACGAAATCTTAACCTGATCCGCCCGGCCGTCTCAGGATCCTGGATGGAGCCCCCTTGACTTCCTCGACCGCATGGTCATAGCCAAATGGATACTTGCCTTTTGGGCGGTGTTGCGCGCCCTCAACTTTCCTGCTCCACCCCTACGAATGAGATTGCTTTCTCGACGCTTGACCTGTGTACGCACTCCTCGCGGATCTCTTCTCTCTTTGTGTCCCCGCCGCACTTTGCCCTGAGAGCCTGGCCAATGCGCTGCTCGAACCCTGCCTGCCCGGGGAGCAATTTGAATTTCTCTTCTTCCCCCTTGATCTAATTCTGGCTCCGCTCGCATTATTTCATTTTTCAACCCCCAGTTGGTTTGATGTAATTATCACTAATAGTGCCTGATGGATCTTTAGGCTCGCACGGACGGATCCTTAGACCCCCGATCAATCCCTCGACAACCTGTCTGAACACATCGTTAAAAGGAGCTCGGGTGCCCAATTCCAATCCGTGCGAGCTCAATTGTTTTCTTTCCCGAATTTTTGCAGACGCCGACTTCGTCCAACACATCCCTCTTCTGCCTTCTCCTCTCGAGACGTCGATTCGAAAACCTCACCCTCCCCGTCTCGCCGACTTCCCTTCACCGCAAATCAGGGGAGGCCGAGAACTCCGACAGTCGACCGCCAATTGATTCTGTAACGTACGGGGTTTACACTGTGGGGAGGCAAGACTCATTTTCGGGGTTCAGGGTGCAAAAGCTTCTGAAACCACGGAACCGGCCGAAGATTATCAAGCTATACCGAAAGTATCTTTTATAAGGTTTGCTATTTGACGTGAAATAGCCGGGTCCTGGCGGCATTTAGAGCAGAGCACCTGGAATCAAAGAAAAACAACCTTTACAGCAATTGAGAGGTCCGGATTCCTGTCAATTCCAATGATGCCTGCGCAGAATTTGGATATAACTATGAGGACGTCGAGTGCGCATGGTGCGGAGGGTGGAATGCACCTCACAAATGCCAGCCAGGAGGATTTACGGCGTGAAAAGGCATCGAAGGCTCAGAAGATTTTGGGCACAGCCGACCGTTCCTTCCACCAAGATCACCAGAAATGGGAAGAGAAGAAGAAAGGGCACCGACCTAGCTTCATGAAATCTTCAGAAGCGAAATCGAAAAAAGGCGGCAGTTTTGTTCCTTTCCCAGCATCGGTCTCCGAAAACACACTCCCACCTCCGCACCTTCGGGTGCGAGCATCGTCTCCCCTTTTGGGTCAAGAGTACCGCTCGCAAGATGAGCCGCCACCATCGCTGCCCAAGACGTCAAAGAAAGTCCATCACTCTGGCTCTGCCTCCGCCTTGTATTCTTATTTCACCTCTCGAGATTCCTCCGCCGACCAAAGCACGGATGGCGGAAACTCCACGAAAGAGTTCAGTTTTCCTGGAATTGGGAACTCGGACTCGCAGCACAATAACGGTAGCGGCGCAGGGCTCAAGCAGCCGGCAGGATTCATGAAAGAATCGAAACGGAAAATGCGTCCGCCTAGAATTGACCTTTCGCTATTGTTCCCTAAGCCGCGGGCCACTGCTGCGCCTCTTCTTTCACCTCAGCGCATGGTCAATTCCCCTTCAGCCATCTCGATGGCCTCGGAATACTCGGCCCCCAACCCAAAGAAGCCAGATAACCATGCATCTGGCAAGAAACTTACAAAGACACCGCCCCCTTCGAGACGCTCGGGTCGGAGGCCCAGTGGCCTTGAATCGATCAGTGATGCTGGCGAATCTACGACGTCGCATGAAGTTCCAACATCTAACTGGACGGACCCTTCGCTCGAACGAGCTGTGGGCACCAGTGAGATAGATTTGGCATTGGAGAAATACAGTGGCCTACAACAGCCTTCGCGACCTGCTCCGAGGACCAGATCGGACCGAACACGCTCGCAAAATTTGAGTCGGGATCAGTCGCACAGTAACGATGCGCAACCCTCCAGCGGCTCCTTGCAAAAGGTTCCATCCAACGCATCCACGGGGGGATGGAGCAAAGAGACGTATCTCTCGCCAAAAACTTGTGCCCACCCTAGACCCAGCCGCGTCACTCGACGGAACGACATGCCGGAAAAATTTCCCATCCCTGAGAACCAAACGATGTCAAAGAAGAGCAGCAAAAACACATTGAAGAACTCCGACCTCAACAATCTCAGTGTTCTATGTCTTTCGTCGTCGGAAGATGAGGATGAGGATGAGGATGAGGAAGAACTGACCGGAATTCAACTGACTGGGCACAAGGGCGCGCGAGATAGCGTGACCACATACGGTGACTCCGACGCCGAAATTTGCACAGCATCTGCTGCGCACACCACAAGAGGCACGTTAAGGCGAGTTGAAAGGCCAATCTCGACCAGCAGCCGTGGATCGCGTTCTCTTCAGCGCCAGTCCTCCGTCCGTCGCAATCCGTCCATGTCGTCGGCCGGGCGGTCATCCGTTGGGACACGCAAGAGTCAATCTCGTCGATCCAGCGGAATTCCCACCATCTCCGAACCCGAATTCTACCACAGCGATCCGATCTTCAGCCAGAAGCGAAACCCCAGTCTTTCTCGGAAAGAAATTGATCGACGAAGCCGGATCATGACCGTGACTAGACAGGAAGAAACCCTTCTGGAAGCAATGAGACAACGCCAG
This sequence comes from Aspergillus melleus, assembly GCF_016097325.1. Classification (NCBI taxonomy): domain Eukaryota; kingdom Fungi; phylum Ascomycota; class Eurotiomycetes; order Eurotiales; family Aspergillaceae; genus Aspergillus; species Aspergillus melleus. Next base: position 830,378 of record NW_025763378.1, read on the forward strand.
GGAAAAATCACACCCAGTCTGTTTCACGAAGCTCGATTCAATGGACAGGAACCCGATAGAAACTCCATGTTGTCGGTAGCTCCTTCGCGGGATTCATTTTACGGATCTGGCATGTCTTTTTTACGCCTAAGCCCCAGCTTCCCGCCTAATCAAGCGCGACCGGACCAAACTGGCAGCAACTTTGACAAAGATAGTCATGGCGCGCCTTCTGATATCGACCAGAGGACCATCTACTCGGGCGTTTCTCCTCGGGCGAGCTTGGTGTATTCAGAGAGCCTGCCGTCCCCGTCCACGAGTGCCGCTTCTCCCATGACGCCGACTCTCCCTATCCATCGATTTTCTCCGCTTCCATCGCAAAAGCCACCTCCACGCGGTCCTCCTCCCCCTGTTCCCCAGAGCCAAAGGCGACACTCGCGGCGACGCACCGACAGCAGCGAGGCAATCGTCTTGGACGAGCCGGATAACTCCAAGGAGAAAACCGAGTTCCCTCTCTGGGCCGTGGGATGGAATAACGAAGGTGCCAGCCTGACGGCCGTGCATTAAATGACGAAACACAAAGCAAGGCACGCAGGTCACCTGCTCAAGCACGATCCTCTACATTTATTCTACCAACCATCTGGTCATGGACACTCACTAATGTCTCTCTCTCTCTCTCTCTCTCTCTCTCTCCCTCTCTTTTCTTTGGACTCATTCCTTCCAGCGCGCTTATCATGTATTCGATGTGATTGCATACGTTATTTTTACCTTCTGTATAGACTATACACTGCCGGGCTTCCCAGCCACATTTCCTATCTTGTATTTTATTTTGGGTTATAGCGACTTGTATATAGACAACCGACAAGCGGGGAATATGAGAATCATCTCACCATGATGCTTCCCCAAATTGCCGTGGATAATCATTGCTATTCCTGAATTCAGGTTAATGAGCGATATTTATTGTTACACCTCGACGCTGCTACCAGGGCAGTCCATCGTTAAATGACGCTGCCTAGGTCATGTACGACCGAGGAGATCCTGGTCGGTGCTACTACCCATGAGCACCTTACATGAGCTACCTGTAGGATTTCCCAGCTGCGCCCCGTTGGGCTACCGTGGCTTGCCAAGCTGCAGACGAGGAAGCATTGCTGGCTCAAGGGATAGCGAATGAGACTCACGGGGAGCTGACGTCAGGTTGCTTCTGGAAGGGGATGGGATGGCATGGTTCGTCGACGACAGTTCAGCAGGAGGGAAGTTAAAGAGGAAACATGAACAAAGGCTGGGCGGCCAGACTCTCTTGGGCGCGATCCACACCGCCCCTCGCCAGCCAAACAAGCGCCGGCGTCAATTTCCCGTCCAAAAACTACCCCGGACGGCCTCGTCGAGTTCCCCTAGTCAAAGCAAGCCTTTTTGCCACTCGCTCCTCTTCACGCCTTGCCGGCTCACGAGTTCCCTTCCCCTGGCACCTTTATTCAGCGTGCTCTTGGGATCTGATTACCTCCTATTTTTACTTCGTCTCCATCCACGTTCCCCTCGAGCAGGCCTGCTTTGCGTTTGCTGGCGAAGTAACGACAGCGTCTGGCTCCCCATCTACCTAGTGCGAGGAGTTTCCCCTCCTCACGATCAGCACGCGCACAAATCGAATGCAACATCCTCGGCACACTAATCCCAATTCCCTGTCACTTTACGACCGAGCGCGCCCGTCCGGGGATTTTTCTTATATAAATCGGCTGCCCTGATCACCCGGGCACGTTCTCGTGTTAGGCGGCATCGACGGAGCAACGTCACCATCAACAATGGGGGGAACCGCAAAACAACCTGCCTCAGGGCCGGGGGCTATGTTGAGGCAATCATCCTGGATTTTGGTAGGACTCTTCTGTGATCCGACCGGATTGCTTTCGTCGTGTTCTCTTTTCGCTAACTCTCGGTCGGTTGATGTAGTTGACGGCGCAGTACACGGCTTTTGTGTTGGTAAGGAGGATCAAGCTTTCTTGTCCTCGGGGTTGACGATCGCTAACGCCTGTTATCCATTCAGCTCCTGCATTATTCTAGGGTGATGCCTCCGACCAACGGGAAACGATACATCGCGTCTACGGCCGTCTTCTTCAATGAAGTCATCAAACTCGCGATTTCCCTGACCATCGCGCTCTACGAAGTGTCAAAATCGGCGCCTCCAACCGTTCCCGCTACATCGCTCCTCTCCTCTCTCACGGCTGCCGTGTTCTCCGGGGACAGCTGGAAGCTCGCGATCCCTGCCGGCCTGTACACCCTCTCCAATTCGTTGCAATATGTTGCTCTCTCCAATCTGCAAGCTGCGACTTTCCAAGTAACATACCAGCTGAAGCTCGTCGTGACAGCTGTCTGTGGGCTCATTTTGTTCAAGCGGACTGTTCCTCTTCGCAAGTGGGGCTTGCTGCTGCTCCTACTCGTGGGTATTGCGCTCGTCCAGATGCCCGACGGTACCTCCGAAGAGGCCGCCTTGGAAGATAAGACGACACACCCTGCCTTCCCGCGGTCTTTGGAAGAATGGAAGGCCGTAAAGCTCGACCGCCCGAATTTGCACAAACGCTCTGCGACCTACGAAGGCATCGAAGAGGATATCTTGACTGCGTTCCCGCGCATGAATGGGACGATTGGTCTTCTTGCGGCAGTCGGTGCATGCATTGCCTCCGGCCTTGCCAGCATCTATTTCGAGAAGGTGATTAAAGACAGTGCCAAGACAACGTCAGTCTGGGTTCGCAATGTACAGCTGGCCGTCTATTCTGTCTTCCCTGCGCTTTTCATCGGCGTGATCTTTTTGGATGGTGAGACAATTGCGGCGAATGGGTTTTTCGAGGGTTATAACTGGGCAGTGTGGTCCACCATCCTCGTTCAAGCTGTTGGAGGCATCACGTCATCTTTCTATCTTGGGTCTTCTTATAGAGACACCAAGAATGTGGCTACAGCTACAAGCATCGCGCTTAGCACGTTGGGAAGCATTTGGCTATTTGAATTTGAGCCTACCGGTAATGTATGTTGAATTACTCTTCTGTTAACTACTGTTCAGTTGATGTTGCAAGGACTGACATTCTTTCTAGTTTCTTCTCGGAACGTTTGCGGTGCTCGTGGCTACTTATCTTTGCGAGGACTCAAGCTTGGGACTCGGCCAGGCCACACGTCAAACCTCTCGCCCTCCGCCAATTCGCATCGACAGTTACGAGAAGGATTCGAGAAGTGACGAGGTCTCGCCGGTGTCATCACCTCCCAACGAGATCTCCATCAAACTCCCGGGTACCCCCTTCCTGTCGGATGCAGGCTTGTCCACATCCCGACCTACGTCCCCAGGACACCCCAGGCTCAACTCCGCTCGTACTGCGAGCGGTGGCGGTGGCTATTTCGATAAGCATTGACGAGATCTGTGAATACGACGATTCTGATACGACTCCACACTTACCGTGTGCACCGGATACGGTGTGCTGTACCATGTCTCTTGGGAAGTACATATGGATAGAAGCGAAACCTTTCCTTTTTTGACTCTATATGCAGCGATTTTGTAATTTTATCAGGTTTTTCTACATTGCATTTTGACCGACAGCATTTTCATTTTATGCACGCTACTAAAGCATTTTCAGTCTTCATACCTACCCTCATGAGCAATCGTTCAGTAAATCGTACGCAGACGAGTCTTTGTCTACTAAGCTATGTTTGTATACACTTGAAAGGTCTTACCTTCTACGGTCTTCTACGGTCAAAGTCCTCGTCCCCTTGAAGAGGCCATATCGTCCACGTGCTTTGGCAGGTGACCTACCCGCGCCCAAGCTCCTCTTGATGAAGCACTTCACCCCATTCCATTCTCATCCAAGATCTTCTGGCTCAGTACCATATCAACTCTAAATTAGCAATGCGGCAGAAGGGCCATCAAAAATTTCCTCCTTATCACACCCAACCCTCCACAAGACGAGGATTTGATGCCTCCTCTCCATTCTCCCGATTGAACGCCGGCACGGTCATCGATCAGCGGCTAATCGATGGGGCCCAAAGTTCACCACAAGCGATTGCAACGTATCGAAATGCTCCAAGAGCCTATGTGTCTGAAACCAGGGCTCCTGATGATGAATTACAATATGATGCATTTGGTAAGCACAATTAGAGCCGAGTGCGTCTTGTTTCAGGGTCTTGTCTAATTTCAATTGGATTAGACTTAGAGCTACTTGCACTATCCGACGAGTCCGTGAAGAATCGACAAGGTGCAGTACATAATGCGGGATACGGACCTGCACATGAGTTGGACTCCAGAGATAGTTCAAATCAGATCTCGCGCTTCTTTCCCGGTAGGTTTATGGTCGGTACAATAAGACAGCGCACCATTTCGTTCTGAAAACTGGTTGTTATAAAAAGCTAATTAGTTAGCAACAGGCTCCCAAAGTTCGCTCCACCACAGCTTGGGTTCTGGATCTTCGAGTAATGATCACCGATCACCACCTAGCCCGTTCACTAGCTTCCACAATATGAGGGCAACGTCAGTAAACAATGGAGCCAGAGCCGACATTCCAAAACATGATGCCGAATCTCAGCAAGCTGGGGAGCAGCAGTCCAGAAGCGCTTATGATACTACACTGCATTCCCCAAATAAGTTGACCTCATTTCAAAACATCCCCATGTCAATTAGAGGAATCGTCCTTGTGTCAGTTCGTGAGTTGCCAGATAATTATCGATCGATATTTCACTTCCCGGTCTTCAACGCCGTCCAGTCAAAGTCGTTCCGCTCTGTCTACAAAACCGGCGATAACATAGTTCTTGCGGCACCGACGGGAAGCGGCAAAACTGTCATCATGGAGCTGGCAATCTGCCGCTTGCTTGCCAATCTGAAAGATGAACGTTTCAAAGTCGTCTATCAAGCCCCTACTAAATCTTTGTGCTCCGAAAGGTTTCGCGACTGGAACAGGAAGTTCCAAACTTTGGGACTCCAATGTGCTGAGTTAACCGGTGATACAGATCACACTCAGATGAGAAATGTTCAGAACAGTCAGATAATCATCACTACCCCGGAGAAGTGGGACAGCATGACACGTAAATGGAAAGACCACACCCGACTGATGCAGCTAGTCAAGCTGTTTCTAATCGATGAGGTCCACATTCTGAAAGAGACGCGTGGGGCGACATTAGAGGCCGTTGTATCTCGAATGAAAGCTATTGGATCCAATGTCCGCTTTGTTGCTCTGAGTGCGACCATCCCAAACTCCGAGGATGTCGCGACGTGGCTAGGCAAAGATGCCATGAACCAGCACGTGCCAGCACATCGTGAGCATTTTGGCGAGGAGTTCCGTCCGGTCAAACTTCAGAAATTCGTCTATGGGTATCAATCGCATGGCAATGACTTTGCATTCGATAAAATCTGCAGTTCAAAACTACCCGACATTATCGCTGCTCATTCGTGCAGGAAACCAATTATGATTTTTTGTTGCACCAGAAATTCAACTGTAGCCACTGCAAAAGAGCTTGTTCGGCTGTGGTCTACGTCCAATCCTCCTGCAAGGCTTTGGAAAGGCCCCAATGAACGCATGGAGGCTCATAATGTCGACTTGAAAGGCACGCTTGTTGCCGGGGTCGCCTTTCATCATGCTGGACTTGATCCTGCGGACCGACATACGGTTGAAACTGGCTTTTTGGAGGGACAGGTTAACATCATTTGCTGCACCTCGACACTTGCAGTGGGTGTGAACCTTCCATGTCATTTGGTGATAGTCAAAAACACCGTGGGATGGCAAGATGGTGGCTGTCGGGAATATTCCGACCTTGAGATCATGCAAATGCTTGGCCGTGCTGGTCGGCCTCAATTTGACGACAGCTCTACAGCCGTAATTCTGACTAGAAAGGAGCGCGTCAATTACTATGAAAGACTCTGTTCTGGGTCTGAGAGCCTTGAGAGCTGCTTGCACTTGAATTTGATTGACCATTTGAATGCTGAAATCGGGCTAGGGAATGTTACAGATATCGAGTCGGCCATTAAATGGCTTGCTGGAACTTTCTTGTTTGTGAGGCTGAGAAGAAACCCAACACATTATCACCTTAAGGAAGGTGCCAATAGAGACGATGAGGATGAGATGCTTCGACAAATCTGCGAGAAAGACATCAATCTTTTGAGGGAGTGTGGCTTGATCGCTCCGGAGCAGCTGCGATCCACACAATACGGAGATGCAATGGCCCGGTATTATGTTCGTTTCGAAACGATGAAGACGTTTCTGTCCTTGAAGCCGCGGGCTACCATCTCACAGATTGTAGGCATACACCGATTGGCATCATTTGGCGTGGGCTAATAATAAACAGTTCTCTGTGGTTGTCCAGGCAGAGGAGTTCCGTGAAGTTCGTCTCAAATCCGGGGAAAAGTCGCTGTACAAAGAGCTCAACCGTGCGAATGGTATTCGCTTCCCAGTTAAAGTGGATATAGCCCTTCCAGCCCATAAAGTCTCGCTCCTCATTCAAGCCGAACTAGGTGCCGTGGACATCCCGGACGGTGAGCAATTCCAAAAGCACAAGTTCAGCTTCCAACAGGACAAGAGTTTCGTTTTCTCACATGTCAATCGACTCATTCGTTGTATCATCGACTGCCAAATCGCTCTTGCAGACTCGGTTGCTGTTCGCCATGCTTTAGACCTCGCAAGGAGTTTTGGGGCCAAGGTGTGGGATTACTCCGCGCTCCAGATGAAACAGATCGACCAGATCGGCATCGTGGCTGTTAGGAAATTATCAGCTGCTGGGATCACCAGCCTTGAGGCATTAGAGCTCACAGAAGCCCATCGAATCGATATGATCTTGAGCAAGAACCCACCGTTCGGAATGAAAGTGCTCAGTCGTGTTGCGGACTTCCCGAAGCTTCTGGTGTCTGTTAGGAAGACAGGCAGAGTATATAGACCAGCCCATCAGTTAAGGTTTTATTAATATCTCTATAGGATGTCAAGCCAGGGTGTCCGATCAGAATCCGATTCACAGCTGACATAGCGTTCATGAATGAAAAGTGTCCGATCTATTTTCAGAGACGTCCAATCTATGTCTGCTTCCTAGCGGAAACATCTGGTGGCCACCTGATTGACTTCAGGCGGATCAGGTCCGAGCCCCTCCTCGTCTTTGCAGTTGTTTATTGACCGAAGTAGTGCAAGTAAACTACAAAGCAACCACGGAATTACGCTCAGTGCAGAGATCAAGGATCGAGATCAGTCGATCAAATGCCACGTCATGTGTGATGATATCGGTGCGTACTATAGCCTCAGCCTAGACCCTGTACTGATTCCCCGAAGTTGGAACTTTGAGGTCTGCAGAGATACAAACAGATCTGCCACAAGCCCTGTTTCCGACCCGTTCGACTGTAGAGACACCAGCCACTAATCAGAATCGCTTGAATACATCCCTTCCACATATCAATGGATCCCAAACCAGATTGAGCTCAGCCCCAAAGACGGATACTTTTGACAGTGATGACCAGCTGTTTAATGACTTCCTTGAGACAGGTACGCTCACACTTCGTTCCAAACCAAGCGAAGTTACCATTCTAAACAAAACACATAAATCAATTAGCAGATTGCATTCGGCCCAGTAAATATACTACATTAGGGCATAAAGAACAAGCATCTGTTGAAAGCGCTCCTACTGACAATTTCTTGCCTTTGAACGAAATCACAGAACCAGTCCGTCTGGAGAATGGCAAATGGGCATGCAACCACAAATGTAGAGACAAAACTGCGTGAGGGACAAATCCACTGAAGAGCCAGAAAACGAACTGACCGAGGACAGATGCAAACACTTCTGCTGCCGAGATGGATTGGACAAGCCCCCCAAAGGAAGCAAGAAACAACACTGCCCCGGGACCCAAAAGCAAGAGAAGCTCAGCCAGCTTACTCTCTCAGCCAGCGTCACAAAGAGACCAGTACAGCATGAACCGCTGAAAGCCGAGAAAAAGAATTATCTGTTCCCCTCTGGCCCGCAGCCGAGTTCTGCCAGCACTTCCTTGCCTCCCAGTCATTCTCCGGGAAATCCTCGCATCATCGATTTGAGATCTTCAAGTGACTACGGCGATGACAGCTTTGACGACCTGCCTTCGCCATCCGCTCTGCTCCTGGGGAAATCAACGAAAGCGCCATTCCTCGGCACTGACAAGCCCATCGAAGCACCCAACATGGAGGATTTATTTAAAGGAGACGACTGGCTCTTCGCTGATGAGCCACTCCATCTGACCCAGACCGCAGCTGATGATTGCTCTCCATATCACAACGAGGTCGTTGGCCAAGGATTAGACAGGGACAGTATACCTTCTCAGAAGAAAGAGGTGTCTGCAAACAACCCAAACGAGTCACAAGTCAGTCTGAGGATCAAAAGCTCTTCTCCTGAGGATGATACCTCAGTCAATCCAATCTTCAATTCCCCTTCCTTAAGCCCTGACTGCCCAAAAGGGATGGGAACAGCTACGAAAAGAAAATTGTCGCAGATAGCACCAAATCACCAAGAATACGACCACAGAGAGCCAAAGCAAAGACTGACAGAGAAACGAGTGAGCACTCAAGATCGACCCTCTGCAGCACCAGGTACATCGACAATGCCGCCCGACTGGGATGATATCGACCCTGCGCTGTTGGATGAGTTCAAGGATATTATCAACTTTTTCTGAAGATCACAGTGTCTCAAATTGAATGAAAATGAATGGTTTGATTGCATGTACTTATGTGAAGACACAGAAAAGAAATCAGTCTCTTTGTTGTGGATGCATAGCACAGAATGGGTCAAAAATGATTTTTGGGACAGTCCTGTCCCAAAAGTCCCTGCTAACAACCACGCACTGCCAACCATGTTTTCCTTCGCTCACCAGACATCATGAACCAGAACTAGGGATCAGCGAGTGTAGTACAAGCTAGGCCTGAGAATAGGCAGACTCCGCTAGGCTCCATGACTGCAATCTGTAATCCATAAGGAAGAAGCCGTAGTGCATCCCTCAGAGGAGAGAGAGAGCTTGTTAAGTTCTGTTGATAGAGTCGATACCGGAGGCTCGCAGCATAACTGTAAGGTGATCTGAACTTCCCATTAATTTTCTTTTTCCTTCTGAACGCCACTCTATTTATCTCTTTCTCTGACGTTCACCTTCTCTCACCTCCATTCCTTCGTTCTTGTTCTCATCGTCCTTCGTTACGCTCTTCCCGCACCATTTCCCGAACTTCCTCCTTTGCATAGTTCGTCTGCAAAGACTGTCCAGCACGTCAGTTCACATACAAGTCTGTGCTTTCTTTTCCCTGGATCTTCCGTCCTTAGGACATCACTCGGTGGGTTGATCGTGGTCTCTGGGTCACCCTCAACCGACCACTGTAACAGATCTCTTATCGTCTTCTTTCCTTCTCTTTCAACCGCTCCCTTTCTCCTCCTTTTTGCTATCTCCATCTTGAATCTGTCTATCACAAGTAAGTCTCCTGCTTCATTCAAGATATGTCATGTACATGGAATGGAAAATTACATGCGATGTCACTCCTGCAAAGTGACGTTGTTCTAGATGGTCCATCTCGATATGTACTGACGGTCGGCCTGCTGAAATTCTTCACGCGTCCTCCTCACACAGCATGACCACCACGACTGATCCCAACCACTATCACTCTTCGCGTCCGCGTCTTGAAGGTACTAACGCGTGTTTCTCATCAGGTTGAGCATTTGTGAATTCCCACAATGGGTCGACTGAATTACTCTGCGGTATGATTGAGCTCCCCGGGATCTCTCTCATGAAGCCAACTCATGCTAATCACTCCATCATCGATTATAGAGAAGAATCTCCGGGGTCAAGGCAGCCCAGGTCATCTCCAAGGATCTTGTAAGTTTTGACTTCCTCTTCCATCAACCAGCCATAAGGTCAGGAAAGGTCTGACTGTCTGCAGAAAAAACGGATTCCCCCAGCAATAAACTCCAAGGCCGCGGGCCGAGACCCAACCCTAGAAATCGACGTTTCTAACAAGAGCATTTCCGATGAGGGGTTTGCACAGTTCATCGATGACCTGATCGAGTGCATCAAGTACCGTGATGACGACCACTTGGCAGGTCTAGCCCGGGTCGTTGAGCTCCATGTATCGGGCAACGAACTCACCGCGCAGTCCCTGGTGAAGCTAGGCCAAGTGGTGGCTCTCTCGAAGGGCGATCTGCAGGAACTCGATATCTCGACTAATAACATCGAGGTGAAGACCCCCGAGGAGAAGCAGATCTGGTCCGAGTTTCTCTCCTCCTTCAAAGACTGTTACATGCTCAAGAAGTTCGACCTGGGAGGCAATCCGCTGGGTGCTGCGGGGGTGGAGATCCTGGCCCGCGTCTATATCAAGAGCGATCTGGACTTTCTGGAGGTTGATGCCGAGGACATGATTGGAGAAGCTGCGGACGAGATTGAGGTTCTGGCAAAGAACATAACCGCCCTCAAGGTTAAATCGGATGAGAATGAGTCGCCCAAGCCGTCTGGCCAGAAGAAGTCGCCGAATAAGGGGAAGAGTGCCAAACAGAGTGGTAAGTCCCGTCGCAAAGATGAGGCTCATTCTGCTGATGCTCAACTCGTCGAAGGTGCCTCTAGCAGCAGCGCGACCTTGCCCACAGAGAAAGTCCAAGCCAAGCTCAAGCACTTCGCATGCACCAGAGGCCTTCGGTCCATTCCGTACCTCATCGTCTCTGATATCCCCATGACCTCGGGCAGTGCCGTCCACCTCGCCAGCATGCTCGAGGTGCAGCGCACCCCGGAGCAACTTCTCGAATTTCTCCCCAAGGGCAAGACGCTGACTCTCCCTGAAGAGGCGCAGGTTTGCAAGGGCATCATCTGGCAGCCTTGCTACAACCTTGCCGACTACGCATGCAATCTTCTGAGAATTTCCGAGCGTATCCACGATCTGAAGGATATACCAGACCCAGAGGAGGCCGATGACGAGGCCGACGAGGACTGTGACGATACCCTGGGTCAAAGCAGCTCCGATCAGCCCGTGACCCGGAAGATGGGCACGCTCGAGATGCGGAAGATGCAGAGCAAGAAGTACGTTGAGTTCACGCGTCTCAACAAGAGACTTCGCATGGAAGCCCTGAAGAACGAAGGCGTGAAGAGCTTCGAGATTTGGATCACCGCGTTGCGGATGATGCTCGTGTCACGGGCCCTGTTGCTGGAGGACAGAGATCGCACATCCGACACCCCGGTCGAGGATGACGAAGAAATCGACCAGCCCGTCGAGCTCGAAGATCTTGAAGAGCCAGAGCCTAAGCCCGTTCAGGAAATCATCAGCGATCCGTCCGAGGATGAACGCGTCGAGCAGCTGCGCAACCTCCCCCATCGGCCTCCCATGCCCATGACCTCTCATGGCCCTTTCTACCCGGGAACCGATGAGTTCTTCGCCAACTTCCCTGCGCTAAGCCCCGTTCCGACTATTCACGTTGAGGAGGTCGTTGCGGAGGACGAAAACGACGAAAGCGAAGCCAGCAACGAAGTGGAGAGCCCATCGACCAAAGACGCCCTCTCGTCCGCAGCCAGCCCTCCTCATCGCTCTGGAAAAGCGAACACTCGCGTTCTCGCCACCCGCGAGCCGGAAAAGTCTGGATGGCGGTACGGTCTGCCTCTGAGGCTGTGGCGCCGAATCATCGCAGACGCGGTCGGAGCGAACCAAGTGTTGGACGACGAGCAGCAGGAACAGATCTTGCGTTATGCATCGAACTGGGAGGCCGTGAGGTACGAGATGACCATCACCGGGGCGGAAGATCACCAGCAGATCTGGAAGTTCCTGGAAACTGTCCACTGCTTCACTTACAGTCGTCAGTAAGCGGAAGAGGACAAGGCACAGTGGCCATGGAGACACGTCGACAGTTTATGATTTACAAATTGAGCGACCCTCTCATCTGTTATGTGGAGATCATGATCACAGGGAAATTCGAAAATTGAAAAACCAAAAGAGAACAAAAAGTCACGATTGTTAATGAAAAGGGCATGGCAGTTAATGAAAGGGAGATGTGACAAGATTACTAGGCTTGGACGGTAAAGACCTGTTAATTGTCATGTAGCGGACTCGAGTCGAATTTAGACAGAGCCAGATCTACCCAGATAGTTGAATGAAGCCAATCTTTCGTCTCCTATACTCATCCAAGATGTTGCTGTAGTGAGAGAAGCGCCAAACCAGCGGATGTCTGCAGACACCTTAAGCAGCGTGGGGTCACGGGACCTGATCGTTCCCCACTCGAATATCATTTCCTTGACTCCGTAGTTACACTTCCCCTCGTCAACTTATCTACTTTCTACGCAGCGTCCACTTGTTCTCCTAGACTTTCGTTTCGCACAATATAGACCAGATATACATAGACCGCAAACACCCACCATGCTACGCACCAGAAGAACCAACACCGCGCCGTTAGAAGACACATCCACGGCGCCATCGACCTTCAACGACGGACTTCCGCTTCCGAAACTCATCGCTTTCGATCTCGACTACACGCTCTGGCCCTTCTGGGTGGACACGCACGTCAGCGCGCCAGTCAAGCCACGCGACAACAACTCGCGCTGTACAGATCGGTATGCACATACATCCACCGCCTCCGTTGCCCTTCTTCTAAACCTCCAAAACTAAACTCAATACCAAATCCAGCTGGAACGAATCCTTCGCCTTCTACCCCGCCGTCTCCTCAATTGTCCACGCCTGCAAAACCCACTCAATCCCACTCGCGCTCGCCTCGCGCACCCACACGCCCGATCTCGCCCGGGACATGCTCAAAGCCCTCCACATAATCCCCACGTTCACGGACAACCCCGCCGCCGCGAAGAACAAATCGATCCGCGCGCTCGATTACTTCGACTACATCCAGATCTTCCCGGCGAACAAGACGCAGCATTTCTCGCGAATCCAGCAGGCCAGCGGGGTGCGGTACGAGGAGATGTTGTTTTTCGATGACGAGGCGCGGAATCGGAATGTTGAGACGGAGCTGGGCGTGACGTTTTGCTTGGTGAGGGATGGGATGACGAGGGAGGAGGTTGATCGGGGGGTGTGGGCGTGGCGGAAGAGGAATGGGGTGAAGAGGGAGAGGAGAGAGGATGGCGATGAGGGGGAGAATTAGTTGATTCCTAGGGCAGATTCTGGAGGTGCAGTTATGTACCTGGATATTGGCGCATGGCTGGCTTGGGTGGGTTGGATTGGATCGAGATTACGACTTGTTTTGCTTAGACTTTGATACACAATGAGAGATACCCGGATGGAAGGATGGCTGGAATGATAGACATGATAAGACATTGAAAGAACTTACTGCCTGCTATAAAATATACCTAAACTAGAAAACATTAATTTAACATAAACCTAACACCTATAACTATAGATCCAACTCCGCACTCCGCCATGCTGGCTGGCCCAAGCTCCTCCGTTCAACCTTTCCGCAACCTAAACTTCCTCCAAATCTACCACCAGCAAAACAACAACAACACCACCATCAACACAACCCCTCTACCAACCAACCAACCTCCTCCCAAAAGAAACCCCTCCAAGACACACACAGGGGAGAGAGAGAAAGAAAGAAACACGAAAATGGACCCCCCGCGAAAACCAATCCCAACAACAACACACCTAAAACCACCCCCTCACCACACGCCGCGCCCAACCTCCACAACAACACCAAGCTCATCCATACCACCACGCGCCCCCGTAACCGCGCACCCCAGCTCTACAATTGCCGAATCCTCCATATTCCAAGGCACGCACCCGATCTCGATCGGCGCGGGGACAGTCATCCACCCGCGAACGCGAATCTACTCGTTCCACGGACCCGTCATCATCGAAGAACGGTGCATTATTGGCGAGAAGAGCGTTTTGGGGACGCCGCCCACCAACATCACCAGTCACAGCTCCTCGGGGACTACGGGATCAGGAATTGGGGCTAGTGAAGACAGCAGTGGTATACCGATCACACTCTCAGCAAACGTAACGCTCGGACCCGGCGTGACGGTGCACGCGGGCACGCGGCTACAAACAGGGGTATTAGTGGAAGCGCTGGCGACGATCCATCGACGGGTGACGATCGGGGCGCATTCAAAGGTGTGTGCGGGCTGCGACGTATCTGAGAACACGGTGCTGAAGGAATGGATGGTTGTTTGGGGGTCGGCGGGGACGGGGCAGCGACGGAGAGTTCGGGCGAAGGGGAAGATGAGTTCGGTGACGGCGGCGGCGCAGGGAATACAGGCTCTTGAGGCCGGGGTGATTGAGGAGGCCAGGTTGATGGTGTTGGATAAGGAGAGAGAGGCGTTGGCGAGGTTGATTGGGGCGTCGGCGAGTTCGGGGAGACGGAGGTAATTTGATGATAGGTGTGGAGGGAGGATACAGATACCAGGTCTAGGGAGGATGGTTGATATGTTCTGCATTTTGCATTATGCGTTGCGCTCGATACCCAGTGATAGATAAGATTATGATACTGCTATTTCAAAGACAGTAGATGGTTGGAATGACCAGTAGTAGAATTGAGATACTCTGAAGCCATGACAAAAGACCAAATAGAATGAACAGTATAATTGACTTGATGAGAAACAAAGGAAATGTATGTAAAGAGATTTTCCCCCGAAGATTGGTGTCTTCTCTGTGAAGACCAGATTGTTCATGAATAAAAGAAAAACGCTTCAGGCAGTCAAGCACAAGTAATGAAACATGATAAACAAATACACGGAATTTAGTTAGATCAAGATCCTCCTCTAGGATGCCCACCACCTCTCATCCTCTTTCCACCATTTGCTCCGCCGTCGTTTCCGCCATCACTGCCATCCTCGCGAGCTCGCTTGTTTCCTTGAGGCACAAATTGGCGGGCGTTGGCACTCAGATGGCCTCCTCGTCCAGCACCAGGACTGGCCTGTCCCTGTCCCTGGGGAACATTGGTCTGCACGTTTTGGTTTCCGCCTCGACCGAATCCACCGCGTCCACCCCGTCCACGGCCAATACCCGTACCACGCTGGGACTGACCATGCTGTTGCTGTTGTTGCTGACCTTGGGGCCCGAATGGGTTTTGCTGATGACCGCCACGAGCGCCTCCTCGGCCACCGCGCGCAACTGGGAGGGCACTCTGAAGGCTTCGAAGGACCGCGCCTGATCCAGCAGGAGGTTTGCTAGGCAGCGATGAAGGTTGCTGCTGTTGCTGTTGCTGCTGCCCATTTGCCACCGGAGGCGCTGTAGCCGCAGAGTTGTCGGCCTCCTCGACCTGTCCCTCTTCCTGCTCCTGCTCTCCATCTGCCTGGGCCTCGGGCTCGGCCTGGGTGGTCTGAGCAGTAGCGGCTGCTGGAACCGGCTCAGGTTGGGTTGCCGGTGCCGGTGCCGGTGCTGGTATCGAAGGAGGTTGCGGTTGGGTCTGTGACTGGGTTTGCTGAGGGGTTTGAGCTGCAGGTGTAGGCTGTGGAGGTGCCGCTGCAGGTGTAGGTTGCGCCGTTGCCGGTCCTGGGGTTGGGGGCTGTGTGGCTGGTTGCGAGGGTGGCTGCTGGGCTGGTGAAGCAGCTGGCTGGGGTTTAGGAGGAGCAGCAGGCGGTGCCTTGGCTGTCTTGGCCACTTCCCATACTTCAACCACAGGCTTTTGTGGGGTGTCGGTAGCAGCCTTCTGAACAACTTCAATCTTGGCCAAGGCAGTCCTGCAGCGAGTATCAAGCATGCTGATCTTGACCAACGTTTTCTTGTCGGACAGCTCGACTGCGGATTTGATCTTCTCCTCCATGCCTTCCTCGTGCGCTTTCTTGAGAGCTTGCCTTTCTTCGTTGAATCTCTGCTCCAGGGCGGACAAAGACTCCTGGCTGGCTTCTTGCGCTTCTTGGCTGTGCTTCTCCTGTTCTTTAGCGAGCATGGCTCGGATGTTGCTTCGGACGATAGTCTGGATGGTCTTGTTCGAAGCAACCAGGGCTCTTGCCTGGGCATCGGTAAGCTCAGGGAGTTCTCCCTCAGATTTCGAAGGAGTGGCAGGAGGCTGCTGAGACTGGGGGCCGGGCGTGTTGGGTTCTTGAGGTGCGGAGAGTTGTGCCGTTGATTGGGTGGACTTGAGGTTCTCAAGTTCTTGTCGGTGGGCAGCTCTAACTTCAGCCATCTTGCTGTTGAAAGTTTCCTTGAGCTTGTCGGCTCGTTCCTTGATTTTCGCGTCGCGCTCTGCGTCCTTGGCGGCGATGACGGCATCCTTTTCAGCAAGAGCAGCTTCCAGACGCTGGATCTTCTCCTCCAAAGCCTTAACCTTCTCGTCGTCAGCGGGCACTGCCACCTGGGTGGTCGTCACAGGGAACTGAGATGCCGGGGTAGAGTCGACGCCGGCGGCAGGGGCAGCGGGTGTTTCCTCTGTAACGGGCGCAGGAGAGGCCGGCTTCTCAGCCAGCTTAGTCTTGAGCGTGGCAAGCTCCTCCTTAGTGGTCTTCAGCTCTTCCTGCAGCACCTCCTTCTCCTGGACAACCGCGTTCAACTCCGCTTGCTTCGCATTGATACGCCCGCTGAGCTCCTTAGAGCGAGCCTTGAACTGTTCGGTAAGCTTCGCGCGCAGGTCGTGGACCCTTTCATCCCCATGGGCTTTCATCTTCTCCGCGAATCCGTCCACTTCAGTCTGCAGAGCATCGCGAGCGGCCGTAGCTTCATCCCTTGCCTTCTCCAACGACGTGAGCTGCTCCTTCAGACCTTCCATCTCAGCTGGGTCAACCCGGTCATACTTCTGCAGAATGTTCTGGGTGCGCTGTTGCCAATGGTCCCTGTCTCCTTGCAGGAGCTTCATTTCTCCGTCCTTGGTTTCCACAACATTCTCCAGTTCACTGATCTTGGTTTGCAATGGCTCGATCTGCTTCTCAAGACTCTCGACGCGTGCTGACTTCTCTGCGAGAGCAGCCTCGGTCTGCTTGACTTGGCTTCTAAGCGTGACACTGCTCTCTCGGAAAAGGTTCAGTTCATTGAGAGTCTCCATCAGCTTGTTGTGACTCAATGCACTGTGCTCGCTGTCGGCAGCGGCGCGACGCTGCTGTTCAAGCTTGAGTCGGGCCTCATCTAGCTGGGATTGGGTGTACTCGAATTGCTGGCGGAGACGTTTGCTCTCTTGCGTGGATAGGTGATATTGAACGTCGACGATCTCCTTCTCTTGCCGCAGGTATTTGATAACCTCTTGGAGGTTCTCCAAATCCGGTGCCGTTGTTTCTCCTTGTTCAGCCTCGGGAATGCTGGCACGGTCCCGCTTCAAGGCCGTAATTTGGTTCGTGATATTCTCCAGTTGAGTATGAAGCAGGTTGTTCTGGTGAAGAACCTCCTCACGACGCTTGTGCAGCTCCGACAGCTCACCCTCGTACTTCTCCTTCAGTTCATTCCAACTCTCTTCCTTCTGGGTGAGATCTTTCTGATAAGTGTCGGCCTTCGTCCGCACCTCAACAAGTTCGAGTTTCAGCTGGTTGGCCTCGGAACGAACCAGTTGCAGATTCTTGGCCGCGTCAGCATGCTTGACCAGCTCTGTTTCGTAGTTCTGCTGGGCCTGCTGGGCGATTTCTGCCTGGGCCTTCAGGTCATCTTGGTGGAACTGAGAGGAGGTAACCTGGCGTTCATTCTCGTCCTTCAGTCGGGTGATTTCGGTTTCGAGGGCAGTCTTCTGTTCTTCCAGGCGGCGAGACGCCTCTCCTTGCTCATCACGGATCTTCGACAGCTCCGTGTTTGTAGTAGAGAGCTCGGAAGAGATCTCCTCAATGCGCTTCTCAAGGTCCTGGATCTTCTTGTCCTTCTCCTCGATAAGACGATCGGTGTCCTCGCGGTATTGCTCGTTGGTATCGGTAACAGACTGCAGGCGTTCCTCGGTCGCTTGGCTGATAGCCTTGTAGTCTTCCACTTGCTCCTTGGCATGCTCGAGCTCGCCCTTAGCCAAGTCCAAGTCACGCTTCAACTCGGCAACCTGGAGGCCTAACTCCTGTTCACGGGTCAAGTCGCTGGACTGTCCATTCTCTTCGGTGGTTTCAGGCTGTTCAGCAACCGGTGCAGGAGCGCTGGGCTTGGACTGAACGACTTGAATGCGTTCTTCGGCACTCCGAAGCTCCACGGTAAGCTCATCCACTCTGGACTGCAGATGATCTCTAGTTGTTTTCGTTGCAACAAGCTCCTCCCGAACAGAGCCCAGGCTGGTAACCAGGTCGTCGATTCGCTTCTGACTTTGCTCCTGTTCGTACTCTCTCCGCAGGGTAGCTTTCCGCGATTCTTCGACTTCGTCGTTTAGCTTGCGTTTCGTCGACTGCAATTCGGTTTCGAGAGATTCAACATTATGTTCCAGGCGGCGGGTTCTTTCAGACTCGTTGTGTTCGCGCTCGTTTAGAAGGGTCTGCAGGTTTGCGTTAAGCGAATCAAGGCGGCCTCGCTCATTCCGTAGCGTCTCAGTGTCCTCTATAAGTCTCTTTTCGATGTTTTTCCAGAGACTCTTCTCGGCCTTCAGGTTCGCATTCTCCCGCTGAAGGCTCTCGACAAGACCCTTGGTCTCAACCAGATCCTCCGCAGCTTGCTGAGTCCTCAGATCCTGCCTGTTTGCGTTCTCCAAAAGCGTGGCATAACGTTTCTGGAGCTCGGCATTGTCGTTCTTGAGCATAGTAAAGTTGCTCTGGAGCAGTTCTGCGCGCTGAGTGGCGGCGCCAAGTTGGCTGCTCGAGCGACTGATCTCACTCAACAACTCACTGTTCTTACGGGAGAGATCGTGTACTTGCTGCTTCAGGGCGGAATGGTCCGTAGCAGACTCCTCACGGAAGCTGTCGAAGTGAGCTTGCACCTTGCGTAGCAAGTCGGCGTAGTCGGTAGGGTCCTTGGTTTGCTCTTCAGTTGGTGGAGCAGCGCCGAGGGGCAGTGATTGTGAGAAGGCAGACGATTCACCGATGGTTTGACGCCGGCGAGTAAGCATGCTTCGGAAAGTATCACGTTCCTTCACGTAGCTCTTCGTCTGCGCAACAAGGTTGGCAATCTCGTCGCGATACGTCTGCACACGGATTCTGAGTTCCTTCAGTTCTTCTTGTTCTTGCTGGCGCACAGCGTCCTTCTCGCGTGCCTCAACCCCCTCCATCTTGTCACCCAACTCCCTGAGCATACGTCGAAGGGTGACGTTCTGCTCCTGCAGCTCATGAAGGTCCTTGAACGTCATCAGGTTGTGACTGATGAAGCGCCCTGTTGGAGTGAGCTCCGCAGCAGACTCATCGACTTCCTTTTGAGCAATCTTCTCAAGTTCCTCCCTGTCGTAGCTACCTTCACCCTCCTTCATGATTGCCACCTCCAGCACCAGAACCTTGATCTGAGCACTCAGGTCTCGAAGCTGCTGGCGCAGAATGTCTCCTTCGCGTGACAATCCTTCCACTTGGCCTTGCCACTTCCTGGCCTCCTTCGTGGCATCGTCTCTCTCCTTTCCAGACGATTCCAAGATATTCGACATCTCAACAACTGCATCCTGCAGCCTCGTGTTCTCGGCTCGCAGCTCATCGATTTCAGGCTTGCATGCCTCGAGGTCCTGCATCATTTCGTCAACAGTGGTTCGGAGTTCTTGGCCTGTCTTCTGCTCAGCAGCAAGGAGCGTTCTCATCTTGTCGTACTCCGTGTACATCTGTGTGAGCGTAAGACTGCCCTTGCCGCGGGAGGTCCTAGGCGAGAAAGCGCCGATCGGAGTAGAGGCACGCATAGGGGTGCTAGGTCCTCCATTCAGTCCCGGGCTCATGGGGTTCCGACTACCAGCGCCTTCCGATTCAAGTTGACTAACGGAGAGCTCGAGCTCCGCGACACGGCTTTCAGCGGCTTCCTTATCACTGTGTTCCGTCTCAGCCTCCACGCGCAGTCGCGAGATCTCCTCCGCGGCATCATCCCGTGCCTTCTCCAGAGCCAGCTGACACTCCTGCACACGTTGCTTGGCAGTTTCGGCGGCATTGCCTTGTAGCTCAGCCAGGCGGTTGGCACTGTCAAGTTCGATTCTGAACGATTCAGCTGCCTGAATGGCGTCCTCCTTAAGTTGATGAATAGTAGAAAGGGACTCCTCGTAGCGTTGTTCGACATCATCAAGACGGCTCTTGAGGGCGTTCTCACTGCGTCTCAAAGAATCAATGGTGGAGATAGCCTCCTCGTTTTCGCGCTGAAGCTCCGAGATCCGCGCACTCTTTTCTTTGCGGAACTTGAGGTACTCGGCAGATTTGGTCTTCAGTTCCGTCTCAAACCACTCGTTGTTCTTCTTCGTCAGGTCCAGATCCTGCTCCAGACTCTGTTCGCGGAATCGGGCACTGGCGGAGGCGGAATTGGCGGCTTGTAGATTCTGCTCGGCAGTGGACAACTCACGTCGCAGCTCGATAGCCTTCTTGTGTTGCGTCGAAAGGTCCTCGGCCAGCTTGTCGTAAGCGGCGGATTTGGATTCCAAAAGCGAAAGGGTATCTCTGTTAGAAGCCTCGAGGGAAGCAATACGCGACTTAAGGGAGGTGACTTCGGATTCATTGGATGTGGACGACGATTTCAGAGAAGCGATTTCGGATTCCAGGTTGGAACAGGTATTTTCTGATGATGTCAGTAGACGCGCTAGGTTGAAAGCAAAGGATACCTACCAGCCTCGTGTAATTTCTTCCTCGTCTCTTCCACCTCGGCGTGGCCCTTTTCAACGGAGTTCTTCAGAACTTTGATCTTCGAATCGCTGCTACGGACGGCACCTTCGAGCTCCACCTCCAAACGAAGCTTATCCGACTTGAGCTCGTCATGGTCGCGAGCCTTCTTCGTGATAGCTTCCAAGAGCTGGTTCACCAGTTCGACCGTAGGGGCTTGGGTAAGGGTAGTTAGCGCAGACTCCGCAATGGAGTAATGCGACGCGAGGTAAGGCAATTCGATCGTAGCGGCAGCCATGTTGACTGTACACCGGCTACAGCAAGAAGCTGCCTTGCCTCACTGTTCTTGGACAACTGCACTCGACGTTCGATGAGACAGGTCTAGGTCATGGCGGGGTTGAAAGAAACAATCTTAAAAGACAGGCGACACAAAGGGGGGTGTGGTAACAAAGCCCCCGTTGATTGATGATCGAGAGAAGCGTTCAAGGGTGAAAGAGACCCGGAAATGGATGATGCTGCTTTGCTGCTCCCGACGCGGTTTAGTAGCGGGCGGCTCCGGGCACGTGATGATCCGATGGCAGCCTCAGGATGGCAACTTCCAGCTCACTTCTCGGGAGTTTCATCTTCTGACACTCAGAGACCATAAAGAACGGTCTGGTCTCTTTCAGGCCCTCCTTCTCCTCTGCTGGCGATCAGCATCTCCCGGCATACTCCATCTTTCAACTTTATACAGAAATTTCAACTCTCACACTGATCTACCTATATTCGAGATTCAAGCTTCGAGCCTCTAGCTAGGGCCTGGTGAGAGAGAGTTGAGCCTCACACATCTCACCTCACCGATCGACTTCTTTCACCCCTCTCACGCCTTCCCTTCAAGTCGCATCCTCGCCCCCGCGCGTGAGGCAACAATACCGCAATCATGTCGCACCTTCAGAACCAGCTCAAGAACTTCAGCGCCGGCGTTGTCGATTATGCCAAGAGCATGCCGCAGCAGAGACGATTCGTCCACAACAACAACCCCTCGGCCAGCAGTTCACAAGTGCCTTCGTCAGTCTCCACTCCCACGCCCGGCGGCGGCGATCCCCGACGAAAGCGACACGATGCGGACATCGTATACTCGCAGCCCGCCAACACCGGCACGGGCAAGGATATCATGACGCAGGTGATCTTCGCGATCGAGCACATGAAATCCAAGGGCGTGCCACTTAAGTTCGCCGACATCGTCTCGTACCTGTCGCTGCAACACCGCGCCCACGACCAGGGCTACGTGCAGGCTCTGCGCAGCATCCTGCAGAGACACGAGAAGGTGCAATTCGACCCGAGCGGCGCGAATGGGGAAGGCACGTTTGCGTTCCGGCCGCCGCACAACATCCGCTCGGCGGAGCAGTTGCTGCAGAAACTGCAGGCTCAGACGACCGGGGCGGGGATGAGTGTTCGGGAACTGCGCGAGGGGTGGCCCGCCGTGGAGGACACGATCAATAAGCTGGAGAAGGAAGGGAAGCTGCTGGTGACGCGGAACAAGAAGGACGACCATGCCAAGATGGTCTGGGCCAATGATCCGTCGCTGATCCAGCATTTCGACGACGAGTTCAAGGCGATCTGGGAGAAGATTCGGATTCCCGATGCGCAGACCGTCAAGGAGGAGCTGGAGAAGGCCGGGATCGTTCCCACCAACAAAAACAAGGTCGTCAAGGCGCGGCCCAAGATTGAGAACAAGAAGGTCAAGAAGCCACGCCGCAGTGGTAAGACAACTAACACTCATATGATGGGCATTCTGAGGGATTATTCCCATCTCAAGCGATGAATCTATTCTGCGGGGCCAGCTTATGCTCGACACTGTCAACTGGCTCTTTTTTTGGACGTTTTATACTCTGCCCGTTCTATCATATTGCATAATGGCGTTCACGGGGGAGACCTATACACCGGGGTTAATGCTCTGGCAAATCGACTTTTATCTTTAGACTTTTGCGATCATGCCCATCATGTTTTGTTCCTGCCTTTTTGTTGTCGCATATGTACCATATACTGAAAAATAGATACCCAAGACAATTCAATTATTCTTTCATATGAGACTTCTTTTCTATATCTATTATAAGTTTCTGAAGCATCCAACCCGGAGGGCTCAAAGCCATTGGGCTCTGATCCTGTCCGGCATAAGATAATAACAATAAAGAAAGCGCGCCATAAGATAATAATAAGAGCAAGGATGGAGAAGAGGGGTCCGCAAGACGAAATAAGAAAATAGTCACAAGACAAGAAAAGCAAAGGTTAATCCGAAGAAAAGTATGAAATGTCCAAAGATCCACAGGAATATGAGAAGCTCGATACAACCAGGAGAGAATATATATGCAAAGATTTAGCAGAAACAGAAAAAAGGATATTCATAAGATGTTCACTCAATGTTTCCCATTCGTCACACCGTCCGTCTTCTCAACATACTCAACCAGATCCTCGATCGTGCATACCTTGATGCCCCATTTCTTACCGAACTTCAAACACCCATCGCGTCTCATCATGCCGTTATTTCCACCGATCTCAGGGACCCCCTCGACCAGCTCGCCATCCTCCACCAACTCGGCGATCACACCAGCCGGGGACTTCCCCGCCAGACGACAGAACTCGACCGCGGCCTCGGTGTGTCCTCTGCGTTCGCGCACCCCACCGGCCTTCGCCTGCAGGGGGATGATGTGGCCGGGTCTTCGGAAGTCGTCGATACGAGCAGACGGCGAGGCAAGGGTTCGGCATGCGAGCGCGCGGTCCTGGGCGGAGATACCGGTTGTGACGGAGGGGTCGCTCGAGTCGATGGAGATCGTGTAGGCGGTGCCCTTGGGGTCAGCGTTTTCGAGCACCATTTGCGGCAGGGCCAGTCGGCTGGCGATTTCGGGGGTGATGGGTGCGCAGATCAAGCCACTACATGACAATTCCCCAGGTTAGCGACCACGTCCAGGCCTGGATTGTCTGCAATTGCGCCAGAAAGTCCCACGGTGCGGGGCAATTCCAACCTTGTATAGCGGACCAGAAATGCCATCTGGGCATCTGTGATCGACTCGGCAGCGATGATGAGATCGCCCTCATTCTCACGGTCTTGCGAGTCGAGAACAATTATGAACTCTCCATTCTCTGTAGACAGTTGGTTGTTTTGGTTAACCCCCTAAACTGCAAGATTGACTCTATGGCCCAGAACAAGAACAATGAAGGTGCGAGCACTCACTGAAAGCAGCAATTGTATCCTCAATGGAATCAAACTGGTGGACGGGCTCGGTCGGGGAAGGCATGTTGGATAGATAAACTGCGGTAAAAATAGCCCCTCACCAGGCGCGGGGCACAGACACTCTGAACAAACGACTTCAGTCGTTCTGTTATGTTCTTGACGGAACGAGAAGTTCACAATATATGAAAACTTCCTTCAATTGCAATTCTAAATCCACAAGTTGGACCGATTCGGTTTGACGAGAATGAGTCAAAAGTAGAGGCGGCGCGGGGAGACCGGAGGTGGCGAAAGTCGCTGGGAAGCAAATGCGCACGCAATATCACGGGTTCTCTGAAGTCGCTATGTACTTGCCAACTGAACCTGATTTCTTGGAGTTTATGATAGGACAATATTCAAGGGTATCACAGGAGACAGGTTTGGAAAGAAGGCAAAGGAAAGGAAAGGACAAAGGCCTGGATCACTAATGGTTTGTCAGAAGCCAGTCATGACAGACCGCGGCTCTCACGGGCCGAATCGGGTGCCGAAACAGGTCCGATTTACGTACATTTCTCTCGGACATGACTTACATCTTTCTAAAGTGTCTAGAAAATGGCCAGTATGGGTCAGGTTTGACTTCTTCTACTTTATCGTTAAGGGTAAATGCAGACTAACAGGGATCTTATGGTCCTCCGTGCACCCGCCGTCTAGATAAGTACAGGCAGCGGGAGAACCATGACAAAAACAAAGATAATATGAAGATGACGCCGGTATAAAAGGCTATATACAAAAATGCCAAAGGATCAGAATACTCTCGCTTATCCTGTTTAAATGAAATGAAAGAACCCGAAACCATCAACCCAAGCGGACTACCGAGACCAACGGCAGAAATGACGAACCCCAACAGAACGGCATAAAAAGGACGGTAAGGGGAAATGGAACCAAGATTACAATCCCATTCCGCCAGTCCGCCGTACTTCATCGGCCTGTCGTTCCAGCGCGCGGCGCATCATACGGGAGTATTCTTCATCTCGACGTCGATGCTCGCGTCTATTCTTGCGCACCTCCTCGCGTGTCGCGTCGTCCATTTCTCCGTCTATACTCAGGTCTTCGTCGTCTTCCTCTTCCTCTTCCTCGGTAATAGGAACGTCGGAAAACTTGGCCCGGCCGATGCGCTCTCCCGTCCAAATGAGAAGCTCGTCCCCTGTCAGGTTTCCTCCAGTGGGAAGTATCTTGCGAGCCACTTCCCCGTCGCTGCGAGAGCGAGAATTGCCCCACAGGCCGCCGGTCTCGCCGTCGTCCTGCTCTGTCATGATAGAATCAGGTCCCTGGTCAATGGAGGTAGAAGGCAGTGTGGGCTTCCCACGCGGCTTGTACGTGTTGATGTTAAAACGACGGATTTCGGACCGGCCGTCCCGCTCGGTCCATTTGACATTGCCGTCTCCGTCAGAATAGACAATCCGCGTGCCGTGAGATTCAACGGACAGCACCTTCGAGCTGGCCGCGCTCTGTCGATTCTGGTGCACCAGTGCCATATTAGATGACCAGTCTGATGGGTCATCTCCCACATTCCGGGTGGACGGGGTCAAGTTGTATAGTTCCAGGGAACCGCGACCCTTATACTCTCCGCAGGCTACGACCTGATGTGAGCTTGGCCATGACGAATCGGAAACAACGGGGAATCGCGGCGCAGGAACCGCAGCCAGCCCGCACAAGCGACCGCCAGAATGAATGGTGCTCTGCAGTCGAGGGAAGAAACGCCTGTCATATTGTAGTATGCTCGGGAAACGACCTGCAAGGAATATAGAATTCAGATGCGGAGCTGGAGGATGCAAAAGCGAAAGCGGGCCTGGCTGAAATAGCGGCGCGTAATTGTCGACGGGCTCCGACGGATCCGGACTTCGTATGCGACGAGGGGGTTGGCCGTTTGGCTGGAGCTGAAGCAGCGGCGAGTCTGGAGGCGCGAAGAGCTGGGATTCGGGAACGAGAGACGGCTTTGACTTTTCGCACCGGGAATGAATGGCCTCTTCTTCCTCGACTGCCGACATTCTGCCATCATATATGTGCATACTCAGCGTTGTAGCCAACGTCAACGGCACCGAGTAATCCGTCTCCTGGGACAGAGCAAACACGGACCAAGGATACCGTTGCTGCGAGACAACCCGGAGCGTCTCCAAATCCACTTCATTGAGAACATTCCCGACAGCCAAATACGCTCTGCGCCGCATAGAATCCACACTCACACACTCGCCCAGATTGATAAACTCCAGCGCCAGCTTTGCCGCGGAATTCTGCTTCTTCCGGGAAATATCGGCCATGAGGATGCCCGGCTCGCTGACACCCAGAATATTGCCTTTAGTACTCTGCGACCCGATCGAATGTGAATGATTGAGATCCCAAATGCAGACACTTCCATCATCCAGCGGCGCGATCACCTTGTTTTGCCGCGCGGAACTCCAATCCCGAAGCAACCCCATTCCTTTCGCCTCGCGGTACTCTTTCCGCTTGCCTCCAGCTTCCCGCGTGTACGGATGTTGAATCCAGTTGAACGACAGCGGCCCATTCCGAGCAATATACTCGGAGTACCAGTCGACATCCTCTCCCTCGTAGGACGGGTCCCATCTGGCCGCCGCTCTCGATCGTTCGGCGAAGGACGGGGCCTGTGGTGCGTGGCCATCGAAACGAGTCGTATGTGGCTGGATCAGGGACCGCAGAGACGTCTGTCCCAGCACGCTGAGCGACGCGGTGGGATTAGTGGCCAGGCTTTGCGAGGGCCGGTGAGCCGGACGAGAGGCATCGACAGCCGCCCATGACTTCTCGTAGCAGTGAAGCCTCCACAGGTTATTGTCACGAGCGACGTTGAACAGCCGCTTCGAGACGGACTGAAGTTGAACCTGCTCCTGCGGGGTGAGAACTAAAACGCCCGTTAGCTGTAGTTATACTAACAGTTGAAACTACTACCGGTAGTAGTTCTCCGTGGTCTCATCTTGGGGAGGAAAGCGCCGACAATGCGGGGTAAACATTGGGCCAAATTCTCGGGGTAAATTTACAGTCAATTATTTTGGCGAGAATCTCGACCGGTAACTTCTCCATGGGCGAAACCGTTGCAAAAACACCATTGGGAGAGGGCCGGAGGGCAGGAGAAGGATCAGACGAGATTCCTCTCTCGCCCGTGCAAAAAAGTTCTTAAATCCATTTTTCTTTCGTCCCCGCGATCTGCGAAGTCTAGACTTACGTCACGTGTCGGCGTGTGGAGGAAGATCGTTGTTTTGTCGACCGTTTTCGTTCGACTCCTTCGGTCTGCGTTGGCCCTTGTCCCGTCCGGTGCTTTGGCCGTTGTCCAAGTCAGGTCAGCGAGCCTTGCGGTGGCCATTACGTTGCGAACGCCATCATGGATAGCAAACAATTGAGCCGTCTTATGATACGGTTATATCGGCGTCCACTATAGCCTTAATCCAGCCGATAAGCATCAGATTGACAAGATTATGCCTAAATGGGGTTTCTATTTCCCGCCAGTTTGCCTAGTGCCTAACCCGATCCATCATTATTCGCATTAATCATACAAGGACATTAAAAAAAGGATAAAAGGAAGAGAAAGTGGAACAGAGAGAAATGAAAGAAAATCCAAAATCCAATCTGCAACTCGGCAAGATCATGTTTCGTAGTCGTCAGGTTTGAAAACAGCATCCTTGCACAGGATGGCCGCCTTTTTGAAAAACCGTCGCCATTCGAGGGGATCGCCCTTCACCTTCATAAACTCAATTTCAAAGAGACCCTCGGAAACGCATTCGATGATCACCTTGCCTTGTAAGGTGCACATTCGGCCGTCTCGAGTCACAATGCGTATCATGGCGGAGGTGTCCCCGGCCGAAACTGCGGGGACGGAGGGAACGGGTACGCCTAAACGGTGCAGCGCCTCGCAGATCAGAGGGACCAGCAATTTAAGTTCCCACGTCGAGAAGAACCTTGTCATCGGGCGGGACGGGACGATGTCACGGAATCGCTGTGCCTTTTGGGTGCGGCTTAATGGCACGGAAGGATGCGGCGAGAACTGGGACATGGACGGTTCGTCCTCCAAGGTATCGGCAATCAAGGTATCGTCGGCAGAGAAAGGCTTCCCCATCGGTTGCGTCGAGGAGAACGTATCTCCCAAGTGAGGAGTATCCCAGTCAACCAGCATACCTCCCCTCGGCATCTCAGGCTGCGTAGAGGAGATTCTGTGATCCCCATCAAAATCATCACCCATATCCATTCTATCGGGACCAAAACTACCGCCATGCGATCGCAAGGCAAGCGGATCCTGGGAGAAGTCGATATGAAGCGATTCAAACATCGTCGTAGCCAAATTTATCGGGTCTCGCAGCCTTCCATCCGGGGCGAGGAACTTGTTTTGTCGGGTGTACCAGGGATGTCGTCGTACATCCTCCAACGAAAACCGGTTCCCGGGGTCAATGTTCAGCATTCCTCGAAGTAGCGATAGAGTGGCCACTGGTAGTTTCTGCCACAGTTCGTCGCTGGTGCGTGCATTTGTTGTAACGTATTCGTGAAACTCGTAGCTATTTTCTGTGGGACTGTCCCATGGCGTGTTTCCGGCCAGAAGAACGAAGAGAACGATGCCGCACGACCAGATATCCACCAGATCTGGTTGGTAGCCCGAGCCTTTAATTTGGGCTTTGCTGCTGCAAGAGATCACCTCTGGAGCAATATATGGAGGGCTACCGCAAAACGTGGTAGACAGTTTGGTCACTCCCTTGTACTCGAATAAGGTGGCGAGGCCAAAGTCCGCAATCTTCAGGTTCCCATCGGCAGTGAGGAGCATATTTTCCGGTTTGATATCTCGATGTCCCACGCCCTTCGAATGCATATAGCCCACGGCACTGATAAGTTGTGAGAAATAGACATGGGCAATGTCTTCTCCCACACCTTCGTCGGCCTCGATTTTGTCAAAAAGATCGCCACCCTCGGCCAGCTCCATCGCGATCCATCGCCAAACTTCGTCCTCCCCCGTCTGGAAGAACGAGATTATATTGTAATGATCGCCAATGTGCTTGTGTACCGTCGCTTCCATCTGCAATTGTCGGGGGCTAATCTTTCCATGTCGAGCGGCGTACTCTTTGTGGATGAATTTGACGGCGAAAACGGGATTATCCGTATGCGAGGGGCATGCCTTTTTGATACTGCAGTGAAACAGATGAGTTAGGGAACCTCATATCAGGTTGTAGCAAGCGTAGGTGTTAAGGAATTAGCCTACCACGCATAGGCACCCTGCCCAATGGTCTTGGAGACAATTCGAAAGGGCAGGTCATTTGGTAGCGGGGCTAGTTGAGAATGGTGCATCGTGAAAAACGAACCCACGAGGCGGCCAACGCGAGAAAATTGCCGGATCTGAGATCAGATCTGAAGTTCGGTCAGAGAAACAGGAGCTTTCGATTCATGATCTCGTGGTGATCGAAGGCAGAAAGCAAGGGTTGCTGACTGGGAGGAAGCCGGGGAAACGCGCTGCGCCGGCACGCGAGAGCCACTTTATCCTTTCTGGGTAATCTGTTGATCGGCGACCGGCGCAACTCCAACACCAGGACAGAACATGACAGTGAGCAGTGAATATGGGCAGAGTAAGCAACTTCGAGGGTATCAAAAGAGTGAAGTAGAGATTGTTTCCAACCATTCGAAACCTGTAATAGACCAGCATTATTGCTTCATGTCGGTCATAACAATCTAGACCCGCAGCAGTCGCCCTTTGCCAATGATATTTTCTCCGTCAGCACTTGCCCTCATAATGAACTTAGAATAGGTCTTCACTATTCTTAGCCTCAGCATTCGGAGTTCAGTGTTCAGGTGCTCCTTTCATCGTGGAAACTGGTGGACAGTTCACCTGCTGAGGAAGAAGACAAAGAGAACGTATAATTTTGAACACAACCGACCTGAGGAATAGAATACATTTGACGATAGAACACAAACCTCGACCCGATCGGATGAACGAGTCAGATGTGAGATCAGGCGGGGGTCCGTTAAGCCAGCGTTGCCCGGGGCGCGTTTTCCTTCTTCGGTGGAGTAAACAAAAAAAAAGGACGGCCTTCTCCCCTCCTCTCCTGTTTGCATCCCAACACTTCGGCTTCATCTTCAGCTTTCTCTCTCCCCCTCTCTTGAATCTAATCATCTTACACTCTTCCTTCCATCCCACTGCTCATTGCCTGTTCCATCTTTACCGATTCCGATCTTCTGGGGTTCTCAGTGGGTCGATCCGTCCATTCCAACCAACAGTTAAGCTGCATTCGGTTCCGTCATTCCAGACAGCAACCCTCCCTTGCTACTCCGTACTTTGATCGGAACTCCAGCCTTCCCGGACCTCCCTCTCCATTTCTAATAAAGCGAGATCATCTTTGCTCGCCGACTCGCTCTCTCGCCCTTTCTTCGCTTTTGACCGATCAGAATGGATTACACGATGGAAGACACTCAGAACTCCGCTCCCGACGCGCTTGAGGCGTCCAAGTTGAACTCGGCGGGGCAGCGCAACGACAGCCAAAGCGTCACCAAACGGTTCGTGCCATCCTCAGTGCTTTAGCTACGGCTTCCTAGTCATCCTCCAGTTGACTAACCCACTTGGTGTTCTACAGCCTCCAAGCAGAGCTCATGCAGCTGATGCTCTCGCCTTCGCCGGGTATCTCCGCCTTCCCGGACGCAGATGGCAACCTTCTTTCGTGGACAGCGACAATCACCGGACCGGCCGACACGCCCTACGACGGGCTGAAACTTAAGCTGTCGTTTGCTTTCCCGAGCAACTATCCCTATGCCCCGCCTACCGTGCTCTTCAAGACACCCATCTACCACCCCAACTTCGACTTCTCCGGCCGCATCTGCCTGGACATCCTCAAGGACAAGTGGAGCGCTGTTTACAACGTACAGAGTGTGCTTCTCAGTCTGCAGAGCTTGCTCGGAGAGCCAAACAAGTAAGACATCCCAAAAGACTCCTTCTATCATCTAGAGTAAACGGTATACTAACACTTTTCGAACAGCGCGAGTCCCTTGAACGCCCAAGCCGCCGAGCTATGGGACACCGACCAGGAAGAATTCAAGCGTCACGTCCTCGCCCGACACCGCGACATCGAAGATATTGAATAAAGGACCATACGTTATTGTTTTTTCGGGCGTTAGGAAGCACTCCAAGTGAGACTAAACTCACTTGGGTGCATTGCATTGCATAGTCGGGGTCTGTCTGTCTGTCTAGTCTGGGCTGTTATATTCATCCATCCACCCATCCATCCATTCATCCAGTCTCGGGATAAGCGATACGTACGGCCC
Organism: Aspergillus melleus; assembly: GCF_016097325.1. Taxonomy (NCBI): domain Eukaryota; kingdom Fungi; phylum Ascomycota; class Eurotiomycetes; order Eurotiales; family Aspergillaceae; genus Aspergillus; species Aspergillus melleus. Next base: position 861,358 of record NW_025763378.1, read on the forward strand.
GATGCATTAGTGGTTGGGGGTGTTATATAGGTTTTTTGGAGTTTTTTTTGTGTGTTGGGGCTGTTTGCTTTTCTTGTTATTTTCCTCTCTCTCTCTTTCGCTCTTTCTCTTACTCACCGGGGATCACGTCATCGACAGTACAGGAAACCAACGTGTCCCTGGGGAGAATTAAATACCCGTCTTTCTTTCTTTTTCCTATCTTTCCTGAGATGTCTTGCTTTATGACTATCAAGTTCTCATGTCTGCTCGTGTTTGTAACAACTAGGACTAACCTCACACGAGAAATTATAATGCCCAGTTCTGGTCTATTATCATGACTGCCCCTTGAGCATCTCACTCCGACCCACAACCATCACCGCCAACTCCTCCAAACTAGGCGTACTGGTAATATCCAGTGCTGACACTTCTGCCTTCCACGCCCTGGAAATCCACTGCCGTATTTCAACCGCTAGCAATGAATCCACACCTTGTACTGCCAGGGATCTCTGCGGATCGATTTCCGCGGCCGTTTGGTCCAACGCATGCGCTAGCTTTTGCGTCAACCCATCGACTACAACAGACACAGCGGACTCAGGACCAGCCTTGACTAGAGCCGCTTGCCAATGTGACGCAGCCGTCGAAGTAGTAGCGCTCGGATCCAACTCAACCTCTACCGCTGTAGCCTCCTGCGGCAGAACACTGAATAATGCGCGCTCAAGTATCCAAGCGGGGGGATCAATGCCTCCAGCGCGCATCTGGGCCGGAGTCGCCAGACCCACCAAGATCTGGCTGGATGTCGAATCGGGAGCTGCGTCTAGAGTGGACCTACAGACCTGTTCCAGAATCGCATGAAATTCTCGCTCTGAGATATCCTCCATTACAGGCACGCTCTGTCTGTGTCGTGAATAGGTTGTGTTCTCGGCAATGATACCTACCTCGCCCATGCGGCCCAGGTCAAGCGAAGTGGCTGCCTGGCCGAGGTTGCGTCGATAAGTCGCGAAGGCATCTTGGAAGGTGTTTCCGGCTGCGTAGGCGGCTTGCGAGACAGAGCCGACTATGCCTGCGAGAGACGAAAGCATGACGAAGAACTCCAGGTTGGATGGGAGGAGGGCATGCAAATTCTCCGTACTTTGGACCTTGGAGCGGATGGCTGTGGTCCACTGGACGTAAGTGAGGTTCTCAAAGATGGCGTCCTAAAAGTGATCAGTATTTTCTCTAATCGCAACTACAAGAACATGGAGACTCACCTGTAGGACCATCGTGGCTTGCAGACAGCCTCGGATTGGAGGGAGGTCTGCACTGTCACTCAGTGCAGCTTTCATCGCATCGATGTCCGCCACATCGCATTTAGGTGCGCGAACACAGACTCCCAGCGAAGTTAGGTGGTCGATCAGTTGACGAGCTTCATTTGATTTAGGTCCTGATCGAGAAAGCAAAATAAGGTTCTTGGCTCCCATGCTTGCCATCCAGCGCGCAGCACTACGCCCTAATCCACCCAACCCGCCTGCAATCACGTATGTTGCATTTGCAGGGAAGACATAGGACGGTGTATGTCGTAGGGAGATCTCGGAATTGTCAGCATATGTCAGAGTTAATCGACTTGGAACACATACCGGGACGACATCGTTCGGACCAAAATTGATCACGAGCTTGCCTGTGTGCTTTCCGTTCTGCATCAGACGGAGAGCCTCCTCCATAGACGAAAGAGAAAATTCCTGCAAGGGCCATGGCGGATGCAGAGTGCCGGCTCCCATCATATCCATAATCGGCTGCAGGGACTGACCGATGAGTGCTGGACGCTCGCGCGAAATGAGATCCACCGCAACAAGGAAGAAAGACACGTTTTTTGCGAAGTTTCTCATGGGAAGCTTTGAATTATTGGCAACGTCGGCATTGCCTAGTTCAACGAATCGCCCATATGGCGCGATGCACTCCCATGATGCGACGAGGGCATCACCCGATAACGAGTTAAGAACAACGTCCACGCCCTGGCCATCCGTCATGCGGCGTACATGTCGTGCAAACGCCGTGTCACGACTATACATAATATGGTCCTCGGGGATTCCGTATCGATCCTGCAAGAAACGTGATTTCTCCTGCGATCCGACAGTCACAAATATCGTTGCTCCCACACTCTGAGCTACTTGGATGGCTAGCTGTCCTGTGCCTCCTGCAGCGGAATGGATAAGGACCGACTCACCAGGCTGCAGACGTGCCAAGATAATTAGAGAGTGGTACGCCGTGACTCCAATAGTAGGTACTGAAGCCGCCATAGCCATCGATACGCCCATAGGGATGCGACAGCATTGACGGTAGTCACACCGAGCATACGTGCGTACGCATCGGAGAACCACTGCACAAACTGGATCTCCAGGCTGAAAGCCGACGCAGTCTTTGCCAACACGAGCCACAATGCCGGCGAACTCACAGCCTAGGTTGTCTCCGCTACGCAGTCTTCCCAAAGCTGTTAGTACATCTCGAAAATTCACACCTACAGCTTTAACCTCAATCTCCATCTCCGTGGGAGCGAGCTCTCGAGAGTACTCTAGGTCCTCGACAAAGACCATGGAGCTGGCATCGAGTGATCCCGGGTTGGAGAGGTAAAGCGATAAGGGTACTTGTTGCCGGAAGGGCTGCCACTTCACCGGAGCCTGTGTTTGCTCCAGCAAAGTATCATTGCGCGCTATATCCTCAATAAGACGCCCGACATGCAGCACACCGTTCTGTTCGCGATAATCAAGCTCAGGGTCTTTGCTTTGTTGTCCACGTCGTTGCGAAAGAATTCGATAAATGTGATTTACCCATTCGGCCGGACAGTCTAGGTGATCCTCTAGCTCTAGCGTTGCGAAAGAACGCCTCTCGTTCTCGGTGCAAAGCACGCGCGCTAGCCCTTGAATGGCACGCACACGCGGTGCTTTTGGAGAGGTTGGATTCGAGGCCATGACCCATATCACGTCTTGAGCGCGGCAGAAGAAATGGTGTAGTCGATCATAGAGCGCCTCTGAGAGAGCAGCTAGAACGGGACTCTCCACCTCTAGAAGGAAGAGAACCACAGGGTTTTCAGTTAGTGAGATGTTATTCACCTCCTCCATAGACACTACCGTCCACTCGGTCTCATCAGCAGTCTGTTGCTGCAGGTCATGTACCAGCTTGGCCTGTATCGTTGAGGCCGGGTCAATGACACATATAACAGGCCGTGGCTTGGACTGGGGGGGCGTCCTGGATGCCGTGGCTATCAGCAGGCTGTGTTCCGCATATTTCTCATCTTCACAGTCCGGAAATGCAAGATCAACACCGTCGAATCCGTTTTCCTGAAGGATCTCCTGCCACTTCTGCGCTGTCACACACGCGCCATGCTCACGGTAATCCTCTTGCCCTGTTGACGGTCAGAAAGAAAATTCAGTTGGGTCATGATACAAACATACCCATCCACCACCCAGGCAAAGTTCCAGTAACAAATCCAGTACGCAGGATCTCGGGCTGAGTGATTTCGATCATCACCAACTTTCCTCCCGGCTTCAGCAGCTCGCGGACATTTTTCGTCGCGGCGTTCAGGTCTGCCGTAGCATGAAGAACCTGTGCGAGTAAGTATCATATGATAACACCAGAAAAAAAACAATGTACTTACCCAAGCACCAACGATCAAATCATAACTGCCTTTCTCGAAACCCTGGGCCTCTGACGCTTTTTCGACGTTCAGCATCTTGAAACTCATCTTACTGCCATTAGACGCGAATCGCTCGCGTGCCTTTTCGAAAAACCCCTCCGAAATATCCGTATAGTCGTAGTGTGCGAACCGAAGAATCCCAGCATCTCCAGCCAATGCATCCAGTACATGGCTGGTGAATGACCCCGTCCCGGCCCCGACTTCTAGGACTTTCATCCTGGGGTTCTCGAGAGACAGAGCCTTCAAATAGTGACGCAGATGGCCCGGCTGAAGCATACGATCAGCAATCGCCTGATAATGATGTGCAGCGCGGTCGTCCTGATAAAGCAGATCTAGAGGGTCCACAGTGCCAGCTAGTATACCACTCATATTCTGAGCAACCACCACGCTGAGGACAGCTTCCGCGCTCAAGTGCTTTAACCTCTCGTATAAGTTGTCGGCAACAGCTGGATCAAACGAGTGAAGGAGAGAATGATCGACGGCGATTGATGCTGTACCTTCGTCATATCTACGCGTTTGCCACTGCAGCCAATCGATGTATTTCTGCAGATGACCAGGCAGGTGAGATGTCGATCGCCCTTCGAGCTGCTCGATAGCACGGCGAGCGGATGACAGCTGAACTATCTCCAAGAGATCAAAAAGCTCCGGTTTATTGTCGGCTAGTGGCAGGCTACACCAGGCTTTCAGCTGGTCCGGGGTCATGGAATTCAACACCGGAGTCCATTCAATCGTGCCGCACAGCGAACGCGCCTGGGCCTGTAGCTCCTTTGCGTTGTTTGTGGTCATTGAAGTGGTTTCCATAGAGGAGATACAGATCTTGACCTGTCCGGACTCGTCCAGGGCCGTGACCTCAGTTTCAGTGCCTCGCATTCCGGTAGTATGTGAGCGCACAAATGCCCGAAGAAATGGTGTAGCGGGACTAGATGCTCCTGACGCAGCGACCCACGCCTGCTGGACACGCGTGGTAACTAGTCCAGTCGTGAGCAACTTTGAGCCTCCGTCGGTCAGAGGCACGACACCCAGCTGGCCGAGGCCATCGAGAGTGGCAGGATGCACGACATGCTTTTGTCGACCATGCTGCGACTGCTTCGCTGTCCAGGGAAAAGTGTGGATTTCGGCTGTCGCACACTTGTCTCCGTCCCAGGTTATGGCATCCATGACCTGGAAGGCCGGGCCGTAGTGCAACCCGTTCGTCTCGAGGGCTTCATACATCCCTTGAGTTGAGACCGGACTGGAGCATTTGCGGGATATCTCCTCCCAACGCTCCTGATGATACAGCGATTGTGCTTTCTCTTGCCGTAGGAGGACATCTTCATCGCTTGCGAGCTGAACCGAGATGTAACCCCGGCAAGTCTCCTGCCACTGACTGTTGACATCGGTGTAGATACGGAACTCGAAGGACTGGGAAGTCTTCTCCGCCGACCGAATCGCCCGCATATAAAGATCAGCCTGGACGCGGCCAGAGGGGTTGATCACGATTGGATGCGTGAATGTGGCGTCGTGAACGAAATATCCGGACCGTGGAAAAGAGGCATCGACCAACTGTTCTGCACCCTCGATGGCCATGACCACCATCCCCGTCGCCGGGTAAATTGGCTTGCCATTCACTACATGATCAAGGATCCATGGCGTTTGGACGGGGTCGAAAAAGGTACGCCAATGTGCCTCTCCGGGATGTGATTCTGGCGATGGGGCACCCAGTAACTCGTGACGTCCATGAGAGCGGAGTCTGACTTTCTGAGTCTCACGCGTCTCAAACCAGTACCGACGAGAATGGTTGAAAGGGTAAGAGGGAAGATTCACAAGCTGTTTTGTATGTTGGGGAAGGCCCCCGCGGTATTGGTTTACCTCGTCAAATGTGATGGAGTATCCCTGGGCATAGAGATGACCCACTGCAGACTGAAGCGCCTGCAGCGATGGCTGGCGTCGATCGAGCGTGGCCATATATCGGACATCTCGGTTTAAATTCATACTGCGCAGAGTCTCCCGGAATGGCCGTTGCAGGGCCCCATGAGGGCCAATCTCTAACAAGTCTGTTATAGCATGCTTGACTGGCGCGCCAATCTTGCGATTCTTCGATCCCGTATGTGAGAGACTCTCTGTTATGGCGCCGCAGAATTCCACGGGCTCAACCATGTTACGGACCCAGTAATCTGCCGTGGACAGTATCTTGCGGTCACCGATAGGTGAACCCGTCACAGAAGAGATCATGAGGGTCTTGCTCGGCGATCCAGCCATCAGACCCTGTAGAGAATCCCTATAGAGGGAGGATATGGCCTGCATTTGAGAGCTGTGGTATGCAACGCCCGTACGTAAAGGGTGAGACCGAATTCCACTATGTTCAAGATCGGCCTGGAGCGCATCCACCAAGTGATTGTCACCAGAAATAGTCACGTTGCTAGGGCTGTTGATACAGGCAACAGTGATATTGCCGGGCTTACTGGAGTCCAATTTCTGGAGGTATGTTTGGGCGTCGGTCCGCGATAAATCTACTGCGAGCATCGACGCATTGCCATTGCGCAGTGTACCGGCATGCAAACCCCGGAAGTAAGATACCTGACACGCTGACTCGCGCGAGAGTCCACCGACGGCATATCTATTATTGTTAGCGAAGTCAATGTCCTGCGGACAAACACACTTACGCGGCAGCAATCTCGCCAGAAGAGTGGCCGACAACAGTCGAGGGCACGATTCCAAACGACGACAGGAGGTCGACCAGCGATATTTGCAGTACTGTAGTTAAGCACTGTGCGTATGTCGGGTTATCTATCTCGAAACTTTCAGGGCTCGCCTGGGCGAGGAGATCTATCCACAATTAGTCGATACCACAATGCTGCATTCTTTGGAATTACCTACCAAACACTGACCAGGGACAGCCAAATGAGCGAAGCGCATCATCGCAGAGACGAAGACTGCTTTCAAACACCGGGTAGGTGACGAGCTGCCGTCCCATGCCGTAGTACTGGGCCCCTTGTCCTGTGAATATATACCCTAGAGCCAGAGACCTTGTAGTGTGCACTTGCTTGGATAGAGAAGTTGGAAGGGCCTTTATAGCAGACAACGAGTCCACCACACTATATGCGCGCCATGAAAGCTGGCTGCGCTTTTCCGACAACGTTTGAGCCAATTCACCTAAGAACGCTGACTCTTGGTCTTGCTGAATCTTGAGTGAGTGTGCATATTGACTGTAAGCGTCAGTCATGCGACCAAGGACACCTTCATCTTCGGCAGACCAGACTAGAAGTCGTGAGGGAATCTGTGCCGTGTGGCCATTGGTAACGGCTTCTGCAATGGTCTCAACACGCGCATTGACACCATTTACTGAGGTTGATACCCCGTTGGGTACTCCGTTCGCGATGTGAGCCTGAGGCGCAGTACAATTAGGGGCGTCGAGGCGATGTTGCTTCAGGTAATGGTATGCGTCATCCAACACAACATGCGCATTGGAGCCACCATATCCAAAGGAGGAGACAGAGGCCCGTCGCAATCCAGGAGTTGGCCAGGCCATAGGCCTTGTTGGGATCTAACATTGTCAGCTGGTGGTTTACGGCTTGATCGAGCATCCCGAAAGATTGTAATACCTTTATATTGAGAAACTCGGCATCGATTTCCGGGTTTAGGGACTCGAAATTGACTGAATTGGGTGGAATAATCCCTTTCTCGAGCACGAGTACCGTTTTAATTACCGCTGCAATGCCGCTGCCGCCCTCGAGGTGACCAATATTCGATTTGGCCGCGCCTCTGTCTGGATCAGCAAACGCGCCGCAATAGAGAAAAGGGCGTGCTTACATGTATAGCGGATCGTCCGGCGAACGCGCCTTGCGGAACACACGACCGATAGCCTCAGCTTCGATGGGGTCGCCTACGGCCGTCCCAGTGCCATGCGCCTCGAAGAATCGCGTTGGCTCAAACTCGAGCCCTGCCTTGGCATATGTGTCCCGAATCAACCGAGATTGCAAGGTAGAACTGGGCTGTGTGATGCCTGGTGTATAGCCATCCTGATTTGATCCAGTGGACCGGATGACTGCTCGAATAACGTTGCCATCGCGCACTGCATCAGCCAGACGTTTGACCAGCACGACACCGCAGCCTTCACCTCGTCCGTACCCGTTAGCCCGAGAGTCGAAGCTATAGCTGCGACCGTCGGGGGAAAGAAAGCTCATATTCATTAATGACATGATGGCTTCGGCGCCTAAAATGGCACTTACACCTGCAATGAGAGCCTTATGCGTTCAGTTTGGAGAAAAGACAAAGAAGAGCAGAAAACCCAAGGCAAACTTACCATATCACTGTCTTTGATACGAAGTGATGTACAAGCCATATCGAAAGCCATCAAACTGCTAGAGCAGGCGGAGTCGAGATTCACACAGGGACCGTGCAGATTGAAGAACCAGCTGACGCGATTCGCGACCATACTGGACGTGGTACCAATTGAGGTGTGTTTGGGCATATTTTCGGGGTCGCGATGTGCCATATGCGAGTAGTCATTCGTCATGGAACCTGTATATACAGCCGTTTTCGTGCCGTTGGCCTTTTCCATCGGGATACCAGCTTCAATCAAATCAATATACATGTTCATCACGGGACTGCTATTTGGAAGAGGTACCATTTTCCAAGGCGCGGTACGCCGTCTCCAGCACCATGCGATGCTGAGGATCCATGACAGCGGCTTCAGCACCGCCGATTCCAAAGAACGAGGCATCGAAGAGAGCTGGATCTTCTTGCATGAAATGTGCGCCAGCAATGAACTCCTATCCTGAGTTAGCGGGTGTGCCTCTGATCAGATCGTGTCGGTGGCACGCACCTTGGAATCTCGGTGTGAGAAGGCCTCCAGCATTACTCGATCCTCAGGCCACGGCGTCATAGCGCATCTTCGCTCTTGAAGCATGCGCCAGAAAGACTCTGGGGTGTCTGCATCTCCCGGGAACTTGCAGGAAAGGCCAATAATGGCCAGAGGCTCGAAACTATCGGCAGTCATTGCGGAGGGCGTAACGTACAGGGACAAGGGAAGCGGGAATTACTTTCATTGGTATACAAACAAGGTCTGTCAAGGTCAGATTTATACCATGAGCTTTGTGTTCGACCTCTTATCATGAGCCTCCTCTGTCTGACACGCGGCATAGTCGGCAACTGTATGCGCCTGGATTGGACATTGTTGCAGCGGCGAGGAAGACATCCATGATTACAAGACAACGCCATTCACTTCCCGACCAATGAAGGCCCCTGCTAAGCCTGGGGCATTGGCTATTCCCGAGCGCCTCTAGATTGAATGCGATTCGGCCCCCAGTCAGCACATATTTGATCCTAGGCGCCGCAAAGTGGTTCGACCAGGTGCCAAGCGCTTACGGCCGGACGCTTGCTAATTCAAAAGTAGGAGCCTACCTCCGCGGTATAATGCTCGTTCTCGGGGTGTGATTTAGTAGATGCGCCAAGGGCACCTAACTTCTGCAGTCATCCTGCACATTCAGCCCGCGCGGGGCTGGTAAAAGCTGGCAATCGTGTATAAGGCTTGGTTTAGTATCTCTTTCTTCCAACGGTAACAGGACCAAATCAACTGGACAGACCAACATGCGGTTTCTCTGCTTACATGGGATGGGTGAGAATGGAAGGGTATGTTTCCGCTCAAGGCCCTTTCACCTTTTGCGCGACTAACAACGTCCAGGTCTTCGAGGCTCAAACCGGTGAGTGATAGGTCGATCCATATGTTCTGAATTGCGAGGCTGAGATCGCATAGCGGCCATACGCCATCGGCTTGGCCCTGATCACACCTACGAGTGGTTGGATGGATCGGTGCCAACCGATATGGCCCCTGGTAGGCTGACCTCCTTTTCTCACAGCCCTCACGGTCGATCTCGGACACACGGCAACTAACGTTGTTTTCCAGGCCTCGAGACGGTCGCTATGCCAAGCGACGAGTTTCTAATGTATGTTGACGATAGCCAGGAGAGCCGTGTGCGACTCCTCGCGCATCTGCAGGAGTTTGTGGCAGCCGAGGGGCCCTTTGATGGGTTATTTGCTTTTTCCCATGGGGCCAGCTGCGGTGCAACGCTACTCTTGCATGAATTGCAGAAGAATCCCCAGGCAGCCCCATTCCGCTGCGCTATCTTCTTCTGTGGCGGGCCACCGGAGGATCCCAAAATGTTGCTAGAAGGGGATCGACGGGTCGTGGACGCCGCAACCGATGGCGAGGTCTTGGATCTCCCCACGGCGCATATCTGGGGGCGGAATGATCATCGATATGCCTTCGGGCCCCAACTCAGCTCGTTGTGTAGCAGCGCTAATCGTGAGGTCTTCGTGCATGACGGTGGTCATGAGATCCCTGGGCCGCGCGATCCTGAGGATGTGAGGCAAGCGGTGCAGGTCATCAAACGGACGTTGGCTAGAGCTACAGCAGATGAGTCTGTGTGAATAAAATGAACGGACTGGTCAAAAATAACTATTGAATACATGATCGCGTTACGCCAAATCCTATGCCCCAACCAACCCGCACCATAATATACCCAACGCTCTAGCAAGATTTCCCAGAGAGGATTATAATCGCGTGTAGTGCATCTCAAACACTCAATCCCAAAGACCAGATTCATACCGCCTGGCCTGCAACATCCGGCTGTTTCACGCTGCCCCTACTGGACGTAGAGACTAGGGGAAGAGAATCAGACCAGCCGTCCTTCCCTCGCTGTATAGAAGTGTATGGCGCATTATTTCGCTCCGTGCGATCCGATGAGTAGTTATGGGAGCGAGAGCGCGAGAGCGAGCGACTGCCCCCGGAGAACATGCCCTGCAGTGAAGAGCCGATGCGCGACAGACGGTGACTCGGGTCAAGGCTCTTGATAAATTTAGGCAAGACAGGCAAGCACGCCACGACGATTCCCATGGAGAGCTCGGGGATTGTCCAGATACCCGATAGGTAAGCGTAGTAAGAGATGTTCTTGGTCTTCATGAGAACGACGGTGTAGGCGAGACGGACCACGGAGGCGGTGCAGGCCCTAAGGACGATTGATTAGTATTGTCTGTCCTAGAGACGGGATATATAGCGGAGATTGTCATACATCACTCCGACCAAAAACACAGCGGAGACAGCAATCCGGCGACTCAGAGGCATTTGCAAATTCCAGATACGGACCTGCGGTAAGACCAATATGATAATGTCCGAAACAGCGTTGACGGAGCTGGCGACGACGTTCAACACGTGGTATCTCATGCAGGTACCCTCAACCCATGGCTTGTGATACTTCTTCACTGGGTTACAGGAGAAGACCTCAAGGAAGAAACTGATGAAATAGAAGACAAAGTTCACGATGATCAAGATCAGACAGATCCAGTAGAACGTGCCCGTCCTGCGAATGGGCACAAAGATCTCGATGAACTGCAGCAAGATGGCCAGTTTGATAAAGAATATGCAGCAGCCGTATAGAACGCCGCCGGCGTGAAAATACTATGTTTTTTTTAGCATCCACGGCTCATCGAGGAAGGAGACCTGCGTACCTCGATCACCGTGGAGAAGTCCTTAAGTCGCAGATTCCACTGGTCGACTCCAGGGGCCAGATCAGCGAAAAGCCAGTAAGGAGCGAAGTCCCCCATGAGAATGGCCTGTACAATAATTTAACTCAAGTCATGACAATGATTTATTCATTCATACCCACGCCATTAGAATCGAGTCTGGTGGTGTTAGCAGTGTCTGTACAAATTGGCCTCCGGGGGTAGCTCACAGTCGGACAAATCGAATTTGCGGATCAACACAAGCTTGGTATAGACACGAATAAACAGCATCAACGAACAGAATATCCAAAAGCTCAGAATAATGCCTTTCGCGGCCGCTTCGTCATTAGGCGGATCCACCAGGTTCGGCGTCACTCCTGGTGGAGGAGTCGCCGCGGGCATTTCTAGCAGCTTTTCGAGTGGTATATTGGAGGCCATCTTGAAGCATGCAAAACTAGTAGTTCCCGACTCGAACCCCTAGATATGTGGGGAAAGAGTGAAAGGGATATAGGTGAGATCTTCCATAAGACCGTGCACGTTCAGCTGGGATTCTCACCCCCCTCATAAGCAAACTCTCCTCCGGAATGGGGGCCGGAAATGGCCTCCTCTTCTGGTCAGCCTGCATGAGATCCATGCCACTCTCTCGTGCATGTTGGCTGCTTCCTCAAGAAGGAAGAATTGGCGGCGATGCTTAATCCTTGACGGTGGCTGCGGCGGCCAAGAAGTGCTGCGGCAGACATGCCCATCGCTTTTTCCGTTCTTCCCGGGACTAGCCCTATATATTAGGTACCTTATCGGCTCGGGTTCTTTCTCGAGCAAACGTCTTTGCGATAGGCCTTGGTTTCTGGTGCAAGATGGAGAAATCGATTGCTCCTCGTGAGGACACCGTCGATGACCGAGAGCCATCACCCGATGCCGCCGAAGACAATGGCTACTTGTCGGGACTGCGATTGCATCTGGTCACCGCTGCGTTTGTTTGCCTCCTTTTCGGATTCTACGTGCATTCACTGACGGGCATAGGCTGGCCATGTGCCTGTTCCTGACAAATCTAGAAATCCCCATCGTCACCACAGCGCTTATGAGCATAACAGAGGAAATCGGAGGTCTGGATAAACTCTACTGGATCATCGCAGGCTACATGCTGGGATACGTCGGTGTGCTCGTTATTACAGCCAAGATTAGCGATCTGTTCGGTCGCAAATCGAGTCTCCTTGTTGCTGTGGGCTTCTTCATCGTTTTCTCCGGTGCCTGCGGCGGCGCGCAAACCATCAACCAGCTGATTATCTTTCGCGCTTTTCAAGGCATTGGAGGCGCCGGAAATTATTCGCTTTGTACAACGATTGTGCTCGAGCTTGTTCCGCCCGCGAAGTATGCGCTGTATACCAGTTCGCTTTCCGTTGTCTATGCCATCTCTTTGCTTCTGGGCCCGATTCTCGGGGGCGCCATCTCGGAAACCAACTGGCGATGGATCTTCTGGTTAAAGTAGGTCCCTTCGAGATCTGATTCTCTCCTTTTAATCTGACTAGTTCAGTCTACCACCCGCTGCCTTGGCCGGACTGGTGATCATCTTTATGATCCCTAACCGGTTCCCCAACCACCATAAACCTCGGACGAACAACGTTTCTCTGAAGGATTCTCTCCTAAACGGTCTTCGGCGGCTCGATTTCATCGGCTCAAGCCTGCTCTTGATCGCCACCGTGTGTCTGGCCGCACCGCTAGAGGAGGCCAACCGGGGATTCGCCTGGCGATCTGCCTTTACGATCGTGATGCTGGTCATTTCCGGCTTTGCTTGGATTATCTTCCTACTATGGGAGCGGCGCATTACACTTTCAAAAGGCCTCGTCGAGCCTATTTTTCCCTGGCGATTCGCGCAGAATCGCGTGTGGATGGGAATGTTGCTGTATGTTTACCCTAAAGTCACACTTTGCAACCGGCTGCTAATAGAGACCAGGAATGCCATCTGCCTCGGAGGGACATGGTTCGTCACGATCTTCCAGCTTCCCCAGCGCTTTCAGATCGTAAATGGCCTTTCCCCCTTACAAGCAGGAATCCGCTTCATCCCCTTCACGATTGCGGCCCCTATCGGATCTATCATGGCCCCTATGCTGTCCAAGATCTTCAAGATTCCCGTTCTATATTTTGTCATCGCAGCTTCTTTCATCCAGGTGATCGCCTACGCACTTCTATCGACTTTGTCCGATTCTGTGACTATCGCCGCCAAGCAGTATGGCTTTCAGATTCTTGCGGGTTATGGCTGTGGTATCAACATCGCCCTATTAGTTCTCATGACCCCTTTTACCATCGAACCGCAAGACAAAGGTAAACCCAAATTTTGATTTCGCCAAGTCCATAATAATGCCGCTAACTTGTCTCAGCCGTCGCCATGGGCGCCGTGGCTCAATTCCGCGTTATGGGCGGCACGATCTGCCTCGCCATCGTGACAGCCGCTTCGCAGGCCTTACTACGGTCACGACTTGGACATCGGCTTCCCACCAGTCAAGTGGATGCAATTCTGCAATCTACGGAGATGCTCACGTCGCTCTCGCCCGACACCCAGGATCTCGTCCGCCAAGTGTACTCGGCAGGCTATAACCTGCAGATGAAAATTCTGGCCGGATTCGCAGGGGGGCAGGTCATCGCGTCGGGGCTGATGTGGCAGAAACAGCAGGTGATGGTCTGAGACTGGACGCGTTGGTTTCACAGGCCTGAGCGAGGCTTTCTTAGCGCTGCAATTCCATGGACTGACTGGGTTACATCCGTTGTGAAAAGCCTCAGCCTCGTTCCTTGGCCGTGACTGGGATGGTTGTGATCGGCTACCCAGCCGCTGGAATGTTTGAGGGGGAAAATTAGATTCATGATTCATGGGCACCCAATTAGTCTTTGGTTCTCGCACTAATGCTGGTCTCTTTTCTCCCCATTCGGATTAGTTAGAACTGGCCTTTCTTTGTCTGTCCTCCTCGCCCGCGTCGCTTGGCGTCAGGCTCTACTTATACAGGGATCTCCGGATACTCTTCGGATTACTCCCCTCAGAATATTATTGAAGCGCGGATAAGGCTATCGGCCTGCTGACGTGGCAGATAAAACGTCCCCCCGGCTGTTTGCTAGAAGTTGAATCATGTAGCCAAGCAGCGCAATGACTGGCCAAGTTCCGTTACCTGCAAGGGACCCTGGGCAAACCCGAATTTCAGCCTTTCAAGGGGTGTTGGTGAGATGAGAGGGCACCGTCTGACCACCACCAACTTACCTCAGTGTCAGACTCCGAGTCAAATGCAGGGAATAAGTAGAACAAAGTCTGCTTCTTAGGGCTGTTGAACTTGACTACTCTTGTCACCATTTTCTAAATAGTATAGTATGGCTGCTCCCACCTCCCTACTGCCGGGTGGCATTGCTCTTGTCACGGGTGTATGTCGAATAACTCACACCCTGCCTACCCCCTTGCTTTATTCCCTAGTGGTTTCCCCCCGCCTTCTGACATGTCCATGTCCAGGCTGCGTCAGGCATCGGCCGCGACACAGCTTTAGCTCTAGCGCAAGCCGGCGTCGAAGGCCTCGTCCTGGCCGATTTGGAACCCGCCGATGCCGTCGTCGAAGAGAGCCGCAAGTTCGCGACCCACGCCAATCTCCGCGCCATCTCTGTACAAACCGATGTGGCGGACGAATCAAGCGTCGAGACCTTGGTGGAGTCGACAGTAAAGGAATTTGGTCGCATTGATTACTGCGTTCACTCTGCTGGCGTAAGTTCTTTTGTCCCTCTGATCTTTTTTCTTCTTCCAGGCAAACCTTCAACCAACCAGGCTCTCTCTATAAATGCTTAAACCTGACGACTAAAACCGCACATATCACCCAGATGGGAAACATCTCCGGCGCAACGACCGAACATGTAAAACCAGATATCTTCGAGCAAACACTATCGATAAACGCACGAGGCACGATGCTCATCCTACGCGCCGTCTCCGCAGCCATGGCGAAGCAAGAGCCACGCGAGCACCAAAACCGTCGCTCAGAAGGCTCAAGGAGTCTAGGCCGCGGATCGATCGTGGTAGTCGGCTCGATCAACTCAATCATGGCAGCGCCGGGCATGTTATCATACTGCGCATCGAAGTGGGCGGTGCTTGGAATGGCCAAAACAGCTGGTGAGTCTTCTTCTTCTTCTTCTTCTTCTTCTTCTTCTATCTACCTACCCTACCCTACCCCCTAGAGGCCTGGCCTCTTTACCTCTTTTATCACCAATTTTTTTTTCCAGCCATAAGCGAATGGGGGGGGTGTTTCTGATCCAAAACAGCAATGGATAATATCCCTCATCACATCCGCGTGAATACGGTTTGTCCGGCATGGACTCAGACGCCAATGATGGAACGCAGCTTGAAGCGCGTACCGCAACTAGGCGCGATGGTTCAAGCTCTGAGTCCGTTGAAGAGAGGCGCGTTGCCCGAAGAGGTGTCGGACTCGATTGTGTTCTTGTGTAGTCCCGGGGCAAGCTATATCAATGGGACGGTTATAACGGTGGATGCGGGCGCTACGGTGACGACTCCCAAGGCAGGGCTGTGAGTGATTTGTGTCTTGTGTCCTGGCCATTTGGAACTTTCCCCTGCTATCAATAGCTGCCGGTACTATGGGCCGGTTGAGGGCTTTAAAAAAAAACTAAGCGACATTCTCTCCTTGCTGCTGTATTGAATGAACATGAAATCTTCTCTGTGTGGCTGGCTTACGCGGTGAGGTACATACTTCCTATCATCTACTAACACGTCCTATCTATGTTATATGGCCGGATTTTGGTGTATCCCTGAGCAGACTTGCCTTCCAACCTGCGCTATTTTCGACGGATTCAAGCCCTGACCGGCACTAGTCACCTACGGAGTATACACTGAGAAAAACAAATATCATGGAGTTAGGGCACTCAGTCTTCCACTCATCCCGTGCTTGGTGATCGCCTGAGGCTGCTTATACTTAGTAAGGGAAAGCTGTCGACCTAGTGAGAAAATCAAGTATGTACGCATATTCGATAATTACTATATAGTCTTTCCTTTTCGGTTGTTTCTTTCCCTTCCCAGTTGCTATTTGCTTTTCGCTTTTCAACGAGCAAAAATCATATCATATCGAATCGAACGAAATCAAATCAAATCAAATCTACCAAAACCCCCATTTTCAGGGAGGTTATTTATGTGTTCGGCGTCGTGAAAGCCGCCTCGTTCGTGATCAGGAGACCGGCGATCGTAGCGCTGGTAAAGGTACTGATCGCGCCCGTGACCATGGCGCTAAATGCGACGCGAGAGACGTCGCCGGATCGGCTGGGCGCGAGCTGGGCGAGCACGCCGATCTGATTACCGAGGGAGCCGATGTTGGCGAATCCGCAGAGCGCGTAGGTGGCGATCAGCCTGGATCGCGGAGAGAGGTCCTGGTACTCGGCTTCGTTTTGAAGGGCGTTGTACGCGATGAACTCGTTCTGGAGAGGGGTTAGAGGGGACGGGTCATTTCTGTCTTTGAAAGGTGCTGTGGTCTTACCATGACGAGTTTCATGCCG
The DNA here is from genome assembly GCF_016097325.1 of Aspergillus melleus. Lineage (NCBI taxonomy): Eukaryota > Fungi > Ascomycota > Eurotiomycetes > Eurotiales > Aspergillaceae > Aspergillus > Aspergillus melleus. Next base: position 878,003 of record NW_025763378.1, read on the forward strand.
AGGAGCTTGCCGACCTTCAGGAGATCTCCGTCGCGGGAGACACCGAGCAGGAAGGCAATCGGGTAACAGATGTATCCGAGGATAAGTTCGAGGGTCAAGTCGGGGTCGTTAATGTTCAAGTACCGACCCCACCAGGTCAGGAGGCCGTTGATCAGGCCCACGAAGGAGATGATACACAGCAGGACAGATGCGATCATGGTGGCGATCTTGAGACCGAGCCAGGCTCCGTTGGAGAAGGCGTGAAGCGCGTTGGCGGCCTTGTGATCCTCGTCTTCCGGGACGACCACACGGCCCGCCGTGAGGGTCTCTTCCTCCTCGGGCCAACGCAGCTTGGAGACGGCGAGCGAAGCCGGGATACTCATGACACAGGACGAAACCAGCGCCTGGGAGTTGACACCCATGCTAATGTAGGACACCAACACCGATCCTGCGATGGTGGCGTATCCAGAGCACATGACCTGGTGGATTTCGGCCATGGTCAAATACGGAATGAACGGTTTAATCAGCATGGCGGATTCTCCTTGTCCGATGAAGGGGGACGCAGCGGCGACGACGGCCTCGGCACCCGACACCCGCATGCACCAGAAGAAGAAAACGGCAAATTTGCCGACGGCCCACTGGAGCAGGCCGATGTAGTAAAGAAGCTGGACGAGCGAGACGAAGAATATGATGGCCGGGACAACGCTCACCAGGAACCAAGTATGACTCTTCGCGAATCCGTCCTCGACCAGAAAGTCAACACCCTGTCCTGCAAACTCCAAGAGCTCACGAGCCAGCGTGGAGATGAAGTTGAAGATGTCATATCCGGCCTTGGTCCGCAGCACGAAGAGCGCGATGATGAACTGCACCAACATGCCCATGATGACGGTGTGCCAAACGATCTTCTTGCGGTTCCTCGAGGTCGCCCAGAGCACGAACAGAAACACCACGAGACCGAAGAGACTGACGGCCCGGTTTTCTCTGCTGTTGTCCGCGGTCTCCTCCGACGCAAACGCGCCGATGATAATGACCGAAATAGTCAGAAGAGCGCCACCGGGAAGGCGAAGCTTTTCCGGAATGAGATCGACGAATCGCGATGCGGTTTGATTCCATACCCAGTACACTGGCCTCGTGACGATGGAAATGGGCACATAGAGGAAGATGATGCGCAGAGTGATGGCAAGATACAGCAAGAAAGGGATCAACCAATTCTTGTCATGCCGATGGAGGACGAGACCTGCAATCCACCATCTAGAGATTCGAGAAAAGATGAGCCTATCACGGAACCCAAGATAAACCAAACCCCACGGGCAAACGAGCGGCTTACCCGGTGAACAAGAGCCAGATGACAGCATAGACCACATGCTTGATATACTTGGAGTAGAGCCGGTAGAAAGCCCGTTTCGGGTAGCTTTCACCCGCTTCCTCGTCCTTGTCACCCTTCTTCTGTCCCGTGCTATCTAGCGAGCTGGATTCGGGGATCACGGTCTTCTCGGTCTGCGCGTCCTTCGTGTAGATGATATCATCGCCCGCCGCATCGTTAGGGCCGGGATGTCGTTGGGTTGCGGGGATTCCGGCAGGATCTGCAGCGGGCGTCGTTTCTATGCTTGTGACCTGCCGGTCAGGCGCGTCGAGAGGTTTCTGGTCCGCCATATTTCAAAGGACCTGATCCCAATGGATCCCTTCTTCAGTCCGATGCCCCCTGTGATGTGATATAAAAGGTAAGATGGAAAGACAAATATATACCAAGAAAGAAAACCGGGTGAAGCAAGAGCTCCAGTCAAAGCCAGCCGGGGGTGAAAAAAATTCGACGAACACGGTCAATGGCAATTGACGACAGGAAGCCACAGCTTTAAAAGCTTGAACGAGACAGGAAAGAGGTGAGATAGATAGATAAGTAGTCAGACGGAAGATGCATGGAAGGAAGAAGGAAGAAGAAAAAAATTAAAATAAAATAAAATAAAATAAAATCACTGCCTAGGCCATAGCCCTGACCACCTGAGATAAGGTCATGATTATCAGTTGACAATTGTGTGCGGGGATGCCAGTGTTTTTTTCTTTTCGCCCGTTCCCAATCCAGTGGCCACTCCGGCGGTCTGCTTCTTTTTTTTTTATGCTTTTCTTTTATTACTACGTCCGTGGACACGTTGACGCTGATTTGGATTTATTCCGTCTATATGACACCCTCCAGGAGGTCATCGTGAGCCGTGTGGTGCAGGACGGTCCAGAAATTCTAGTGGCTGGGATCTGTACGGAGTATGCACTCCGCAGGGCAGGAGGCAAAAAGAAGAGAAAGAAAAAAAAGAAAAGAAAAAAAGAAGAAGGTGGGTCTCGAAGGCAAACTCTGCCTTCCCCATCGGAGAATAGCGATAAGACTGTTGCAGCACTAACACGCCCGGCAAGCCCTCGGATTGGCGACTGGTCTCCGCTCAAGGAACTCGGTCGTGTGCCGTTCGCTGGCACTCCCTCGCAATTCATTTGTTGAATTGTTCCAAAGAGGAAAAGAAAACAGCTGGAGGTTACATTGAGCTAACCAGCCTGGCTTGGAGCAATTGAACTCACATCCGGTCTTCCTGGTCGCCAACATCCCGTGTCCTGGGGGAGGCAAATCCTTATCGGAGATGCCATGTGCTGCTGATAGAACAATAGTCTAATTCTGCTAGTCTCGCTGGAAACTGCCCACCCTTTATCCACTCTGCTAACCCCAACGGCATCCGAGGTTTCTCAATGCAGAACCCGCACCGACGAAACACCCACTCGGAGGCGAATGTTGGAACACCACACAAGAGGAAAAAATATGGTAATATTTGGTCCGTTAGAACAGAAAACACATGAGCCCCAACCAGCCAACGCCGACCGCCAAGTCGACTCCTCGAGTGGGAAGATAGTGCCGACCCTAGCCGGACCATGGTGGTAGTATCGGACTAGTAGTGTGCCCTACAAAAGCACGACTAGTCGTCTACAACCAGTGGTCTCTCGCGATTCAGCCGCCAAGCCGTAAGCAGGACACCTCGAATGATGCCAGGATCGAAGGGCTGCTTCATGATAAACCGTCGCTGTGACTGGCTGCGTGCCACGGAGAACTCCGATCCTGATATCCCTGGCAGGACCTTCTTCCCCGGGCATGCCCTGAGGCCTATCGCACAGACAACTGCGGGCAAGATATCTAACTCAAGCCACATCGGGCGTGGGTTGCATGATACTACGTGATAAGCCTTTGTCCTCTTTCAGAGGGAGGGATGGAGTATCCTCGGACATATTACTCGAGAGGGGGCGGTTTTCCCGCTAGCGAGGACGTAGTTGGCTTGGTATTCATTTAATAAACAGCTGTCGGTTGGGAATTTGCTATCAATCCTCAAGACTTGTCGTCGCTAAACTCCGGAGGTCCACACTATATTAGTTCGAAAAGGCTTCGCGATAGACCATTCGGCCAACGAGGGATTGTGTTGGCCGATAAGTCAACGGGAATATCCTATCGAGTAGGTATGTATGTACCTAGACAGGGACCAGAGATATATCTCGGAGTCTCGTAGGGCTCAAGGCGAGTTCATCCAGGCGTTGTGGTCTTGATGACAGTCCGTATTGGAAGGGGGCAAGAAACAACACTGTACTCCAGAGGTAGTCTAGGCTCGAAAAGATGTCTACTCACATGCACCTGCCAATCCGGGGTCGTTCAATAATAATTAGTTTACCTTCCGAACCCGTTCACTTCCAGACGGGATAAGGTTAAGATTGCGCCGGATGGGGCTATCGCCCATCAGAGGTTCTCCCCCCCTGCCGTTCCTTGCCGCTCAGGGCGGGGTCAAGCTCTAGCCCACGCTTTCCCCCCATCATCTCCTAACCTTGCCTACTACTAGCTCGGTTTAATGCCTTGAACGGGTTACTATGGTCAATATGGAAAACCCCGACGTCGAATGGGAACTCGAAGAGGGAATCCCCCAGGTCAACGATCCCTTCATCCAGCAGTACCTCAAGGGTCGGAGCTCTCTCATCGAAGAAGAGCAGAAGCAGCGTCATGGTGGGAACCTCCCCCTGCTCGGATTTGCCCTTCGGATTGGGTTCAAGCACCCGCACCACGTCCTCTCCCTGAACTAACTCCTTCGGTCCAGACTTTACCCTTCGAAAGTCCTTATCGCCCATAGCTAAGACAGCATGCAAGATCCTGTCCAAGATCCGCGACCGGGAATTGATGCCCACAGGGTCCGCACTGTCGGACCCTCATACTAGCCATGCGTCGTCGGAAGAAGCTCTACATCGCGGCGGTAGGTTGCACAACGCCATGGATCGGATGGAGACAACCGAGCTCTGGAAGATTCTGCAAAGATTGCCGAAGGGCTCCTTCCTACATGCGCATTTGAATCTCATGTTTGATGCCGAATTTCTCGTCAACCAGGCTCTCGCGACGGAGGGCATCCACATAGTCGCGCCCGAGACGCTCTCAACCCAATCACGCCGCGACGAAATTCCTTTCACTCTCCGTCATATCCCCAACTCGGCGGGCGGGTCAGGAAATGGAGCAGCCCTATGGACTTCGTCGGGGAATTCGCATCCCCCTGCGCCCGTCGGCCTACAATCGGCGGCCTCTTCATTCCCGGACGGTGAAGGAGGATTCCGTGACTGGTTGATGAGTCGCTGCGTGCCGCTACGCGAGCGCTCCGTTTACTCCCATGACGAGTCTGGACCTGCTGCAGTCTGGGATGCCTATCGTCGCTCGACGTCCGTTATTTCCTCGCTCCTTGCCTACGAGCCTGTTTTGCGCGCGGGCCTACGACGCCTGTTTGCCAAATTGGCCGCCGACAAGGTTCGGTATGCGGAACTACGGACTGAATTTTCCCATCATTTTTACAGGACAGGGCACAGCGAACCCGAAGAGGGGTTTTCCGAATGGTGTAGAGTGTTTCAGGAAGAGCTTACGAGATTCAAATCTACGGAGGAAGGGCAATCATTCCATGGTGCTCGCGTGATATGGACAGCTACGGACGTCTCATCCAACAAAGACTTGGCAGAGAGCATGATGAATTGCATCATAGCCAAGCAGGATTTCCCGGACGTGATCTGCGGGTTTGATTTGGGAGGACAAGAAGGCCCGAAGGGACAGCTTGTGGATTTCGTCCCAATGATGTTTTGGTTCCGAAAGTTGTGTCTTGAGGAAGGAGTAGACATACCCTTCTTTTTCCACGCATCAGAATGCGATACACATGGGGAGAATCCCAGCCACAACCTTTTTGACGCCATCCTGCTGGGAAGCCGGAGAATAGGGGACGGGGTATCACTCTATGAACATCCTATGCTCATCGAGTTGATCAAGGAGAAGAAGCTCTTGGTTGAGCGCTGCCCTATCTCCAACGGACGCCATCATCTGGCAGATCCGATCGGGTCCAATTCCCTTCGCTTTCTCTTGTCCCGTGGAATTCCCGTTTCGCTCGGCAGCGACCCCCAGGCCGTCCTCGGACACGGCTGGAATGGATTGACACCGGAGATTTGGCGGGCGCTCCAGGGCCCTGAACGTCTGGGGATCACAGACATTGCCATCCTGATCGAGAATTCCGTCCGGTGGAGCAGCTATGAAGATCAGCCGACAGCAGGGTGGCTGACGGGAATTCGCGAGGGGGTTCTGGGCGAAGGGGTAAAAGCATCCCGGTTGCAGGAGTGGTATGCGGACTTCGAGAAGTTCTGCGAGTGGGTGGCGCTTGAATATGCGGAAGTTGATATTGATGATTGAATATTAAGTACTGAGTACTGATGATAGTATATTTCCACGAGGATAGCCATAATAATAAACCAGGTGTATAATGCAGAATGCAATGAAGCCAGTGTTGTGCTGCTGGAGGTCGATCCAGGGTGGGAATTTTCTTATGCCTATTCGCGATGCAGTGCATAATTACTCATCCACTTGCATAGTGCCCCTTCAGCCAGTTAGTCCCATGATTTTGGGTCTGGAATCTGAGCATCACAAGGACCCGGAGAGAGGAAGCCTGCTTGAGCATGTCTCCTCCTGAACGCAGCGAGGCACAGCACGTCATGCACTCTTACTAAGCGACGGGGACGAAGGTATCACGAGACCGCCAAGTCCCTTGTTCTTCACCGGAACAAAGCAGCATCTTTGGGTGAAAAGCACTGAATATAGGAAGTCGCCAAATCTCAAGCCGACTCGAGCATTTATACTCCATGTCAAATGGACTGAGTGATGACTGCGTCAATCCAGACGATCAATCTGCGCTGACACCATACGTGTTTAGCCATAGCCCCAACCGTGGTTGACGTTGCCGACCTAGAACGTGTGGACTAGGAACATCATAGACCGAGGAGGAATTTCTTGGTTAACACCTCTACCGTGTACACCTCTCTGGTTGTTTCTGCATAGGAGAAATTCAGCAAACGATAGCCTCGACGTAAGTGTGAGTTGGCATGGTGTGATTTGGGTTCCGTTCCCCCAGTCTCCGCCTGACTATTTGCGGTTGATCCTCGCTATCTACGGAGTAGTGACCTACGGATGCTAGGCTCCTAACTAGTCCTACTAGTCTACCACCAACTTAGCGCTTCGATTCCCGAACGTCATCCTACCCGTTATCCGGCACATCAACCATCCCTCCGCGCCTGGGGGACAACGACCGCTCTAATTCCAGGGCCTGCAGTACAGCACATCCCCATCTCAACAAGTTGTTTTCCTTATTATGATCCCTCCCCGATGACGCTTGCAATCTTCAAATGAGCCCCGGTCGGCTCTTCATGCCCAAACATGGCTTACTTCCTACCCTCATTCTTCCAGAAGCGGTTGCTCCGATATGCCTTGTCTCGTCTGGAGTTCGTCGACACCGAAGCCCTAGATCTCGACAGCCTCGGCATTCGCTGGGGTCAACGGAGCACCGTCGAGCTACGGGATATAGGCTTGAGGCTTGAGGTACGTAAGAAAGTGATGATTTTCGCTCGGGGTGGGCTCGCGGCCGGCTGGCTTGGCGGTTGAACCTGGCTAACATTATCGACTTCTCTCGCTCGTTACAGAAACTAGCCTCATTCCTCCATCTGCCCCCCTCGAGTGAACTTCTTAGCGCCCGCGTTCGGTACCTTCAAATCACAGTTCCTGCCGACTTCTACAGCAGTGGGATCATCTGCCAAGCCAGCGGGATCGACGTGCATCTTAGACTTCCGTCGAAGGAGACCTGTCACGGCGAGTCGACGGAGCAGGGAAAGTCGCCTTCAGTCGGCGATCACGACCTCTCGCTCGACCCGATTCTTCCAAACCCGACCGACCTTGCACAGTCATTCCTCGAGGCCGAACCGAAAGAAGAGAAGGAGGAACTACAAGCCGCCATCTCATCTCGGTCTCAAGTATTACAGCGTCCCTCGTCCTCCTTTAGCAGCGACGATGAAGACGAGCTTGGTCTGGGTAGTGAGGGTGTTTCGCTACCTAGTTTTGTTGCGGCTTTCATAAAGGGCGTCGTCGAGCGTCTCCAGGTTCAGATTGATGACATCTCGGTGCGAGTGGAGCTGGAAACGAAACAGGAGGGTCCTCTGAAGAGACAACCAGAGGAGAAGCCAGACTCGATCACCGGGCTCTTGAGTATTCGTCAAATTAAAGTGAATGCGGTGTCCGCGTCTTCTGGATCCGATGAAGCTTTGTCTTGCACGGGGAAACGATTGGTCTCCCTCTCTGACCTCAACCTCGCCTTAATCTCCGAACCCATAGTTTTCTCGAATTATGCTCGCTTTACCGAACCTCCCCTGTCACCGTCTACCCCCGTACAACCAAAGTCAAGCCGGTCGCCTAGTCGAGCTCCTTCGCCGTCCCCTGCGGTGCCATCGTCTTCAAATTCCACCCTTGACCTCTCGCGTTCGACCATCCTTGACCGACCACCACAGGAGTTTGCAGTTTCTCGGAACGATGACCGTGGTGATGCTCCTGAATTGGAAGGTTCTGTTTACACGTACGATGGCCGATTTTCAGATGCCGATACGGAAGAGAATCGAAGTTATGGTTACCTAGAGGATTCCCAAAACCTTTCCGACGATGATAGACTGCTCGACAATCCCGCCTATCTGGACTCAGTCATCAACTCTCAATTTCAGGATGATGATCTCGAGAGCTCAGGTAATCTGCACCTGCCCCCCAACAATAGCAATGATTCTAGTCGTGGAGAAACACCTCGTCGCCAGAGTCCTGAGCTTAGCCCTAGTGGGTCTGCATCCCTACATAGCTCTGGTAGACAAGCGCTGGTACCCTTCAGGCAGCGACCGGAACATCATGGTGATATATCCCCCAGCGGCAGTGATCATTATCATCTAGAAGGTGTGGGCGCCCCTCAGAAAGCGCTGCCCGAAATTGCTTTCGGGGACGCTCCGCAAAATGACGAGGAAGAAGCGCGCCGCATCTCTGGCCCTCCTTCAGAAGCAGGTAGTACTGATTCGGCCTCCGGCTCTTTTCACGATGCCGATCTTTCTGAGTCGAAACTGTTCTCGAACGAAGAGGCACAAAGTATGTACATGAGCGCTATCAGCCAAGGTTCGACCGCCAGAAGCTTCGTGCCGAATATTCCTGGGGCTTGGGATTCTCCTGAATCCACAATCATGAAGGAAACCAGCGCTCGACAGCCATTCCACACTCCAGGGGATTATGAGCAAGCCAGTTACGATAACGATGATCAGGATGAAGCAGCGGCTGCGACCCCCAAGCTTACTGCTCATGTCGTACCATCAATGCCACAAGAGCACTCACTTGACGACAGCTCAAGGGCGCCTTCTGAGACGACCGAGCAGGATTCCATGAGATCCTCTCAAGGGCTGGAGAAACCTACAGAGATGGCAAAGAAATTCTTTAGCGTTGACAAGATACTGATATGGATTCCATCAACCACCGAGGATGACGAATTGTCAGACCTGGAGGGCGGGACAGGTGAGAATTTGAAGGAGTCGACTGCTCGCGCGCGAGGTCATGGAACCGAGAATGATCTTCTTGCTTCCAGGGCTCATACTTCGTTACGGTTCCGCGGCGACTCTATCGGTTCGTCTCTTCACTCCGAAATCGCCGAGTCAAGATACCCGCAACGAGCAGAAAAAGATGAACGAGAGTTTGGTTCTAGCGGTGAACGGGACGAAGTCGCAGTTGAGATATTCTCAGCAGAGCTACAATTCGATATCGCTATTGGATGGTTGGTCGTGAAATTTGGCCAACGGGTCCTCCACGCATTCGGCCAGGACGACAGCGCAGCTCCTGCAAAGAAGCAGACAAAGGATGAAGCACAGGGCCGACAAGCTCTCAGACTTGCACTGCAGAAGCTGTCCATTAAATTCGTCGGACATGTACCAGGACACGCATACCCTTGTGAAGGGTCACAATTGCATTCTCCCACATTCTTCAGCCTACTCCGCGAAGATATCGTGCTTCAAACCACCGCAGCTGGGCTGAAAGCGCATTACTCCACAGAAAGAGACAAGACAAAACTGCGCTTGGATGTCACCAAGTTCACACTCGGATTTGCATCTGAGGATCTGCTCTCGTTCAGTGAAGATCTGAAAATGCGCGAATCCACACGCGATGTCTACTCACCTATGCATGGTGATCTAAGCATTGCTTTGAGCAAATCGTCCGATTCAGCGCATATCAATATCACAACCCTCCCCCTCCTGCTCAATGTCAATGTCCAGCGCTTGGAAGAGGTTATAGACTGGGTCGGTGGGCTGAGCACCATTCTGGATCTTGGAAGCTCAATCTCATCGATGTCGGCTACAAAGGTTTCGAAGAAAGACACGCCAAAGCGAGCCCGCGGTGTGCGGTTTGAAGCCTCATCCCCACCGCCCACAGAGGTGTCTCCGAACGACTCGGTGCCGTGGAAGGTTAATGCCCGTGTGGGCGGTGTCGCCGTTGATGTTGCTGGAGAGACACATTACCTGAAGCTAAGATCTACGGCCGTGAAAATTGTCAGTAGATCTGAGGGTATTGCCGTGCAAATTGACAAAGCCAAGTTAAGTGGACCGCTGCCACTTGAGGACACGAAGGATGCGCCTGCCAAAGTCAACCTCAACAATATTCGGGTCGAGTACCTATTTGCGCCCAAGGAGACTGATCTAGATCGTCTCCTTTCGTTGATCACACCTTCCAAGGACAAATACGACGAGGATGATGACATTATGCTGGACACTCTTTTCCGACAGAGGAGACAAGGTTCCGTGCTCCGCACTACAGTCGGCGGCATAAAGGCAGTGATAACGCGCACGAATGACCTGGAGGCCTTCGTTCAACTTGGAGAAGAGCTAGGTAGACTATCTACTGTTGCCAAATACCTTCCCGAGGACGACCGACCTGGACTATTGACCCTCACTCTGATTCGAGACCTCGAGGTTCAAGTAAATGTGGGTGGCAAAGTTGGGGAAATGACCGCGCGCTTGGAAAATGCCGAAGCGGCCTATATCAGCATCCCTTCGCTTATAGCTGCCAAGGTTGGATCAATGACAGTCCTCAGAAATGGCCACGAGGAGCTTCTAGGAGAAGGGTTGCCTCCGAATATGGGCCAAAGCTCAGTGTCTCAGACCGAGCACCCAGTTTTGATGGCGCGGTTCATTGCCGATGAGATGGAACCTACGTTCAAGATCAAACTCCATAATCTGCGTGTGGAATACACGCTATCGTCGATCGTCGCGTTCCTCGGACTTAGCGAAGAAATGACCACAGGCGATGTCGCTGCCAACATGGCGAACTCGCTGGCCAATCTCGCAGAGTTGCAGCCTCCCCATCACTATGATAAAGAAAAATTGAATGAGGAGACCCCTAAAGCTCCCTCAAAACCGACCAAGCTGGCGGTTGCTTTACGGGACTGCGTTGTCGGTCTAAATCCCAGGGGAACTGCCGCCAAAGGTCTGGTGGTGCTCACGAACGCTAATTTCTCAGGCACTATTCATGATGATACCTCCTCGGAAGCCACGTTAGATCTACGCAAGGCGTCGATTATGATCATAGACGACACGAAGAATGTGGGACTTGCTGATACTCATAGTCGGAGGGCATCTGGCCTGCAGAGTGATCAAGTTCAAACCCTCATCGATCTAGGCTATGTGTCCGTGTGCTCTATATCCTCCGCGACGGCAACTTTGAAAATCGTGCAACTCAGCGACGACGGCACTAAGTCGCTTGACGTGGAGCTCAGGGACGACCTGCTTATTCTGGAAACGTGCGCAGACTCAACGCAAACTCTCATCAGCATCGTCAACGGTTTACAGCCTCCAACTCCTCCTAGCGTAGCTGTCAAATACCGGACCGAGGTTCTCCCGATTCAGGACATGCTAGCATCGTTCTCTGGAGATGCGTTTACGATGGACCCAATTGCAGAGGCTGAAGAGACTTCCGAACCAGATGATCGTCCTCGTCCGACCGAAGAAAGTCACAGTGGAGCGGACCCAATAGAGGATGAGCTTGAGTATGTGAGCGACTTTTATCCTGTGAATCCAGCCCCGGAGCCTGGCTCTTCGCACGGAGGCATGGGGTCGTCGAATGAATTACTCGACAGTTTCCACTCGCAGTACTACGTATCGTCGAGTGTCTCAGACCTGGAGTTTCGGGAGGACCACTTTGCCCAGCAGTCTGCGGTGGGAGGCACAGCCCACAGGTGGGACTCGGCTGAAAATACCTACGGGCTATCGGACGATAGTAAACTCCAGAGAAGCCCTCTGAGAATCAGGGTCCGTGACGCGCACGTGATATGGAATCTTTTCGACGGTTATGACTGGCAGCGGACGAGGGACACTATCTCGAAGGCTGTGAAGGACGTGGAGAAGAAGGCAACAGAGCGGCGGACCCGGACAGGGTCCCGTGCATCCCCTGGTTTTGAAGAGGAAGAAGAGTCCGTCATTGGTGACTGCCTGTTCAACTCTATCTACATTGGTATCCCGGCCAACAAGGATCCTCGAGAGCTCCGCGGCGATATCAACCGCAACATCGATGATCTTATTAGCGAGACTGGAAGCTACGCAACCACTACTACGGTCACCGGAGCCACAGCGCGGCAAGGGCAGCCGACATCGCGAAGAAAGCTGCGGCTTTCGCGGAGCAAGTATCACAAGATGACCTTTGAACTCAAGGGCATCTGCGCAGATCTTGTCGTTTTCCCGCCCGACTCAGGAGAGACGCAAAGTTCATTGGATGTTCGAATCAAGGACTTGGAGATATTTGATCATGTACCGACATCGACCTGGAAGAAATTTGCCACTTACATGCACGAGGTGGGCGAGAAGGAGAGCGGGACCAGTATGATACACCTGGAAATCTTGACCGTGCGGCCGGTCCCCGAGCTAGCCGCGGCTGAGATTGTTCTCAAGGTAAGCAAGTACGAAAGCCCCGTATATGTACAATTTCTGACGTTTAAATTTTACTCTCATTTAGGCCACTATCCTTCCGCTTCGGCTACACGTTGACCAAGATGCGTTGGACTTTTTGTGCCGGTTCTTCGAATTCCGTGACGACTCTGCCCCAGCCCCTAGCGCCCCTGAAGACATACCCTTTTTGCAGCGGGCCGAGATCAATGCGGTCCCTGTCAGGCTCGATTTCAAACCGAAGCGAGTTGATTATGCAGGTCTTCGGTCAGGTCGCACAACCGAGTTCATGAACTTTTTTGTTCTGGACGGGGCTGACATGGTCATGCGACATGTTATCATCTACGGAGTGTCCGGATTTGATAAGCTCGGACAGACGCTCAACGATATCTGGATGCCCGATATCAAGCGGAACCAGCTGCCAGGCGTGATCGCGGGGCTGGCCCCCATCCGGTCTCTAGCCAATGTCGGCGGAGGCATGAAAGACCTGGTCTTCGTGCCGATGCGCGAGTACCGAAAGGACGGTCGAATTGTGCGCAGCATTCAGAAGGGCGCCGTATCCTTTGCGAAGACCACCTCCAACGAATTGGTGAAGCTGGGGGCCAAGCTCGCCATCGGCACGCAAACCGTCCTGCAAGGCGCCGAGGATCTTCTGACCACCCCCAGAACTCCGCTGGCGGCCTCCGAGGAGGACATGATGGACGAAGAAGAGGCGAAGAAGATCTCGCTGTATGCCGACCAACCGGTGGGCGTGGTCCAGGGCCTCCGGGGCGCCTTCAAGGGGCTGGAGCGCGATCTGATTCTGACTCGCGACGCCATCGTGGCCGTTCCTGGGGAAGTGGTCGAGAGTGGCAGTGCAAAGGCCGCCGCAAAGGCCGTCTGGAAACGAGCACCTACCGTTATACTTCGACCTGCGATTGGGGTGTCCAAGGCCGTGGGACAGACCCTGCTGGGGGCGGGAAATACCTTGGATCCTAGCAATCGGCGAAAGATGGAAGACGTGAGTTGTCCCTGTACCCTATCCTGGTTCCATTGCATTGCTAACGTGTCGATTCGCCTCGCCAGAAATACAAACGCCATTGAGTTATTCATTCTTAGCGGTGCAGGCGTACAACCATTATTATACCATTTGGGGTTGCATTCTTTCCTTTTATTATCCACTTGATTTTCTCTTTTGGCATCTTTCATTGTTCCTTCTTCTTACATTCATGGGTTACAGGACGTAGCCCGGTACATACTAATTCTCCGGAACGACAAGGCAGGCAGGCAGGCAGGTAGCGACCTGGTATATATACATACGCAGGACTGCCCTGGCACTTATCTGGCCCATGATGACGATATGAACGACGTCAAGTTATCTTTTTTTTTTGTTTCTTTGCTATTTACCTTCTGTTTTTATCCTGTGAGCATTTTGTTGTTTTGGACGTGGAGAGAGAAGACAGGAGGGATGGGGATTGGGATAAGTTGATGTTATTTGCTGCTGACGAAAAGGAGCGAGTTTTGGAAGAGATTCTTGGGCGGTGAACTTGCAGATAGACAGAATGACAATTCCAATGACAATGACAATGTTACAATCCAAAGCGGGGGAAAAGTAAAAGAAAGGAGGCATGATGATGTGGGATGGCTCTGAGGATACGGATTCTTCAGCCTCGTCTTACTCAGTCCAGAGAGAGAACACCTCAGGCAGGAACTGGACGTGGACACAGGGAAGTCAGCTGACCAGGCCCATCTGTCCTCCCGATACGTCGCCCTTTCTTCTCTACTTGTCTCCGAACAACAACAGACTGAGTTACACCAGAACACCATGGCACCAGAAAGAAGGGTAGGTCTGAGAACCTGACTGGACTGGGTGGACGGACGATGAAACAAAGGTAAGGGATCTGACTAGTCAGCTCGGACCAATCCCCAAGGCTGAGCATGGGAGGTATAGTATACACAGGCGATGGATATTGCCACTGCGGATCATCACCCGAGAGTGTCGATGAAACAAGCCAACAATGACTGAGAAATTCAAATTTAGAAAACGGTCAGACAGAATATCTGATTGGTCAGACTGTTCCCCTGTTAGAAAGCCAATCAGCCGACGCACAGCCGACTCAGGGACGATCGACTGCCTTCGGTGCCCAACAACTCTCTCGGTCGTCCATCTGATACTCGTCTCTCGTCCTGCTCAAACGTCCGAGACTATGAACTGCCTCCTCTGAGGATCCACCCGGCGACGGCCCTCAGGATGAACGGTGGCCGTGCAACTGATTGGTTGCCAGAGATGCACGTCACCGGCCATCCAGCGTAATGTGACATATCCATCTGGTCGGTCCTTTTTTTCTTTTTCTTTTTCGTTCGGCTTGGTCTTTGACTTTTATTTTTATTTGTGTCCTTCTTGCTTTTCTGGTCGCGACGGGTTTTGGCTGGTTTTATCATCTTCCGGTATAGAATCGTCGCTCTCCCATTATTCTCATTTTATTTTCATCCGACTGACTGCGTGTCTTAGAGATAAGATATGCCTTTGTAGATTGGTGGTCAAAGATACCGCGCTATTTAGAGGTCACGGAGTCTCCATCACCATCGGGTTCCCGCTTTGTTTGCAATCCGGCGTCGGGGTCGCCTTTGATCTCGATATAGTCCTTCTTTCATCCATTCTCCATTGTTTCGCTCGTTGATTGTCCGAGTGATCCATGCATTGTCCGTCGATCTCACACAACGCTACATCACCGCCCTCATTATGGACCTCAAAGACTACGTCAGCCATGAGCCCTTCCATCTTCAACCCGTGGATGCCATCTCCGCCTGTTCCCCATCTCCCATCTCTCTCCCCCTGCTCTCGCAAACGCAAACCCAGTCGCAGTCGCAATTCCCCTCTTCAGACCACCCCGATCCCGCTCTGCAGCCCTCATCCCTCAACCACGTCATGAATAACCTCTACTCGGAACCTGGCGCCTTGTCGCTGCACAACTATCGCAGGTACATGGCACACGGAGGCTCGTCGACCTCCGTCGACGGACATGACTTCAAGAGGCTGCGTCGGAAAAACGCAGCCTTGAATCTAAACCAACCGTCTGATCCTCCGCATTCCGTCTCGCCCTTCTCGGCGTCTTCGGCGTCGAGCCCGCCGCCGCTGTCGCCTTCGTCGTCGCCCAGTGCGGTTAGTGACTTGGGCGCGGAGAGCTTGCGCGGGTTTCTCTGTAAGATTTCTCTAGGTCTTTATCACATTGAGAGTATGCTAATTGGAGACTTCTTACCTAGTATCGTCTACTCCGATGGACTTGGTTCCTTACGAGCGTCCCGGACACAGGTTGAATTCGTATAAAATCTTGGTACTGATCCATATATCCGACAGCATGAAGAAAAAGGCTAATAGGATTTTGATAGGATACCTTTCGCGACAGACTTGAAAGCTACCCCGAGCCAAACCCGACGCCCTCGATCCGCGGCCACAGCAAGACCTACTCCGACTCTGCGCTGCTTAACGTCGCGCGAGACGACTCGACCGTCATCAGCCACAACGGGACCTCGTTCGAGATTTTGAACCCCCATGAATCGCTACGCTTTGCGCGCATCGTCTCCTACATTGAAGATGTGGACACGTACTCCTCCCCGGGATCGTCCGGCCACGGTCACCAGCGGGACTCGTACATATCCGACGACGCCATTCCTATATTCGATACGTCATTTCTAGCCGCCGACGACGACCATATCTACCCCTACCCCGTGGGAGAAGACACCTACAGGGAGGACGACATCACAGCCACCACCAATGCGCATGTCCACCGCGCCCATCACGATCTTGTCGGCGACTCGCCGCACCACACCATGCCGTCTATATCCGAGCGCTTGGAAGAAAACGACGTCGAGTCGATCTCGTCGCCGGACGGACTCCACCGTACCCCTTACTCCCCATCCCCCTCTCACACCCACTCCCGCTCGTACTCGTACTCTCATTGCCGCTCTCACCTCCACCGCGGCTCCCGCCTCTGGACCCCTCGATCCTTCGACTCCTCGGAGCTGGGCGAACCCGGCTCCCCGGTCTATGAACACGAGCCCGATACCTTCCGCCACTCTTTCTGGTCGAAACACCACCACCACCATATTCCCCAATCCACCACGCCCACTCCCCTCCTCCGCGACCACATCCACACCCACGTCCAACCGCGTTCGTCTACCCCGAGAAAAGGGAGTCAGGACGCGGGGAAAACAGGCCCGTTGAAACGATTATGTGGCCTTGCGATGGCGTTGCGCAGGAAGCGGTTTTGGGGTAAAGATGGGGAGAAGTAGAGAGATAGATATTGATTTCGTACCTCTATCTCTTTGTCTTCCACTCCCTCCGTCTAGATACTCACGATCTTCATCCACCACCCGTGCTCTTATCACCTTCTTTCTTATACATTCTATTTTATTTCATTTGTTGTATTTCTCTCTCACTTCCCTTTACATGATTGACTCGTGATTCGTGATTGGAGATTGATTGATTGATTGATTAGTTCCTTACTTGCTTGCTTTCCTGCAATAGTTAGCGTCAGCGATAGCGATAGCGATTGATTCATTGATTCCTTGATTGGTGATAGATAGATAATCAAAGCCAGGTCCGTTGATCCGGGATGAGTTTCAATTAGCCTTTTGATTTACTCCCCTGTATTCAGCTCTGCTTCTTGTGTTTCCTCCTTGACCGTGTATGTATGTTTCCTGAGGTTAGAAAGAACTGCATGGTCGAGTTAAGCGATTCACTTCCCTTCCTTCGCCTATTCTTCTTTCTAGATTCTTTCCTTTCTTACGCTGTGGACATTCTGTTTCTTTTGTTCCATTTGTTAGCTTTACATGAGTATAAGTTATCGAGGTATTTATTGTTTTTGGTGAGTGGTTTTGTCTGGGACAGTGGGGTATGTTTTAGATGCAATGTCATGTGCCATTGAGGGGTTTGAAGGAATATATATTCAATCGGGTTTTTAAGAAGATAGGTAGGAAGCGAATACCTAGTATTCTATGATGGAGTGTATGTATGTGAATAGATGGGATGAGATGAAACCGAGAAAAAGAAATAAACATTGTACACAATTTGGGTATCTACCTTTGAAATGAAGAACAACAAAACCATGAGAAGAAACCGAATAGGAAAGGCCAGGGGGGGGGGGAAAAGCAAGCCGATACAAGAAGAGAATATGTACAAAGTTAAATAGAAAAAAAATCAGATCAAATCGAACAAAAGAGTTTAACATAGAGATGAGAAAGCCAGCTAAATGGCATGACAGAATGAAATAAAGTTCAGTCCGAAGTACAGCAACTCTTCTCAACCATCGAAGCCAACGCTGCACTGACCAGACTCTTTCGTCTCAAGCCCTGCTCGCTTTTCTTGTGCATGTCTCGACCCGAAGCGGAGTGATAGTTCTTCTCGATGCGATGCGACTGCACCACGCCGGAGCTGCTCTTCCGCCTGCCTCGAGACTCGATCGACGTGGGCTCCGCGAGGGTGGAAGAGGATGAGGAAGAGGTTTGCGGTCGGAAGCGGCTGCGCTGGAGAGTCAGCGCCCTCCGGCGCGGAGATTGCTGCGGTGGGAGCGAGCTGGGGTGGCAGGAGTCTGCGCTGGGCGGGTACTTCAGGTTCATGTTCAAGGCTTCGTCTTCGGAGAGGAGAACGTGGCGGATGGCCTCGAGGTCGGAGGGGTTGCACTGCAGACGGGAGATGTGCTGTCGCTGAGCGCGAACGTTCCAGCTGTCGGGGAAAGGGGGTAGGTCGGGTACGGCGTCCTGACCCTGACTGATAGCGACATCATCTAACGGGGCGGAGGTGGGACTGAGGAAAGGGGATTGAGGTTGAGGGGACAACGACGGAGATGTGAGGGACGAAGAATCGAAGAAACCCTCGTCGTCGTGGTCGGTGTCCGGGGGGGTCAAGACGTAGCCCGGGAACTTGGCGCCGCCGGAGACGAAGTCGGACGGGGATTGAGGGCCAGGCAGGGAGGTGGGACTCTCGAGTTGCATATCATCGCAGGACGGGTTCTGGATGGTATGCTCGTGGAGTTTCCGAGTCAGGGTTGCGATGGACAGGCGTTTGTGGTGGTTGTAGTCGAAGGGAACGGAGGTGGGGGCCTGTTGCGCGCGGAAGTGGGAGGATCGGGAGCGGGCGAGACTCCGGGGAAACCGCTGGGAGGCGGAGGACCGAGGAGATGGACATCGCGAGGAAAGCGGAGAGATGAGGGCGCTATCACAATCGACCATAAGTCGGTCATCCCCTTCCAGGGCCGGGCGCGACTGCCGGGTGGACGAGGGGGAAGAGAAGGAGAAGTCTTCGAACATGGTGGGGCGATTTCGGATTTCACACCAAGAGCGATCGAGCGATCTGTCTTCCTTTGTGATCCGCTAGAGGATAAGCACAGAGGGCTTGTGAATTGATTGCTGGGAGGAAATGAAAGGTAGGAAAGAGGAGATTGTAGGACGATTTGTTTGTGGAAAGAACGCGTTCCTGGCAGTATATAAAGGGGGGACGAGTATTATTTTTTTTAACCGGGTGGCCAATTTTGGTGTAAAACTTTTTTTTTTCTCCCAGGCTTGTGTCTGGCGCGTAGAGAGGAACCACTTAAGGCTGGGGGGCAAATCGAAGAACGGAAACGGGACGTGGGGAATTGGCTTCAACGGTCGGGACCGTTCAATCCGGGCACAGTGGGTTCATGGCAGTCAGGGGAAGAAGAAAGAAAAGGAGAAAGGGAAGGAAAGCCGCCATGTAGCCAGAAAAAAGGAAGTAATATATGATCCATCGACTGGCGCAGGGCTCATTTCCCCCTGAGTTGTGGAAGGCGATGAAGAAGCCAGAAGCAACTCCGTGCGCGCCGACGCTGAGCGACGATGAGACGCCGTCGAGGTCACCTGACCACTCAGGGGACGGTCAATCGCTGACTCAGATGTTACGTACGCGCGGAAGGATTTCCACGTGGAGGATTTCGCTCCTTCGCTGCTCCACTGCGCTCCGTCCCTTCAACCCTTCTTCCCAGGCCCAGACTGCCTTCGACCCGGCCACCTGGGACTATCGGATTATCCAGTATCCATCGATCGTCTCCGTACTCCGGTCTTGGTTCCCGTCTGGCAAGACCTGACAGCCTGCCGATGGGGCATCCTTGGAGAAACGCTGATCGATCCGTATATATTCAGGGGCTCCCGGGAAAGACGGGCAAAGAACGAACTGGAGAACGATCCATTCCGGATTCCAATAGTCTCTTCGCTTGCAGCTGGAGAGAAAAGGGGGGCAAGACGGCCATCAACCCTGTTTAGTACTGGTTAGTTCATCCGTTACGGTGGAGTGAGAACGTGGTTTCCTACTCGATTCGGTGTAGTCCTCCCTCTTGTCTCTCCACAGTCAAACAAGGATGATATTCAGCGTTATTACTTATTCTTCTAAAGGATATCGTACCCTTGCGGATGCAGCAGACGGAGTACATACTACGGAGTACTCCGGTCATAGTATGTTTGGTGTAGAATTTAGGTCCGCATCCAGGCCCGCATCCAGGCTGTTCGCTTGAAGTTGACTCACCCATGGGGAAACTTCGCACTTGTCTAAAGACAATGGGTCTCTGTGATACATCACAAACGTCGACGCCGCTGGCTAGATCTATTGTGCTTTGCGAATCTATTTCCGACGCGTACTGCCACCGCCCCCGAGCCCAGGATTGAGATTCGCTATATTTAGCCCCTGGGAGTTTCAATCTAAGCAAGGATGTACGGATATACGTTCCGAGTTAGCCCTGCTTCCAGTTCTATTGGATTACCATGATATGGAAATCTACTTTGGATCGGATGACATCTTAGATCAGCTTATAGTGATTTTCCAGATCTTCTGGGCTCGGATTCAACGGGCTTTCTAGAATAATTGCATTGAATCAGTTCCAGCTGGTAGGAAAATAGCATAATCGCGGCGCTACTGGAAGACAACCGAAGTTATTCTACTGTACAAGCAGTGTGACGCATGCAAGTAGCCGGGGATGTTTGCCAAGGCTTCAACCTAACAGGCAACCGGCTGAAATTCCTTTCCATTCCGGACATTCTTGGTTAGGACAGGCACTCTAATAAATATCTGATAACAATGCTTCCTCCGAAATATCCATCTGCGGTCACCTACCGCGAACTTTTCTGAAGGCCAGCCTCATCTCCTGTTTGTTCACGGTTGGGCTAAAGCTCCATTCTCAATATCATCGATAAGCCCTTCAACATGTCGGTGACCATTTGCTCCGAAATTGTGGACCTTGATAAATTAATACCTGGAACTGTAGACATTGAGCGCGAAAGTAAGTAAATTGACTACTTAAACGAATGCTGTCTGTCTGTTTGAGCATTAGTACTGACATGATCGAAGACAAGGATGTAGAAAGACTTACCCCTTGGGTTTTCCAGCACACTGATATTGCAAAAGAAAATTGCACCATGCGCTGGCCACGAGAACAGGGTGAATTCAGAGATTTCATTTATCACCTCCATTCCCACCGCGCCGAGTTGGATTTTGGTGAGTCTGGTGACATCGAGCTTGCCAGTAGCTTGAAGGCAAGCGAAACAATCACGTTGCCCATGAAGAATTGGAAAATGCCGAAGAGGGAGCACTTTACACAGTTCATGAGATCACAGGGTACGATGCTCAAGGTATTGATGCAGACCATATATTGGAATCTTGACCTCGCGGAGCAAGTCCCCGAGCTTCAGTATGTTGAAGTACCCCTCACTGTCCCTTGGTATTTCAGGACTGATGAACCTTAAGCTTCCCTGTCTTGGTCAAAAGAACCAAGTACGTGATAGGTGGTGAACAATATGCCTCTAGACCGGAGGGTGCAACAATGACTGGCTCAGAACAAGACCCCCTACCAGTAATTTCATATATCGGTGTATGTATATAAAATGACCGCTTTCTTTTCTGTGGCAAAGAGCCTAACTTTTCCCTAGTGGTTTGACGGCCAAACATGGGGTGATCTACTGGCAGAGATCCTTAGTATAATGTTGGGACACCTTGCCAAGAACATCAGCATCGATTTTCAGGACCAGGAGGTATATGTTATTGGCTTCTATGGGTCTTATATCTATATTGCCCGTGGAGTCTTCACGACCGATCTAATCTCCAGGGTACAGTCAAGGGGACCTTCGGAAAATGAGGTCTTTGAACTCAAATTTTCGCGAGGCTACAACTTATGCTTGAAGGAAGATTGGATTGAGGCTATGCATGCTTTGGTAAGATTGCTTCGATACATCCTGAGCGGAAATGCCAAGGTCAGTGCTGTACGGGCTCAGTTGCATACCTAGGGTGTTGCTACTAGACGTAGTGGTCTCTAAGTCCTTCTGGTTCTCCCCTTTGATACCCCATCGGGAAAGCATTTGGGTACTCTCAGGTGCTGCTAGTTGCTCGATGTCCCACTCATACTTGCCTCGTTGAGCGTGGTACAAAGGCCGGAAGGCTGAAAGAGCTATATATACTCGGATGACGGTGGTTCTTCAGAAGGCACAGGAAGACCCCAGTCTTTCCGAGGTTCCCGACGGTAGATCAGGAGGTCTGACGTGAACACAATCTAATTACACTGTTTTCGGAAGTGTTTTCATCTAGAGAAACTTGAGAATGTACAAGGAACATGCCGAGGGTTGAAAGGGGACGAGGGTTGACATCATCCATGCAAGGGCTCTTATCGCTTATCGACACAACTAACGGAATCGGCTGCTCCGACTCATTTCCCCTCCCCGCACGATCGTCCTACCTTACCCTCCTTCAACGTCTCTCTCTCTCAGGGTCATTCCAACTCATCTTCTCCATCTTGTAAAGTTGATCTAAAACCATTATGACCTCCCTATTGAAGAAGCCGTTGAAGCTTGCCCTGGTGCAGCTTGCCTCCGGTGCGTGTTCCGCCAACTTCTGGGCAACCGATGGATGCTAATCTGAGATGACTTCGCTCCAGGTGCCGACAAAGCCGTCAATCTCGCCCATGCGCGCAGCAAAGTGCTTGAGGCAGCGCAGGCTGGAGCCAAACTCATTGTTCTCCCCGAATGTTTCAACTCCCCCTACGGAACTCAGTACTTCCCCAAATACGCCGAGACCCTTATCCCCTCGCCGCCCTCGAAGGAGCAGTCCCCCTCGTACCATGCGCTCTCGTCCATCGCCGCCGAGGCCAAAGCCTACCTCGTAGGCGGAAGTATCCCCGAGTTGGAGCCGACGACCAACAAGTTTTACAACACTGCTTTAGTATTCTCGCCGACCGGAGCTCTGATCGGAACCCACCGCAAGACTCATCTCTTCGACATTGATATTCCTGGGAAGATCACGTTCAAGGAGAGCGAGGTACTGTCGCCCGGCAGCCAGTTGACTACGGTCGAGCTCCCGGAGTATGGCAAGATTGGCCTGGCCATCTGCTACGATATCCGCTTTCCCGAGTCAGCCATGATTGCGGCGCGCAAGGACGCCTTCATGCTCGTCTACCCTGGTGCCTTTAACCTGACCACCGGGCCCATGCACTGGTCGCTGTTGGCGCGCGCCCGTGCCGTGGACAACCAGCTGTATGTAGCCCTGTGCAGCCCGGCGCGGGACATGAATGCTACGTACCACGCGTACGGCCACAGTCTGATCGCGAACCCCAGCGCGGAGGTTCTCGCAGAGGCGGAGGACAAGGAGGATATTATCTATGCCGATCTGGATAACGAGACGATCCAAAGCACGAGAAAGGGCATTCCGGTCTACACTCAGCGACGATTTGACCTGTACCCGGACGTGAGCGTGTCTGGCGCTCCCAGCTTGCGGCGAAGGGGGACGTGAAGAAATAGTCAGTGATTGTTTATTTGTCATTTAGTCATAATTTAGTTAGTTCAAGCCTGTCATGAATGATGAGACAAGTATTCTTCATATCCGCAAGCAGTTTAAATGTTGGATACCTTGATGCCTGAGTGCCTGAGGCTTCAGCGGGAGCGGGAAGTGCTGCACCACGTGACCAATAGCGGACCAATCAGCGGGGGCGGTGAGGATAAGCGAAGCCACACTGGAATTTCGTCCGCCGAAAAAGCTCAGCGACAAAACTTTCGACTACGACCACTTCCGCCAACGACAGCCAACAACCCCTGTCCACCCCATCCAGTGAGTTCTAATTGAAGTCTCTTGATCATCTGCATCGCCGTTTTCGAACTCAACTGACATTCAATTTCCCGTCAGAAATGTCCAACGTCCAGACCACCGGCAAGAAGCAGCGTTCGGCCATCGCCGACGTTGTGTCGCGCGAGTACACCATCAACATGCACAAGAGAGTACGTTGAAACCGACCCCTTATAATCATTGCGGTCAATCACCAAAGGAACGGAATGCGGAATCCTCCATGTATTCCATCCTGCGGTGTGGAACCAAGCTTTTTCGAACATTTGAGGCATGGACGGAGAACATCCCAAGAGGATTAGAACCTCAAAAACCTGGGCAACAATCATCCCTGCGTGTGTGATGGGAGTGAAATCCTCAACCACAGAAAGGGAGTTGTGCGCAAGAGCAGGAATGTAAAATACCCAAATTCTCTTGGGGACGTTTTCCAAACCCAAAAAAAGGAAGAATTAGTTTTATGAAGTCCACCTCTATGGCCGCATTAGCATCTTCACAGATTCACAAGATGGCATTCGGGCGGAAGACTGATTTCTCCTTTTTTTTCAACTCTGTAGATGCACGGTGTTAGCTTCAAGAAGCGTGCTCCCCGCGCTATCAAGGAGATCCGCGCCTTCGCTGAGCGGGCTATGGTAAGTCATTTTGTCCCCTCACTTCTTTCCTGACGGATCATCATGACTAATGGTTTCCGTTTTCTTCAACACCAGGGCACCAAGGACGTCCGTGTTGACCCCCAGCTTAACAAGAAGGTCTGGGAAGCCGGCATCAAGGGCGTTCCCTTCCGTCTGCGTGTTCGCATCTCCCGCAAGCGTAACGACGAGGAGAACGCCAAGGAGAAGCTCTACTCCATGGTCTACGCTGTCAACGTCAAGGAGCCCAAGGGTCTGCACACCGCCGTTGTTGACGACGAGTAAATGGTTTCTTTCTCTTAGGACAATATGATGGGGTTTCCCTTTTTTTTCATGACAAAAAGCCTTTTTCTTTTCTAGATGGGCCGCGCTACTCCGGTCGGTTAAGGGATATGTCGAAGGAACCATAAAATAATGAAGAAAATGGGAATTTTTTGACAAAAGTTTGATTCTTTTCTCTACGGAATTTTGTTTCCTGAAGCCTGTAGGCCCGATCAGTCTCCGTGAATAGATATTGTCAACCGGTGAAGCTCTGGAATCTCTTCGATGTAGAGTAGAACATCGACCTTCAGATACTTCTGAGCTCATCAAGACCTTGAACTCCAACTGAAACTTTGGAGTCGGTCAACAGCCCTAGGTTATGTATTCCTTTTCAGGAACGGGAATATAATGCAGGGTTTCCCTTGATGATTTTCTAACACAACTATATGTAACTCAACTAATTCAAAAACCATTTAACGCCTTGTTCCAACGGCAAATCCAATTCATAGATAAACCGGCATCATAAACATCCCATCTCCCATTACTTTATCCTTAACACTCTTCAAGACTTTTGGCTAACTAGAGAATGGGACAAAGAGGCAGAACACAGAAAAGCAGATCCGGACCTATCGGCTTACGAAAGCATATGAACGCGGGTATAAAGGCAAAGGAAATGGTCCAAACGACTCCAATCTGCGGTCTGATTCGCAGCGACAGACTTAATATTCCATGAAGGCTATTTTTCGCACAGAGAGCACGATCACCGCGCAGCTAGAACTTCACAAACCTAGGTGAAGTCAAGGCGTGTTGTTCTCCTGCGACTACTCTTTCTACGCTTTCGTTAGCAGGCAGTTACGAGACTGTCCTTCTCGATAGCACTTGTGTTATGGCAATGGGACTTGATATTACGACGGATGGTATACTACAGTCAATAAAGACAACAATAACAATAGTGAGAACAGGTAGAAAAGATAAGATAAAGATCAGGCTTAACTGCAAAGCAAAGCAAATCAATATATAACCCTTCGAGCCGACTATGACAATCACTGATCCCAGTAGAACATCAAAGACTTGTAGTATTCATCAGTGTCCGCTGTCGAACCCACCTCCCCAATAACTTCAGACCGCAAGTCTCTTGCAAACTGTAGATACTCGCTGGCCTCCATATACACCTCCATCTCCTGGAAAGCTCGTGACAGCATGTGTGCCGCTCTCGCCGCACCGATCCTGTTGAAATACGGAGAATCCTGCATCAAGAAACAATCGAGCGATTGGCGCAAGTAGCTGATCGCTCGCATAGGTTCCTTCATGGATTCGACCAGAACCTGACCAACCTTGAACATACTCACAGCACTGACCGCATGCTGGGGCCCGAACCGTTCAGTATTGAGGTCGAGGGCCTTCCCATGAGCCGCGAGGGCCTCGTTCGTCTTCCCAAGTGCCAAATAGGTGTTGCCCAGATGATGCAGTGCCATCGGCTGATCCGGATCACTGTCCAGGCTCTGACACAGCACCCTCGCAGCGTCATCGTATTTGTCCTGGCAGTAGAGAAGAGACCCCCAGTTCGCGTGGACGAGCTTCCGGATCTCACTGTATCCCGGGAACTTCTGCACATGATCCAAAGCCTCCTGCTGTACCTTAGTCGCCACGTCAAAGTCTTTAAGCTGACTGAGCGAATTCGCGTACCCGGTGAGAATGCGAGGAAAACGCTCGTCTACGGCGGGGAGGAGGTCCTGTTCCTTGGCCATCTCCGCGTACGCAAGCGACTCCTGGCTGGCCTTGATCGCCTCGGCGGGGTGGTTCGTCTCATTGAAAATCCGGGCCTCGAGGCGCCTGCAGTCCGACATGAAGACGATATTCGGCGATCGAGAGAGATCCAAGATGTCGTTTGCCAGCTTGAGGGTTTCGGATGCTGCGCTGTGGAAAGAGCGTTCGACTTGGTACACAGCGCATTGATAGACTAGAGATGCGAGCTGGTTCTCGTACCCTTCGCAGGCACTCGGACAGCCTAGAAAGTGCTGCACAAGGGCCTTGATGCTGGACTCGTACCTCTTCGACCATTCCCAGTTCTGCTTCGACGACGTGTGCTCGTTAGCTTTCTCAGGCTCTGGCTGTGAGCAAGTCAGCAAATGCACGGCCTGTTCGAAGACAGCTCGGCGAAGGGTATCATCTTTGCAAAGCTGGCTGTAGCTCCTCCTCTGCAGGTCCTTGGTGATGTAGATCGTCAGAGAACTGAACTCCAACCCGACAATAGACTTTTGCATCAGGTCCTGCAGCGATGCGTAAAACCGCACTGGATTCTGCAGGTATTTCAGATCCAGAAGACCGCGCCGCACTGCGGTGCTCGCCCCGTGTCGGAATAGTTCATAGGGGACGCCATCCGGGTTGAGGATGGACAGGATCCCGAGCATCCGCTTGGAATTTTCGGAGAGCGAAGCATATCGCATTTCCGACGCATTAGCGGATGGGGAACGGTTGCCTAGAATTGGAAGGGTGATACTGATAACAGATCCCCTTCTCTCACTCTGCGGAGAGAGTTGGTCGTCGGACACATGTGAATTCGAGTCCATCTTGAAGGAAGCAACGTAGCACAAGATAAGACTATCTCGACGAGGAGTTGGATTTCAAGGAAGGTGATATATGATCAAGGAGGTTGGGAAGTTGGTTGGTTTTCTCTATATTCTGAGCTATAAGCAACTTATTTATAGTAATACTCACAAAGCCGCCATTGTAGAGATCATCTCTTTTGAAGAGCCATTTATCCGGAATTCTTCAACCTCTAAAGGGGAGATTCCCACGATTATAGCGAGCGAGCAAAGAGTATCTTCGGACAGGGCCCAGGGATTTGTTGAAGCGTTCTTTGTCTCGGACACTGTGGGCGGAGATTTGCATTTTAGATCCTTTACTTCATTTAACTATGATCCATTGTCACATATTTCGATTGACTCTAGGGCTGACTTTACCACTTGTCTCTGGGCAAGAACGGGAAGAAACTTTTAGCTAGAGGAAGTAAGAGAAGATGAAATGAGAGAAAGAAAGAAAAAAAGAAAGCTGACAGCCAGACCAACAGCTCTGTAAGAATGTTTAGAAGAAAAGAGCAATTTTTAGGGCACGGTTGTATACACGCTTTTTGCAATGTCCAAGTCCCAGAATGATATTCTTCCGCAGTACGAGCTCATATTCAGAACCATAGACCATAACTCCTACCTCGACCACAAGCCGATGATCTAGCATCGAAAGTTTGCGTTTGGAGTACAGAAACCTTCAAGATACACACGTACTTGATCTTCTGGACAGCCCAAAGGCCTTCTCTTTGCGTTTGGTTTCCTCTTTTTCAAAGCATGGTTCTACCATATTCCCTTTGGGGTTAAATCCAGTCAAACTTAGTCAAGGCCTACCTAGCAGGATCCTCGGACAGCTATTCATTCGCACAACTAGATACCCTTGAACAGAACAAACCATAACCAAGGGTGATACACTGTCTCATCATCGACCGGGTTCAAAATAGTTGGCAGGTATTTTGTTCTCCATTCATCAGCCAAGTCATCATTAAAATATTCTGGATTCAGCCCGACACGACGCGCCTTGCAATACTCCCAGTAAGCAGGATACCATCCTGACTGGCCCCAATCAATGATAGCAGCCACTACTGGACTCGGTCCTGGGGATAAAAGAATATTTTGGGGCACAAGGTCGTCATGCGTAAAGACCACAGGCACCTCTCCATCGATCTCGATATCGCAGCCATTCTGGAATTCCTGGACGGCGTCTGCACCGTAGAATGGGCCAGCCAAGACCTGGTGACCGGAGAGAAAGATTTCATTCAGCGGTTGATTATCTAGGCTGCCTGAAAAAAACACTTTAGCATACTTCTGCCTAGTTACCGCAAGGAGTTCAAATCACTTACCCACGTAAAGGACTTGGTAAGGCGGTTCCAATGATCTCCAGGCCTTGACCATACCATTGAGCTCTTTACAGACAGCCTCTCTGTCCTCCTCGTTCAGAGTTCACCATCTTTGGTCTAGAGGCTCGCCCTCTATTAAAGACATGTAGATGAATACTTGGCGGCCGTCTTCAGTCCACCCAAACACCTCAGGTGTTGGTACTTTGCCTTTTAACTGCTCATATACCATAATCTGAGTCTTTGCTTCGGTAACGGTTGTGTCGGCTCCATATTTGACGATCAGGCCCAACGATGGAAACTTGACAGGCGGGGGTCGGTTGAAGCTTGTGCCACGGATGTTGCCTGACCTCTCGTTGATAGCTCTCACTTCGGCCGGTGTAGGAAATTTAGATGTTGGATGATCTCTGAAGAAGCCAGAACCATGAATGGTCCTCATCGTGGGTTGGCGTGAATCGTAGAGGTCCGTCTCGACTTTAACCCCCTGGGACGTCATCTTTGAGATAACACGAGCAGTCTTCGAGAGTTGCGGGGTCGCAGTAAACCGAGAGCTAACAATTTCTATTAACAGGAATTCTTGAAAGATAGGAAGGCCCCATAGTATACTTACATACAAGCTGCTGGAGCGGTCGGTTGTTGGCCTCTGCCTAGTCCCGAATGTTGCCGCCGGACATGCAAGGCAGCCAACGTGCATATCTAAGCGCCGGCCTCAGGAGCAGTTTCGACAATTAATATATCTATACGTTGTCAGTTGTTGACTTTACTTCCTGCATTGCTTAACCTCTTTTTTTAATTAATTCTTGCCATAAGCATAAACATCCTTCTACATTCACCTACCATGGACTTCAAACCAGACACTGCACCTCCACCTCCACCCCCTCCTCAGCCCGCACAGCCAGCGACCTTCCCTCAAGCCACCAGTCCTCCAGCAGTTCCGCCGTCCGGCTCCCCAGGTGCATTTCTAGTCGAGCTACTGATCTACAACGGCGCCCCATTCAAAGACCACTGGGCGTACTGGGTCCGCTCTCACCAGAACCCAGACCTTGGTGTCCGCATGCACGCCGCCGGCGACGTGATGAACGGTTTTCAGTTTGAGATCGAGCGGGCTCATGATCTCCGAGAAACTGGTAATGTCCCAACGAAGAGGATTCCGCTGCAGTGGGTCAGCGGAGAGTTCTTCGTCGAGAAGGATATGCTTAAATCGGACGGAGACAAAGACAAAGTTGATCAGACCCCGAGTTGCGACTTTGAAGCTAGTGCGCACAAGATTGAGGTCCCGGAGAAGAGTTTGAGGACTGTTGATGATACGGTATGTACTTCGTTCCAACCAACTGTATCAATTGAGCAGTGAAGAAAATACTTTTGTGACTGTTGGATTGCATATTGCATTGCCGGCGTCCTACCAGAATCTACCCCTGCTGGAGCACGCATTGACTATGAGATCTTCAGGTTACTTCGACGCCTAGCAAGCTCATCCAAAGGAACTGCCAGACGTGGATTGTCGAATCGGCCGACCAACTTGTGAAAGACCGGATTTTCGGCAGTGAGGTTGCTGCTTATCTTCACTCCATCAAGCAGGAAGTATAAATGCACGGTTATTCGGGCAGTATTGTTGCTGTTGAGCAGTGAAATTGGTTATTCTAATCACTCTTGCTGAGCATTCGCTCGTCTTCATACGCGACAGGGTAGTAGCTGAACCATTCTTCGCTGCGGACTTGACGGCTTATGGTCACGACGGAGTTGAAGGCTGCTTGGTCGGCGGGATGTTTGGCGAGCCAGTCGAAGTAGTGATCGGGTGTGCTGTAGGCGAATTGAAAAGGTGCGTCGTGGGCGTCGGTTGGGTTCTTGTAGTCTTTGCTCTCGAAATAGTCGTAGAGCGTGGCGGAGGCGCGCATGTTGGTGTAGCTGGTTTTTTGTCCGAACTGTGGTTTGGTCTGTGGCCGGAGATCGTCGAGGAGAATAAAACACATACAAGTGTTTAACCGCATCCCTCATTGAACAGGTGGGATGGCACTCGGCCTTGTATACCGCGGAGAGCCATCAACACCCAAAGCCTCATCTTCGAAGACTACTGTGGCGTCCAATTACCCCTGGCCACGGCAATGTAATCCTCCGCTGTCTCTGCCTACCATCAGCATTGTCCATTCTATTTCGAGGTAATCCCGCACTAAGGCTTGCAACCACAGAGAGACATCAAAATGACAGTTCATCAAGTGCAGGGCTGGCGGATATTGGTCAGTCGTGGAGCACTTCGCTGGCTTAGCGTTTTGGTCAGGAGCTCAAACGTCGAATGAGGTTGAGACCCCATGGGATGTGATTCTAGGTCTGTGTAAAAGTAACGGTTGTTCTCTGTCACTGCTTATGTAGTATGGGGAGCACAAGACGCGAGATTCATAACTCGTTCTTAACTAGACAAAGTAGAAAGAGTATAGACTCTAATCTCCTCGTTCGTCATTCTTTTAAAGACGTCTGGGGTAACAAATGCAATGCAGTCATAATAATAAGAATACAAGTGAACTTTTCGTAACCTCCCGGAAGCACTGACCCGAAAAACGAAAGACTGAATGTAGCTCCTCAGATGCAATCCTCATGTGAACGAACCCAACCCTTGTAGAACTTACCCCCCAAACCTCCAGCTCTTGATCAATTCATAAACCACCTTTGACCACCGCTACCAATCATTCTTCCTGCCTCAAATGCGCTTTATGTGCTCTGATAATCACTTGTTTCGGCTCCGACATCAATCGGCTTGGCATAATTACTCGCCTTGCGCCTCTTTCTGCTGCTACGGCGCAGCTCTCCTTCGTTGAACGACTGGGGAGGAGATCTCTTTCGAGGTGTGGTCTTCGGGGTAGTCGTAACCTTCGGGGCATTGATATTAGCTTTCTGCACAGGTCCTCGTTTTCCGGTGTCTGCACCCCGGAGCTTGCTTGTGAACTCTCGCTGTGTAGACTTCTTGGCTTTTTCGGATTCTTCTGCTTGGCGCATCTTTTCCATGCTTTCTAGCATCTGTGTCCTTTTACGAGTTTGTCTTGCCCCTGGTACACTCGGACTATCAGCATCCGAGCTCCTCATAGAGCGGCTCGGCGTCTGAGAGTTTTCTTTCTGTTTCTTCACTCCGGCTTCTTGGATCTGAAGAGATAGATCGTCAACGGCAGCGTCGGTCTTTTCAGTGTCCGGTTCGAGTATCGTAGACTCGTTTGACCCTGGATACACATACTGCTATACTGTCAGCGTTGATATACATTAGCACACTAGGAACCTTACGTATTGTTTGATTTTCAGCATCGGATCGAGGATTTCCCTGTCGATCATTTGACGCACCTCATCTGAGGCAGAAACACTGAACTTGGGTAGACCTTTTTGCAAGAACCCTTTAGCCTTGTATCCTGGCGTTGCCTGCAGGATCCCCTTCTTCCTCAAGAGATCTGTTATTTGAATGACTGTCTGCCCATTGCAACCTACTGTTGTTAGCATGGTGTTAACATCGAGAGACTCTTGTTTCTTACGAAGCTTTTGCATAAACTCCGAGGTCCTATTTGGGAATCCTTCGTTTAGTATAATCCTGACTGCCCTTCTAAGCAGAACAAGACTGCCCATATCACGAAGAACGGCGGGTTCATCCTGCTCCAATAAACATTGATAACAGGTATGCACATCAGGGATTCTGTGGTCCCCGGTGTTCTCAAATCCATAACATCGCGCGTGCTGGTGCTTGAAACAGAAAGCGCATTGTATCTATGTTGATATGAGCCTATGCTATGAGCCAAAGGTCCAGACCGGCTTACCATGCCTGCTTCTTCCCCTTCCCAGCCGCATTGGCACCTGACAACGCCTTCATCCTGCTCGCTGAGAAACTCGTCGGTCGATAGACTGGGTTTACCAGCAGATTGAAATTCTCGAATCTTGATGATCTTTTCCGGAGATAGAGATACGATCGGTACAATCTCAGGGGTAAATTCAGCCTGTTTTTCAGCTATATTGTCCTCATTGATGGGCTGTGTTGGAGGGATGTCACTGTCTGGATAAGGCGCCATCTCCTGTGACTGTTTCATATGTCAGTCGTCCTTTCTATTTCTTGCGAATCTCCATCCAGAGCATTAACTCCAAGTCGCAGATTTGCTCACCTGCATCATCATTTGTAGTCTCTGCCTATCAGCAACATCTTGCGAGGGTGTAGAGATCTCCAAACTGCTATTTGCGTCCCCACTTCTGATGGATGATTGGTCCCAGTCTGAGTGAGATGTCTCGTTGTGGGTGATTCTGAGACCACCTTCTCCACTAACACTTTGCGGAGAGCCTTTGCCATCAGAGAAACCAATATCATCACTTCTCTTAACTACTTCTCCGTATTCGAGCTGCGGGGGTATCTTTGGGACAGCTTCTAGATCTCCTAGACTTGGGCCGATCCATTTGAGAGAGGTCACGTTAAGGCCAACACTGTTCGGTTATTAGCAGTACTTCAGTTGATTCTGTCTACTGAGACTCACACATGCCAACCGCTATCCATTGTTCCGCATGACTGTGATTCCTTCCTCCAGTTATCGTCCCGCGGGTAGTTGATGGTTTCATCTCGTGCCGTGGTAAAGCCAGGCGGTTCATATTCCGGGGGGCAATCCTGGGTATAGAACAAGTGGATACCCAGGTTCCGTTTATCTGCATCCATGTCAGCATTTATTCGTTCAGTCTATCCAGGATGAGCGCGGTACTTGGCAGGGTCGGAAGGAATGTGCTCAGCGTTATCAAACGCCGGATGATCGTCTCCAGCCCTATCCTGGCGGTTTGTGCATATTTCATGTCGGCGACACAGCCCATGCTGTCTATAGACATGCTTGCGAGACGACGGTTCACATCACCAGACCCCCCAGTATAGCGGAATGAGAATGTATAAGTCTCCAAGACATTGTCGGGAGAATCTTTGTCGGCAAAGATGGTCAGTTGAAGAGCTTCTAGTACGTTCTTGCTGAGAGCGTCGAAAACTCCGGTTTCCTGTAGTTGTCAGTACGGCTTAAATGAGCTGTCTGAACCTATCATACCAGGACATCGAGGATATTGTCCGCTTTCGGATCAGCACCCCGGACTATGATCTTGAGCGGTTGCCCTCTTTTTCCTTTACCGAATGGAGTCTCTGGTGAACTCTGTGGATGAGCCTTCTCACCGACAAACTCTCCATATGAGACATTGTGCTCTCGTTGGGCTTCTTTCAGGTCGCGATCATCGAAGCACGGAAGCGGCAAAAGCTCTCTGGGTAGGGATATGAGTACTGAGTGACCGCGAGAGGAGCTGTGAATTGATGTGCAACATACCGAAGATAGAACAATGTCCCAAACTATTGGAACCAAGAGAACTCAGACACTTGAATAGGAAAACGCGAGGTAGGGGATACTGACCGACACGTGTAACATTATCTGTACCATCTGTAGGCTCTGCCGTTGGGTCAGGTATTGTCGCTGCCGAACCTCGGATCTCACTGGGTTGCCATGCTCGACTTGAGGCTTGGTCTGGACTGAGGCCATCTTGTTGACCGATGTAAGCTGACTGGGAGCCTGCACCCGTTGCAGCTGAACCGTCGATGGCGGCCCACAGGCTTTGATCCGATCCATACCGAGGGATTGACGGATCGAATGCTATCGAGTGCGTTGTGCCGAGATAGTAGATCGGGAAATCCGAATCGATCGGCCATCTACCCCGAGAAAGCTTACTCCAGAGATTGGACCGATGGTGGGAGGGGACTGGTGTTGAGGTCAAATTGAGATGCAGACGTAGGATGAACTGTCCAGAGGCCGGTCACGGGAAGAGGCTCGCTGTTTCCCGTTCTCAACGAGGAGAACGTGACTGGCCTTCGAGTTTCCTGGACCTCAGAATTGCGGCCTGGAACATGTGTTAATGCCTCCTGTAATACTGGTACTTGACCACTGAAATAACCCTATGTGGTTGCTTCATCTACTGGTAAGATCCGAGTTGTTGAACATTTACGATGTATATCTTAGGTCAGCTGATCTCGAATTTGCAGCGAAACCCCTCCAAACCCGGCGATATTAAGTAAACCCACCCCTCTTCTTCGCTTCCAGGCATCCAGCACCGTGTTGTGTCCCAATGGTCGGCAACTCGCAAAGGACGTCAAGACAAACGAGCGATCCGAATATTTTCGAAGAGGACCCCAACGGGGAAACGAGGTACAAGAGCGAACGACGGCGCCCGCAAAGTCGCACAAGTACTTTTAGCAATGTGGGGCGGGTACGGGATACTAAAATTGGCTAATTTGACTGTCTCTGATCAGTGATCGACCGATTCTACGGACTACGGAGCCAAAGCGAATGGCTGATTTTCTTGTCCGGACGAGTGTCTACTGTCTAGTTTCTACGCTATTCCGATCGTTCCACACGGGCCGAGACTACAAATTTGTCACAGGCCACAGCAGAAGTCTCCGCTGAAGAAGGAAGGATCTCACCCGCGGAATCCCGGACGCAGTGTCTGCAATGCTCCGTAGAAATGGATATGCAAGGTTCCGAGAACCAGAAGCTAGCCGGGTCCTGGCAAAGGCCGCATTGCGAGGAGTCGAATGTTCACCAACTCGATGGACTGTCTGAGTGTCTGAGTGAGTGTTTGATGGTCGGAGTGGATCCCGGCGGTGCGCGACAGAAAATCTGATGTCACTCGGTCTT
This sequence comes from Aspergillus melleus, assembly GCF_016097325.1. Lineage (NCBI taxonomy): Eukaryota > Fungi > Ascomycota > Eurotiomycetes > Eurotiales > Aspergillaceae > Aspergillus > Aspergillus melleus. Next base: position 912,824 of record NW_025763378.1, read on the forward strand.
GGCACGCGCCCGCCAATCCCCCCGAGTCACGTGGAGGCAGCGCCGCCGGGAGGGAAACTCTACTGGCAAGTCTCTTCCGGCATGGGAATGAGGAGACACCAGAGGATGTGACGATGTCAAGGATAAGGTTGGTGCAAGAACAGGAGTTTGGGGTGATCAGAAACGTAGACTCCCCGATAGACTCCCCGATCCATGGTATTCTGAATCACACACTAGTCGGCGGTCCTGATCCAGTGGTTCCCCGCAATCCTGTTTGGCATGGGGAGAAGTTGATGGACTTGAGACGTCGAGTCCGGACGTACGCCATACGCCGTAAGACGGTGATGATATTCGGGACAATGTGGCAGGGAATCACGATGCAGGATTGGCGTCCTTCCGGGAGGCAGGCGTTTGGATAGATCCAAAACCCAGACGAGGGGGAAAAAAGATGAATTTCTGCCACACCAGAGCCGGGGGCCCACCCTATCACGTGAAACGGGCAGGTGGCGGCGACGAAATGCAGGAGAAAAATGACAGGTACAGAATAAGTTATGTGCGCAGTGTAGCATTCAGTAAAGGAAATCTGACTGGCATGAATAGATTAGGGTCCGAAAATATCAACAGATTACGGGATGGGACATTCTTAACGATAGGAGGATGAGGTGAGATAGTCACATGTGTCGTCACAATTATCTATTAGTCGAGGTGTCTGATGATCGTTGGAATTCTCGCTTGTTTTTCTTTGTTATGATTTGTAGGTAGTTACTGTTTGAAGCAACCGACGGACCTGTAGTTGGCGAGAACCGAAGAAGAAAAGCAGACAGGGTTATGAGGGCCTGCCTATAGGGAGGCGCCTCCGAGCACGAAACTGCAGGTCGCACGGCAATTTCAAGAGGGCGCCTTGCCTCTCTCGACCAGAAGAAATTTTTATTCTTATTAATTACTTTTATTTTTATTTTTATTTATTTTATTTATCTTTGATTTTAAAATATGTCAATTACCATCTTGTTGATTTTCTGTTCATCGAGAAACGAGAAACCTTTCACTATTCTAAATTTGCATCCTCGACCCTGCACTTCACGTACCCTGTCTGGCCCTCGATAGAATCTGGACTGATTCCCAAAGTGAACCTGGAGAAAGCCTCGGGAAGCCGCCTAAACGGGCTAAAGCCAGGCCGTGCAGTCCACCCGACGGCGACTCCGCTCACTTTTGCTCTCCCAAACCAACCACCTCTCTCTCTCTCTCTTCCTCCCTCCCTCTTCCTCTCCTCTTGTCTCTCCCTCCCTCGATTGCTCTCCAACCCCAACTTCCTCCTTTTTGTCAGCAGAACACGCCACGCTCCTCCTTTCTTCGTTCTCTTCCCTTGCGAGGGCTTTTAGTTTGGCTTCTGAATTTCTTCTATTTTACTTTTCCTTCCGTTTTCTCTGCCTCTTCTTTCGTTCCATCGCCTACCGCCCTATCGTTATCGCAGCCATGTTCTAACTACTCCCCTGCCCCCCCCTTTGGGTTGTCGGATGGTTTCTGTAAATTTGTACAGTGCTGACGCCCTCGTTCATACCGACCTGCCCTTTTCTCCGGCTCTTATGCTTTTTACCTCTTATTTATTTTTTTTTTTTCTTGTCCAAATTCACCCGGCCGTTGAACCCCTCTCGCATTAACACTCGCCGCACCTCTATTGTTGTCCGTTGGGAATGAGTCGCCGCTACCTCTGATATTCCACGTAAATAGCCACAACGCCCCAAGTTGACTCGCCTGCCGCTTCACGAACACGCGTCTCCTACGTATCTTATCGTCGCGTTCTCCTCTAGCTGACCGACTTCTCGATATTGTCACGTCCAAATTACATCATGAGCGATCAAGACACGGCTGGTGGCGCGGACCAGGGAGCTGCCATTAATTCCATCGGCCAGTTTTCTTTCGCTCCTGCCACGAGAACTACTGTCGTGACCACCACGACGACCACGACGACCACCTTTCCCCCGTTGTGTATCAACCCGCCCCGCGCTACGCGAGATCTCGATCCCAAGCTTTATCCCCTTGCATCGTCGCCCACTCCATCGTCGCTGAGGAACGTCAAATTCGATCTGGGAGGGAAGTCAGTCGTCTTCAATGAACCCGAGGATACCACAGCAACCCTCACCGAGGTATGTCCTGTCCTTCCGGTCGCTATCCTCTCAAGGAATCTGTTGAAAACTAACTCCCGTGCAGCTGAATGAAAAGAACGACGCGTTAAAAGCCTCCAACGGTCTGGTTCGATCAGTAACTTCATTTAGCTCCGACGACACGCAGTTACCACGCCGTTTCGCTCCTTCGAAAGTATCGAATCAGCCATCTCGTCCCTCGATCTCCAAGCGCCGTCCGTTATCCATCCCAGAAACCCACCAAGGCTCCTTGCGCCCCCCTGCCAACAGAGTTCCGTCGGATCCATCGGTGCGTTCCGTTCGTTCACATGGCTCTACCCCAAACTATCCCATAGCAGCCGGTCTGGCGACACCGGAAACGGAGCCCAATGCATACGGTGCTGGTGAGGTCGTAGCTTCTCGGAGAAGGATCCACAGTGCCAACATCCCTCGCCGTGAAACACTACTCCGATCTCCTCTTTCGTCCGAAGTTGAGTCCCGGGAAAATTCACAAGCATCCAACCCAAAGAGAGAGCTGCGCACTAGGACTGTTGTCTCCGAGCGAAATAAACGCCTGGGACGCTCAGAGGAAAGTGTCGGTAAGCTGCCAGACACGACGGCAGAAGAGGAGCAGGGCACGGCGGATACCAGCCAGGACACGACTTATGATGATGCATCGGAAGAAGTTTCCCAGCACTTGCCTGCGGGGTCCCTTTCTCAAGTCCCTAACATTGGAAATGTCGCAGCCCAGGACATGTGCTTGCCTAGCCCTAGTCTCTCCCCGGTCGCCGCTATGAACGCGTTGAACCCCGACTCTTCCTTTGATTCGGCCGAAGAAGAGCCCGAAATGGATACGGATTCAAGTTTTGATAGCGAGGCCCGCTACATGGGGTCCCTGCGCCTGGAAGACGCCAAAACAAACGAGTCTTTAAAGGATACCGACTTAGCCACGAGTTCCAACCTCCCACGACCATCGTCGTTGATGGATATTCCCAATGTGCTGGACTTCTTCGATTCGGTTCCAGAGGGCATGAAGACATACCTCATGTACCAACTCTTGAGACGCTGCCCTAAGCCAACTCTGCATTTTGTGGCCGACGTTGTCAACCCAGCTTTGAAATGTGACTTCTTGGCACTCCTGCCTCTTGAGTTGGTGCTCAATGTCGTTAAATATTTCGACGCCGTCACCATGTGTCGCGCGGCACAGGTGTCCAAGAAGTGGAGACATGTCATTAATTCCGATGAGAAGAGCTGGAAGGAGCTCTTCGACCGAGATGGGTATGTTCTCCCTGAAGGAGAGCTCGAGCGTGCTATCCGGGAGGGCTGGGGATGGCAATTCCCCAACGGGACTGAGGACTGCGAAAAGGACCTCAGCGTCTCCACTTATGTCAAACCCGACCCCGAGTCTGGTTCGCCGTCCAGTTTGCCCCTTCTTGCCGGGCCCAGTGATAGGGCGTCGTCATCCCATCGTCGGCCAAAGAGAAAGGCCTGCACACGTGTCTCCTCGCGAAAACTCGCCAAACGAAAGATCTCCTCCAGTGGCACCGACCACTCGGAGTCAGCTGACTGGCGAAGGGAAATCTCTGCTGCCGAAGGCCCCTACGCCGCAGCAAACGCCGCCGCCGCTGCCGTTCCATATCCTGATATCGGTCTGCCGTCCCTCCAAGGTCTTCATCTCTACAAATCTCTCTACCAGCGCCATCACTCGATTCACAAAGCCTGGATGACTCCTAGCGTCAAACCAAGACATATTGCGTTCCGTGCCCACGATCGCCATGTAGTCACGTGCCTTCAGTTTGACACCGAAAAAGTGCTGACCGGTAGCGACGATACCAACATCAATGTGTACGATACAAAGACCGGTGTACTAAGGGCAACTCTCGAGGGTCACGAGGGTGGCGTCTGGGCTCTTGAGTACCATGGCAACACTCTTGTTTCTGGCTCGACCGACAGGTCGGTTCGAGTCTGGGATATTGAACGGGCCAGGTGCACTCAGATCTTCCATGGTCATACTTCTACGGTCCGATGCCTTCAAATCGTTTTGCCAGTGGAGGTGGGCAAGAAGGCGAACGGCGCCCCTGAAATGATGCCCAAGGAGCCGTTGATCATCACCGGTTCCCGAGATTCAAACCTGCGGGTATGGAAGCTCCCCAAACCCGGCGATCCGGGGTATTACCAGAGTGGGCCTCATGTCGATGATACCGATTGCCCGTATTTTGTCCGCGTTTTGACCGGTCACCAACATTCGGTTCGTGCGATCGCAGCCCATGGTGACACCCTCGTCAGTGGAAGCTATGACTGTACCGTACGAGTATGGAAGATTTCTACCGGAGAAACGGTGCACAGGCTCCAAGGTCATACCCTCAAGGTTTACAGCGTCGTTCTGGACCACAAGAGGAACCGGTGTATCAGCGGATCCATGGACAACATGGTAAAAGTATGGTCTTTGGAGACTGGATCTGTCTTGTATAACCTTGAGGGTCATACTTCCTTGGTCGGGCTCTTGGACTTGAAATCCGATCGTCTAGTCTCCGCGGCTGCCGACTCCACCCTTAGAATTTGGGATCCGGAGACCGGTCAATGCAAAAACATGCTGAGTGCCCATACTGGCGCCATCACGTGTTTCCAGCATGACGGCCAGAAAGTTGTTTCAGGATCTGACCGAACGTTGAAGATGTGGGATGTTCGAACCGGCGAATGCGTTCGGGATCTTCTCACCGATCTCAGCGGAGTCTGGCAGGTCAAATTCAATGACAGAAAATGTGTCGCTGCAGTCCAGCGTGATAGTATGACTTATATCGAGGTGAGATCAGATGACCTTTACTTCCTATCTTATTACTCACTGACTTTTTATTAGGTTCTTGACTTTGGTGCTTCTCGAGATGGAGTACCCGAAGATCAATTAGGGAGACGCATAGTCGTCAACCGCTGGGGCCACGAAGTCAGCGATGCCGACGAGGATTACGACTTATCCGATGCCTGATATTCCGTACACTATTTGCCAGTGAACCAACCCACCTTTGTCTCACAGGTTGATAACAGCCCAACCTTTGCGCCTGATAATTTCCAGAAAACCGTCAACTGTGCCTGGTTCTTCCCATGCGCGCCCTGGTGTTTTTCTTTATATTTCGATTTTTCTGATTTTTATTGATTTGAGCTATGAAAACATTCACGATACCCCCTCACAGAATTGTCCCTCTAATTACGAGGATTTGCATAGCGAGGTTGGCGGATTTTGACATGCAGTTATTACGACAGACAAGGCGTCTTTGCATCCAAAAGGGTTCCCATCATCCGTCTCAACATGTCCATTTGCATCATTCATCATGACCTTATTTCCCGACCAACCTACCTTCATGTTTCCATAATGTCCACTTCGCATTTCATCTGGCATTGTCTTCATCGAACGCAAGAGTCTAATTGATTCTGCTATATGATCTTATTCTACCATGCTAACATATTATCCTGCATGTTCCATAATGTTTCCATTGCATTCCATCAAAATCAATGTCCCGGATTCGAGTATTCTGCTTGAATACGTCTAACTCTATCTTATATAACTAGCCTATTCCGTCAAGCTTATATTCTAATTAAGATACATGATCTACTATCACCGTAGTCTGTCTTTATGCAACTAGGCTTTGTGACGAGAAAATCTGACTTGCTCCCATTTGCCTCCGAATTTCTGACTTTGCTCAGAGTGAATTGATGAACAAGACCTTGTTCAAAGGTCTGGATGCAGAACGTAGAGCGAACTACCAACTCCAGCCATAGGAATGAGGCAACTCATTGCTGTTCCCGTCGTTTCGTGGTCTGAGGAACATTGCTGTTTTGTCTGTTCTGAGACGTCATGGCCTCGCAAGACGTATCAATGGAGAGGATGCGGTGGTAGGTGTTCATTTCGAAGTGAACTCGGACACGGACATGTTCACATTGCATTCTCCACCAGCAAACGCCGTGCATGAACGGCTTGCCAACTGAATAACCAAACCAAGAGCGTATAAGCTCCCACAACGCAATCCCCATCATGACGCAACGGCAGACAGTCCAGACACAGGCGAAGCAGCCTCAGCCCTCGCTTCAACCTTCCCATCCAACCCAGCAGCCGACAGAATGGCCCACCGCAAAGCGCTGACCCCCAACGCCTGGCCCGGCCCCATTGTCGTCTCCGCGCTGCAGGTCAAGATCTCCCCCAACGCGCCAGGACCCTCCACTTGCACAACGGGCTGCACGACGGGTCTCAGCCCCTGTAGCATTTTTTGCAATGAGGCAATGCTGGCGGTCGATACGCCGCTCTTCACCTGGCTTTTTTTCTTTGCGAGCACTTTGTCGACTTTGGAGAGGACGATTTGATGCGGGATTGCGTAGCGTCGGAATAACATTAGGATGTCTTGGTCTGTTTTTTTGATGCCGTGATCACTGTCGATTAGGAGGAATGCTCGTCGAAGTCTTTCAACCCGTTAGTCAGTGAGCCGTTCACCTATCTCAAAACAGAAACAAGCAACAATCAAAAAAAAAAGAAAAAAAAAAAAAAAAAAGAAGAGAAAAAGGCAACTCACTGTTTCCTCCCCTGCAAATACTTCATAATCTCGACCCCCCACTCCGCCCTACTCGCCCTCCCATACCCAGGCATATCCAACAACACAACCTTCGACTCCCCGCCCTTCGTCCCCCCAATCCCAAACGCATTCATCTCCCTCGTGCGCCCGGGCTTCGACGACGTCCAACAAATCTCCCTCCCCATGACCGCATTCAGCAATGAGCTTTTCCCTGCATTGGAACGCCCCAGGAAGGCCACTTCCGGCTCCACAGACGACAGCGGCGTGGTTCGGAATTTGCTCGCGGACCATAGTTTGATGGGGCCGTGGCGGGTGGGCGTGAAGATCTTGTCGGCGTAGGTTAGTTGCGAGGGGGTGGGTATTGTTGTGTCCCAGTAGTAGGATATGTCGGTGGGGGTGAGGTCTGAGAGGCTTTTTTTGTTGGGGTTGGAGGGTGGTGAGCGAGGTGGTTGTTGTGGCGTGGTGGAGAAGGTTCGGCGAAGAGGGACGGAGAGGGGTGTTTGGCGGAGACATATCGTGTAGAGGGAGGTGGGTGTGAGGGTTCGCATGGCGAGGGATTGATTGCTCGTTGAACCGAGCTGCAGAAAGAAAGGAAACTGAGGAAGAAAGATAGATAGAAGTCTAGAATTAAAGACAAGATGGAGAAATCGGAGCTTCTCCAAGTTTCCGTCCCAGATAGGCAATCTTCCCGAAGAGCCTTGGAATAACGGAATGTCAGCCGAACCTCCGCCCCGCCGATAAGAAACCACCTCCGTTGAACTTCAACTTACCCAGCACTCAGGGCGACTTGTTTACAATCCGTCCATTGCCACGATGATCAACGCCGTCCTCGTCTTCAATAACGCGGGTCAGCCCCGTCTGACCAAATTCTACACTCAAATCGTACGTTCCTACCCAGCTCCAAGCTTCATACCCTACATCCTAACCTCCAAACAAACCACCCTCCTTTCATACGCAGACTAACTCCCAACCAGGACACCCAAACCAAACAATCCCTCATCGAACAAATCTACAAACTCGTTGCCCAACGCCCCGCCAGCGCCTGCAACTTCCTCCCCCTCCCACCTCTCCTCTCGCAAGGCGCACGCTCCGGAGTCGAGAACGGCCCCTCCGACGCCCCCACGCAAATCACCTACCGCACCTACGCGACCCTCTCGTTCATCATGATCTCCACGTCGACGGAATCGCCCCTCGCGCTGATCGACCTGATCCAGGTCTTCGTGGAGGCGCTGGACCGCATGTTCGAGAATGTCTGCGAGCTGGACCTCATCTTTGGGTATGAGACTATGCATGCCGTGCTCAGTGAGATGATTGTCGGCGGGGTGGTGGTCGAGACGAATTTGGAGAAGATCGTGGCTGGGGTGCGTGAGCAGGAAGGCGGCGTCGGGAAGAAGAGGGCTATTCAGGCGGCTAGTTCGGGGGTTGGGCGAGGGGGGTTGCCGGGGTTGGGGGCTTGGAGGTGATTCAAACCAGTTGGGGATATTGCGCTGACTGGTTGGCGATGCATATGTTGATATTAATACTTTGTGTATCTGGATGGCGTTTCCGGTTCGTTTGTGGGTCATGGGTTGCATTTGGGAATTTCTGTTTTGAGCATTTCTGGTGCTTGCAGCGTATGGGATGAGATGCTTGGCTATTATGCTTGGCTTATGGTGTACTTAGTGATTTGACATCTGATGATGATTGTCTGAGAGTTAGAGGAATCTTTGTCCTAATACATCAAGTATACCGGTACTTCCTAGGGATTCCCACTTCTGCAGGCCTTCATTCCCCGCTCATAATTCTGCTCGTGAGTCCCTCGGCTGACCGGAGAGCATTTATAAACGAGACTAGCTGGCTGTTTAACGTTATGCGTTATCAAAGCACGTACTTAATTGAACCCGTTTCGTCGTCCGGTTCATCTCCCGGGCATGGAATACGGCACACCGTCTCCCGTCTACCGCTACAGACGTCAATCTATGATGCTATAGGTATGTCCTTTAGATACCCCCCCATCACTGTCTTAATCACTAACATCCCCAGGCCTCGGAATCATCGGCTACGGCATGGCCAGCCAACCTCCGCCAAAAGCTACCATCCACCAAGACACTCCACATCCACGACATCAATACCGAGACCTGCAAGAAACTAGTCGCCGAGTACAGCAGCCACGGCAAGATCGAAATCGCACCGTCTGCCAAAGAACTGACCTCGAAATGTCACACCGTCCTGTCGAGTCTCCCAGCCGGCAAACATGTCCGACAGGTCTACCTCGACGCCGAGCACGGGGTGATCACAGCGTCGAAAGACCCAGAGCGTCTCCTTATTGAATGCAGCACCATCAAGATCGAATCCACGATGGAGTTCGGCAAAACCATCATCGACGCCGGTCTGGGCACGTTCGTCGACGCCACCGTCTCGGGTGGGGTCTGGGGCGCGAATTCGGGGTCGCGCACGAGGGTGAGTTGATCTCTGGAGGGTTAATATCATGAGCTAACGTTATTCTTATTTAGGATCTGGATCATACCTCCCTCTGGCTTCGTATCAATGGCATTGTAGATGGTTTTGTCAAGTCCCCCAAAGCAACTCGTCTCTAGGATGCAGGAAGTGGGGGCATTGAAGGACAAGAGCTTACTTCGTTCTTACACTTCAGACGAAGCTATTGCGATATATGATATTGAATGTTTTACGACCAGTAGTATAGGCAAGAGATGTACAGTTTTGCCTCCCAATAAGCAAATCACAGCTCGGTTATTGTTATGATCTGGGCTGCTTTGCCAGTTGTCATATGTGCTGGACTCATTTTCTATTCCCGGACATGGAATTTCAGCCCTAATACATGCACCCACATGTAAGAGGAAACCCCCGAGCTATGACTATATGAAATAAAGAAGTAAGGAACGTAAAGACAGCTAATGTCCGTTAATCAGCTCTTCGTAGTATAACCCCTCCCACACTCTCGGTAGATGTCTGTTCTGTCCCTCTCGTTGCGTCCTGTCAAGCAACCGTCCACATCATGTTGGGTGAGATTCGGGAAAGATTACACTCCAATCAAGCCTGTATAAATTGCAGGTTTGTGTTTTCATCTCTCTTGGCCTAGTACGCTGCATTCTAATGATACAATCTAGGAGAAAGAAGGCTCGCTGTCCTGGTGAAAGGCCAGCATGCTCTAGCTGCATCCGTCTCAAGCAGAGATGCTCATATACCACCCGAGTATTGCAGGAGACTCGAACTGTATATTCTCGCTGCTTTCATTTGCAAATTGATGATACTGATTCATCTATAGCAAGATCGACTAGCGTTTCTGGGAAAGAAAAACTAGATTTAGTTCTAAATGAGCGAGTGTCAAACTCGCTTCCGGAGGCATCTACTCAGCATGATTCTCTACCACCAGCGCACAGAGGAGCCTCTCAAGAGAAACCCCAGGACAGAGCAGATGTCCCGCTCTCACCTGGAGATCAACGCAATGTTATCAAAAGCTCTTCATCACTAGGACCTTGCTCCGAATTTGACCTCCAAAACTTGCAAATCTCGCCCTCGGCGTTCCGCAAAGGAGTACGTCTTACTTCAAGTTCTGTCATAGACAACCACTGTGGTGTTTTGAACGCCAGGATCTCGACGACGCGGGCGATCTGCCTGAAGAGCTGGTCTTTAGCGTCGTGGAGCTGACCTCGCGCTTTTCACCCGACCATGCCTCGGCACAGGTGTATGGGAATCATGCCAGATGGTCGATTATGCATCGTGTTGCCAGCTCGACTGTTGGGATTGGAACGATAGAAAGTCTTTGTTTGCTCTCGTATTCTGCTGTGCCTGATGTCGTGGTTGCGGCGGGCGACGCGCTGATGTCGAATACGCTGTGGTTGTGGACGAGTACGTCGCCGGGTTTAGGGCTGGGAGGGACTGGGGCCGAGGAGGTGGCGGGGGTATGGGATTTGATGGGGATGGATTTTTTGGGGTTGGAGTGGTGGGAGGGGGGAGTTTTAACTGTTACATTTACTTGCTGGTGGGTTTCGGGAGGTAGGATATGATGGGGTGGTTGGTATAAGTATCGCTGTTGGAATGGGGAAGAAGAGGAAGAATGTGAACCACTTCATTATAATAAAATAGATAGATTCCAGTAACGTTCTAAATGGTCTATGAGGTGCTGTGCGGGTGCAGTACTCAGAAGAGCCAAGCCAAAATTCGTAAAGCAAGAAGAGAAAGCAACGAATGACACGAATCACTGAGCAGAAATAGAATAAACATTCTCAGCAAGCATGTTCGGTCAAAGGTGTATAAAGGTAGAAAAGTTATGGGTTTCATGTGTGTACAGTAATCAGGATGTAAGGGAATCAATGAAGCATAGAAGGATAAAGGGGAAACCATGATGATATAGTGATAGTAGGCTCTACCCAGGGAGGAAGGGGTCGATAAAAAAGATTAAAAAGCACAAAAATGCCGATGAAGAATTAATTGGTGATAGAGAAGAAGAGTAAGAAAGGAGGAGAGAATGGGGTAGAAGGAGAGTGAAAAAAATGAAACAAAAAAGCCACGAGAGAAGACACCATAGGCGGGAAAGAGTTCACCCACGATCTTGATGGACACGACGAGCATGTGCCTCTAGGTTGTCTCTCCTATTGAAAAACATGTTACACTCGTCACACTGATAGGCTTGAGGCGACACATGGATAGTCTTGATATGTCGCATCAATTCAACCTCGCGTCTGAAGTGGTTCCTTTTCTCTAGGCAGCCTTCCCACCTGCACTTGAAGACCTTGGCTTGGGATGATTCACTTTGAAGTATCAGCACATCACCCAATGGAAGAAATACCTAAATATGCCGGCATACCTTTTAGTTTGGACCTTCTTCATTTCACCCACGCCCTCTACAACGGTAACGGAGGCATTGTCTGGTAGCAACTCGGTGCAATTGACAGAATGGCCGAGTATGTCTCTTCCCGGCAGATGGTGAATGCTCTTAGGGTTCGTGCAAGCATTGGTAGAAATGGCTGGGCTGTATCCTGCCAAACCCCACGACATACCCTGTTGTGTCGACCTTTGTGGAGCGATCGAATGGGCCTCGCGGTACTGACTGAAGGCATTGGCGTTGTGTGGAAAACCTGTTGGACGAGGGGTGACATTGGTCGGAGATTGTAGTGATCCCTGGGACATGGGAGGAGACAGGTGTCGGGCAAAATCTTGTAGGTCAGGCATATCAAATTCCACAAGTTGTAGGTCATCTAGATCCAGCGGTTTAGCTAGAACGTTAGACTCGACTGCAGCGAGAGAGGAAGCGGCATCGAGTGTCCAATCTAGATCAAGGTTGCGCGATTTCAGAGTGGTGGACATGGTTGAGAAGTAGAAAAAATGTATCCGAAAATGGGAAAGAGACGCTTAGCGAGGAAGTGCAGTAGACAAATTGCTGAAAAGTCTCAGTTATATACCCCCCGAGCAATCCGTGCTCGCGACCATTTCTTGATCGACTATCTGCGTAGCTGTCATGCAATCTGCAGTCTGTCAGATCGACCAATATACGTCGACTTCACTGGCATCGACACCATAGAGATGCCTGCCAGGCGATCTAATATACACCGACACCTACCATACCAGGCAAGGTACCTGGAGAGGTATAAACCTTAAATAAGATACGCGCCTGTGTCTGCTGGGTAACGCAAGCAAGTCGTCATCGGGTTAACGGTTGCTGATGAGCTGACGGGGTACCTGGTATGTAACCTTCTCATCCATGACAGTGAGACGTTCAACGAAGAAACTTGAGCAATATAGCAGGGATTCCCCGTCCGCCCCTGGGCATGGCTTGCCACCATTACTCAACTAGGTAAGAACAGGCCAGTCACCTGCCAGGAGGTTGTGTTTTATGCCAACCTTCTGCAAGACATCTGTTGGATTGAAGTAGCCACAGCGAACAAGGTAAGGTTCTTCAGCTGAACAGGCCGACGTAAGGATATTTACCCAGGAATGGTCCGTCTCGGCCGGAAACCGGGCAGGATTCATGATTGGTAACGATTCCACCTAGGTAAGACCGGGAGTAGTGAGCAATCGAAAGTCGAGTCGATGTTGCACTGTTCTTCTACTGACAGAGCTTGTTCCAGTTTGTTCTCATTCTCTAGTCTGTGCAACAAGATGTAACTCTTCGTGCATCTGGGATATCTGCTTAAATCCCTCTCGATTTTGAGCTTCATGGTCACAGCCGGTCATACTGGATGTCATGGTGGATATGCCTTAGAAGAAAGATGGAATGAGCAATGAGGGGGTTGATGATACTGCTAGGCTGCAGCGGTGAATAGGTAGGCAGATACCGCTATGTCACGGGAAGCGGTGCACCACCATCAACAAACCCCCTTCCGTCAGTTTGTCTTCCTCTTGAAGCACTACCAACGTACCACCATGCTAGCAATTCGCTTTTCAATGATTCCAGCAAAACATGTCGGGTCTACTTGGATCTAAACGGAAGGCAACAGATGACCTTCAGTGCCGTTCAGATACTCAAGCCAACGCAAGCCAGCGTTCAACGGCTAAAAGCGCAACCAAGCCCACGTCGATCTTGTCTATCCTCCGTTCCAATTGCCGTAAACGCCTCTATGTCAAACCCATTGCCTGGACCTCCAGTCAGTTGCGACACCTAGATTGCAAGTTCAGGGCGCAGAAAAACCCGCGGACGAGGAATGATCGACCACCGCAAGCCGGATCGCAGGACCCTAGCATTCTCGAAACACGGCGAAGTAGATGCAATTTTCCTACAGCTCAGATATCTCCAGAGCTCATTCGCGCGACGATGCAGCTCTCAGGGTGCAGGACCCTGATCGTCAAGAAATATGCCATTGAGGAAATCCTTTGTGCCCATAATATCTGCGCCCTACCGTAATGCTGACCCCCACATGCTACCTTGATATTACTGACACTCTCATAGCTCTGAGCGTTTACCTTTCTATTTCAGTCGTCAGCCCGCCGCAAGGATTCGAACAGAGGGCGTTTTCTCGTGTAATTCCGCCTCTCCATGCCTCGCCTATATCAGCTTTGACAGGATAAGGTCGCTCCGCGAGAAATACGTACATCGTCATCCTTGTGGTTCCAATAATATCCCTGTCATAAACACTCGCCGTAAACAATTGCGATTGATTATACCCCATAATCCAGCAGAGGACCCATATATCATGGCGATGCTGATTGCCCTAGCCCAGGAGCAGCAGCGGCAACAGGATGCAGATAGACACCACAGAACCAGAGCAACAGCGTGTCAGACAATACAACAGGATGACAACACTGCAGCATCTTGTCCGGCTATAGCGCCGGTTTCTGGAAGTCCGGGCCAGTTTTTCAAGGTCAACGTCCTCGCCATTTCTGGCGCACAGACCGAGGTCCTCTATGTCTATACTGCTAACATTTCGGCTGAATTTCTCAATGCATTCGATGAGCCGTCATGTGGTCTACCGAGCTTGCCAGTTGTGGCAAATTATCGTTGTATTCCTCTGAAAAACCGCACGATTGCCTTGAAGATGCTACATCGGTTGGTCTGTGCTAGTCCGTGCCGTCTTTGTGACGGCGTGGAGGCACCTGACCCTAGGCTTAGCGCTGAAAGGTTAAAGGTGAGACTATTCCTCTTGCAACCAACAATAGGTAACTGTTATATTCAGCTCGTCAGAGACCACTGACACTGTTTAGGATTGACAGTGTCCATGGTTAAACGGATTCCTTTTAAAAAATTGGAGCACAATGGCAAGTCTCATCAGCAAGCTCGAGATATCAACAGAAATCTGGATTCCAGACTACATCTCAGCCCGTTTACACACTTCAGTCGGGTTTACATTGAACTCTTTTGCTTGTCCCTCTCTCCCTAGTATACGGGAAAGCCATAACATCCGCCTATATTCTACACACTCGAATAGCGACAGTCACGATGCAATGTTTGACACGTCTGCTTTGTCTCATCAAAAGCTATCGAAAGGGTGCGGCACTCCCCGGGACGAAAGCTAAACACCCTGCTCCCTGATATAACCCATGCCACACAAGACTGGCAGTGCTTGCTCTCGGTCGACTCCCATGTGAGCTGAAGGAACTTTCCATATGTTAAACCGGTTTCCTTGTGGGTACGGGGTTTCGATACAGAGTGGTTCGCTCTCCTCAGTCCTATATTATGTACACGATAACTGTGAGCTATGCAGCATGGTCAGCCCTCGAGAAAATAGTTAAGCATTCTCCTTTATAATTCAGTTCGCGAAGAAAGCTTCCGAAAATCTCGGGCTACCAAATTATGTCTATCTTCTGATGTTAGTTGAATGCCCCGACCGTCTCCAATCCGATAAGCACAGCCAACCAGTCACGTAACATCAGAGTAAACTCTCCGGCAAATTAATGCTATTGAACATCTCACGGGACGAAATGCAAGCCCGATCCTTTTCATGTCTGCACCGCCCCGGCGACCCATGTCATGGCGTATCGGAAAAGTCAAGATAAACGAGAATCAAAACGAACTCTATTACCTCTCGCGCGAAAATGGTGAATCTTACAAGTCCCTCGGACGGATTTCGACGGTGGGAAGGGATGGGGAACGGGGGTAAAAACTAAAAAGCAGGTCCTGTAAGATACAAAACATGAATCCGTCTGTCCTTAACGAGAGCGTTGCAGAGACTAAAACCGATAGTGGACCTCTGGCGCTGCTTCTGACAGACAAAGTGGATCCCATCCTGGCCTGGTCGATATAGAAACTGTCTAATGGCTTGGCTTGGCAAACGAGAGACAAGGAGCAGCCCGCCACTGCAATCAAGTAGTCCCCCCTGATCCGTTGTCAATCTCTGGATTTTCTGCGTCCGAGAAAATGTCCCACTGGCCAGGTCAACGCAGCCAAGAAGGACGATGCAAGGTCCGTGATGGGCCGATTCTCATGGATCCCTTCGCAACTCGTCCACGGCCCAACATAACCGTAACCCCCTCCTGTGATCTGCAGATAGTGGAGATGCTCTACTGCACCCGACTGTCATTCAGGTTTTCAACCACCAATGATGACCCTGTCTGCTTCGGAATCGGCGTTGACATGAGCGCGAAAGTTCCGAGGGCGAGCCGTTTGTTTCACACGTTCGCTGGCGCCCACCGGATTCTTTCCACTCGAACGACTCGACGCGAGATAGCCCCCCATGTTGAGTTGGGTGGAACCGGGCGAGAGGAGAGAATGATTGGGTCTTGGATTCTGTGCGAGACAGAAACACCGTATCATCTCGGAGATTGACGGCGATGGAGATGTCCGAATCCCCATGCGGATGTCCGAGAATTGGAGGCGTTGGGGGGATGACATGACAGGGAAAAGTAAAAAGTCAAGGGTAAATAGAAGGTCAATAAGTAGTAGGGCTGGTAGGCTGGAACTATTTAAACCGCCGCGATCACACCATCGGACCCCGTCCTTTCACCATCGCTTTCTCCTCTGATTTGATTTGCTTTCTGTTAAGCCTTTTTAACCTCGTCTGTTGGGGCCAATCATTCGTATTCATCTATACTTAATATCCTTTATACTAAAAATGGCACCTGCTCGTCTTCCTCCGCGTCGCATCCTTCTGGTTAGCAACCCCCGCACGGCCTCCAATCTGCTGCTGAAGATCCTGGCCCTCCCCGACCAGCCCAACGTCTATGCCAACGACAAGGGTGGCTACTACTTCTTTGACTCGTTTGTCGCCACTGCCAACGACAACCGGATCTACAAGCCGTTCGACCAATGGACCCCGGAAGATCGCTCCGAGATCCAGTCTGCCCTGAAGAAATGCTTCGACCAGCTCGAGGAGGGCACTTCCCAAGCCAGCCAAGAGGGCAAGATATTCTTCGCAAAGGAACACTCCCCCTGGTTCATCGACCCGCTGGCCCTGAAGAGCATCCTGCATCTGGATGAGAACACTAGCACTGCCACCGAGGATGCTCCCCTGAGCAACGATGACGCAGCAGGCGCTGCCTCTCCGTTCCGCCTCCAAGTGCCGACCACCTATACCGCGACGCCGACGTTCTCGCCCACCAACTATACCATCCTGCCCGACGAGTACCTGCGGACCTTCCACATGGCATTCATCGTCCGGCACCCGGCGCTGATGTTCCCGTCCTTCTACCGCGCGATGGGCAAGATGGTCAAGCTGGGCGTGATCACGGAGGAGAACATCGCCGGCGTGATGGCGGCCAACATGACGCTGCGGTTCTCGCGGCTGCTCTACGACTGGTGTCTGGAGCAGGACGACCCCGACGCCAGACCCGTCATCCTGGACGCTCACGAGGTGATCCACAAGCCCGAGGCGATAGTGCGGTTCTGCGAACTGACCGGCCTCGATGCCGACGCGATCAAATTCGAGTGGGATACCAAGCCAGCAGCCAAGGATATCGGGGCTCAGAACTTGGTCGCAAGCGTGGACCCGAACACGGAACAGAGGACCCTGTGGAGTCCCGAGGCCGCAGGTATCATGGTCTCCACTTTGACGGGATCATCCGGGATCATAAAGTCCAAGACACCTGACGTGGTGGATATCGCCGTGGAGGCTGCCAAGTGGAAGGAGGAATTCGGTCAAAAGACTGCCGATATGCTGGAGAAGAGGGTTCGAGACGCGATGCCCGACTACGAATATCTCAAGGCCCGCAGCGTGACAGCCTCAGCATAATGTAGCTATCCATCTTTGCATGATTTGCGCCGGTTGGTAATGTATGATGTGATGTGAGATGCGATAATAATGAAATTTGATAGCCCAATCTGAAGCACGTTGTTTCCTTTCCACGGAGTATCCGGAGTAGCTGTTGGTGATGGTGGGAAGGTCACAGTTAAATTATTCCTAGCACTAATACCTACGAGACATCTAGTCATCCAAGACATGCAGCGAGATGACGATCCACCTCGTCTGCCCCTCCATCTTCATTTCATCTATCTAAGCCATCAATTTAGTGGCCAATCCAAAGGTCTAAGCGATCCTGTCTTTTTCATTTTCATCATAGTCATAAGCCTGGAATATCTTGGCATCGCGGTAAGATTTTTCATCCCTAAAAGAGCAAGTCTGAAGCAATTCAGCTATTCAAGATTTTCTCATGTCTAATCGCCGCGAAGGTCACCTGGCATTCTAATCTTCTACAATATTATAATAGGCCGGTGTCTGTGCCAATTGTTCATGGATCCCGGCTCAATCACAAATGAGATGGTTCCTCACCGAGGCGGTAGACAATAATACAACACGATACCTGCCAGACAGATGCCTGAGTCTCCCCTCTTCCACTCCTGAGTTACCCCTTTCACTTCTTTGTTCAGCGCTCACATATACACCACAACTTTCTGGGTGTGCGCAATCGACAAAATCATGACAATTCAAGATCAATTTCCAGAGGTTCACTGGGTTTGGAAGGGAGCCATTTCCTTTGTGTATGAAGTTCACCCTCGCATCGTGGTTAAGGTCCCTAAAGCCGGAGAGTTCGAAAGAGAACAATTCCAGAGAGAGCTCAACATCTACAAGACCTTCTTGCAACATCCACCTTGCCCTTCTATAGTGCAATGTTTTCCATATGCTGATAATGGAATATTCCTTGAATATATGCGAGGTGCGAACCCCATTCCTATCTTACAAGATGTGTTAACTAACCGTGTTACAAGACGAGTCCCTGTGGTCTCGGATGCAAAGTAATCATGTCCGAGATCAACAAACTATGATAGTCACTAAAGTAGAAAGACTGGAACCGCTAGCCCTGCGGAAGAAATGGATGAACGAGCTTGCTCAAGCTGTTGCTTTTCTTGAATCTCTCAACCTCGCTCATGGCGATCTACGACCTGAAAATATCCTACTCGATCGCAATCAATTGAAGTTGTCTGATTTCGACTGTACTGCAGAAATCGGGACAGGTTTTGAAGCTTGTATGGCCCCATATGGAAGGGTTCTTAGTAATAATGAGCCAGATGAAGGACGATGTGGAAGTTCCGGCCTTTTAGGTCCTCGAACAGAGCAATTTGCCCTCGGTTCCTTATACTACTTGATTGATTACGGTATGGAAGTCTACGGGGATCAATGTCTCACTGAAGATCCTAAGGAACATGGTCCCAAGGTCGTGGAATTACTACAGAACATGGAGTTTCCCCAGCTGAACAGTGACCCGTTGATCGACGAAGTCATCAAGAAATGCTGGCACAACGAGTATAACACGATCGTGGACTTGGCTTCAAACACTGAGACACTATTATCAGGCCCTTCAGACACCAAAGCCAGTAGCGCCGAAACAAGCCTCGTTTCCCGGTGGGTAATGGCACTGGGACGCATAACTCGAAGCTTCTGGCATATGCTCGGACACTGTTGGGCCGTGGTATTCCGCTACAATGGCCAATCAACAACTGCCGAGGTATCCAACGGCAGCGAACCACAGGGCTATGGCCGCGGTGTGCATTCAGGCAACTTAACGGAGGATTTCCTGTGGAAACGAGCTCTCTGTCAGAGCCTGCAGCATCGGGGCCTTCTCCAGCTCCTGTCTGCGGGAGAACCTCAACACCTGGGGTTCCCTCTCAAATGGTATCGACACGCTGTATTAAGAATTTGCAT
The DNA here is from genome assembly GCF_016097325.1 of Aspergillus melleus. Lineage (NCBI taxonomy): Eukaryota > Fungi > Ascomycota > Eurotiomycetes > Eurotiales > Aspergillaceae > Aspergillus > Aspergillus melleus. The sequence continues at coordinate 931,991 of NW_025763378.1, forward strand.
GTAGCCAGTACAGCTAGCATAATTTAGATCTAATAGTTCCCGGGTTATGATCTTCCGGTTTTGTGATTTGGATTTAATCTGTCTGATAATGATACGTAGCCTTAGCTCAAAAGTGATTGTGTGCCCAGTTCCTGGGTCTGCCTGGAGCAACCATGTGAAGCCCTCTTGAAGCGGCGGGACCAAGTACGATTTGCATTCCCAAAGATCTCTAGCTCGGCGTTCTCTACAGCTTCGGATCCAGATAGATCCGAGAGTGTATACTCTTTTGAGTTACTGAGTCGATTTCAGCATGACTTTACTTGCATGTGGCTTGAATGTATCGAGCTGAGAACTTGATAACCATCGCTGTTACACAGCCTCGTATGCCCATCGATACTGTTGCGATCCTGGCATGGCTCTACCCCGCCGGATGGAGATGGATAAATTTCCGAGGGCTGCCCATTGCTTCCCATCTTTCTTTCGTGTCTTACCAAGCTATACTTCTCCTACGCGTCCGTCGTCCGTTCACAAGCCTTAGGTAGAGCGAACCAGCAGCCATGACATCCACAGGCCCCGAAGGACCAGGCAAGTTTCATCGTGACCTCCTCCATACAACTACATGGCATGGTGGGTCGAACCCAGAAGATTTCAAAAACTATCTGCTCCTCGAGGTTGTCGTCAACAAAAGCATCGACGAAGTTTTCACATCATCGGGGAAGAGCCCCGTACTTCCTGGAACGGGAAATCCCCGTGCTGAAAGGCAGACTATTCAATATGCGGGTCGGACCTATGCGCGCTGGCGTGATCTCTGGTGCGGTGTTGGACCAAGGAGCACCAAGATGAGCCGCGCCGATATCCTTCACGGCAATGGGGACGGGCGGAACCTTTCGCAGTGGCTCGGTTACAACCAGGTCGCGTTCATCCCCATTCGAATGCCAACTCCAGAGGAGCGCTTCTTGTGGGTGGATCTCACCTACCCAATCCGAGGGATCTACTTGCCCTCCGCCTTCTATGCGATGCCGCAGCAGAAGTATAAAGACTGGACGCGATACGTACAGCTGAAGTTCTTCCACAACTCATTAACGCTCAAGACGTACACGAGGGTGGACCTCCACGAGAGATATTTGGAGGTTCAAAGACGTGTCCAGGCCGCGCAGTACGCCTGGCAGCATGGCGAGAAACTGGAATTTCCGCCCCAGGAAAAGACCGTGAAAGAGCCAGACGTTCCCGAGGAGCCCAATCTACCCGGTCTAGCCCCCGAGTTCACCATTGGGGAGCTCAACATCCCAAAGGATAGAGAATTAGGGCTCGGTTATCAACCAAGGTGGACCGCACGGTTCGACATCCAACAGCTGGCGCTAGCTCTCCATGTCCCGAGCGAAATGCGCGACGAGAAATATCTGGACACGTATCAGTTTATCACGCTTTTCAACTCCGGTGATGTCGACTCTATCAAGGCCTGGCAGATGACTAAGGCCAGGGAAGTCGAGCTCAGCGACCACATCAAGCACGCCGATGTCATCAACTTACAAGAGGGTACGGACATGAAGGAGAGACCGACCAAGGCTGACTTCGACTGGCTCAGGGAGTCTCTGCGGAACCTGATCGGTGTTGGCTTAGGCCTAATACCCTATGTCGGGCCCTTCCTCTCCATGGGGTTCGACGCCGTCATGGACTACCTTGACAATCCGGCGGCGTGGGGTGTGAAGAACGAACTCAAGTTGGGCACCCAAGCAAAGGCTCAGGCAATGAAGTCTGCCTCTGATATCCTGAAGTTTTACAGGAAAGGTAAGATTCCCCACATCCCATTCAAGTCTGGCTTGGGGGAGGGAGAGGGTCGTCAACCGGTGTACGTGGGTGAGAAAGGGCAGGAAGCTGAGGGAGCGCAACAAGAGCCCTTTCCTATGCCAGAGGAAAATAAGACTGAGACTGACCAGTCAACGGTGGGTCCGGATGAGATCCGCTGGGTGGATTCGGATGAGGCTTACTGGGGGGGAAACCTTGAGTTGTTCGACAAGGCTAGATGATGATTGGCATGTCTGATGTCGTGTGGTTCTTCTTCACTTTTCATTTCCTCTGCTTCATGTTCTTATTTTGCCTTCAACGTTGTCTTGTCGTAAGGATCTTAGCATCCCCAAATTGAACCATTTCTTAGTACCTATTTGGATTAGTATTGACAACCTCGTATTGACGGCACATGGTGGCTCACGACAGCGCCACTGGGTGCAACATAGGCTGAGTACATCTAATTGTCATCATTTCGTTGATATTAATGTATCATCACCGCAGAAGACTGGTGGAGTACTTCGTAGTTGGGATAGGATACCTTGGCGCTAGCCAGGCGGGTCCAGAGCTGAATGGGGTAGGGCACGCGACCGGCCAAGCCCTCGGGGCTAGCCCTAGCTCACGTGGTAGCTCACCGCCCGGACCGGCGCCGAGAGATTATCCGGGCCGCACGAACTTCTTCGGCGAGAAAACGAATTCATTTTCACTTCCTTCTTCTTCCACTCCGTCAATCCCGTCAACCAGCACCACCGCGGATCCAAGTCGACAACAATGGTAAGCACATAACATCCAGTTGTTTCAACATCTCTTTCTTGAAATAGAGAAGAGACGAAAAGCCTTCGACAACCTCTTTGCGACAATGGCGTAAGGACGTGAAAATATCGCCTACTTCATTTTCGTAAAATGTCTCGAAGCAAATTTTGTTTTGTTTTCCATTGGTCGCTCAACTTCTTTGCTTCGGCGGAAGGCGAGCGCCAGTGATGATTTGGCTGGAGCTGTTGGAGAGAATTCTCGACGCGGAAACACTCGAAAATTTTCTTCAACGGTCTCTCTAGAGTTCAATGAAGATGCAGCACATGTGGTGGACACGATTTGCTGATCTTCTTTTCTCAATGATAGCCTCCCAAGTCCGGAAAGAAGACTGCTCCCCTCCCTTACCCTCAGGGCAAGGCTGGTGCTAGCAAGAAGGGCCCCAAGGTATGTCTAGAAAAGAAGATACCCTCTGCACTGGCAAAAGTGATGCTAACGGTTCCTTCAGAACCCTCTCATCGAGAAGCGCCCCCGCAACTTCGGTATTGGCCAGGACATCCAGCCCAAGCGCAACCTGTCCCGCTTCGTTAAGTGGCCCGAGTATGTCCGTCTGCAGCGCCAGAAGAAGATCTTGAACCTCCGTCTCAAGGTCCCTCCTTCGATCGCTCAGTTCCAGAACACCCTGGACCGCAACACCGCTGCCCAGACCTTCAAGCTCCTCAACAAGTACCGCCCTGAGACCAAGGTCGAGAAGAAGGAGCGTCTCCACGCCGAGGCCACCGCCGTCTCCGAGGGCAAGAAGAAGGAGGATGTCTCCAAGAAGCCCTACCACGTCAAGTACGGTCTGAACCACGTTGTCGGTCTCGTTGAGAACAAGAAGGCTTCTCTCGTCCTCATCGCCCACGACGTTGATCCCATTGAGCTGGTTGTCTTCCTTCCCGCTCTCTGCCGCAAGATGGGTGTCCCCTACGCCATCGTCAAGGGCAAGGCCCGTCTCGGTACCGTTGTCCACAAGAAGGTAAGAACTGTTCGTCACGAGTCAACATCAACAAGAGTACTAATTCAATTCCTTCCAGACCTCCGCTGTTCTCGCTCTCACCGAGACCCGCTCCGAGGACAAGGCTGAGTTCTCCAAGCTCCTCTCCGCCATCAAGGAGGGCTACACCGACAAGTACGAGGACTCCCGCCGCCACTGGGGTGGTGGTATCATGGGTGCCAAGGCTGTCGCCCGCCAGGAGAAGAAGCGCAAGGCCATTGAGGGTGCCATCCGTGTCTAAGCTAGAAATAGCCTAGAGACAACACCGGAAAGGGCAAAAAAATCGTTTTCCATACCCACAACGATCTTAATGACCAGTCTTCATATCTTCTTCGGCAATGGACCATCATAGCATTCCAAGAATGACAACAAACGTTTTGGAACGAGGGAGGCTTTCCTCGGTTGACTTGTTGACGGCTTTAGCTTATCCTAAAATCCCAATCCATTCTTGAATGGTCCTTGTCATCTTCTTTTTATTTTCGTTATGTACCAACCTCGCAGATACCCATGAATGCTATTTCAGACATCATCCCCCTCAGCAACTGCCCCCTTTCGTAGCTGAATTGCATTCAAGCATTCATGTGTCTGCTCTGTAGAGATCTTGTCAACATAGACCCCCATTCTCAAATCCTATGTCTACATGGCAGGTGGCAACACCAACCCATAACAACTGTCTCGGCAAATGAAACCGGATAGTCATAGCTAAGATCTTCGCCATCTTGCTAACTTGACTCCATTCCGTAAGACTACAAACCCCAATAACCCACAAATTAGTTAGGACAGAATGCATGACCCCATTCCAATTCAAATACAAACCCCGAAACCAAACAACAATAAGAAGTTCCAATTCCCCTTTTATAAGAAAAACAACCTAACAATCTAACAACAGATGGATATTTGTCTTTTGAAAGACAGACGGGCGACATAAGCCACAAAAATGAAAAAGAACAAAATGAAAAAAGACTAAACACCCCGATGAAAGAAGCAGAAAAAATTCACTGTCCTAGAACAAACAAACAACCGGACCAAACCAGACCAAAAACCGGACTAGAGAAAAGATGATAACCGACAACGTGAATAAGGAGAAATATAGATGAAGATGGAGAATGAAGAAAGAAGCTAGCCAGCCCAGTCCCAGTCCCAGTCCCAGTCCCAGCCCGCCTAAAACTGAAAAACAAACGGAACCAGTGAAAAAAAAAACCCCTGGTAGATGGGTGTGCGGAAGTCTAAAAACACAGGAAGAGGAAGAGAGAGGCAAGAACCTTGAACCCAGTTGAAGGCAGAACCGATGAACTAAAGAGGCAAATGAAAAAAGAAATTACAAGAAAAAGGTTGATTTCATCGAGTCATTAACGTTGAGCAGGAGGTCGCGTGAGACCTTGTTTGGCCTGAATGACATTCCATGTTAGCGATGAAAAAGAACGGTATATCAGGAAGGAGGACTGACCTTCATTTGTTCAATCCGTGCCTTGAGTTGCGTGGTGACCTCCGCTGCTCTCTTCCAGTTCTCCGCAGGTTCCGTCCTTCGGGCAGGTTGATCTTCACCAGAAGCATTGCCCGAGTTCAAGATGGACGATCGAGTCGGACTGCCCAACCCCGAATAGCTCGTTCCAAATGTAGGGCTCAGTTTTCGTCGGCCGAGACCTCCATCCCTGCTGCCGAGTCCCGGCGAATCGAGGCCATTGTTCTCCTTCTCTTCGCTAGGACTAGCCGATGCGTAGCTTCGTGGCCGGGAGCTGTCAAACCGTGATCCCATATGCTGCAAACCAGCTCGGGAAATGGGCCCGTGTCCGTTGCCTGAATCTTGGTATACTGAGTCGGTATCTGGAACAGGCAGGCTCATGCTGTCGGACATCGTGTTGGGAGGGCTGATGGTACTTGCGCGAAGAGCTCTTGCCAGCTCGCGCTTGAGGCGCTCGATTTCTCGCTGCTGTTTCTGTACGGTTTGCTCAGCAGTCTCTGCGTCACTCCGTGCCCGCACCAACTGAGTTTCTTTGGCCTTGATTCCGAGAACGTCTCTCGTGTGGTCTTCAATCAGCTGAGCGTTCTGGTTTTGCAACTCGGTCACTTGCGAATTGAGTGTAGTTCGTTCGGACTTCAAGTCTTCAACCGTCCGGGTAAACCGCTCTTTCTCAAGACGCAACTCTTCCAGTTCAGCGCGCTCAGCAGCGGTCATGCCGCTTACCTGAGGAGCTGCCGGCGCCGGAGCAGGCTCACTGGCAGCCGCGGGTTTAGCGATTGGGCGTCCGGCAAGTCCTCTGGTGATTCCAAACTTTGGGGCAGCAGGTGCGGGTGGTTGTTCCTCTGTCGGTGGCGAAACAACTCGTCGTGCCTGCGGCGATGCAATCCCCCCGGGGCCGCCGAGCCTCTTTTTGAGGCCCGACCCAGGCGTCGGGAGACCGCCAGGCCTTGCGGCGCCTAATTTTGACGGGATAGATCTGGTGGCCGGTTTGGCGGGAGAGGGAGGAATAATTGGAGGATCTTCGGCAGGGGGCGGTGCAGCAGCCGCAGCAGGTTTCTTCATTCCCAACGCTGGCTTCCTGCCGCCAACTACCTTCTTTCCAGCTGCGGGGGCAGCCTTTGGCGGCGCAGCGACGGGCTTAGGTCGCTCTTTGGCCTTGACTTCAGCGGTATCAAAGAATTCCTTGATCTTTGTCTTGCGGATATCATCAAGTCCATCAAGGTAAGGGTTCATAGCTCGCTCGCCCATAATCTTCATCAAAGTACCGAGTACCTCTGCTCCTCCCGCACGGTTCACCTCACTGGAATCTGTTAGAAGCTTAGTGCCTGCCTCTGCAATCGACTTCACTTCTGCTTTGGCGGGAACGTCTCTGGTGGTACGAAGGCAGCGAATCAGGAATTTGAGTGTCTCCTGCTTCACCTGCGGGTTTTTGTGCTTCAGAAACTCAAGAATTTCCTCGAGGCAGTCCGACAGGTTGGTGGATAGAAAGACAGAATCCAAAGCTCCACCAAGCGCATCTGCCACACTCTGTTTCTTTTCCTTCAAACGCTCCATCATAGGCGGCATCACCACCGAGCGGTGTTTGCCGAAGCTGCTGCGAAGACCTTTTGCGAGTAAATCAATACAGTTGGCTGCCGCGGTCACGACTGCGATGTTGGCGTCTTTCATGCACTTAGCCAATGCCTGAACTATGTCATTGAAGGGGCCGTCCTTGATTTTGGGCACGTTCAGAACCCCATGGAGCGCGTCCACGGCATCCTTCCTTTCCTTCCACTTCGACGACGCCACCTGGTCCAAGAAGTCACCGGGGACCTTTGACAACACATCGACGGGCTCTGCTAGATCAAATGCATCGACTTCGCCACCGTCTTCTTCGAACTCTTCCGCCTCTTCACCGACTTCGCCGCCCTCGGGGGCAGAACTGGCGACTGCCATCGCATCTTGCTGTGCTTTCGTCAGCCGCTCTTGTTTCGGTGACGGCTCTTGCTTGACGTTCTCGAACAGTTTGTCCAGATCCGTTTGCTGCACGGGTTTCAGATCTGCCCAGAAGAGAGGCTTGATAGCTTCTCTCAGCCACCGATACAATTCCACCGTGAGATTCTGCGCCTCGGCACGGACATTCTTATCCGCGTGGCCAAAAACTTTCGGCAACGCCTTTAGTACCGGCTTAGGGTCGACAATTTTGCAGCCAAAATTATGGTAAATGTTTCGCAGTCCCACCAGCGTCGCGGCGATAACTTTGGGAACTTTGTGTGACAATCCGGGTATCATTTCTTCGATCACAGGATCCGCCTTATCCATCTCCACGCATAGTAAAAGGGCCTCGAGCGCATTGGTCTTTGCTGCGGGTCTTGCTGACGGAAGACCCTTTTCAACGATAGGGAAAACTGTGTAGCCGCGAGTTCTACATATGACAAACCATTAGCAAAACAACAGGGGAAAAAATAGAAAAAGTCTACGCAAAAATTAAAACCACATACCTAGTACAAGCTTGAGTTCCACCGAACTTCAAAAACGAACAATAAGACCCGAGACCTTCTTGTTGGGCAGCAACGTTTGAATCCGCAACGGCGCCTTTCCATAAACTCGGGTCTTGTGTGAACGGTGTGAAAACGGGATCCGATTCATCGGCTGTAACTTCGAATTGTTTTCTGGCATCTTCGTAGCCCTCCTTTCTTACTTTCCAGGCCTGGATTGACATAGTTATTAGTATCAAACGCGCAAATTTCAACATTCGAGAGATCAAATTTAAATTTCCATAGAGATAGACTCACCTTGTGCGTAAATCGGTCCGGCAATGGCAGAGACGAAAAATCCTCCTCTCCTTCAGCCATTATAACAGTTTAGCCTTACTAACATGGAAAAGAAGGAAGAGTTAGCGATATGCACTTGGGAAAGAAAAAGGGAGGCGCATCAACGTGTGGATTTGCGCTCAAGAGTCCTGATGAGCTGCGAAATCGCGGAATATAAACAACACATCGGGACTGTTCGCGGGGGGAGGGGAATAGCGCGCTCTAACATGACAGCGGCGGGACTGCCAGATGCGCACAGTCATAAACACACCTTAGGCTTGCAGACGGTTGCAGATCTTGTGTATGGTCGGACAGGGGATGGTGTGTGCGCGACCGACGTCCAAGATGAGAATAGTGGTTGAAAGTGAGAGTGTGAGGAAGGTCTATAGGTGATCTGCGTCCAATATATAGGTCGGAGACTCAAAGGGAACAACAGGAGGGAAAATGATGGTCAGGATCAATGAAATAGTGGAAGAGAAAAGGAAGATGGATGGTAAACAACGGAACAAGTCGCTGGGGTGACTTCGCGACCCAAAGAGCGGGCTTGGCACCCATTATCCGGCAGTATCCCCCTCACCCGCTCTCACCGCCCGGGCCCTATCAAAGTGCTTTTGTCGTCGGTCAGAACTATGTACCATAGGGCTATATATCTATATAATAGCAGTATATCCAACAGACAGTTCTGTTCTATTTCCTCCTTAAAATTTATATAGAGTATAAGTAGTAAATAAAATTCAAATTAGCGACTACACTGCTCTATCCTTCCAAAGTTTTATAGGTGAAGTTTTTCGAGTGCATAGTCGGATCCTGCAGCTGTCGTGTGCTATGTTTTTTATGTACATATGAGAGAAGATACGAACTATCCAGACTTGTATGTCAACACGCTGATAACAAAGTACTGTGACTTACTAATATTTTGACTGGCTCTGTCAGCCGCCTGACCGTCTCATCCTGGCGTAGGGGACGTCGGGCAACGCAGGCCGGCATGATGGATAGTAGACAGTAGAATGAAACAGCTGCATGGTTTATTATGCATGATGAAAAGTATAATATACACTTGAAACCAAGCCATCTACCCAAAGCTTGGACAAGAAAAGACAAACACAAGCTTCCCGGAGAGATCCCTGCACCTCACCTCCATCCTTTATCTTGTACAATCGTGAAAGCAACAGCCAACTAGACAGAACAAACGGGACACAAATCTTTCAAGAGAAACAATCAACAAGCTCAAACCACTGTCTCTTCCACGGCGCTGCCGCCACCAGTTCTCTCGTTAACCAACCGCCTAACCCGTCCCACATGCTCCTTCACGCCCTGACCTCCACGCTCCAACCGCCTAGTTTCCCGACGCTGCCACTTCGCCGTTCTCTTGGCAACTCGCTCGGCTTCTCTCTCCTCGCGTGTCTTCACCGGCGGCCGCTCATCGATGTTCGTTCCAAAGGGGGCAATAATACGCTCCACGACGTGCCGCACGTTCCGGCTCTTCGGCGCGCCAGAGGAGAACTCAATCACGTCGCCCTCGCGGAGCGAGTTGTTCGGATCCGACACCAGGAAGGTCGTGACCTTGGGGAAGGTCTTTTGGAGGTGCGAGTCCCAGCTGGTGTGTCGGTGGCTGACGCGGACGGTGCGGTCCATGCGGCCGACCGATTCGACGGTGCCGGTCTTGGTCGAGTAGGCGTAGTTTCGGAGAGAGGGGGGGGTAGATAGCGGTGTCGACGGCGAGGACTGTGACTCGGCAGGGGGAGTGGTGGTGGTGGTAGTAGAGTTGGATCGTCGGAATGGTGCCAGCCCGGAAATGAAGCTCGGTGTTGAGCGCGCGGCAGGGGACGAGCCTGTCGCTGTTCTGAGGACGGAGGATCGCAGGGGCTGCATGGCCCGTAGGATATTACTCGGAGACATTTTCTGTGGTTGTAGAGATGCTCGTAGGTATCACGGACGCTGGAAGCAATATGGCCGGGGAGAACCACAACGGGGCGTAAGAGCGGTGGCTGGAGAAGATGTGAGGCCGAGCCTAATCTTGCAATCCACTTGTACAATAATTTCGGCAGGGAGCTATGGGAAAAAAGATGGTCGACCAGGCTCAATGGTCGAAGCTAAGAAGCGTTCAATGCGATGGAGGTCCTTGAAGTCCGCCGCAGGTCCGAGAATTTCTCTCGGGGTGTTTGCATTGTTTGCATCGCCCATATCCAAGCCAACCACCCCAGATTGCATGTAGCAACTATGAATAGCTATTCATGCGTTCGACAACTTCCATGATGAATAGTCTATTACTATTTCATACTTGACATAATTTTTAAAATTGCATTTGCAGATTTGAGATGCACCTAAAAATTGACCTGGCTAAGGAAACAAGATGCTTTTGTACAATACCAACACCGAACCTTAATTCCCATTCCATGGTCTAGAGTACTAGAATCACACTCGAAGTATTGCATATGTAACCGAAAAACGTAGCCAATTCATTGAAAGTAGACTCCTTGCGCCATACCCGGTGATTCATCAAAGCCATGGAAAATGGAACAAGAAGAAAAAGGGAAACCATAATCTGAGGCATCATTCATTCATACATTTACACATCACCCCAGTGAAGAGAGTAACAGGCAGGATCATCAAGCCGACGGTACTGCCAAGTGCCCGTTCTCCTGAGTTGAAGTGCCATTAGCCTGCTCGCCGTTGCCGTTGCCTAAGAGACCCTTTCTAGAATGGAATTTCTCGGCGGAGTGGGTGGATATCCTCGTAAGTTCAGTCACAAATGACTGACCCCAGAAGGCACTGTATAATATTAGAGTCGTTGTCGTTGTGAATATGTAGCGGGAGTGGGCACATACCTTGTGTACTTGTTGACATATCTATCCAGTTTGGAAAAATTCAAGGCTCGCTGCTCATCGCTCATGGTAACAGCTTCCTGATAAGCGCCGGCAAGCTCCTCCGTGTTCCAGGGATTAATTATTATACTGCCATTCAAACTTTGAGCTGCGCCGGCAAATTCTGACAACACCAAAACGCCGTGACGGTTCTGCTGTGCAGCAATATATTCATATGCGACAAGGTTCATGCCGTCTCGGGTAGATGAGACGATGCAGGCATCGGAGACGGCGTAGAGAGCAAGCAATTCGTCGAAATTGACAGATTTGTGCAAGAAGTGAATGGGCATAAACTCGACGGTGCCTGCAGCGCGTTAGCCATCGATCATCACACGGCTACCGAGGGAGACTTACCAAACTTGCCATTAATCCTACCGACAAGCTCGTTCACCACGGCCCTCAAGTTCTGGTATTCTTCCACGTCTTGTCTGCTAGGTACTGCAACCTGAACCAAGACAACCTTACCCACCCATTCCGGATGATCACTCAGAAACACCTCAAGCGCATGCAACTTCTGAGGGACACCCTTTATATAATCAAGACGGTCGACGCCAACCATGAGCTTTACGCCCTGGAACTTCTGTTCCAACATTGCAATCCGCTTCTGCACCTTTTCCTTTTTTAACCCTTCTTGGAACTTTTCCGGGTCGATGCCAATCGGGAATGCGCCACACGCAATAATTTTGCCTTGGAACTCTATCCCGTTCGGAGTGGTTGCAAGACCTCTGGAGATTCCAAATTAGCATCCATGCACAGCACGTAGGAACGGGACTCATCGTACAGTAAGCGCGAGCAAGCGCTCAAGAAGTGTCTGGTGTAATCATAGGTATGGAAACCGATGAGATCGCAGTGTAGGACGCCTAGTAATAGCTCGTTCCGCACCGGGAGAATTCTGTAAATCTCGCTGCTAGGGAATGGCGTGTGCAGGAAGAAGCCAATCTTGACATTCTCCTTGGTGTCCCCGATTTCCTCCCGGAGCATTTCGGGGAGAAGCATCAGATGATAATCGTGGACCCAGATCAAGTCGCCATCCTGAACTTCTTTCGCGACGGCTCTGGCGAAAAGGCGGTTTGCTTCTTTGTACGCTTCCCAGGCGGATTCATCGAAGGTAATTTCGCCGGGGTGGTAGTGGAAAAGAGGCCACAGGATCGAATCTAACCAAGACGGGGAGTCTTATCAGCAAATGACATCATCCGAGATATTTCTTTGATATAAATGTACTTCGACTGCGTAAACTAGGGACATAGTAGGGTGAACTGACTGGAGAAGCCGTTGTAGTGGCGATCTGCAAGATCATCATCGATGAATACGGGGACGGCCCCGTACTCATCCTTCAACCGCTGCTTGACAACCGGCACCTCCTCTTCGGGAACCTCCAAGCCGGGCCAGCCATACCATTGGAAGGTAGTAGATTTTGACAGACCACTCAAACCACTGACGAGACCACCAGAGGACATTGAAAAGTCATATCTGCCATCCTCGGAGCGTTTGATGGTGATCGGTAGCCGGTTAGAGACAAGAAGCAGCCTTGCATCGTTCTTGACGGCGTTGTCAAGAGAAGGCATGTCGACGGGAGATACTTGGCAAGACGCTGTATATGCGATTGAAGCCCACGAAGGAAACAAAGACCGAATACGGACGGGCGAGGGCAGGTATTGGAATCGCTCAGGAAAAGAATGGAGATAAAAATGATCAAGCCTTCAGAGGATGCGAATATTTTGGTTGGATATTTTTATTACAGAAGGAAACGATAGGACCACACTGCGGAAGGACAAAAGATAGGTAAGAAAGAAAAAATCTATTGACAATAAGGGTCCAATGTACCCGGTAGAGCCGGTGAAAAAGAAGAATTAAATGGGGGAGGGAAGCAGTGCTGCGTGGATCACGAACAGCTCGCCGAGGCGGGGCGACAAGCAGCAGTTTGAAGGCCCGGCGGGGGGGAGACTGAAAGAGTTGGAAGGGGTGACCTCAGAGCCCAGCAGTTGGCCAAGCGCGCGGACCAACCGACCCAAGCTTCGACAGAACGACACGGTTTGTTAATGCGGAAGGCGGCGGGTTGCTCAGGCTCTTCACTAGCAAGTTCATCGACTAGATGGAGATCTGATATTTCTCTTGTCCTGCGGGTTCACTGTCAAGTCGTGTTGAGAGATGATGGGGAGAAGAGAAAGGGGAAGTTTGAGCGTTAAGCGGGGAAGCGAGAGACAGAAGAAAAGGAAGAAGAGGAAGCGAAAGGTGGTACTGCGCGGCAGAAAGTCTCGGCGATGAGGTCAGATGCGGATGGCCACCCAGCCAGTCACGATGCTTCGTGGAGATCAACGATGATGCCAACGCTGGGAACTTTAAATACGAGTCGAATTCCAACAAAGAATACAAATAAGGCAACTACTCCTACCGACTCCGTACGCCGTCTGATAGGTTTGGCGCTTTCATAGCCACGGACTTCCACTCCCAGAAAACACAGCTGTCCCGGATGTCATTCAATGGCGTCATGGTCGATAGCGGCAGGTTCTCTTGCTGCAATGCTGTCTGATGTCCCACCTGTTCGACTGTGCATCTCGTAGAACTTTCGGGGGGCGCATTCATAGCGTAGACTTCCCTGCTAGTCTCCATTTTCCCGTCTCCGTGTCATGAACTGTCCTCCCTTCGACCTCTAGTTTCATCAGCACCTGCAGGACCCCGTGTGACGCAGGCAGATGGAGGCTTTCCGGAACATCTCGATAGATCACTTTGACGAGTTCGAGGGGCGTCATGGATGGCTTCCGTTCGGGCGATCGTTCGTGGTCGGACACGTCAAGTTTGCCGTATCGTAGGACTCGAATCACTTCATTCTCGCGTTGCTGTCGATGTCTGATGTATTCCGTGACCTTGGCCGTGGCGTTCTCAATCACCGCTCCATGACCAGGATACCCGCGGCCGCCAACGCGATTCTGCATTCTCTGCAGACTAGACAAGTACACGCTCAGATCTTCGAAAACGGCAGTCCCGTGGCCCAGAACATCTAGCAAGAAAGAACCAGAGTTAGCCTTTGAACAATCGTTGGTCGGAAGTGGCGCAGGACAACCACGCACTGTCTCCGGTGAAGATAGCATCCTCTTCCTCGAGAACGAAAGCCATGTGATCAGCGGTGTGCCCAGGCGTGTGCATCGCCCTCAGCGTAGCTCCATCCACTCTGAAAATCTGACCATCCTCGATATCAATCTCGCCGTCTTCCGGATCGCGCTTGTAGATTGTCGCATTGGGACAAATTTTCCGCAAGTCTGGGATCCCATGGACATGATCTCCGTGCCAATGCGTAATGAGCGCTTCCTGCACGGTGGCATTCTCTTGTGACAGTAAAGCTTGGAGTTGCGACGCCCAGGAGGGTTTGCCTTCACCCGTATCGATGAGAATCCGTTGATGTCCTCGGCCGACCAAGTATGTGTTTGTTCCTGGATAAGCGATTCTCGGATTAACAGACCCTCACTCCGGGAGCGAGTAGAAGATGTTACCTTGCAATGTGAACTAGTAGTTGAGGATCAGCGTGTGAATCAGACAAGGCGATGGACAACATCAGCATTAACCAACCTTGCCCGGGTTTCCACCTAAGATCCTCACCACCGAGGAACTGAGTCTCTCCACCTCCGGTAAGGGAACGAGTTGCGCAGCCATGACCATACCTGAATTAATGAGTGGTGAGTGATGAGCGGAGAGATGATTAGCAATAGCGACAATAGTACATGTAATTGTGGGTGGTAGATAAAAGGGGGTCGGTAAGTTTACAGGAAACGGAAGCTGTCTACATCCAAGGAACCGCGATATAGTCCCGCTCGCAACGGCAACCTAGGTTATCTCCCCGGCGGGGCACGCAACAAGTCGAAGGCCTCGGCTGAGCACGCGATATTATGTCAGCCACGGCAGAAGGTTCGTGCTTTGGCTTACGGTTTATACGGTTTGCTCTACAAGGTGAAGGAGTCAGATACGGTATTATGGCACTCCAGATTGGCTCTAGTTCTATGCAGTTGAAAGACCACGGAACAGAATCCAGAAGAGACGAAGTTTTGAACACAAGGAAAAATGGTATGCATGCAGTCCTAACATACAGTAGGTGATATGATATAACAAAAATGAAAAATAAAGCAAAGACTATATCCATGTAGTCCACCCAAACTCAAAGAGTACAAAGCAAAGGCAGAGAAAGAAATAAGCAAATCGTTAGAAATTTTTCGAACTCGACTCCGCATTTCCCATCATAAGAAATACTATTAGCAGCCGCTAATATCTGCGGTGCGGCATTGCACCGGGTGAAGCCTCCAGCCCCGAGGTAGTACAGGCATAGCCATGCACTACCAACGGGGGAATTGGGGGCGATGTGTTTCCTCTTGGTTGATAGAAACAATCGGAACATATTTTACAAACGAATCTTCGTCAACCAGGCGCCGTCAAGTGCACAGTCAACTATCAATTTAGTTGCCAGCCTTGCGAGCCATGGTGTTAAGAGCGGAACCGTCCTTGAACCACTCGATCTGGGACTCGTTGAAGGTGTGGCTCAGCTTGACATCGAAGGCGGCACCGTCCTTGGGGTGGACACGGAGAGTCATGGGCTTGCCGACCTCGAGCTCGGTGCAGAGCAAGTCAACGGTGTCGGTGGGCTGGATCTTGTCGTAGTCGGCGGGGTCGGAGAAGGTGAGAGGAAGCATACCCTGCTTCTTCAGGTTGGTCTCGTGGATACGGGCAAAGCTGCGGGTGATGATGGCAAGACCACCCAGGTGACGGGGCTCGAGAGCGGCGTGCTCACGGGAGCTACCCTCGCCATAGTTCCAGTCACCGATGACAACCCACTTAACGCCGCGGGCCTTGTAGTCACGAGCAGTGGCGGGGACGGCATCGAACTCGCCAGTGAAAGCGTTGCGGATCTTGTTGGCCTCGCCGTTCTCGGCGTTGACGGCACCAATCAGCATGTTGTTGGAGATGTTGTCAAGATGTCCACGGTACTTCAACCACGGGCCAGCCATGGAGATGTGGTCGGTGGTAGTCTTGCCCTGGCACTTGATCAGGATGGGGATGCCGTTGGCGTCCTTTCCGTCCCAAGCGGCGAAACCGCTGAGGAGCTGCAGACGGTCACTCTCGGGGGAGACGGCAACGCTGATGGACTGGCGGTCGGCGGGAGGGGCCTGGTAGGTGTCCTGACCGGGGTCGTAGCCCCGGGCGGGAAGACCCTCACCGGAGGGAGGCTTGAGCATGAACTCCTTGCCATCCTTGTCCTTCAGCTTGTCGGTGAGAGGGTTGAACTTGAGGGTACCAGCAACGCACATGGCGAGGACAAGGTCGGGGGAGGTGACGAAAGCGTGGGTAGCAGGGTTGGCGTCGTTACGGCCAGTGAAGTTACGGTTGTAGGAAGAGATGATGGAGTTGGGCTCGCCCTTCTTCACATCCTTACGGTCCCACTGACCAATGCAAGGACCGCAGGCATTGGCAAGGATGACACCACCGAACTCCTCGAGGGTCTGCAGCTGGCCGTCACGCTCGATGGTGGCACGGATCTGCTCGGAACCGGGGGTAACGGTGAACAGAGACTTGGACTTGACACCGTGGTCAAGGGCGTCGCGGGCGATGGAAGCGGCACGAGACATGTCCTCGTAGGAAGAGTTGGTGCAAGATCCAATGAGACCGACCTTCAGCTCCTCGGGCCACTTGTTGGCCTCAACAGCCTCCTTGAACTGGGAGATGGGAGTGGCAAGATCGGGGGTGAAGGGACCGTTGATGTGAGGCTCAAGCTCAGACAGGTTGATCTCAATCAGCTGGTCGTACTCGGCGCCCTCGTCCTCACGGAGCTCCTTGGCGTACGAGCGAGCGAAGTCACCAATGGCAGTACGCTTGGTGGCGCGCAGGTAGTCGTGCATGCGGTCGTTGAAGGGGAACATCGAGGTGGTGGCACCAATCTCAGCACCCATGTTACAGATGGTACCCATACCAGTGCAAGAAAGAGAGTTGACACCAGGGCCGTGGTACTCAATGATGGCGCCAGTACCACCCTTGACGGTCAGGAGGCCGGCAACCTTAAGGATGATATCCTTAGGAGTGGTCCATCCGGACAGCTCACCGGTAAGCTTAACACCGATGACCTTAGGGGCCTTCAACTCCCAGGGGAGACCGGCCATAACGTCGACGGCATCAGCACCACCAACACCGATGGCAGCCATGGCGAGACCACCAGCGTTAGGAGTGTGAGAGTCGGTACCGATCATCAGACCACCGGGGAAGGCATAGTTCTCCAGGACGATCTGGTGGATGATACCGGAACCGGGCTTCCAGAAACCGATGTTGTACTTGGCGGTCGAGGAGGCCAAGAAGTCGTAAACCTCCTTGTTGATGTCGTTGGCGCGAGCCAAATCCTTCTCACCACCAACCTGGGCCTCAATCAAGTGGTCACAGTGGACGGTGGTAGGGGTGGCGACCGAGGGCATGCCAGCGGACATGAACTGAAGGATGGCCATCTGAGCGGTGGCATCCTGGCAAGCAACACGGTCGGGGCGGAGCTTCAGGTAGGAAGTACCACGCTCAATGTCCTGGCCGTGAGGGTCGTCCAGGTGAGAGTAGAGGACCTTCTCGGCGTAGGTAAGGGGACGGCTCAATCGGCGACGAACAATGTCCAGGTTCTCGGACATCTTCCTATAGGAGTGAAAGACATGTTAGACGATCGCTCATTCCCTGATACAATTTCTTTCATTTTTCCCCGTTGAGATTTCATCGAGCAGAAGCTTCCAAGAAAGGGGTGTAATGATAGGAAGGGCGCCAGCATACTTGTAGTTAATGAAGTTACCCTGCAAAGATTGTGGTTAGCCAATGCTGCCTTCCGTATAGGGAAATACCCGCTCTAGCCGACGGAGCCGGGAGAGCGGAAGGGGAACTCGCAACCACTCACCTTCTCAGAGTTGGTCATCTCGACCTTCTTGTCGAGGGCAGACTCGTTGACGGTGGCCAGACCCCGAGACCCGAGGAACTGCACGGCATGTTAGTGTCCGATTTCTGCAGAGCGCAAACTCGTGGCGATTTTTCTTTCTTCCCTACGCAGCTTTGCAGCAAGCAGGGAAACTCGAGCGAGAGGGAGCTTACAAGACGGGACTTAGGGGCCTAAAGCGAAGACACGTTAGCATTTGATTTCGACCGAAACGAGCCCAGGCGAGCCGGCTCGGTTGCCGTCACGTCGAGCGACGAGACCGACACGAGCACCGAGGGCAGAAGAGGCGAGTCGGGAGGACTTACCAGCGCACCCATGCGCGCAAGCCTTGTGGAGATCATGATGGAAGCTCTCTATGCGAAGGCCGCGACACTTCCAATGAGAGCTAGTCCAAAGCAGCAGGAGAAAGCTAACTTCAGGAGATCGAAGCAGCAAAGGATGAAGTGGAGAGGGGGGAAGAAGAGGAAGAGGAAGAAGAAGAAGAAGAAGGAGAAATCAAGGGAGAATGGAGTAGATAAAAGGAAGCTTGGTGTTTTTTTAGAGTGGGAAAAAGAAATCCCTAAGTTGACTGAACCGGCGACGAGGACCGTAACCGCTCGTGACAATACCGCCGCCCGTACGCATTCGGGACGCTCTGACTAGTACTCTAGGTACCGGAGACAAGGAAGTGGCTGGGCAACCCGCACATTCCCCCTTCTTTAGTCCTTTGACAGGCCTAGATATTTTTATTTTTATTCTTATTTTTATTCTTTTTAATTGTTTCCTTTTTCTTTCACGAACCTAGGTTCTCGGCGCCTCCCCACGGACGGATGATTCGAAACGACTTCACTGTGAATGGTCTGCCTGACCTTACAATGTGTACACAGTACAATGTAATACAGATACCAGGTAGTCCGGTGGACCGGCGCATGTGAGACGGGTAGCAGCACGGGTGACGAATCAGATGCAAATGATTACATCCTGCTACGACATCATGGATGCGTCGTTCAGTCCTACCTTTCCTTGCCTTCGGTTCACCAACCTCTTGGGGAGTAGTCAACACTCGTTGAGTGTTATATTTGGAGAACTCCCCTATCTCTGATTTATATATATATAATAAAAAAAAGTGACATTCAATTATATCCTCACAATCATAATATAATCTAGATGGAACCGTGATTATTAACCGGTTCACGCTGGGTAGTCCGGAGCAACGTGCCGAACAGAGGAAACGTCATAAATTACGGAGAGAGCCGAGTCAGAGCCGAGGCCTGCCGACGGTAACCCCCGTGGACCGGCGCCAATCACAGCCCGCCCGTTTCCTACTTTTCTCTCTCGTCGCACACAGAAGACTGAATTCGACCCGCTCTCGTTTCCGTTTATCGGTGATAATCCTTCGCGACTCTCTTCGACCGGGGACTCAACCTGTTTTTGGCATACAGCTGTCGAATATTCAATATTAAAAAAAATTAAATCATATAAAAAAAAATTAAATCATAATTATGGCGCCCGTGAGAAGACTCAAGACGAAGCGTCTAACTAGGTATTACTCTCTTCTATCACCTTTCTTCTTATTCTACTACGATGTTGCGATATTGTCTGTCACCATATCTTGCTCGACTAACGCAGGGTAATCTACAGGGGTTATGACCAAGTCCGGAGCGACATCGAATCTCCGCGCCATCTGGAGCAGTACAAAGAAACGAAAGATCTCGAAGACCTCCCGGGTCTCGGAAAGCATTACTGCGTCGAATGTTCGAAATGGTTTGAAAGCGAGCACAACATGATCGCCCACCGGAAGGGCAAGAACCACAAGAGAAGGTCGGTTATCTGTTTTTATGCGCCGAACGCTGTTTCGCGAATTTGCGCTGACTTGTCTACGATTGATAGAGTGAAAATCCTGCGCGAAGAACCTCATACCCAAAAGCTCTCCGACGCCGCCGTGGGTTTGCGCCACGATAACGGCCAACGGTCGCAGGAGACCGTCGTCGACATGGAGGAATAGATCTTCGCCTACCGATCTCCGCAGTTGCCAGGTGATGGATTTTCAATGCGAAGCAGCAAGTTCTCCTACCAATCTATGGGAGAGCTCTATGGGAAGCCGACAACACTGGGCCGGGCCTCTTCACCAAATAAAAAAATTTTGCGGCGCGATATCTACAACCTCGACGTTGTCTTGAACGCGATCTGATTGGCCAGTCGGACAGTCAGCGATCGGCGCAAAAAAACAAAAAGGGCAGGCACGTGAACTGCACAAGGTGCCGAAAACCGCCGGAAAAGCGAACGGCCGAATCTGGAATCCCCGAATTGCGCTGCTTTCGTCTGGCGGTCACCCCCCGTTCGAAAGCGCCGCTTCTCGGAATGCTGGATAGTAAAGACCCACCCAGTCGGCCCCTACTGCCATTAGAACGAAATTTATTTACAAGCTGCAATAATATTACACGATTTTTTTTGGCATCTGCTCCATAGCCGAGTAATCAAAATGAAAGTATTCAACTCGGTGAGCCGTGAGTACGGGGTAGGAGTACACCGTAGGGTTGTAGTGTTTGTTTTACTGGCTTTCTCATTGGTCTTCCTTTCGGCCGGTGTCTGTATGGAACTGTAGGTTGGCACTCCAATCAAGTTTTTGCTGTCTTGTACGGTGTAAAGTCCAGCCTCTTCTATTTAGATTTTACGGTCTTAGTGGTTTTCCAACACTCGGGATCCCGAGTCGAAATGTTTGTGGTCGACGTGTCTGTCAATCTCTAGGCTTCTTATACTTGGCCCATGCCGACTTTCAAATATATGTCTAGTAGCACGGATATCTAAATGGGAACCAGATCTATTGGCCTAATTCAAAACCAGCTTGGCTATATACAGAGTGTATGGGGAGAACCCCGAATGAAGGGTCGTGGTTGGGAACCGAACAACAAATATATATCCGAAGAGATTCGGGCACCCGGCCCACGGAGAGTAGATCGGCTGTGCCCCGTATCGCAACAAAAAGGTGACTACTATACTTTCTCTATATAACAGCTCTAAACTTCTTTAGCAACAACGTTAGTAGGCACCTGCGTCCAGTCGGCGTTAAGATACTTCATGAGCCATTCGTATGTAGCCCACTAGTCCATTGAATCAGCAAACCGAACAGGATAAGAAAACAAAGAGGTCAAAAACATACCTGAACAGCATTTACCATAAACGCTCTTATACTGCAGACGCCTAAGCCACGGTAAAAGACCTTGAGTCCTTCAGCGCGATAGGCCTCTCTGAATAGTTGAAATGTGTTTAACACCCTTCGCTCATGCCGCGGCGGTAACAACTGGCGGTTTTCGGGCTGCCCTGCAATCGTCTGTGCTTGGAGCCTAGTCTTGATTACATCTAAGGGAAAGACCGATGCCCACGTGGCGACTCCCGCTATCCCGCCACAAAGAAGGACCTTCAGTGCGGCGGCTCGTGCATCGTCATCCTCGGACGTCATCAATCGTTTGCAATATTCGTAAGACCAAAAACTGTGATGTATTGATTAGTCGTGGGTCAAACGAGGAATGGTCACATTCAAGACGGGGAAGACTCGGTCACCTACTAAAATCCATAGCCAATGGAGTCCCGGGCACAAGTGATGGCTCCTCCGTAGTACAGGCCCCTCCACCCGCGGGTTCGGAGAATGTCTTTCGCAACGGTCCAGGAGGAAACTCCTGGTCGGGTGTCAAGCTGCGCTCGACACTTAATGAACTCCGTTGGAGACGACACAGTCCAGCTGGCGACTCCTCCTGCAGCACCGGCAATCCATATCTTATAGAGCGAGGTGGTTTGGGGATTTGTGGGATCGAGTATCGAGTTGTCCAGGCACATCAACGACCGATTGTATGCGACAAAGAGAATGGCATTGAGGGCTCCATATCCGAGAATGGGAGCAGCAGCGCCTGGGGATATCGTTAGACAAGTATCCGCCAATCAATGGTAGAAATGTAAGGTAGTATCGTGAAGTGTGATGGACATACCTCGCACCAGGTTGCGTGCATTCTCAAGGCGGCTCACATGCAGGTGCGGGGAAGTTGCAGCGCTTCCTGCCTGGCCAGCCTGGAGTCGTACTTTGACGAGATCGAGCGGGTTGCCGATGATGATCCCTACGGCACCGCTAAGGTACCCGGCCCAGAAATCCGACGACATGGGCCCGAATTTCAACGATGAGAGACTGAAGATACCAGTCCATTGTTCCTGGCCACCCAAGTGTCCCCGCTCCAAGAGGGGCCGGTGCCGAGGCAATTCCACATGGGTCACGTGCCTCCGCGACACTTTGGTGTTCTAGGCAGCCTTAGGCAACGCGCCGCATGGAGGATCAACGCGTGTTGTCATCAAGTCGCCGCTGATAACTAACTGCCCTACTGACAACAACAGACCACAGTTTACTCTGCCGAAGAGGGTCTCACCGCGTGTTTACTTCTGGAAGCTGCGTTCATGTACTAATAATTAACCTCGGGACCATTTGCAAAACCAATGCTAAACATCTACAGGTATCGACCGCGCCCAGCCGGTGGCGATACCACGCCCTCCTCGAAGTATCCGCAAAGCAACACGCCCGTATCCCTCGACCGTCTCGCGAAACCATTCAAATGTCCCGGTACCGCGACGCCAACGCGAACGTCAGAGAAGCCCTCGAGAAAGCGACGCAAAGTGAACTATGCCGGAGCGGATGGAAGTGCCCAGGATGAGAAGCCGTACACCAACGAAGACCGATTGGCCCTTGCCACCAGAGACGTGAACAGGTTTCCCGTCTTCAAGGCGAAAGATAAAGAGACGGTGTTCAGGCAAAATTTCAAAATACCCTTGATCAACAAGTCGGCGGGCAACTATGATAGCTCTAGACCGGCACCCACGTTGGGGATGAGACAAGGCGCAACGTTTGTTGTGAAGCCTCTGCATGATCCCAGTGGCGAGTTTGCGATAGTGCTGTACGATCCGACCGTTGATGACATCGACCAAAATGTTGAACCGAAGAAAGCGGAAGAAACGCAACCCGAAAATTCAAAACAGCAGTTGGATGAACCATTGGTACATAAGAGTTTGGCAGATATTCTTGGACTGAAGAAGAATGTTGAAGAGCGCCCGAAAGTCCCGGTCGTCATTGATCCAAGGCTGGCTAAAGTCCTACGGCCTCATCAAATTGAAGGCGTTAAGGTTGTTCACGAAATTCTCATGCACATCAAGAGTTCAGCCGGCTAATCCAACTTACTTGTAGTTTCTTTATCGTTGCACAACTGGAATGGTCGATCCGAATGCACATGGCTGTATCATGGCCGATGGAATGGGACTGGGAAAGACGGTACGATTATCTCGATCTACATGGCTAGAGTAGAACTGACAGCAGCAGCTTCAATGCATTTCATTGATGTGGACTTTACTCAAGCAATCTCCAGAAGCAGGAAAGACCCTCATTCAGAAATGTATCATTGCCTGCCCGTCTAGTCTGGTAGGGAACTGGGCCAACGAATTAGGTAAGACATGTCGCTGTTCCTTCTAGACGTCCGCTGACAAGTTTCTCAGGGAAATGGTTGGGCAAAGATGCTACCACTCCCTTCGCCATTGACGGTAAGGCGTCAAAGGCAGAGCTTACCACACAGATCAAGCAATGGGCCATTGCTTCAGGCCGTTCGGTCGTAAGACCGGTTCTCATAGTGTCGTACGAAACACTCCGGTTGTACGTCGACGCGCTGAGAGATAGTCCAATCGGACTGCTCCTGTGCGATGAAGGGCATCGACTCAAAAACAAGGACAGTCTGACGTGGACTGCTCTCAATAGCTTGAACGTGCAGCGCCGTGTGATTCTGTCCGGAACTCCAATCCAGAATGACCTTTCGGAATACTTTGCGCTACTGAATTTCGCCAATCCCGATTTACTAGGGTCACAAAATGAGTTCCGGAAGAAGTTCGAACTACCCATCCTCAAAGGAAGAGACGCGGCAGGGACGGAAGAAGACCGCAAAAAGGGCGACGAGCGACTGGCAGAGCTTTCTGGCATCGTCAACAAGTTCATTATTCGCCGGACAAATGACATCTTGTCAAAATACTTGCCCGTCAAGTACGAGCATGTCGTTTTCTGCAGCCTATCACAGTTCCAACGTGACCTATACAACCACTTCATCCAGAGCCCCGAGATTAGAAGCTTGCTCAGGGGTAAAGGAAGCCAACCTTTGAAAGCAATTGGACTTTTGAAAAAACTTTGCAATCATCCGGACCTGCTCAATCTTTCCAACGATCTTCCAGGCTGCGAGTTTGCCTTCCCTGACGACTACGTTCCTCCGGAAGGGCGTGGGCGAGATCGGGATATCAAGTCTTGGTATTCAGGAAAGATGATGGTTTTGGATAGGATGCTTGCACGGATACGTCAGGATACTAATGATAAGATCGTCCTTATTAGCAACTACACGCAAACTCTTGATCTCTTCGAGAAGCTGTGCAGATCGAGAGGATATGGTTCTTTGAGACTGGACGGTACTATGAACGTGAACAAGCGGCAGAAATTGGTCGACAAATTCAACAACCCAGACGGAGAGGAGTTTGTCTTCTTGCTCAGTAGTAAAGCTGGAGGGTGCGGTTTGAACCTGATCGGCGCAAACCGTCTGGTGTTGTTCGACCCAGACTGGAACCCAGCTGCTGATCAGCAGGCGTTGGCACGAGTTTGGCGAGATGGCCAAAAGAAAGATTGCTTTGTTTACCGGTTCATTGCGACCGGATCGATTGAAGAGAAGATTTTCCAGCGTCAATCGCATAAACAGTCCCTCTCCTCCTGTGTTGTGGATTCGGCCGAAGATGTCGAGCGACACTTTTCCATCGAATCGCTTCGTGAACTCTTCCAGTTCAAGCCGGAGACTCGCAGCGACACGCACGACACATTTAAATGCAAGCGATGCAAGCCGGACGGATCGCAGTTTATAAAGGCACCAGCCATGCTCTACGGCGACACTAGTTCTTGGAATCATTTTGTGAATGACGGCGAGAAGGGACAATTCAGCAAGATTCAAGATTTACTGATGCGACAGGAGTCTGGGGAGCATGATGTGTCTGCGGTATTCCAGTATATCAGTCATTGAGCTTGCTTATTGGGCCTACTACGTCTACTGGAACATATCCATTTGATTTCATCTTTATACTAATATTTTTTGGGATATCTTTATGATTGTGAATTGACCGTTTGGCGCATCTTCTGGCATTGATATGAGATTGATGGCGAATGATTGTTTTCTTGTAAAAGATCTATTAGAATTAGAATAGATCTAGGAACCTAGGATTAAACCAAGCATTGTAATAACCTGAACTCGTTCGTGCCCATCTTTGTAGTTGTTTGTAACCTTGTTTGCAGAACTCAGGCAAAAAACTGTCAGAAGACATAAGAAAGGACCGGGCGGTAAGAAGTCGTGGTTGCTGACACTACGTCACACCGCGTCCGCTAAGGCACCATCCACGCTGCCAACGCATCCTGCTGTGAGTACTCCCCACATCGACTTGCTGAGGCGGCTCGAGCAGCTGACAGAAGACCTTAACCAGTTTCCCATCGCGTGCGAATTATCGTAGCCGATGGCTCGCGAATAGCTACAACGAAGCTACGAGCTCGACCCACCGCTTACCCTCCCCCCATCTGGACAATCAATCGCCCTTCCCACCATGAGCATTATTATCTAGCGGAGGCTCAGTGCGCGTGACTCATTCCAGCTTATGTTGAACCTGAGCGATGGATCACTCAATTCAACGCCTGTTGAATGACAAGCTTTATGATCGGAGGAAGCAGGGGGCTTTGGAGTAAGGGACAACCCCCCGACGATTGCGGAGAGAGAGATCGGCCTCCGCACCAGCCGGCCAGCCAGCCAGCCCTTTGCTAACAAAAATTGCGACATGTTTATAGGCTCGAAAAAGTCGTCCGCGATGCCGTATTCCGGGGCGAACACGAGGAGATCCAGAAGATCGTCGACCAGCTTTGCCATGACTACGCTTACGCCGTACACCAACCGCATGCGAGAAACGGTGGTCTGATCGGGTTGGCCGCCGCCTCTATTGCACTCGGATCTGTGAGTTCAACAACCGATAATAATGAGCGCCCATCGGGCCCGGGACTGAGAAAAGGACACCAGGAGGGAGTTGCGCCGTATTTGAAGGAAATCGTACCCCCGGTCCTGGCATGTTTTTCCGATCAGGATGCCCGCGTCCGATATTACGCTTGTGAGAGCATGTACAACATCGCCAAGGTTGCGAAAGGCGAGGTTCTGTTGTTCTTTAATGAGATATTCGATGCGCTCTGTAAAGTGAGTTTCGAGGCTATACACTCTCCGCCAACAACCTATTTCCCATGTTCTGTTTGCTAAGGCATAAATTTTCAGTTAGCGTCCGATTCCGAACTCTCCGTCAAAAATGGCGCAGAGCTTCTTGATAGACTGGTCAAGGATATTGTGTCGGAGTCTGCTGCCTCCTATGTATCGATTTTACAGCTTTCTGAGAAGCAAAACTTTGACTCTGAAAGCGTGGAGGAAGTAGATCTGCCAACCGCCTTCTCGCTCCCGAAATTCATCCCTCTCCTAAAAGAGCGCATCTTTGTGATCAGCGCGTTCACTCGCATGTTTCTAGTATCTTGGCTGACACTGTTGGATACGATTCCGGATTTGGAACTCGTTTCTTATCTGCCAGAGTTTCTAGGCGGGTTGATCAAATTCCTGGGTGACACTAACAGAGATGTGAATGTTGCCACCCAAGCCCTGCTCGACAGGTTTCTTTCGGAGATCAAGAGGATCGCACGACTCAAAAAGGGGATTGAAGAGAGCCGAAAAGACCAGGGAAGCGACAATAGACAGTCAGGCACGAGTGACAGCGCCAGCACAACCACTACGACGACGCAGACCGTTGCCGTTGAAACGGAAAGCAATGAGAATGCCGTGGAAGATTCCGATTCGGAATCTATCATTGATGATGGGGGATTGCAGGTTGATGGCGACTGGATTCCCGGGCAAGATGTCCAGATTGATCATGCGAGGATATTGGAGATCCTCGTGGGTTTCGTCAACACCTCTTTCGGTGGGAGATATGACCTATCATATTGAACAAATTGACCTTAAGCTGACCACATCACTAGACGAGGAGATGCAATTGACCGCACTCCGCTGGATTGATAACTTTTTCGAGATCAGCCCCGAAGATATTCTGCCCTTCGTGCCGCGTCTTCTGACCCAGGTACTCCCAGCAATGTCCAGCGGTTCGGATCAGGTGCGGCAGGCCGCAAACAGAGTGAACACATCTCTACTCGAATACATCGTCACTTTGTCAGAAGACACGTCAGACGAAATTCAGCAATCCAGCTCGAAAGCGTTGCCCACGAGTAAGGAATTTGTCGAGAGGAGAGCCTCCACGCCTAGCAGTAAGCTTACCGACGCATCAACAGCCGACTCGAGGAAACAGTCTATACAACCAGAATCTTCGACCGAGCAAACGCCACGAAGTAGTATTGAGTCCACCCCGGCGCTAGTCCCGCCAGCAGATCTTGATTACGCCGCGGCCGTCAATTCACTCACCCTTCAGTTCCTCAATGAGAACGAGGCCACCAGAGTCGCTGCACTCTCGTGGCTGATTATGCTACACCGTAAGGCTCCGAAGAAAGTGGTGGCATTTAACGATGGAACTTTTCCCGCCTTGCTCAAGACACTGTCGGATCCGGCCGAGGCAGTTGTCACGAAAGATCTTCAGCTCCTCTCACAAATATCACGGAATAGTGATGATAGCTATTTCAAATCGTTCATGGTCAACCTGCTGCAGTTATTCTCTACGGATCGGGGCTTGCTCGAAGTCCGAGGCAATCTTATCATTCGGCAACTTTGCATGAACCTGAGCCCCGAGCGTATCTATCGAACCCTGGCAGACTGTCTCGAGAAAGAAGAGGTCGGTCTGCAGGCATCTGGTATACTGAATCCATAGCTAATTCTGCTCATAGGACATTGAGTTTGCCAGCATCATGGTCCAAAATTTGAACAACAACCTGATCACCGCGCCAGAGCTTTCAGATCTTCGCAAACGACTCCGGAATTTGGATTCAAGGGTACTTTCTCCGTATGGGTCCCTTTTTATCCTCAAGCTGACATGATATTAGGAGGGTCAAATGTTCTTTGTGGCTCTGTTCAGATCCTGGTGTCACAATGCCGTTTCTACATTTTCTCTGTGCCTTCTAGCCCAGGCATATGAACAGGCCTATAATCTTCTTCAAGTTTTGTATGTGAAATTGGTTTGAAATCAGGAGTACCTCTAGCTAATGCAATCTTCAGTGCTGAACTCGAAATGACCGTCAACATGTTAATCCAAATCGACAAGCTAGTGCAATTGCTCGAATCTCCCGTTTTTACCTGTGAGTTCTCCCCTCTTAAACCTAGTGCCTTTGAACCCAATGCTAAACACAGAAACTCGTTTCCCTTAGACCTTCGCCTCCAACTCCTCGAGCCAGAGAGATACCCCCACCTATACAAATGCCTCTACGGAGTCCTCATGCTCCTCCCGCAAAGCTCCGCCTTTGCCGCGTTGAAAAACCGCCTCAACAGTGTCAGCAACATCGGTCTTCTTCACACCGGTCCTCGACTGTTAGTCATCCCTTTTCCCTTCTTCTCCTCCCTAACAAACCACACCCCTAACCAACCCCGAAACTAACAACTCACCCCAACCAAAAACAGAACAAGCACATCCTCCTCATCAGCCACCTCATCCTCCACCACCCCCTCCTACGAACGCCCAACAGGCCGCCTCAAGCGCGAAGACTCCTCCATCCGCTGGGTCGAACTCCTCGACAAGTTCAAATCCGTACAAGAAAAAGCCCGCCGCTCACAACAACGCGCCTCCTCCCAACGACCCTACGACCTGGACGGTCCCTCCTCCTCCGGGTTCCAGAATCCGTCCCTAGCAGCCGCCCTCAATGACCCCGCCCAGCGGCAATCCAGGGATAAGACCCTCCCTGATACGCCGCGTGGAGGACTTGGGGGCGTTGAGGGAAAGGGGAATCCAGGCGGCTCGGGTGCGTCTGGTACTGGTGCCGGGGGAGCGGAGTCTGCGCAGAGAGGATCACTTTTGGGGGGCTCGCATCGACATAAATCTAGTTTGCCGAATTTGGGGAGGTTGGGGATTGGGGGGAAGAAGTTTAAGAGATAGGTTGTTTGAGTTTGGATTGTGGTGCTATTCCTCCCTCTCGTTGTTGGTTTGTTAGGTGGAATAGGAAGAGAAAGAGGGGTGGGTGATGAGAAAGAGACGGGTGATCGGGAGTTTGGGTTAAAGACCTCTCATATAGTGCAGGATGAAGAGAAAGATGAAGGGGTTAGAGTCTGGATTATACGTAAACGCTGTACACCGACTGCCCATTGAAGAAGTATACTATATGATCTAGACAGGTCAAGATGTGTGTTGCCAAGATATCTACGCGAATTGCTCACCTTGAGATTTGATCCTGCACGTAAAGTTCCAGATATTCTGTCTTTGTGATTGTAAGAAATGTAGTTGGAAGCTATGTACAGGGAAAGTAGCCATTGAGGTGGTGGGAAGAGAAAAAGAAGCCAAACAGTTCGCTGATGCCCGCAAGTAAACAAGAGTAAAGAAGAGAAATCAACCAGATCCAGTAAAGCTCTTTGTCGCTTGGAAGCCAAAGACGAGAATGAAAATGCTTTAGAGCTGAAATGCCGGGAGATAAACCAAAAAGTCGAACGTAGATCGTATAAAGGGATGATTGCGTCCGTGAGACACCTTAATTGAACGATCCGAGACATCGACCTTGCATGTCGATTTCAAGGTGTCAAAAAGGTTAATCGGAGCACCGTGTGCGTCATGCGTCCATTAACGTGAGGCGCCTTACCCGAAACACATGTTCGGGACTATCAAGGACCGTCAATCACAACGCTGCAAGGAGCAAGGGCGTCTCCAACTTGTCTCATCGCGTGTTGCATCCGGACCTTGCTCTCCAAGAAACCAGAAGAAAAAGATAAACGATATCATGAACTTTTCCCGTTCAGAAAGTCAACACTGATCCATGATTCAGAAACAAAACATGTGATGGTCGGAAAGTATCGTGACATCCTCTACGTGGGACATAACGTCGAGGATATATATTCAAACGCAAGAACGAAAGCATGTCGGGAGTCGGGCGAGTCCGTTACCGCCATCGCGAGTCCCCGGAGGAACCCCAGGTGGGAGGCTTCCAGTAGCTACCCGTCGAGTGTTTGGAGACGGTCCCTGAGGAAGAGTTCGACCCGTTGGTATAGACATATTCGCCATCGACGTATTGGACCCCCGAAAATGTGCTGCGGTGCTTGCGACGAGCATACCGCTGCTCTAGTCGGTAAAGCTCGATTTCTGTGGAGGGAAAGTGTTAGCAGGCGAGTAGCGAGGTTCGCTGCTAACGACTAGCAGTCATATACGACGGTCGGATACGTACTGGCTTGTAGCTTGTCGAAGATACCCATGATGTGTGCTGAGTGTGAAGATGCTAGGGGTGTCGAGTCGAGTCGTTCTTGATGGTCCGAACGCTAGTTCGTTCTACGTGCGTTGGTGGAGAGGGTGTAAGCGGGTTTCAGCCAAGATGTTGGTTCGATAATGCGAGAAGCGACCAGCAATTGACAGGAATAATTGGAAACACGATCGTCAAAGATGCCTGTAAACCAAATTAGCATTTGGGGGCACGAGAAGGTTTTGTGTGATAACCCATGTCTCACTCGTGGGTTCACTCCCGAAGTGGTGAGAGGGCAACTTAAACCTACCTTGTGAAACAAAGCAATCTAGACCGATTGACTCGTGAAGGTCGCTTAGATAGTAATGCTCAAATTTTCGATTTTGAAAGACAGGAGAAAAGAAAAGAAAGAAAAGAAAGATAAAGGAGAACACCAAGACTAAACCTGGGGAAACGAAGGACGAGGGCGCAGGTTATGGGAGACTAGTAGCGACAGGCGGGAACTGGTTGACCGAAAAGAGCGATAAAGGAAGAAATGACCCGGAGTCCGTCGCTGAAATGATTGGCTTATGGATTGTGTTGAAAGAGCGTTCGCTGCAATGGCTGGGAGCAGAAAGGAATGTGGGTAGGTGCCGATGTGACGAATCGCCGAAAGCCACCGTGCGTGCAGTTGGGTGGTGTACGGAGTATGAGGGGATAGATAAGTCAGGCTCGGACCTTGGGGGTTTTAGTTATTTTTGAAATTGGATAAACAACACCAGAGCAGAGACATAAACAAGCCCACACCAAAAAAGACGCGACGAAAAAGAACAGGGAAAGGAAGGGAAGAAGTGGGAAAGACAAGAGCGGAGGAGAAGACGAGAGAAATGGAGAGTCTAGAAGGAAGCGATGCGACGGTGGGATGCCTGGGGTGGTGGCGCTAAGCCATGTGGGGTTTAGCCAGGGGTTCCTTGACAGTCGACCCCTCAGGCCCTCAGGCCTTCAGGCACCGTCAGGTCACGCCGTGGCCTCTAGTCTTTCCTGTTCCATCTTCCCTCTCGACGAACTTGCGTACACTTCTCCGTCCACTCCGTCCTCCTTGGGCGGCATTTGTCACTGCTGGGCCGCACGATGGGCTCCACTCCGCTCGGGGATTTTAAATCCTGGGTAGACGCATGGGCATCATAACGGGACTTGATGGCTCCCCAATGCCCAAACTTGCTGATCGAAATACCACTCACGGCCTGGTTGACGCACTCAAACCACATGGCAACTAGCGTGCTGATTGAATTCACCGGCCGTTCGGGCTAAATGGAAATAAATTGTCACTAAAGCAATAGCTGCCTCCACTCTCTGGACTATTATGTATTATCATCCGCTCTAGCCTGTCTGGTCCAACCTTATGGAGTACCTGAGCACCGGCGTCAACCATGATGCAAATCGCGAATAACAGCCCATTCAGGGCTTGCAGGATTTCAACGCGTTCGTGCTCAAAACAGTCCATTCGAATTTTTCCAGAAACAATAGTCACCAGTCTACTGACTGTCTATCAAATATCAACCGTCTGCAAAAAAGAAATCAAGACATATAATATACTCCGTGCGTCAAAAGGAGATCGGTAGCTCTATTTACTTATTGCGCCATCCAGCATGGCGCCCCCTTTCAAAGTTGATCTTTTCGGCTCCAAACCAAGGGAGAGTTTGCATCCGATTTTTCCAAAGAATGCGTGTATATGTGAGTGGACCTGAAGTCAACCAAAGTCTACTTCTGTCGTACCTCCGATATCTCTTCTTCAAGCTCGGCATTCCGTTCACTTTCCTGGTCTTCTGCCAGGGAAGTTTCCTGGGCTAAAACCATCCTACTGTTAGCATTGATTCCTCGGAGAGGAGAATCAGGCCAAGATGATGACCACTTACCATTCCATAGCTCTGCGTAGATGCCGCTCTGGTCGAGGAGTTCACGGTGCGATCCCATCTCCGCCACGCTACCCTCCTTTAGAACCAGAATTTGGTCGCAGTCACAGATAGTCCGCAATCGATGAGCAACGAAGACGCTAGTACGCCCCTTTTCTTTCAGAATGCTGTTAATGTTCTGCAGGAGCGCCTGTTCCGTGTAGGTATCCAGTGCCGATGTCTACATTGCTCGTCAGTTTATTTTCTGTCACACTAGGCTGAGATTAACACACCGCTTCGTCGAAGAAGAGGAGCTTGGGGTCTTTTAGGATCAGGCGAGAAATGGCCAGCCGTTGCTTCTCGCCGCCAGAAATCATCATACCGCGCTCTCCGACGGCTGTCTTGTATCCATCGGGAAGGCGCTCAATCAATTCGTGAATCCGTGCTCGCTGTGCAGCCTTGTGTACCTCTTCGTCGGTCGCGTCGATTCTGCCATAGCGGATGTTATGCAGGATGGTGTCGTTAAACAGAGGCGTGTCTTGGGGCACAACACCGATTGCCTTTCGGAGACTGTCTAACGTCACATCGCGAATATCCTGTCCGTCAACGAGGATTCGGCCTTGCTGGACATCGTAGTATCGGAACAAAAGTCTCAAAATCGTCGACTTGCCGCAACCGCTGGGCCCTACGATGGCAAATTTCTGGCCAGCGGGGATCGTAAAGCTCGCGTTCCTCAGGATGGGCCGTTCGGGGTGGTAGCCAAAGGTAACGTTCTCGAACGTAATTTGGCCACCTTGTCGGAGCTCGAGCGCCTTCGCGTTCGGCTTCTCAATGATGTTCACGTTGACCTTTTGTAGGTTGAACAGCGTCTCCATGTCCAACAAAGACTGGCGCAATTCGCGATAGACGGAGCCCAGGAAGTTCAACGGAACCGACAGTTGAAAGACGAGTTGGTTGACCATAACCAGGTCACCGACAGTCAGAGAACCGCTGGCGACACCATTGCATGCAAGGTACATCATCGCTGCGAGGGCACTAGAGAAGATCATGTTCTGACCAGAGTTGAGGAACGCCAACGATGTGGTCACCTTGATGGAAGCATCTTCGTAGGCCTTGAGCGCCTTGTCGTAGCGTGCGACCTCAAACTTCTCATTGTTGAAATACTTGACGGCCTCGTAATTGATCAGTGAGTCCACGGCCACCGTGGCCCCGCGGTTGTCCGCCGCATTGGCCTGCTTTCGGAACTTCGTTCTCCAGGCAGTCGTAGTGATCGTGAAAGCTGAGTAGGCGACCATAGTGGCAGTCGTAATAGCCGCGAACTGGAGTCCATATTGGTAGGTCTATCCAGCTCAGTCAGCAACATCCATGGCAGAGACAGGGGACATCATCTCGTCATACCAATATGCCACACACAAGGGAGATCTCCAGAGCCGTTGGCACCACGTGAAATACCATGGATGTCAGGAGGAAGCTAATACCCTTCGTTCCCCGGTCGATCGCTCTCGTCAGTCCACCGGTCTGACGGGTGAGGTGGAAGTTCAAGTCCAGTCGAAGGAGATGCTCGAAAACATTCCGTGCGACTCGACGGATCGCTTTCTGGGCAACGCTTGCAAAGACAGCATTTCGAAGTTCTTGGAATAGAGTAGCACCGATCCTGGTTACTCCGTCTGGACGATTATCGTTAGACACTGTGCCACCTGCAATTTGCAACCACGCAGCCATTGCTTACAGGCTATGATCATGGACCCCGCCACCGTGTATGCAGTTCCCCCCAGAGCCGCAAAATCCACGTTCATCGAGTCGACAATACTCTTGAAATAGAAGGGCACTTCGACATTCAGAATCTAGTCACCTCTCTGTCAGCGCTTCCCTCTTAATACACCAACGACCAATTCCATCAATGAATACTGACCTTGGCTCCTACCAATAGTGACAATGCACTTCCGACACGTAGTTTAGTACCCCAATCATCCTGTATAGTTCCCCAATTAGCACCGGGTCATTTTTCAACCCACGTCAATTCCCACGAGCCAGAATCCTACCTTTGGCCAAAGGTACTTTGCCATTTCCTTCATTATCGCCCAATCGGCTTTCCTCTGCTCTTTAGTCGCGACCGTACTCTCACTGAGCAAGTCCTTCTTCTTCTTCTTGTCCGTATCGGAGGCCTTCGGGACATCCTTCGGGGATTGCGCGACAGCCGCGTCCTTCGAGGGTGGTGTCGACGGTGTGGAGGCAGGACTCGGCGATTTGCGTTCGATAGGCGGTTCGTCGACGGCCTGTTTCAGTAACGGGCCTTTGTGGGTGGTCGAAAACGCCCTCAGCTGGGCGCTGTAGGCTACAGGCAGCCATGGCGAAGAGCGCGGTGCAACGGGACCGCGCCGTATGAAGCGTGCGGGGATGCGCACGCAAGGCGACCGAGCTGCCCTGGGCAGCATGATGGCCGGGTATAAAACGCTAGAGGAAACAGGACAAATCGTATACACGGGAGGAGAACTCCACGAGGATCAAGGGAGCATCGTTCAGGGTGTGCGGTGGTCTCTTGTCGGTGAGAATTGGGGAAAGTCGTGGTTTTGGGGACCGCCGGGTTCGGAGGAAAAAGGGTCGGAGATGCTCGTGGATGATGAGGGGACCGCCGTCGCTTCTGTCGCAATCGCCGATTTCTTATTTTCCTTTCCATGTTGGGATATTTGATGCAGTTGCTACTATGGTTTCTTGATTTTCGTCCTCTACATTCTCTTGAAATTTTATTACCCTCGCTTCATCTACAATTCAATCTCAGGCCGTCTGTCTATTCAACATATTTATGTAATCTGAGTCGTCCACCAAGGTTGCATGCAAGAATGAGTAGTTCGAGACACGCACTGAGACCAGGGCACAGGCCCACTCTTAAGGACAGAACACATAATTGATACTCAGTTTGCAGTGTAAGGACATCTCCAGAGCCATTGGATCCCAACAAGTGCTTTCAGGCTCCAAACAGTGAGATATCTATGACATCAGAGGTGCACGCAGTGTAGAACCGGACAGGAACCAACTCCTCTTCGGCCAGACTTGGATATAACCCAGACTGTAGATAGTTGACCCTTCAGGCACCTTCTTACCTAGAACATATCCCCAAATCCAACTCCATTGCAACTCCCAGCGAGGCCATTGACAGCCACCGACTTGTATACAAACCGCGCCAAGACGCCATTCCCGATCGGGCCGCGTGAATCCGGCCGCGAAGAATCGCCGCGGAGAGCAAGTCGGCGCATCCAGTTCGCCCTTCTTCCTCTACACTTTTTCTCCCTCTGCACTTGATCCTCAGGCACGACAATGAGTCAACCCTTGAGGAGAGGCGTCGGGGTCCTCCCTTCGACCCGTGCCCTTTCTCTCCGGGCGCGACAAGGGGCGCCGTTGCTGCACCGCGCATGGCAGTCCAGAGGCCTTCAAATTCGCGCTGCCCCCGCGGAACAGCCTGCGTCGGGCAATGGTGATAATCTGCCCGTGGCTGGGCCGCCTAGCTCGGCAGAGTCGAGAGGTGTGTTAATGTCCTCCTTCTGATTTCGTTCTATTCAGTGGGAGTAGCCATTGAGACGCGGGTTTCCCGATTCTCGATCTTGTTTCTCCCTTTGGCGCCGAAAAGATTACAACCGCTAACAAGACGGCATTTGGAATCTAGATGCTCGGTTCGATGTCATCGGCGCACCGCACTCCCTCCTATCTGTCTCGCTATCCCCCTCGCAGAACCTGTACACCCGACGAGGAACCTTGGTTGGATTAAGCGGGAAGGCCGATAATGTATGCGGAACAACAACCCCTTCCGAGCGCTATGGCTATGGCTATGGTCATGGTCATGGCTATGGTCCTTAAAACATCTATTGACTGTCGTGGGTGGTTTGAATCAGGTAGTTTCATCGTTGAGCATACTGGAACCCTTCCGACGCGCAGCTGTCGGGATCCCGTTCTTGTATCAGAAGGTCGGTTTTTATACCCGTTATAATATCAATGACTGGGGATGGATGGGTGTGCTGATATTCTAGTAGGTGTCCTCCGCTAGCCCGGTGACGGCCTTGATCTCCGTGCGATCTCCGGTTACGTCTTTTGCCGTTGTCCACCTTAACGGTGCGGAGGATTGGATGGTGGCTCAGAGACGGGCGCTGCTTGCTTGGACGGGTCGTTCTCTCTCCGTCAAGCCGACTATCAACACGAGCCTGGTAGGTTTGCTCTGTTTTTCCTGTCGGATCTAGACAAAGAGGAAGGACCCAGACTAACGTGCATAGAGCGTGGCTCACTGGGGTAGCTCCGAGGTTACCGGCAGAGGTCTGCTGGCCCTTGTCGGCACGGGTCAGGTGTATTCCATTGAGCTGAAAGAAGGAGAGCAATACATTGTGCACCCGAGGTATGTTCCCATCTGTGCTATTCGAGAGGCCTCGATAGACCTACACCACCATATGAGAATACTAACGACAAACCCAGTAACGTCGTGGCGTACACCATGTCCTCCAACCCCCCTCGTCCCTACCGCTTCAAATCCACGACCCTGAAATTCCAAGTCCCCGGCCTCAAGAGCCTGCCACGACTCATCCAAGACTCCAAGTTCGTCCGAGACGTCTCGGATTCGAAAGCGTGGAAAACCACAATGAGCTATCTGCACAAGCTCCGGACGTGGTCGCGAATGACCATCTGGGGAGATAGAGTGCGTAACCTATTCACACCACACTGATTTGATTCTCATTCCCAGCCCATGCTAACCCCATCGAAATCCAGCTCTTCCTCCAATTCGACGGTCCCACAACTATCCTGCTCCAAACCCGCGGTCCCCGTATCAACGAAATCCTCTCTTCCAAGGAAGTCAACGAGATCGCCGACGCGCCGCGAGGCCTAACCCTGGGTCCCGCGCAACCCGCCGAAGAAAAGGGGACGAAGACGTCGTCGCCGTCGTCCGAAGACGTAGAGTTTCGCAAGACGGCCGAAAAGGCAGTCAATGCCGCGCCTGACGCGCCTACCAGGACGGTAGAAGAACTGGAAATGGAAATCAAGGGCACGGGACAGAAGATTGCGCAACTTACTAAGGACGGACAGGTGATTTTCACTAAGCCAGAGTCGGAGCAGAAGAACTAAATACCAAATGTTGTATTGATTTGATTACGGTTGTTTTTGCTGTCGTCGTTGTCGTCGTCGTCCATTTTTCTATCCCGCCCATGTGTTAGGTGAAAGAGCGAATTGCTCGTTCCCTCTTCGAAATCATTGAATTGCAGGCTCGATGTACTGTATTATAGACAAGTTTGTGTGTTTTGAGCACAGCCGACTCTGTTTGACATGGAAATTTCTTTTATGCTGCCTTTGAATGTCCCTTGCAGAAAACGCGGTAGAATGTAAGGCTGAGGAGCGGCGACCTTCGTCGAGACATCCTTGCTTTATTGTCGATCCATACCCTGGAGTATTCATGCCATTGACTACCTACCTACCTACCTACCTACAAAGTGGAATCCAACCGAACTATAAGCCAAAAAGGGTTGCAACTGAGTAACGATCTCAAAGTTGAGAGAATATGCTAATGGGAATATATCAACACAAGGAAGAACAAACAACAACAGACATTCGACATTTCCAAATGAGAAAAACTCCAGAAACACCTTCGCTGGTGGAAATTGACGACGGAAATGCAATCCACAACAACACAACAAACAAACAATGCACAAGGAACAACAAATCTGGACAGACGATGAAACCCATGAAGGGAAATGCCAAACAAAAAGAAATGCTAGACCAAACAGGTTAACAATGCTAGGCTTGCAGCTCGGCTCCGGTAATGCAGACGCTAAATCGAAAACTTCCCGTCTATACCAAAATTCCAGTTTTCATGCTTTCCACGGTCTTCACTCCGACGCCCTTCAACTTGCTCAGTTCTGTGAGACTGTTGATCTGGACGCGGGACTCTTCTCCCTGAGAGTCTAGGTTCTGATCCATCTCACACAAACAGTCGACGATGGCCTCGGCCTTCTTGGCCCCGACGCCTTTCAGGAGCTTGATTTGGCTGACGTCGCGGGTGTTGATGATCGACAGAATATGGATGGTCCGAGGAGAGAGTGTGGATTCGTCGCAGTCACCCTCTGGCTCCTCTTCAATAGGGGACTGGGTCTTGGTGCGCTTCTTGCGTCTGATATGAGATGCCTCGCGGATCTCATCATCATCGCTCGGCTGCAGCGTGCTATCACCAGGATATTCGTAGTCCTCATCCAAGTCATGGGCTTGGCGCTTGGCGCCTATCTTAGCAGGCTGCTTCTTGAGTGATAGCATACTCCCAAGCCCTCTCTGAGCCGACGGCGGGGCAGTTACGCTTGTGAGATCAGCGTCGGGTCGAGATTTGCCCTGGATGATGCGCTCCTTCAGAGTAGTGATCTTAGATGCAAGCTTCTCGTTGTTGGGGAAGAAAGGAAGTGCGAGCTGGTACATCTTCAGCGCATAAGCGTCTTCTCCGCGCCCTTGGTGCTGTTTGCCCATAAGCAGATATGACAGTCCCTCGGCCCTTGCATCCTCGCTGCCTTCAATGCGCTGCTCGAGAAGTTCCAGACGTTTTTGCACTTGCTCGTTTAGTTCACGAACTTGAATTTGTCGGGACTGTTCGCTGACTGCTCTGACAGCTAGAATCTCCTCGACCTTCTTTTCCACCATCTCTTCGATCTTGGCCGCAGAGATATCCTCGTAGTGTTTTTGCGGTGGTGGCTGCGCAATACGACTAGGTTTCAGAGACCGAGGCGGGTGCATGTCGAAGGACATAGACGGTCGTTGGGGGATCTCGGGCTTCTTGAACTGCGTGGAAAGCCTGGGGCGAGGCCCGTCGGAGAAAACCTGGAATGCCTTAATAGGCTTACCGTCACCGGGCTTGGACGCGTCCTTGTCCTTGTCCTTGTTAGCGGCGAGGTTCACATTCACCGAGGCCGTCAGTGGCCGCAGAGGCTGTCGTTGGCTTGCAAAAGAAGGCCGCATCGCCGGTCTCGGGGGACCCTTGAACAAGGGCTCATTCTCCACCTCGCGAACCTCGATCTTTTTCGTGCGGTTGGCGAAGTTGAGCGAGCTTAGCGTGTCCAAGTGGTAGGACTTGACGGGTGCTAGGTTGAGGATCATCACGGTCAATCCATTGTTCTGGCCCAACGAAAGGATTCTGGTCATCTTCGATTCTCGATAGGGAATTCGCTGATGCTTTTTGCTGATCGCCTCCACACACTGCGCTAGAACGAACAGGCTCTTGTTGATGCTGGCCGATTCAACCATGCGCTCCTTGTCATTGTCCGTGCGGCGGTTGTCCTCCGAGCCAGCCAAGTCGATGGCCGAGGCGGTGCTGACGCGGGTGGTGTCGCCCGTTTTGATCGCGACCTTGACGCAAAGAATGGCATGAGATCGTGACGAGTGGGCGTTAAGCTGTGGTTGAGGTTAGCAAATGCTTCGCGTTAAAGGAAGGCGCATGCTGCGAACTACCAACCTTGGTTGCCGATGTCGATCGGTTGGTATTTGCTTGGTCATATAGAACCTCGAACTCCTTGAGGTTGGAGCATGGCTTCTCCGTCAGACCTACAACTACAGTCTTCCCACCGTTGTCCCGCAGCGGCAGACCTGCAACTGTTCTCTTCTCCGGGGGCTCGAGAAGATCGAAGACCTTGTCATTGTAGATTTCGTAATAGCTCAAAGAAACCGTAGCCGTTGTCTCGCCCTCACTGTCCTTTTCGATCTTGCGGCTGCGTCGGTATATGCTGCTCAGAAAACGGGGGATGACGCCTCTGTCCGCCAGGCTTTTACCACCTCGCATAGTATGTGTTTTGCCCGTTCCCGTAACTCCATATGCAAATAGCGTGACGTCAAATCCATTGAATAGATGCTTGGTCGTAGGCGCGACTGCAAGAAAACACAAAAATCAGTATTCCATCACCAATTCCAAGACAAGTCAAGTAGGCTGGCAGGTCGACACGCACCCTCTGCGTCGAAGAGCTCCTGCTGCGAGGCGTCGGAGTCATATACGGCGTTGAACTGGAAGGAGTATTCCTCGTTCTCATTCTTCGGGTTCGGGATCCGCACCAACGTATCCCT
Organism: Aspergillus melleus; assembly: GCF_016097325.1. Lineage (NCBI taxonomy): Eukaryota > Fungi > Ascomycota > Eurotiomycetes > Eurotiales > Aspergillaceae > Aspergillus > Aspergillus melleus. The sequence goes on from NW_025763378.1 coordinate 971,949, forward strand.
ATCCCTTAGTGCGGCCAACTTCGCATTCTCAGAGCTCTTCTTCTCGGTCTTGCCGGGGACGGTCTGGCTCGCGCCGCTTCGGAGGATGACATCTAGCTCTCGCTCCGACTTGAGGAGGGGTCGGATACGTGCAACTACCCGAACACTCATTTTGCCGATCTCCGCTATCGTGCAGCTTCCGTGGTTGATTCCGTAGGATGGGAGGGTGCGCAGGTTCGTGGTGTCCCCGTGCCGGTTCGGTCTGTTCCGATGAAGATTTATGCTTGGTGCATATGGATCTATTTATTTTGATGGATTAGGGTTAGATGTCAACAGCAACTCCAGCTATCAATTGCTGGCAGCATGCGAAAAAAACACGGGTTCTCGCGGTAAGATGAATGCGACAAGGAACCACAAGGGAAAAATCCCAAGAGAAGACCGCAGAAAAGAAAACCTCAGAAAGTGGGAAATTGAGGTTGAGGGGCGTGGATATGGACTGAACGGGCGAAGAGAGGCTCGTGAAAGAACGATAGGGAGAGCGTTTTGGTGCGACTGGCAGCGGTCAGGCGGTTGGCAGGGCAACGTTGGCCTTCCCCAGGCATTCCACCTTCTCAACCGTGGGAGTTCCCGCAAAGGCTGCACGCGGATACATGGGCTCTCTGATGTTGGATTATAACTAGACTTTCTAAGAGTTCGCTACTCGAAAATGTTCACCCATTTGTTGGACCCTCAAATGTTGTCACTATATGATGGAAGGTGGCTACCTTGAACAAGCTCTACTGTGAACCAGGCTAGGTATGTGCCTAACTTCCAATTGTATACGCTGAAATTTAGACGTCCTGGATTTGCGTATTGTATAAGACCATTTGCAGTTCATAAACAGGATATATTGCAACTTATGAACACCAGATGTGGAGTGACTGCACTCCTAACTACAAGGGTAGGTATGAAGGGAAGTATAGAAGTGCACGGATGAGATCATCACCCCGTGGTAAATCATGCGCAGATTGTACAACCACCATGTTTGCCCATTTACTAGTTAGACTCGTCCTGAATACATATTTCTATTCTTTTTATGCAATTTCCCAAGAATTTCTTTCTTTAATTTCTTCCCAAATCGCATTCTGGCGAGTCGGCTACGCTACCGGCCCCTCTGATTGGCCCGAGCCCGGCCGCAAAGGCCACCGTACACCATCCAAGAATCCAAAGATTCCATCTCCTCTGAGTCCTCTCCCTCTTGCCCCCTCTCCCCGGTCTTGGTACCATCTATCTGGTGGTGTCTTTGCCCTTTTTCTTGATCTCTCAAATTATAGATCTGGTTCGGTTCAATTTACGTTGTTAGTATGCAGAGTCCCCGGCTCCAGTTCCCCTCCTGTCCACCTCCCTCCCCCAAGCTGACCGCCAACATAGTGAGCCTTTAATTCGAACTTCCCGCGACGTCTGCATAATCCCCTAGTCAGACCTCGATCGATCTCTTGAACAACCCCCCCCCCCCCCCCCCCCCCCCCACCATCCATCGATCCCCGAAAATACCAATTACATAGGACCCTTCATGGCAGCACCGCAAGGGGGTTATCCTCCCCAGGAAGGCTACGGTCAACCGGTCGGCTACGAGTCCCCTGTTCAACAACCCGCGGGGACGGTCCCCGGAGCCCCTGCTCATGGTCAGGCTGGAGGAAGAAAGAAGCGAGCATATGCCGGAGAGGCCTTTGATTTTGGCTCTGGTGCCAACGCGGCTCTAGGAGGTCAACTGCCCGCCGGTGGCAGCTATGGAGCCTACCCTCCCCAGCCCCAGGCTGCGGGATATCAGCAACCCGTTGCGTACGGAGCTGACCCGGCCCAGATGCAAGCTGCTGCTGCTGCGCCAGGATATGGAAGCGCACCCGTCGCACAGATGACCCAACAGTTTGGCGCAATGGGGATGACGGATCCGCACCTCTTGCCTCCTCAGCCTCCTCAAGCGGCCCCCCAGATGCCGCGGGCTGTTCCCCTCAACCAACTCTACCCGACGGATCTCCTCACACAGCCATTCAACGTTGCGGAACTCGACTACCCTCCACCTCCCATCGTTTTGCCTCCGGGGGTATGTGCACGAATTGCTCTCGTCGGTGTGCGCAAGGGTATTTACTGACTATGTATTCCAGACAAGCGTTTATCCCTCTCCCTATGCCAACTGCCCTTCGAAATACGTCCGGTCCACCCTGAACGCCGTTCCGACTACCCACTCCCTCCTGAAGAAGTCGAAGCTGCCGTTCGCCCTGGTCATCCAGCCGTACGGCGCCCTCCACGATGCCGAAGATCCCATCCCAGTCATTCCCGATCAAGTTATCTCGCGTTGCCGACGCTGCCGATCCTACATCAATCCTTTCGTGACCTTCCTCGACCATGGACATCGCTGGCGCTGCAACATGTGCAACCTGACCAACGACGTACCTCAGGCGTTTGACTGGGACACCACGCTTCAGAAGCCCGCCGACCGGGCCCTGAGACCCGATCTCAACCACTCGGTGGTGGAATTCGTTGCCCCCCAAGAATACATGGTCCGACCTCCGCAACCGCTCGTCTACCTCTTCCTCATCGATGTCAGCTATGCGTCGGTCACCAACGGTCTCCTGGCCACGAGTGCCCGCTGTATCAAGGAGAGCCTCGACCGAATTCCCAACGCAGATCGCCGGACGCGACTGGGCTTCGTCGCGGTTGACTCGAGCCTCCACTACTTCAGCATCCCGCGTGACGGATCGGAGAACTCGGATCCTCGGATGCTCGTTGTCAGCGATCTCGACGAGCCCTTCCTCCCGATCCCCGGAGACCTCCTCGTCACCCTTAGCGAATGCCGCGAAAACATCGAGACCTTCCTCGACAAGCTGCAGGAAATGTTCCAGAACACCCAGAACAACGCCTGTGCGATGGGATCCGCTCTGCGTGCCGGTTACAAGCTCATCTCTCCCGTCGGCGGAAAGATGACCGTGCTGAGCTCGTCTCTTCCGAACATCGGACACGGTGCTCTGACTATGAGAGAGGACAAGAAGGTTTTGGGCACAAGCAAGGAGAGCAGCCTGTTGCAGACGGCCAACAGCTTCTACAAGAGCTTTGCCGTCGAGTGCTCCAAGGCGCAGGTTTCGGTGGATATGTTCCTGTTCTCTTCTCAGTACCAGGACGTGGCGTCTCTCAGCAACCTGCCGAGGTACACTGGAGGTCAGACGTACTTCTACCCCGGCTGGAATGCCGCCCGAGGAGAGGACGCGATCAAGTTCGCTCGGGAATTCTCCGACTACCTGTCTTCCGAAATCGGGTTGGAGGCCGTGCTCCGTGTCCGCGCGACGACCGGCCTGCGCATGAACACGTTCTACGGAAACTTCTTCAACCGCAGCTCCGACCTTTGTGCCTTCCCGGCATTCCCTCGCGACCAGGCCTATGTTGTTGAGGTCGCAATCGACGAGACCGTCACGAAACCCGTCGTGTGCATGCAGACGGCGGTTCTCCACACCACATGCAACGGCGAGAGAAGAATCCGGGTGCTGACCCTGGCCCTGCCGACCACCCAGAACCTGGCCGATATCTATGCGTCGGCGGATCAGCAAGCGATTGCCACCTACTTCAGCCACAAGGCCGTTGAGCGGACGCTCGGCAGCGGCCTGGAACCTGCCCGCGAGGCGTTACAGGCCAAGCTCGTTGAGCTTCTGTCGACGTACCGCAAGGAGCTTGCTGGCGGAAGCGTCAGCGGCGGCGGTCTCCAGTTCCCCGCCAACCTGAGAGGATTGCCCGTTCTCTTCCTGGCTATGATCAAAAATGTAGGATCCTCTCGATTCCCCATTTCCCTCCCCACCGTACATGACTAATTCATTCGCGTTATAGCTGGGTCTCCGAAAATCCGCACAGATTCCGACCGACATGCGGTCTGCCGCTCTCTGCCTGCTCTCGACACTTCCCCTTCCTCTCCTGATGCAGTACATCTACCCGAAGATGTACTCTCTCCACGACATGCCGGACAATGCGGGCTTGCCCGATGAGCAGACGGGAGAGATTGTCCTTCCTCCCCCGGTGAACCTGTCCTCGGAGCGTATCGTTCCGTTTGGACTGTACCTCATCGACGACGGACAGACGCAGTTCCTCTGGGTCGGCCGCGACGCGGTGCCACAGCTCGTCCTCGACGTATTCGGTCTGCCCGACAAGTCGCAGCTCCGCGTGGGCAAGCAGAACCTGCCGGATCTGGACAACGACTTCAACCAGCGAGTGCGGGCGGTGGTCGAGAAGAGTCGGGACCACCGGTCGAAGGGAGTGGGCAGCATCGTGGTGCCGCACCTCTACGTGGTGAAGGAGGACGGGGAACCGGGTCTCCGCCTGTGGGCACAGACGATGCTCGTGGAGGACCGGGCCGACCAGAGTGTCAGTCTGGTGCAGTGGATGGGTTCATTGCGCGAAAAGGTTTGATTCCCTTTCTCTCCTTTGTCTGATCCACACCCCGTCCTTTTTCTGTGGCCGTTTTCGACATGGGTCCATGGAAAGGGAGAAACAAAGGTCATTCGACTGACGAGGATGAACTCGCCCACAGGTCGTTCAGTAATGATGATAGTTCAGTGTTTACAAACCAACCTTTTTTTGGTAAATTATGCGAAAGATATCAATAAATTCCAATGACTTTTTTTTGCCTATATGTTTTCAAAAAATTCAGGGTGTCGTTTTCTTTTGCTTTGTTCTTCAAGCTGTATGACTATTGCATATTCTTTGTTTGCTCGGTTTTTTTCGAAGGGCATTATCAAATCAGTTTCCATCTTCCGAATAGGCAGTTGGTCGTACACTCATGATTTGGCCTTAGTATGACGTACGACACCTATACCTACAGAACAGTCTGTACTTACTGCACAGCTACGATCTACTAACACCACCACCACACCAGTATGTACTAGTCCACAATACCCCCAACCGCCGTGCCCAGGATTTCCATGCGACCCAACCTGCAGCAGACCCAGGACTGGGGGGGATCAATTCGGCCGATCCATGCACCACCGCAACTTTCAGATCACAGCTTAGCATGGCCTCGCGAGTCGGCAGAGACGGGACAAATCAGCATGAGGGACGAAGGGCGTGGCGTCTCGCACGACCAGACCTTGCATTTGCATGTCTTGCCAAGCCAAGCCGTGCACGGAGCAGGACAGAGCAGGCCCGAGCAGAGCAAAGCAAGCCCGAGCATGAGACTTGCATGAGGCGTGGTCCATACATATGTGCAAGACTAAGACTGTAAGCTGTAAGCTAAGGTCTGAATCACCGACGGCGACGCGCTGTGACGAGAGTGACAGGTGACGGATGGGTGATGGCTGTGATGGAGGGCAGTTAGCGTGAGGCGTTACGCTTGGGGGGGGGGAAGGGATTTTCTTTTCTCTTTTATTTTTTTTCTCTCCCTCCCTCTATTAGTGAGTTAGGTATCTATCATCCCATGAGTTGTATGGTGTCCATAGGTAGGTAGAATAAATTCCTAAAGAAGTGATGATAATGGCAGCCCCTCCCAGTCCAAGAGTTAGCGCCGTGACGAGTTGGTGCAACTCAGGGGGGACGAATGAAACACTGGTCGAGACAGTAGCCCCAGTTGGTTTGTCGCCCGTTGTTTAGAGTTGGGATTGGGAAAGTTCGGGAGGAACTCGGAGTGTCTGGCAGGTGTCTTTATGATATTATCGTATATTGTCTGTAGGTGATAGACATAGAAAAGTAGGTCGTGGATTGTTGAGGGTTCATCCGTGCGTTTTACCGTATTGTTACGCCCGGTTCCTTTCTAGGTACCTTGGTAACTATATAGATGTTTTGTACAATCAACAGATTATAAGACTTTGAGTATAGATGAAGGTATCTTCAGAGTCTATATATTTGTATAGATAAAGAGGCCTGATCAACCCTAGAGTACAATGTACAGGTCAGGTGGCAACTAGCTCTTTGAATACACTGATCGTCTTGAGAATCAAACAGAACAAGTATACAAAGTCTCTCAGGAAGTCTACTTGGTAGGTACTATTACTAGTATTCTGTAGTACACCTACCATAGAATCCTATCCTATCGATCAGGGACGGAAACCCGTCGATCCACCAGGCGAGGATCCAAGGAACCAGCATCTTTGGTTCTGGATCTGTCCTTTCCATCGATCGTTCATAAAGACCCCTTGTTTATTGTCTCTCAGTCTCTCGGTCTCTCTCTCTACAGTCTACAGGCTCTCAGACAGAGGAATGAGGACACTGTCACATTCCTCCCCCCTCCGCGGCCCCACCGCAGGTTAATACGCTTTAATATCGGCTTTACTTCCACGGCGGTTCTTACGGGCGTCTCCATCCAGCCCCTCCACCAACTCCTCTTCTCCTCCCCTCCCCTCTCCTCTCTCCTCTCCTCTCCTCTCCTGGCTTCTCCTGCGACCACCTTACCCACCTGGTCGACTTGTTACCACCATCTTTTCTTCCCTCCCCCCTCCTCCTCATCTCCAGTCTTCCGGGTCGACTGTCAAAACCGCTAGACAAGAAACAGACGCTGCGATTCTGTCTGCTGAGCAGTTTAAAAATAGAACGCGCCCGTGAAACATCTATTTCAGGACCAAGACCGGGGCTTCTCATTGATGTATGCATTCTCTCCTTTTTCCCATGCTAAACCCTGCATGGGTCCTTTGTCAACTGTCCCTGAACCATGAACTGATGCATTTCCTGTCCTAGCATCCTCTCTGCCGCCCGAGTCACCTGCCTTCATTGCGTCGCTTGCATACGCCTTCTATCCTTCGCATAATAGAGATTCCCTTTCCATCGCCCTCTCCGGGACCTCGGCAGCCGCCAATCCAGCGTTTCCTTCGAATATCCTCCTGCCAAGTATCGGAGGACTTCTGAGTGACCGGACGTATCCCAGCTCGTTTCGATCACAGACACGGGCTACATACCCCGCATTCGACTCTCTCGACACGTCCCGAACCATCGTCGCCTCTTCCCCACAATCAGCGCATGCGAGTCGGCTGCAACTAAGCCCTCGTCTCGATTAAAGAACCCTCTCGCGGTATATTTTGAATGTAAGCGCCTACTTCTCTCCCCGAGTGGGACGTGGACCTGTCATATTGTCGCTGCGTTGTCATTTGCCGGTGATATAATTGCAACTAGTTGGGATGGTGGTGTCGTTCAGCCGTTGGGCACGCATGCTCCCCCCAGTGTTGGTTGCTCTCATACATCATACATGATGGACTAGAAGCAACCCCGCTGAACCGACCTGCGTCGATTTCCGCAATATTTACTAACGCCGTCTAGTCCTTCAGAACCAGCAACAATGGTGCAGCAACTTCCTCCCCAAGGAGCGTCGCGCAAGATCTCCTTCAACGTGTCCGATCAATACGAGATCCAAGATGTTATCGGTGAAGGTGCTTACGGTGTCGTCTGGTAAGAACCAGCACAGGAGGATGGCTTCGAGCCGTACTGACACCTGTTAGCTCCGCTATTCACAAGCCGTCGGGGCAAAAAGTCGCCATTAAGAAGATCACCCCGTTCGATCATTCGATGTTCTGCCTACGAACTCTCCGTGAAATGAAGCTGCTGCGATATTTCAACCACGAGAACATCATCTCCATTTTGGATATTCAGAGACCTCGCAACTACGAAAGCTTCAATGAAGTCTATCTGATTCAGGTATGACTTTTTTTTCTTGACGAGGTTTCGGAAGGCGATCAGATACTCACGATTCACAGGAATTGATGGAAACAGATATGCACCGCGTTATCCGTACCCAAGACCTCTCCGACGACCACTGCCAGTACTTCATCTACCAGACCCTGCGTGCTCTGAAAGCCATGCACTCAGCAAATGTTCTTCACCGTGATCTTAAGCCCTCGAATCTTCTTCTCAATGCCAACTGTGACCTGAAAGTCTGCGACTTCGGTCTGGCTCGTTCAGCCGCCTCGACGGACGACAACTCGGGCTTCATGACGGAATACGTGGCGACTCGATGGTACCGTGCGCCGGAAATCATGTTGACCTTCAAAGAATATACCAAAGCCATTGACGTGTGGAGTGTTGGCTGCATCCTGGCCGAGATGCTGAGCGGCAAGCCCCTGTTCCCGGGCAAAGATTGTAAGTACCCGGGATTCTTTTTGGGTGGTAAGATCCAAATACCATTCGAACTAACATCTTGTTTCTAGATCACCACCAATTGACCCTCATTCTGGACGTCCTCGGGACACCGACCATGGAGGATTACTACGGCATCAAGTCCCGGAGAGCTCGGGAGTACATCCGCTCTCTCCCCTTCAAGAAGAAGATCCCATTCCGGGCCCTGTTTCCCAAGAGCAACGAGTTGGCGCTGGATCTTCTGGAGAAGCTCCTGGCGTTCAACCCTGCCAAGCGTATCTCGGTGGAGGATGCTTTGCGTCATCCCTACTTGGAGCCCTACCATGACCCGGAGGACGAGCCCACGGCGCCGCCCATCCCGGAGGGATTCTTTGATTTCGATAAGAACAAGGATGCGCTCAGCAAGGAGCAATTGAAGAGTACGTCCTAGTCACACGGTCCCATACATTTCCACCCAGTCTTTCCCCATATACTAACGTTGGTATCTTATCTCCAGTCCTGATCTACGAGGAGATCATGCGGTAAATCCATGCCCCGAATCTAATAGCGTGAGATACATACATACATGTACTTTTCATTCCCGAGGATATGGAAACTTCATGAAAGGCATCGAACTGTGGATGTGGATAGGATATGGGAAAACAAGGCCATGTGGTTTACTTTTTCTTTTTTTCTTTTTTTTTTTTACTATTTACTACTATTTCTTACTCTCTTGACAAGAATCTCCCATAATGGATCGGATCTCAGTTACATACATAGACGAAAGAATGTCAGGGTTAGGTAGGGTTAGTGAGGGTAGCCTAAATGCTCGCCGCATTTCGACATGATAGGTAACTTACTTACTTCGTCTTGATTGTCTTTTCCATTTTGCCTTGACTTGATAACAAATCATTGGTTGAGTGATCATTCAAGCGTCTGCTGCTTTTTATTTACCATTGGTTATAGTAGTTATCTTCTACTTTCTCGCTCTCTCTTTCGCTTTCACTTCTTTGAACAGATAAAGAAGCTGATTCTGACTAGTAATCTTCCATTATGGTAGTTCGTCTTGAACCAGGAGGATAGACATATACCTGCCTACCGACTTACCTATCTATCTATCCACCTGACCGACGATCTAGAGTCTAAGATGTCTGATGGCAAGAGGGGCCGAGCACAACGTGGGAACGGTGGGTGGGAAGCAAAGGTTCCTCACTCACCTGTTTGAAGTAACGACCTAGGACATAGGTGACAAGCCCAACTTGGCTCACTCCAACAACCGAATGATGATCGATGCCTGACATTGTAAATCTTGCTTGCACGGGTAAACTCAAGTAGATAGGTAACAACGGGGGCAAGGAGAGAAGAAGAAAGAAGAGGAGAAAGAAGAGGGGAAAGCGGCCGAAATGTAGGAGGCCCTGGAGGGGAGGGGCGCGCCTTCCTCAGAGGGTGCCTTCCTGTCGAGGAAGTCGAGCACCCAGGCACGTGTCAATTGATCCCATTTGATTTCTCATGGTACGATGCCTCGTGGGAGAAGGAGAGGTCCACCATCTTGACAAGCGTCCGAATACTGCGCTGCCCTAAATAACGACACAGCGAGAGATGCCACGCCTCTTCGTTTGCCCCCTTTCCTGAGCCAGTTCCGCGTTCAGAAACCACCGTGAGTAGTTGCCAACTCGAATCATGCTGTTTAAATATTCGTGCCGCTGGAGGAGTGAGATATTCCGATTGAACATCTCCTCATCTGATAGTGCATTTGCCTCGTTGGCTTGGGCTGAATCCCTTTCGAACCGCGCTTGGGGGTCAGACACTAATTCGTCGTCTGCCAGCAATATTCTAGACACGGTACTAATGTGACTTTTCCATCGAGCGTCTTCTGGGCTCAGCCCCGGTCCCAGGTCCATCCACTTGGTCAGGACAAGACAGACGTCTCTTGATCCCACGTCTCGGAGCTCCAGCTTCCAAGAGGTATTGCATTTCGCACAGCGCCCTTGGTCACCTACGTGCATCGTAGTCGAATCGGAGCAGTATTGTTCAAGAAGAGGATCAAAGATCTCCCAAAAGTTCGATCGAGAGGTGGAAATATGGCCACAAATTCGCATATACACGGAGTGCCTTGGCGGAACCCGGAGCACTTTGTGGCGTCTCATCACAGCCAGCTCTTGCGTTCGTACGCACAAGCCTGGCGGATCAGGGCAGATACGGGCTTCGATCGACGTCAGCGTTATCATGGCATTGTTATCTATGTCTTTGTTGAGAAGTGGTCCCGCAGAGGCTGGTAGAATGCTCATTGGGTACATAGTGCCTGTTTCGAGAGGATGAACGGCTACTTCGGTACTGGAGAAAGACTCGGCTGGGATGCCAAACTGCGGGCCGTAGTAGAACCGTCGCATAGCAAGCTGAAGGTGCACGAAATGAATCTCACACGTGGTGTAGGAAGGGTAGTTGTCGAGTTCCATCGCGCGTGTTCGGTTTATGTAGCTTCCACTATCATATAGTGTTTTAAAACATCCGGGGAGGTTGAAATAGGGACGGGGCAGCGAGATGTTCCGCCAGGGATGAAGCCGGAGACAACCAAAGCAGGGATAGTATGGCGGCATGTCGAGAGCCAGCCGGGACATGAATTCGATTCGCACGGCATCGTTGAGGTCAACGGCGCGGCTACTGGAGAACCTGTCGAATGCGGATTTCATCTCTATGAGGGAAGCCATCAAGTGGTGGTTGCATAAAGCTAGACATGCAATATCGACTACGGATAAGTGATCTGATATCATGAGTAGCAGTTCTAGAGGAAGGTCGGTCAGGACAGTCGGTTTGCGAGTGTTGGTCATGATTGCGAGAGTCGTGAAGAGAGGTCATGATCGTCTGTTTGTGGGATACGGCGATGTATGTAGATGTAGACGTAGTTGTACGGAGTGGATGCTCCGAGATGCGATCACTGATTGCTCATGCGTGCTGACTGATCCACATCCGTTCATGCCAAGGCCTTTCATAAGGTTATGCTTCGAACTGAATATAGAAGTCACTCCTCGAGGCTTCACCTTGGTGCCTACTCTGCCATCACATTGGCTAATACTATTTATACCTCTAGATCACTATATGTACAAGGACCGAAGCCAAGACCATCCATTACAGGATATACATCCATCCATCCGTCCACTCATCCCATCATTTTACCATATTATGTTACCAATAGGTATGTACCTTAGGCATTTACAACCAAGAATTACACCACCAAACCCTCTTACCGCATCATAAACCTCTGAATCCCCTCCCCCACGCCCTCCGGACTCGGCTTCTCCGCACAAACATCCGCCTCGACCCCAAACTTCTCTCGCAAATGATCCCTCGTCGTCGGCCCAATCGTCGCCACAAAGATCCTCTCCCTCTTTTCCTTCACCCTATCCCCGTTCCCATTCCCTGCTAGATCCAAAACCCTCACCATAGCATCGCACCCCGTCGGCGAAAACACAACCACCCAGACAGCCCGCTCCCCAGCCCCAGCATCTTCGCGGTCTGCACCTAGATACTCCCTCGCGGCCGTAACCGCAGTGCTGAATTCCCGCTCAAAGGACGCCATCACGCCCGTTTCGTACACGATCAGCTCGTCAACGTGGATGCGGCGGTCTGGGGGTGCGCCCTGGAGCGTTTTCGGGATGATGTCGCGGCGCTGTTCGCCGACTAGGAAGAGGAGGGGTTTGAGGCCGTTGCCATTACTGGGAGTTGTGGTTTCGGTGGCAGCAGAGGAGGTGGAGGTGGAGTCGGAGGAGGTAAAGGTCGGATAATGCTGGAGGATGAAATGCGCTAGGACTTCGCCGGTGCCGCACTCTGCGCCGTAGATGGTAGCGTGCGGGAGGTGCGCGTCTCGAAGGGTCGTGAGGGAACGGGAGGTCGCCGGGCCGACGGTGTAGAGGGGGAGAGAGTGTGATGCGGGCGTGGTGATTGAGTCTGTAGTGAAGTCAATTGGTTAGTTGATTCCAGATAGCTAGCTAGCTAGCTGTATCTCGACAGCGGCATGAGGTAAGGGAACAGAAGGGGACTTACTATCCAGCGACTTCAGCATATTCGCAAACCCCTCGACCGCCCGCTGACTGGTGAATATCAATCCGCCATATTTCCGTTCTGAGCCTGGGTTGAGCGCGCCGGACTCGAAAAGCTGTCGCACGGATTGGAGGTTGGGTTCGTGGAAGTGATGCTCGAGGACGGGGATGAAGGCGGGGTTGTAGTTGTGGGTGGAGAAGAATTCCTCGTAACCGTCTGCTGGGGAGGATTTGGTTTTGAGCAGGAGGATTGGTGTGGTGGAGGAAGAAAAGGGAGTAGAGGTAGTCATTTGGGGCGGAAAGGAAAGGGAGGTGTGTATTGAGGAATTGAGTAGGAGGGGTGAAATGTTGATAGTTAATTGATATGATAAGTCAATCCCGAGGCTGTTTGTTAATTCCGTAGGCGGTCTAAGTACGTCATTACATCTACAAATCTAGCAAACTTCACTTCAACACACAAAAGAGAAAACTTCGAGTCTAGTAACTTATATACATTAAAGAAACACAATCCACTACTGGCTGTCCAGAACGTGCAGGTACTTCTTCTCCTCCCGTTGCTCCCGCTCCGTAGCAGGGGGCAGGTCGTAGTACGAGGAGCTACGGTATCCTTTCTGTAGGGCTGTTAGCATCATATCCCCCGATTGCCTTGTCGCGTAGACTTACCAGGTAGTGGAAGGTCAGGTTAGCCAGGTCATCGGGCTCAATGCCGAGGTCCTTGAACGTCTTGGCAGTCGGGTCAATGATCTGGTCCATGAACTCCCGCTCCACCTCGTCGGCGGACATGGTGGGCCACCAGATGAACTTGTTCAGGTAGTAGGCCAAGGGCTTCAACAGACGCTTGGGAACGTTGATGTGGCGGCGGTGCTTGATGATTTCGCGGTCAACCAGCTCGGCGATCTCGGCGGTCGAGTAGTTCTTGGGGCCGTAAAGCTCAAAGGTCTGACCGGCGGTGGAGTCGTCGTGGAGCATAAGCTCGAGAGCAGCACCGACGTTGATGGCCTGTTACAGCGTCAGTCTCTAAATCCTCGGTCCATGCCGGCGCTGGACTTACGTGGACGGGCCAGAAGCGCTCCTGCATGTGGTTGGAGGTGAACAGGTTGGTCACGCCAGCCAGCTTGTGGAGGAGGTTGTCTTCAAAACCGAACATCGGCGCAGGTCGGACGATGGTGGTCTCGGGGTAGATGGAGCGAACAATTTCCTCTCCCCATCCCTATGCTGCATTAGCTTCTTGCTGTCCTGAGTGAGCTGGACATGAGATTCAACCGACCTTGGTCGCGAAGTACTCGGAGGGAGAATCCTTGTTGGCGTTGTAAGAAGAGACGTGGATGAAACGGTCAACGTCGTATTTGGCAGCGGCCTCGACGATGCGCTCCACACCGTCAACGTGGACATCAGTGTAGGAGAAGTTCCTGGACGCCTGTTAGTAGGCCCTCGATTCCTCGGTTTGTTTGCTTCACGAACTTGGTAGGATATTGGCGACCGACAAGGTTGTAGACAACGTCGGAGTGACGGACACTCTCCTCGATCGACTGGGTGTTACGCAGATCGTATTCCTGGGGTTGTTCGTGTAAGCTGCTCACGTTCGCCGTAGATCTCGCAGGGGTGAAAACATACGATGAAGTTGACCCGTCCGAGATCACCAGTGGGCTTCAAGTGTCTCTTGGCCATCTCCTCGCGGTAGGGAACAACGACCGTGCATCCCTGCGTAGCTGTACCATGTCAATTACTAATGTCGGCTGTCATCGCGATTGATTTAGGACCTACCGAGCTTGTTGACGATGTATCGGCCCAGGAAGCCAGTAGCACCAAAGACAGTCGCGGTATGGCCTAAATTGCATTTCCAAGTTAATTCTCTGCGAGCGATGCGATCCGGTCGAGAAAAAAGGGCAATGTACCTCCCAAAGACGACCTGTGAGAGTAATCAATCAGCCATGTATACACAACAGGTCCATGCAATTGCGCCTTACCGTCCACCCTGAACCTTCAGGATCGGCTTTCCGGTCCGAGAAATAGCAACATCCTGGAGATTGCGGCGCTGCGACTGCAATTGGACTCGAGGGGTGGGGGGGACGACTGTCCTCGACCCCAAGACGGAATTGGCGGCCCGGCACTTCTGCATGGTCTCTGTTCAATTGATCAAACAGAGGAGACCAGCGAGTTCTGTAGAAGGGAGTGAGAGAGTGGAGAGAGCGAAGCTCAGCAGGCGGGACTTGGTGCTGGAAGCTGGACTTCACGGCGGTCGTCGTCCTTGGAGAAACGCAAACCAAACTGCCCGGGCACGGGACTTGTGCGCTAGTCCCGATTCGGACAGCACTCTCTGGCCTGACTATTGCTCTTCTATGATTGGCCAGATCTGCTGAGATCCCGCTGCTTATTCATCACTCTGCTTTTGATCTTACGGGCTTCTACCAACAATTTGACCACTACTCGTTCATCCATGTTTGGCAGCATAAAGTCTTCAAATTCATAAACTAGCTACTATCCCCTACGCACGCTGAGCGCGCGCCGTGAAAACCGTCATGGAGAACTCTCCCCCGTTCTTCTTGAATACGAATGGCTCCTCCACGAGCCGGTAGTCAAAGTTCATCCCAACTCCAGCTTCATCATACAGCTTCTGCATATCGGCTTGGGTAAACCCATGGGTCTTGATCGTGTGTCTGGCATCTGTGAACTCCTCGGAATTCTCATGAGAGTGATCGTGCTCGTGAGAGTGGCCATGGCCATGACCATGCGAGTGACTATGCTCATGCGAGTGGTCATGCCCATGAGAATGAGGTCCATGGTGCTTACTGGGGATCATGTCGATGATCAACAAAGTCCCACCCTTCTTCAGTCTCTCCGCCAATCGCTTGACGGCCAGGTCTGGTTTCTCAAAGTGATGAAGGGCCATGCTAACAACGACAATGTCGAACTCATGAAACTCAGGGCCAGAGAGCTCCGTTGCCACAGATTCCGTGAAGAGGTCACCCTTGTAACCGACCATCTTGTCCGCAAATCCAGCCTCGCGGGCATTGGTGTTGTACTCATCGACCATCCCATCGGAAATATCGAGCCCAACAATGCGAGTGGCGAAGGGTGCCAGCGCCTTGACATTTATTAGCCTCGCGCTCCTGGGTTACGGCAGCACGCAAGGTATTCTACTCACAAGAGAGACGGTTCCCGGTCCACATGCATATTCAAGGACCTTAATCTCCTTCTCCTTCCCGGAATCGGTATCCCTCCAAGTATCACTGACCCAGAGACGACGATCCTGAACCGTGCGGTACATTAATGCCAGAGCATCGTCGAAGTCGGCCTTGTATGTTTTGGACAGTTTCCTTTCCAACTCAATCAGTTGTATTCTTTAGTCATGCAGCGCAAATGACTTACTCAAAGACCTGTCTATTCTTCTCGGTGAAGTCCTCCATGGTTGATGGGATGGTGTCGGTTGTGTAGAACAGAGATTGTACGAGCAGCAAATGTCAGGATGTATCTGAAGGTGCAATCAAGTATGAGTAGGCACACAGGAGTATGGAAGAAGAGGAAATTAGGAAATCGAACAGCACGAAAGGCCATATTTATAGAATTCATGTCTCTGGATGGTACCAGCCTGATTTGTCGGAGAGATATCGGACACTTTCTTTAGGCAGTCATACCTCAGCCTTCCTGGCCCCAAATTCTTGAAAGACAGGGGCAAAGAAAGTCCAGAGACATCGCTTTGACCAAATTGACCCACTGAGAATCAAAAGGATCCGAGGATGTCTCCGAGACAAGTGTAGAACGGTATAGATCGTCCTGGTATACCAATTGTAGAACGATGTCATGTGGCCGCTCACCGCCTTCGCCTCCGGTCAGCTCTCGACTCCAATCCAGAGTCGCCCGTTGCTGGTCCTCCCCGCCAGAACAGCTCTTCCCTACGCTTTCTCCGCCCCATTCTATCACATCAATCTCTCCATCGCCTAATTTCGACCTCCTCATCGCATAGACCCAGCCGTTCTTACGCCCGCATCTCCATCATGGAGAACCAAAAGATATCCGACTTCCTTGCCGACCAGCTGCAGCAAGCTCCCGAACAATGCCAACCCTTCTTCCTCAGCTTCGAAGACTACTGGGAGCGTAAGCTATGGCATCAGCTTACCGACGCCCTGATCGAGTTCTTCCGCCTACCAGAGAGTGCTCCCCAACGACTACCGATATTCAAGACGTTCGTGCTTAGCTTCGCCGACCGCATCAACCAGCTCAAGTTCGTGTCGCTCGGGTTGATGGCATCGACGCAGTGTGCCGGTAAGTTCATCTGCATCTCCCGTTTGGGCACATAAACTATGCACGAGGCGCAACTAGATGTCATGGCATTCCTCTGTGGTCGAAGCGTAGGAACGCGCTCTTTCATCTTGACATCTCAGTGTGCTGACATACCTGCCTCATCATAGATGACCAAGAACGACTCTCTTTCCTCACATCACTTGCGGACAAAGTGAACAAGCCCGAATCACAAGACGCCTACATCTACGCCCTCGCGGACGTCGCCAATGTCAAGCAACGACTACAGAATCTGGACGGAGCGCAGAAGGACCTGGAGCTGTGCCAGAAGGTCTTGGATTCCTTCGACTCGGTAGAGACCAGTGTGCACGCATCCTTCTACAAGGTCAACGCCGATTACTTCCACGTATGTTGCTCTCCCATTCCTCAACTCCGAGTCATGCCCTCCCTAACCATGAGCCACCTCAACAGGCCAAAGAAGAATTCGCCTCTTTCTACAAGAACGCCCTGCTCTACCTCGCCTGCGTCACTCTCGAGGACCTCGACGAATCCGAGCGTGTCTCGCGCGCCTACAACCTCAGCGTAGCGGCCCTCGTCTCCGACTCGATCTACAACTTCGGAGAACTGCTGCTTCACCCAATCCTGGACTCCCTCACCGAGACGCCCCACAACTGGCTGCGCGATCTCCTCTTCGCCTTCAACCGCGGCGACCTGACAGCCTACGACGTCCTGGCCGGCAACATCTCCAAGAACCAGCTGCTGGAACAGCACCGCATCTTCCTGTACCAGAAAATCTCCCTCTCGGCCCTCACGGAGATGGTCTTCCGTCGGCCCCCGCACGACCGCAACCTGACGTTCGCGTCCATCTCCTCCGAAACCAAGGTCAAGCCCCAGGAGATCGAGCATCTCGTCATGAAGGCGCTGTCGCTGGGCCTGCTCAAGGGCGCTATCGACCAGGTCGGTCAGGTCGCGCAGATCCACTGGGTGCAGCCCAAGGTCCTGGATATGACCCAGATCGACGGCATGCGGAACAGACTCAAGGACTGGGATGCGGGCGTGAACCAGCTCGGTCACTGGATTGAGGGGGTTGGAAAGGATGTGTGGGCTGCTTGATTTAGAGGGTCCTTTTTTTTAATTACAGTCTGATGCTTTAAAAAGGGTTTCCATCCATGGCATGTATGTACGAACCTTGCAAGTACTAGATTCCTCTTTATAAATGAATCACGTATGAAGTAAACCAGCACTTGAATGATTCGAAGGTCCTTGTTTCTGTTTCGAGCAGCTAGCTAGAGCATGCTACTATGAACACATACATGATAGAGACAGTATAAGCGGTAGTACCTCTACGTATATAACAATCAAGACCAGTAATGGAAACAGCAATCCTGTTACTGATATGACAGTATCTCTGCGCAATGAGCCGGATGTATTGTAATATGCGATAGACATTCCGTATAAACATACATCTTTATAAAAAGGACTCTATATACTGTACCATCCCATCCGGTCCTCAACTCGCAAGAGTTTCAAAGTACCCCTAACAAACAAAAAAAACATCGTAGCTTGAAAGCCTGAAGATCAAAAGAACGAAGAACCCAACAATGCACACCCAATCACCCACGCGGGCCACCAAACACACCAAACGACCACCTGCGTCCACATACCCCACACATCCCACCCGAAAGCCGCCTGCGTGAGGACCGTCTCAACCGAGACTCCCGTGTACCAGCACGCTGCGAGGACCACGACGGGGGGCGAGAGGGCGTTGAGGATGAGGAGACCGAGTGAGGAGAGAGCGTAGCGGAGGGGTGCGTTGAGGCGGGGGCTGATGCGGGTGATGAAGCTGAGGGGGGTGCAGAGGAGGCCGACCATGAAGGAGAGGGAGAAGTTGAGGGTGGCGAGGGTGGAGAGGAAGAGGCCGAGGAGGAGGAGGGAGAAGGATTTGATGAGGTGGTGTTGTTGGGGGGTGGAGGATTGGGCGCTTTGCGTGAGAAGCGTGGAGAGGAGGAGAGGGAGGATGAGGTCGGCGGCGATGCAGATGTAGGTTGCCGTGGTGAAGTACTAAGGTTGGATTGTTAGCTGTGAGTGTGAAAGGGAGAAGTGGGGAGGTGACTTACCTTGTAAGAGAGGTTGTTGAAGATGTACAGGGGAACCAGGCCGAGCAGGTGAAGGCTGACAACGAATGTAAGTGGCAGAGCGAGGTGACGCTCGATAATACCGTTGGAACCAGGCTTCTTTTCCGGGGCTTGATCGTCTGCATTGATCGACTTGGTCGACTTGGTCGTAGATTTCTCATCCTGGGAAGTAGTGGTCTTAGAGGATGCCTCCTCAGAATCCCGATAGTATCCAGTCCGCAACCACAAGGTAATCGCCATGATAGTAAAGTTGCCGGCAACCAACATCGCACTGGGAAGATATGTCCCAATACTGACGAACCGGTTGGTGTGCATCAGCAGGTAAAAGAAGAAACTCTGATGCAAGTGCTCCAGCAGGTTATTCAAGCTGCGACAGAGACTCTCCACAGTTCGACCGAGCGCCATCTCATCCTGCCAGCCTTCGCCTTTGGTCTGCAAGGTAATCGCATCGATATGGTACGGCATGAAACTGCTATGGGCCCCAGTGGCGTATCCAAAGCCTTGCTTGACCATGCCTCGCATGATTGTCTCGAGACGTTTCTCGTAGCTATCATTGTGATTCCACATCTCCTGCAAGCCGGATCCGATTCCCATCTGACCCCCAGCGATTGACACTGCGGTATTAAACAGATCCAAGTTGGGCAATTGGCCGTTGACTCCATCGTAGACAATATGCAGCGACTCGAAGCGGTGATCGAAGGGATACTCAACCACCAGGCCACCTTGCAACGCTCCACTCTTCAGAGGAAGAGGCTGGACCGACGGCGGTTGCATATCATGATAGGCGTCGATCCAAGCCTGCGTCCCCGTTTTACTATCAGGCGTGATCACGAAAATAATATCCTTCGACCACAAAGACCATCCTGAACAAAGCCGACTGATTAGCCATGAACCTGCGCCCCCAGGGAAACCGTCCAGACCCACGTTTAAAGTATCGTGCCAGCGTCAGCGCCAACGTCACACCGTTGAGATTCAACTCTCCGTCGGCAGTTTTCCACGCCGCCACGAGAACAATTGCCTCTGTCGCATCGCCCCGCGGCGCATGAATGATCGCGTAGGCATTCTGCCCTTGGTGCGTGATCCCCGAGGAAGTGTATTTGTAATTCTGCATCGCGACTTTCAGCCCAGCAGCTCGTAGAATCGATTGTATCTTCTCAGATATCCTAATCAAAAGCCCACGGGTTAGCGACTCCGTGTCCCTAAGAAGGTCGACCACCAGACAACCATGCCAACATACGCAGGTGTAAATTCAACATCCGCCTTATCTTGTCCCTCCCCCTGATACCCCTCAGGAAGCAGTCCTTCTAATTCCTTCTTGTACCCGCGAAAGATATGCTGTTCACTGCCCGAGAAATACGCATGGACTTGACCGGGGAGAAGCGCGTTCTCGGAGATGTAGGTTCGGCGGGAGTAATCATTGAGGGGCAGGAGTAGCAGCCAAGCGACGCCGGCGACAATGCAGAGAAAAGAGAGGAGATGCGGAAGGCGCACGAAGAGGAATCGAGGGTTATTCCGCAATTTGCGGATTGCAGCTGTCATTTGGGATGTCGTCAGCGGTTGTTTGGGTCCTGAGCTGTCCTTTCGCGGCGGGAATCCGGGGTAAACGGGATGGATGAATGGGAGGGGAATGGACAATGGACCAAGCGACGTAAAAGCACTATGCGACTTACATTTTAATGCCATGAGGTGAATCCAAGGTGTTTAGGGAGAGTCTCCCCGACGTGCGTGGTGCATGGAAGCTGGAGGGAAGGCAATTCCGCCTCCGCATCAGCCAAAGTAAATTTACGTCGAGCGGGAGAGACCAAGTGCACAACATTGATGCTAAATAATCCAGAATAATTATTACTATACTATACTTATACTATCTATGAGCCCAACTTTTTTCACGCAACTCTTTGCAGGCGATTATAGTCAAGGCCTTGGATGTACCAAATATACACAAGAAATGTAGTCTTTACGGCCGCGTTTTCGTTTTTACTCCGAGGATCCCAGACGCTGAGTCGATCCCAGATAGCTCAGAGGGGTTGGCCGCTCACCCCCAGTGTTGGTCATCGGCAGAACACCATAGCGACCATACGTCTTCTGGTCCACTGACACATAATGAGGCAGTCGTCCGAGGAGGTTCAATTTCCCTTCGATCCATCGTAGAACCTTCTCTGGCGGAACAAAGATCTTAAGGTAACCGAGGCCGACTAAACTGGTATTAGCAATAAACAATACATAGGTATGCAAATAGATCAACTTACGCAGATACCCGACAACAATTGCACACAAGTGGCCCAGGAAGCTGGTGTTGGGCACGAGAATCGCGACAACAACGCATGCAACCAGGGGCGAAGTCCAGGTCGGAATTCTCTGAGTACCGAGACTAACTCCCTGTTAGTAACCAAATATGTATGATTAACGAGTAGTCAGGAAGTACCTGAAGTAGGGGTTGGACTTGAAAGTCCTGATGGCTTCAGAGCCGAGCAACAGGAACACCCAAACACTTCAAAGATGTCAGTGACGACCTAAGACGCAATAGTTGGCAATATGCGCTCACCTAGAGCCAACGACGGCAGTGTTTCTGTGCAAAATAACCTTCTCAACCAGTAGGTAAAGACCGGCAGGGAAAGTGGAAAGAGCTGTTCGCGAAAACCCGTCAGCATTCTCACTCGAGGACCCAACAAGAACAGGACTGCCTTACGTCCAATAAACAAAGCAACAGCCGTCAATGTACCATGCTCGGCTTCGAACCGCTCCAGCAATGGCGTTAGCGCTAACAAGTTCAGGAAGGCATGGAAGAACCCCACGTGGATGAACGGATAGGTGTTCAACCGATACACTATTTTCTCCGAGTCAGAATCATGCACAATCATACTCGTTCACCACATGAAGTCCGGGGGAGGATCCCCTAGCTACCAGGGGACATACTGGTTCCAAACCCAATCTCATCTGGAGTCAAAGAGCCCCATTGTACCACGCTCCAAATAGTCTGCAATTCGAGCAGCCAGAACACAAGCACCGCCAGGAGCACCAGTCGCGTAAACAGAGGTAGACGGAGTATGTATGATCGGACCCTCGAAGGGTTGAACGGCAGCGGAGGCAAGGCAGCTGGGGTGGCCATGTTGCTTCGTAAAACGTCACGATGTTCCAGGTAACGAATGTCGTACTTGGGTGCAGTGTACAATATGCACAGCAAGATCAACAGTTGCTTGCTGCAGGTAATTCACCGAAATCGAGGCAAAGACAAGAGGAATGCCGAAAAAGTCGGGCAAATTCGAATCTGCTAGGGTCGTCGGATCGGCGCGCTTCTACCGAGGGAGAAAAAGGAATGAATGAGGCAATAAGCAATGCCCGACACAACGCAATGCAACGCAGATCGAGAAATAAAAAGTATTTCTCGTCAAATCGCCGAAGAGCAACGGAATTAGGGAATGGAATCCAGTCGCACTAGGTATGTCAGGTTGACGGCTCGTGGAGATGAAGTCCGCGGACAACTCGTAAAATTGGGAATCCACGCGACAGCAGACAGATATAAACAAGGACCGATCAGATCGGTGGGACAATGGCAATGACAAGAAGGAGAGGAAACCGGCAGACGTAGCCAGTCACCTCAACCAAGAACGGTGGACTTCGACGCTTTGATGCAAAGCAGCAACAGCAGGAATCAAGAACAAACCGGAGGCTAGACGCTTACCTGTTCTTCGTGGTGGATCTTGGCCCTTCGCGCGGATCCCCCGGTCACGTGGGATCGATAAAGGCTTATCACTTTCGCTACGCCGTTTCACTTTCATTACTTGGCTTTTTTCGAATTCATTTCAGTTCATTAACTATCCAAAGAATGCTCTACATGGACCCATCATGATACTACTAATTTAAAGGTACTGGTTGAACCACGTCACGGCCTGGCAGAAAGCCTGCTCCTTGGCGAACTTGAAGTTCTTGTTGCTCAGGTCGGCGCGGACAGCGAATCCATGGGAGACACCGCCGTAGAGGTTGATCTGCCAGGGCTGACCAGTCTTGATCAGGATGCCCTCGGACTTGTGACGGAGCTCGGTGGTGAAGATCTGGTCGATTTCTATGATTGATGATGCGTTAGTCGGAAGTCGGAGGAAACCACCAAGGCCATCATCCCAACAGAATCAAACTTACCGGAAGCAGCAATGGACAAAGGAGTGGTGATGCCGCCAAGTTCCTCCTCAGTGACGAAAGAGGGATGGGCAGTGTAACCGACATCGAACTTGCCGGGCTTCGCGAAGCGGCAAACATACTGCAACCCGGAGGACACTGGTTAGCGAGACTTCCTAACAACATAATATCCGACTATGAATCCATTACGACGACTCACCTTGCCACCAAAGCAGTATCCAACGGACGCGACCTTCTTAGCGCCCAAGTCCTGGCGGACGTACTTGAGGGTGGACTCGACGATGGGATCAATAACGGCGGGCTGGTGGTTAGGAATCCAAGCGGGAAGATCAGCCTTTCCGGACTCCATGTCGCTGAGCTTGATGGCATCGCCGCGGAACAGGTCCGGGATAACGGTCAGGTATCCGTTGGCGGCGAACTCATCGGCAAGGAGCTGAGCGTTGACGTAGATACCGAAGATGTCGCTCAGGATGACGACGGCCTTCTCGGGGGTCTTGTTGTCCTTGGGGTAGACAACGTAGGTGTCGACTGCGATATTCAAAATCAAACTATCAGTAAACAAGACACGGAAGGATCAAAAAGGTGTGCCCACTCACCGCCACCAACGTTCTTGATCTCGCCGACGGGAGTGCCTTCATGCTTGAAGCCAGAGGCGCAGCAAGCTCCGGGAGCGTTAGAGGCCATGATGAACTAGTTCAGAGTGGAGTGTTTCTGGAGAAAGCAAAGAACCGTAGAATTTCTGCAACAGAAAAGAGAACAGGGATATTGTTATAGTTGGTGGGTTATAGCGGGATAGGCGCCCCTCTTTAAAGGTTCAAGAAACGTCTATGCTCATCATGTCTTTCCTCCCCACTTTGCCCCTCTCCCAGCAAAATTATTAATATGACCCGAACATCGCCCAGGCAGCTGTACTACATCAAACATCGCGAATATTACCCGATAGCACAGTATCTACAGAGTACTGTTTAATGTGCAGCTGCAGTCTACTAGAATCTCTGGGCATAAAGCCATGGCTTTCACTAAGTCCACCGGTGTCATGGAGATGATGGTATCGCAGCCATGAAGCCATGCGGATTACGTAATCACTTCAAGTGCCGATGCGCCGGCACAGCTTGCCGGTGTCGCCGCTAAAGCCGTTTAACTCCGGCGCAGAGCTTTCGATACTCTAGTAGGGACTTGTCGCCCAGGTAGTCAAAGTCGAGAGATTGAAAACGGTAGCTCATGATAATGGTTATAATGCTTCGTTCATTCATCAAGGAGTGGTAATTATATTCGGTGAGAAGCAAGTTCCAAAGCAAGTATATAAAATAACGTCATCTCTCAAGCAGAGACAATTAGTCGTAACAATATCACGGAATCACCAAGTTCCTCCTCATTAATACCGTCTGTAATTCGGGGATATCATTCATAAACACAGGGACACGTCAGATGCAAGGACATTGGGGGAAAGGCTCTGATACAGGTGGTATTAGGCTTGCTACCCAAATATGGACAGCATGAGCTCCATAATACCAGGCCACGCAGAAATCAATTGGTTTAGGGGGTATAAAACTTGAAGTAATGAACAAAGATTTTTTTCGGTTTTTCGGGTTTGGGGTTTTTGTTGGAGTTCCCGTGGAATCATTATATCGATGAAGGAGGTATTTGCGTGATGGTTTGCGATACTTCATGCGCGAAATTCGGCGGAACGATTGACCTTGGTTGGCAATGAGGCTGTTTAGGCCGGAAACTGGTAAGCAGGAAGCTGGGGACGAGACTCCCGGTTCACAGCCCACGCCTTGAGGGCGATGACCAAGATCTCGCACGCCATGATAAAAGCCGTCAAGCCCATACTGACGGTAAAGGTGAACATGGCATCGAGTTCATAGTATTCCATAGATTCGACCACGTTGCGAGTCTAGGGGAGAAATTAGCTTGACTTATTTTCGTTTGTTCAAGGTTGTACTTACGCTAAGCATGAACACCAAGCCACCCGAGATCAAGCAGAACGCGGCAATGATTTCGGTGGGAGGACGAGCAGGCAAGTACGAGGTTGGCGGCTTCAAGTACAACAAAAAATAAGTCACGGCTCTGGCGACCGAAAAACCAACCAGGAGATTGCCCCATTGCTTGTGCACCATGGTCGAAATCATGCTTGTTTGATGGTGGGAGCCCATCATGCTTCCCAGGAGAAGGATCACAAGAGCGGGCATCGGGTTGAGGGGCACGCTTTGGGTGTCGGGAAGATTCCAGGCAGCATCGGGAGTGCGAGTAGTGGCCTGGGAGGCAGGTCGCAAGACGGTACAGTTGAGCAGGTCTTTCACGCGCTTAGATTCGAAAAGCATACCGCACAGCCCGCCTCCGAAGAATAGGATGGAGATTGAGACGTGCTCGAGATCAGTAGCGGACCATGCGCCTCCCCAGCCAGCAAGATGTTCGAGGAACACATTGGTGACACCATAAAGCCAAATCACGAACGACTCGGTAAACTCCCCAGAGGGGATTCTGGCTTTCCACTTGCTCACAATTCCGCTTGACGGCTTGACGTTCCAGGCCCAACCGAGGTCGGCATAGCTGCCCATGAATCGGCCGAGAGTCAACAAACCATACCAGAAGAAGATACCTCCTTTGATAAAATGAGCAAGGCCATTGAAGACTTCGCTTCCTCTCTAGAGTTTCAGAAGTTAGAAAATGATGTAGGGGATGCGACTGATCTGAGAATACTAACCATGATACCCCCGTAGGTCACGGCACCGGTGGCAATGGCAACGAAACCAAACTGAAGAATAAGTCTGTCGACAACTAGGTAAATGCCATTCAGCACTCGAAGAACCCGGCTAGAAACCATTCCCGGCACGCGATTAGCCAAGAAGCGGTCGACAAAAGTGCTGCGCAGCCATCCCCGCGCCGGGCCAGGCTTCTCGTGAACGTCAAGTTCCGGTTCCGGTTTGTCGAAGGTGTCGTACTCATCCGAGGGAGACGCGCAAGACGGAGAGCTCGGGCGGCTGTGCAAGGAGGAAGAGTTTCGCTCGGTTCCCTGGCCACTATCTCTAGACCAGCGATACCCGTGGTGGATGCCAGTGGGATAGGTGGTCGGGCTTTCGGCCATCTCGTCGGTAGACACGGGCAGGAAGGCGGCGCGTTCATACGAAGTCGAATCCGACTCGCCTCTTCCTGCGTATGCAAAGATCAAGGACATGATTACTTGCGCACTCATGACCCAAGTCGCGATCCATCCAATCTTGTGGTGCGCATTGTTCTCGTAGAAGTCCGGAGTTTGGCTGTTGTAAATGATACCGACGAGCAGACCCAGCGCATTCAACACCAAAAAGAAGAATTGCGAAACAAGCGCGTACCGTGATCGGGCGATACTAAGCATGACAGCTGCGATGGCATTGTCAGTGTCTGTGGTCTAGTATTTGCGTGAAACAAGCAAGCCCGGTTGAGAGACTTACCAACGGGCAATAGAAAGCACCAGGAAATGGTCATAAGCGCGATGTGAGCGATTATTGTACTGGAGTGCTTCCCATAAGCGAAATAGCTCATCGGAGAGTCATCACTTGTCTCCGCCGGATGTTCGGGCTTCGTGCTATTCATATGCATGCCCATGTCCATGTCCATGTCCATCGAGCCGTCATCTCCGTGAGGGATTGCGCTTGCGACAGAGAACAAGAACGCCGCCGCAATCGCGGCATGAGAAGTTGTTCGCCACATGGGTAAATGTGGTCTATTAATTTTCGACGTGTAAGAAAAAGCGACAATAAAAAAGATTAATACTAGTAAATTTCGAGCGAATGTTGGTGTACAAGTCGGAGCCCGAATTAACTCAAGCTATTGTTCCGGTGGATTTCTCCCGAGTTTCGGTTTTTGAATACAGTGGGAGCTAGTTGTATGGATTCCAGATGCGACCGAAGTAATAAACTGCCCTGTGGACCAGGGATTATGTGAAGCGAACAATGCGCGCAGCTGTTTGGGGGGGTGGAAGGGGAGTAGAGAAAATCAGCCAGGCGGGTCGGTAGGGCTGAAGTATAGGGAAGGAGTGAGGCAGAGGGCGAGAGTGGAGGATTTATGGCATCCAGCCAGCTGATGGGAACCGGATATCGGAAGAGAGAGGAAAGAGGGAACAGGAAATAACAAGGCACAGCGGCGACCGGGTCGCGCTGGACCTTTTTAATCATCGTCGATTTGGTTGTCTTGCTGGAGCTCTTGTTCGGAGCCAGCGGGGATAGGCTGCAATGACGCCGAGAGGGCCGTGGAAACAAAAAAAAATAATAATAATAATAAAAATGAAAAGACTGCCAAGTCCGTACAGCTCCCCAAAGCTCCGTGTGCCGAACGTCTCCACCTTCGGACTCTGACCTACTAGGCAAGTCGATTATTTTCTTGTGTCTTTGCTTTTTCCGGTTCTTGTTCTTTTCCCTTTGATACGTCGCAGTTATAGGCACCCATAATCATTCGTAGTAATCAGGATATGACCTTCTAGGAAGTATTATTCTCGAGGATCTCAACGGTCATGGATTTCTAAGCCATGGGTTGGAATTCTTCGTCATGATGACTTGGTCATTAGTTTGGAAATGGGTGGTGTAATCCGTTGGTAAACTACTGTTAAGTCTGGAACCTTATGCCTCTGCCCTCTACTCCCACTCGAATACCTGATGAATACTACCTCAAATCTAATTCCAACTAAAGACTTGTCATGATATCACTCTTCACATAGTCTGCACCTAGAAATTCCTTTCTCTTGTGTGCACATCCAACAAATCCAATGCGCACCGAAGTAAAAACCGACTCTCGTACACAGTACTCCGACCCCGTAACTTAATGGTTACATCATTACCGCGTGCATAGAAAGAATGCACTGGAATCTGACAAAACTCCTCAAATAGAGTCATTTTTTTCGGGCTTGGCCAATGTTCGATTTCCTAATTGCAAATTTTAATTTCCTCCTTCTCGGATGTTCGGAGGCTCCGGCAAGTGACTTCCTGACCAAGTCACGACGGGCTGAGCGTGCCGTGGACGATGACCTCATTCCAAGGTACCGCAGCTTTAGCGTCCGGGCCTAGAGCTGGCCGACCCTGCGATCTTTACCCTCCTTTCTCGGCGTCTGGGATAGTGTGTTGGTCACCCAAACACACAAGTCAGGAGGAAGGGAAATTATCTCCTCTGCAACCAGCATATAACTTTAATATCCTGCTAGGAAAGGATAAACGCCAACGCTGAACAGGAGAGATACAATCTTCAGACTCAGGTAGGTACTTAGTAGGTAAGTGATACTTGACCCCACCGAACAAGCAAGAAGAACTCCGTGGCATAGTACCATATGATCATGATTGTTACCCTCCACCCACCTACTTTGACACTCCGTCTCTGCCGGTTCCCATGTCCGAGAAAAAACATCAGTTGATCATGGAGGTGCATCCTTCCCTAGTGCACATTCCTGCATAACGAGGGACTCTGATTTGTCCAGACTCCTCCCAAATCCTTGCATTCTATCGCTCTGAGCGGTCACCATTTAGTTTTCTTACCCGGAACTAACGACCTGAGTCCTGTCGATCTTCTCTCGCTCCCTTCATTGGTAGAGTGCGGTGAGACCTGAGAAGTACGCCGACTTACCCAGGCATTCTCCCTTAGTAATACGACACTGGCAAGCGACAGACACGACGACGGGGGTTTTATGATGATTGACAGAAGGTCTTGCATCCTTGCATACGGAGTAGGGTTGTGCGAGACGTGGAGAGAAGCATGGGGATGCCAGAATGCGCAGGATGATCCGGAGTAAACACGGGCTCCCGCAGTGTACCTATACGGCAAGGATATACCTCACGCGCCCGAACCAGATGCGCTTGAAGCGTTGAACACTGTCCATGGGAGGGGACATTTTTATCGACATCTGCCATTGCGAGGATGGTCGGCCGAATCTGAATATCACCAAGATGGTAAACAACGCGAATTGAAACTCGCAAGGTAACCAACCCCTCATTTGGCATGAAGATCAATCGTCGTTCTAATTTGAATCCTGCCCCTCACATCCCCCTTGTCTTCCTGCCTGCAGACGGGATGCTCCCAGTTTTGGGTCTACACGGAGTAGTTGAAGCTTTATGGGCTGATCCCCGGTATGTAGGGTGACAGTTCTACTGCAAATCCTCGCCGTGTCGCAAACACATACCAACCACCTCCGTAGAGCAAATGGTCGAGGATAGATATCCCTGCTACCCAGTACTGTATGTACAGATACATTCCTTGCGCTGATTAGGTTCGGTAGGTACCATTCTGGGAACCATTTTCAGGGAGTATAGTGTTAAAAGAGAGCAATTCTTCATTGTGTTTGACGGCCCTGAAGATAAAAGCCGTGTGTGACTACAACAAGGGTTAGTGCATGGAATTAAAGACAGGGCTGGTCCCCAAGTGCCATCACATCAGCCCTCGGAAGCAAACTCCACCGAGCGGGCCTTGCACGTTGACATGGATGCACAGAGTGGCTTGCAATTCACCCATCGATTTTAATTACGCTCACTTTTTCAGTACCTACATGGTCTGTTGGCGAGAGCGCGAAAAAGAGAGGGGGCATGCCGCGGTCTGCCAAATTCTGATTCTCATCTGACAACCCAACCGACGATCCTGGCTTGGCATGAGTGACTGGCAAAGAACGGCTCGAGGAATCCATCACTTGCATCCGCGGGCTTCCGTATGAACTCCCAGGCCGACATTAACGCCTGGAGATCAGCCTGTCCTGGTTTATGGACACGCACTTCCTGCCATGGAACTACGCCCGAGTCACTGGCTTCGATTTTGGCATTTCCGATTTTGGTCAACCTTTTTTTTTTCTCTCGCTTTCTCCCTTTGTCTGTCATCGCGGGTCGTATGACTCACTCTTTCGCATTCTGATGCACTATTGTGCGTATAATCTCGATCCTCACTGGGCCTTCACTTAGGTGTATGCGACTCATCTGAGTCTCGGCATGTCCAGGCTTCCAACGCAGTGACGGTGATGGCCTCATCGCGATCGTATACACCCGTATATGCGCCTTGTGTTTCTGACATGGACACTTGGCACCGATGTACCTTGTACAAGCACTCCCGGTGAGGCTCGCTCCGGCATACATGTAACCGACCCAACATCGAAGTCCAGGTAAAGAACACACGAACAGCGCCGCTACACTAAACATCCGTGCTCTGCGGCCTTAGGGCTTGGAACGCCCCACCCTTTTCTCAATCACCCATTTCGTGCTCAATTATCAATTTATCTTCCCCAATATTAACCCATACACGATTATGGCTGGGACAATGATTCCACAGTTTCCACCTGCGGATCAATTACTTTCTGTCGGGAAGTTACTGGATGTCTGAGTCGGCGTCCTGTAGCCCAGATCGTCTGACAGATGATTGATAATCAATCGTATATTCTAGAGTTGTTTGGGCAAGGAAGCCGGATATAAAGTACCGGTTTACTCTCTCCTCCCTGTGGATCCAACGCCGACGCACGGGTTGCAAGGCCAATCATTCGATCGATCTATCCTTCGGGCTCGGAGCCTCGGGGTCTCTTTTCGTTTTAGTCTTCCAGGCTGTTAAATTGTCTATTTTCTTCCTTCCATCACCACGTTTTGAATTCCGGATCTGGTAAATAACAAACATGGCCTGCCTGCTCGTCCGTCCAAGTGGACCTTTAGTACAAGTAATCGTAAGCAAGGCAGCTTGATAGAAGCCTATTACTTATGGAGTACAGAGTTTCTGAGCCTCAATTCTTTTGACTTTGACTTGGTCTGATGTCATAGTTCGACTTACACGCTCCCACGTGTACATACCTGCCACCTTATGGCCAGGCCTTTGTCTTAACCTAATATGAATATTACTGTGTACTGTACATGCAAATGTGCAATCATGCTATGTACATAATTAAAACCCGCACAATTTCCTCACAAAGACTACCTAGTTAGACCACCCGAGAACCCTTGTAAATCCTCCTCCAGCGGAACCCGGATGAAAAAAGCCCAAAGCCCTCATCTCACTTCCGATGAATGAGAGCAGAATACTACCGTTCTCAGTAAGCGTCGGAAGTCCGGCACGCGGGCCAATCTCCGAGCTCGCCGGTGCCGTCTTCTTCCTTCTGATTTTCTCGGTTTTTATTATTTATTTAATTATTTATTTATTAACTATTGCTCTATGATTATTATTTCCCAATTCTTTCCGCTCCTCTTGGCATCCCATAAAAAAAAATCCGACAAAGAGGGCCCGTCGTACAGGCCGTCAAGTAGAGTTCCATAGTTCCTGACTAGGACCCAGACGCGACCCCATAATAGCCACTACTGAAGCCTGTAACGGGTGATCCCGTAGGGCACGTCGAAGCGAAATGTCTAGTTAGGACGACCTTTCTTTCCGCCCCGAGGCCGGATTTCCGTATTGCCGCTTTGGATTGATGGGTTGGATGGATTCATCGGTTCCAGGTTTATCAGGTTCTAGTAAATTTAATGTTTGATTGTCAGGCAGTGCCGGTTTTTGTCGTGCGGTTCCTGGATGCAGTACTAGGGTATTAAGATGGTGGTAGCGTTGATGAGGATAAAGTTGGTGATCTTTTTCTGAGCCTGCTCGTCGATGGGGCTCGACTAAATTGATGCTATTGCTGTTACTTTAATGATTCCGCAACCCCCGCCCCCATTTACGTAGTATCTGAATCGTGGCATCTGTTTGTCTGTTTCTTACTTCTCAACTTCATTTGCATTCTAACTAGTTCTGCAATTGAGCTGCACCCGTGTGTCTAGTACTATACAGATGATGCCGAGGCCGAGGAAGCTTAAGGGTAGAAAAATATCATCTAGCTCAGCTTACCTAGATCCACCTTATATATGGGATGAACAACCCATGCCGATTTTAATAGCATGTCAACATAATTGGGTGTATTAACATCTCTACAATTCAAAAGTTGAACCATAGACGTATCTACCATTTCTTACTCCCCACATGACTTGCCTACTCTCTATACATCTCTCCCCGCGCGGACTCAGCAGAGGCTGTATTCTAAGGTGTAACTAACTACCCTACATGGCACATCCTGGATCGGTACAACACCTGATACGGGAAGCAGTCTGTCCACCTTCACACTTTGAAAGGTACCTCTGGGGGAATATTTAATAACTACCTCTCTCTCGCATCCTTGTCCGGGTTATATGCATCTGCCAATAAGAATAAGAAAAAGATGCGGCCCAAACCCGGATTTGACCGGGATTATACGCACGGAAAGCGACATTCTCTACACAGTATCACAATATAGATTACTATCATTCTATATCAGGAGAATCGTGTTCTGAGAAAATGTTACCTTTTTTGGGTGTGTGGGGGGATAACGTACGCCTTTGGCTTTTTTATAGGCAAGAACAAACAGACAGTCCCGGACCCTAAAAGGGCGTCACCTCTCTTACAGGTAGTTACTAATTCGTCGTGTGCTGGACAATGGAGACCTATACTGGTAGAATGTCAGAAACACCGGTCCAAGAAACACTTACGAACTACCTTGGTGTTAAATTTATTACCGAAGTTTCAAAGACGGCAACCCCATGAACCGGAGAATTGCTGTCATGGAAAGGAAGTGGTAGAACAAGTTCAGGACCACGATACTTATTTGGATGCGTGTCATCATCAGACGCCCATTTGGTCTAGTGGTATGATTCGGCCTTCGGGTTTACGTAAGCCCAAGCAAATAGCTTCAAATTGGCCGAGGTCCCGTGTTCGATCCACGGAATGGGCCTCTACTTTTTACGTTTTTGTAGATCCTAATTGGTTGTTGATGTTGATGCGCCGTTGGATGCCGTCAAACGGCAACTTCACAATAAGGTTTGTTGTCTCTGCCGAGAATGCGGCACTTCTTTTGTCCTGTTTTTGTTTGCCCTAAATCCTTCATTCTCCCTACGAGAGGAAAGAAACATAAGCTTGACACGTCTCTAGTATAATACTTTTGAGGTCATGAGGTACGAAGTAAGCAGCTACCCTTAGAACATATATTACGCAGGGTACCAGGGATAGCCTGCCGAAGTGGTTATAGTTATAAATCACCAACCATGGAACGACCCCGCTGCTAAGGTACAGTGGTCTGAAGGCTACATGGAACATGTCCACATCGTTGGCCGGTGGTTTAAGTGGTAACGTTTTCACGGTGGGAGGTATATCTATAACTTCACAAGGCTCGTGCTGCCCTGACTGGCTCCCAGCCATCTCTCTTCAGACAAGATTGACCAAGTGTTCCTCCGTGCCGCTGTCAACATATACCAGGAAGTAGGGCATAGGAGGGTGCCGGCCATTCTTTTCCATGTATACTCCGCCCAGGCCATCCGCCCCTTGCCCCTGTGTTATGCGTGCGATGAGGAGTCCAGGAGATCCACCAGTCTTTCTTGTAGATATCGAGAAGATCACGATGTATCTCGGGGGAGCAGTTAATGTGATTAATCATGTGCTACCTAGTTATTGTGGTGTGATTACAACCGAGAAGAAAATTCAGAGACACTAGAAGGTATTCCTCGGTTCAACATAACGTACTATATGCGCGATAAGGTACGTATCCTGGGCATTGCTAGGAACTGTGTGCTTCGGTGGTGAGTAGTCTCTAACCACAAGGGCATCTTTACATGTGCCATGTTATACTAGGCCTTGCTGCCGAGTACGATAAGACATAAATGATGACGCTCTCGTCTGATGATATTCGGCGTTGATATTCCAAGGTAGGGAATACTACTAAGATATTGGCGCGGGAATATATACTAGAATAGCCCTTCACTAAAAAGAGTCAATCCTTTTTAATATAGTATCAGCATACCGTTGCACATTACCGTCACCCATCTATTTACCTGGGAGGTGTGTTTCTCGAATCAGGAATCTCCCGATCGCTTGCTTGCTACGTCTTGATATTCTTCGAGGCGTGGCGTTGTGATTGATGATTTGGACACAACACTAGATTCCGTGAATACTGTGGCTCGAAGTATATATAGAGACAAGAAACACCGAAGCCGAAGGTTCCAACGATCATTGCAACCCAGCTGCAATATCGGTGGGATACAACAAGCCCCTGCTACCCTCGAGATCTCAACCTCCTTGAGTGACGCAGCGGAGGTTTTGTGCTGGTAGCATTTCAGGACTCACGCCATCCGTCATGAGTGGTACTTACGATGTAGTTGACAGTGTTCAATATTCTGTGTCTGGTTGTGTAGCCAAAATAAAAAGCTTCTTTCACCAATCAGGGCAAGATGGCCGAGCGGTCTAAGGCGCTAGGGTCAGGTATCTGACCTCCCATATTCATACGAATATTCCTAGTCTCGAAAGGGGCGTGGGTTCGAATCCCACTCTTGTCATTGCTTTTTGGTTATATTTTTGGCCGATTCTCTTTCAGTCCGACACTCGATTGATCATTTTCCTTTTTGCCTCCTGGTTCTAGGAATGACGAAGCCAAGAAGTCGGCCTAGCACCCTTTCCCGGATGTGTTTTGTTATACAGCCTCCATTTCAGCGTTCCCAGCAACACCTCGTTGCCATCAACGCCCTCACAGTACGAATCACCTTAGAATGCTCCTTCTATAGCAGCCGCCGCTGCATATATAACCCCTGCGTACTCTCGAGTCTCCTTCAAGATTCCCATTGCTTGCCTCGGCAGCCTGTATGACAGACCTCCCTGCATACTATGGATCAACTTCAAACGGAAAGTCTCCAATAGCTGGCAGATCCGAGGAGACGAGCACTGGACTGGCACGGACGGAAATGATTGTGCCATCGACGGCATCATTTTGCGTCCAATTGGCGTTTGATGCCACGTGAATGGTCGCGAAGGTCATGATCCGGCAGCGTAGACCTGTAGGTCCAAGAAGCGTTGCCTTACTCTGTGGATAAGGATGGGAATCGGGATTGGCTGCTGATCGCAGACGAGGCATAAGAAGTCCAGAGCTAGGGTTGCATCTTTACGAGAGGTGGATAGGGGGCATGGTGTTGCTGTAGGCCTGGATGGAAAGTGTTGGGTGGTAGGTCGACAAAGTGTGGAGGCGCCAGTAGATGCATGCAAGAAGCAACATTGATTAGTTACAGTCATCGCAAGGCTGTAGAATTAGACACTTCGTGTGTTTTCATGGGATCATTGAGTTGATTGCACTGGATTGTTTGAAAGTATCATCCCTTGTCCCCAGATCCTAGGGCTGGATAAGTCATGTCGGTTCATCAAGTGCCGTCAAGTCAGCCAGCATCTCTGCTGCATTCAAGCCCCCAACAATTAGTATCAGGCTCTGCAGAACTTCATCACAAGGGCTATACAAGACGTGACTCGAACCAGCTGCATCATGAACCATTTCCTGATAGACCCTGCCAGGGCGAGTCTCGCCCCGACAACCAGGCACCAGATGAGGGCTCCTGGCAGGTGAGCCCAAGGTCGATCATGATCTGGGTGTCGGAGACTTGTTCGCAAAGCGACCAGGCTTTCAAACCAATCCATTGAATTGGGATTGTAGGATACAGACCTCGACCAGCTGAAGAGAAGGGCCGCATGGAGTATGGCCTCTGCCTTTGTATCATCACTGTTCGCAATGGACGGTCTGATCGCAACCAACTCGCAACAGACTGCCATGTGCTGGGCGATACAACATCTTCGGAATCCAGCTGGAGATGAATGACTAGCGCATTCTTTGAAATAAACAACATTCGGGAGAAATGGCCTAGAATCATGGCCAGCAAAGGGGTGGTTGGTTCCGGAGAAGTGCTGTGATTTCGACCAAAGGTGAAGATCCCTAGGTCCAGAGGCTGGTTAATGATGGGAAAGATACCACTGGACTAGGAATTGTGATATATAGACGTGTCAATCTTTAAAACCTTCTGCAATTGTTCGATTCTGAAGAATGTTAGAAAGGTACGGAAAGTTTACGCAATTGCATACATACAGCGGCATGCTTTTCGCTAGATGTCCTTCGAACCCCAAGGCATACATGCCTCCGCGCATGCGAATCAGCTCATATACGACCTGTTTATGCTGGGAAAAGGAATTGTAATCCTCATTGACTAGCTGGAGCACGACGTTAGTGTTCCATGTCCGAGTGGAGGAGGTTTCTACACACATCAAAACATCAGGATTGAAACCAAAGCAGCGATAATGGCATCGCTGCTGGCTTCTTGGCAATTGCCTAACGACCCATTTATCAACCTCCAGGTGATAACGACCTGGCCTAGAGTCAAATCGCTGATCTCTCCTGTATTATTGAGGTCGTCCCATGTTGATGCTGTAAGGATCTTAGCACTCATGAACGGCGCACAAGAAACTGCAGCAAGGATCACGATGCGAAAAGAAGGATGAACATCGCGGCTGTAGTACAAGTATTGATCCAGAACTCGTAAGGCTATTGTTAACGATATGGTTCGTTTGCAGTTGTCCGATCTTCGATAGACCCACAGCGCTGCATTCGCTGATGACCGATGTGCGCTAGAGATAGCATGGAAGGCACCGGCGGACAATCAATCTCGTAATGAGGACTCATCCATGTCAAGGGCTGTCATATTCGTGTCTGTCGACGGCTATCTTGTTGATGGCGTCGTTTTGTGATGTGCGAACGCACTCGGCTTATTCGCTCGCCCTTCCCTCGTTGGGGATTTCCCGTGATGACGACGAAGGGTGAGTCTCTGGCCTCGTTCTCGTCCATGGCATAGCAGTAAAAGTGGGTGTCTTATTATGTCAGTTTCACGAAGAGGTATTCTACCGGGATGATGATGGCTGGTAAGAAATAAATTGTGTTCAACATCGAATTGAAGCTCTCAGAGGACAGATACAGATCAGTCGATCGAAGTGGATCGCCGTGGGCCTCGTGGGTCACCAACACGCTATGCGATGCGTCTAATTTAGTGCACATGCCGAATTGGGCTTAAACAGGCTGTGCCCTTGGATTGGGATGCCTTCAAGGTGATATATTTATCTTGACATTAGGGGATAATAAGCAAATGGCACATGAGTGTGAAATGGTATATAAGCAGGCATGGACTCATCCGATGATTCTTGTCTTGAAACCCCCCCCATCTTGCAGGATCGACTAAATTTCCAGCGCCGAAATGCCCGTTCCTCCCACGTACCTTGATTCTCGGACCGGTTGGTTTAGTGAGTAAAGAAGCAACCCATAATCATGGCAAATACTATAATCTAACACAGATAGTTACCAGCTGCTCCTCCGGCCTTGGAAAGGCATCTGCAAAGAGGATTTATAGTGCCGGGCACCGTGTTATAGCGATGGCTCGCAACATTGCAGCGCTTTCATACTTGCCTGATGGGCCGACGGTGCTCAAACTCAGCCTGGACGTTACTTCCGCAGAGGAAATTGTTCGATCCCTTACGCAGACCATGAATTACTTCTGTGGTATTGACGTGGTTATCAACAATGCTGGGTACGGTCTAATGGGCGACACTGAGGCTATCGAAGAGGCAGACGCTCGACATCAGCTCGAAACCAACTTCTGGGGACCTGTGCATACCACGCAGGAGGCAATGAGGGTATTTCGCGAAGTGAATCCTCGCGGTCAGGGAGGAACGATCATTCGAATCTCTTCTATAAGCGCGTGAGGTACGCCTGCATCTGTGCATTCACCGAAAGATCAAATAGACTGACATTGTCGGCAGTAAATTTGCCCTTGAAGGGTATACCGAGTCGGTTGCGAAGGAGATGAATCCCGAATGGAACATCAAGTTCTTGATCGTTGCACCGGGAGGTGTGCGCACGAATTTTGCAGGTTCAGGCCTCAAGCTTGCTTTTCGACATCCAGCATATGAGTCTCCCACCAGCCAATTTAGCCAGTTAAGGGAGTATATCACTAATCCGGCTTCCCAGGATACATGGAGTGACCCGGATGTATGTGCTCAGTTGTTGTTTGACGCGGTGACTGGGCAGATTGAGAAGCCCCTGCCAACGCGGTTGCTCATGGGTGCCGAAACCAGTCCCTTGATCTAGGCCGATATTCAACGGACGTTGAGCGAGATCGAAGCCTGGAGTGAGGAGGCAGCCCGGTGCTCACCGAAGGGCGGTGCACGCTGAGACTTGTGAGTAAAGTACTGTACTATGAGTCTGAATAGCCTGTGTTATTTGAGTTCCAGGGCGTCGGAGGCCAGGATGAGGCACTTCCTTGTATGAGCCTTTCCTCTCTTTTCAAGTCCCACCCGCTTAAACCATTGGAAACTATTTCGTACGGAGGCATGTCCCGGATCAGCGAGAAAGCGTTGCTGTATCGGGTATGGACAATGACACAGTGGAAGGCCTTGAATAAGCGAGCAGAAGGGGTCGTTCTAAACCAGCTCTGAGCAGGTATACCTTATCGTAAAAAGAGTGGCTGGCTTGTAGAATCAACACATCTTTAGAAGACATTGCGTTTCGCCGGGAGGATATATTATGCCAATACAAAAAGATTGATAGTCCATTTGCTGTTCTCGCCTTTCATGACGTGGGAGTTCCAAAAAACCCTTCAGACAAGGGGTCGAGGTTGTGTACGCCGCACTCTCGATCGGCGCGAAGGATGAGCTTGGCAGTGCAATCGAGGCGATGACCATATCATACCACTTGGGATCTACATTGAATCGCATTTAGATGCAGCTGATACAAAGCGGTTCCGATGGAGATAAAAAAAGGTGGATCACACCCATAGGAGGGTGATCATTAGTTCCTCCAGGCGGAGAGCTCATCTCAGGACGACGACCGATTCGACGATGGATCCGAAACTCGGAGCAGGGAATAGATAGGTAGGCTAGGGGTCGAAATGGTGTGATAGATCCAATTTGCCGTTCCTGCCGAAACGCTTGGAGTGAAAATAAAACTTGGCCTTTATGGCTCACCAAGCGAGAGGATTCGATGAGGCTGCAGTGTAGAGATTGTTTTGACTATACAGAACCATACATTGTGAGTATAGAGCTGTTGACCACTTCAAGATCTGACATCATCATTCTTTGTCATCCAACGGTCGCTCCCGCCCATGGTTCTGGGTTTCTTCACAAGATTTTGTTTTAGAAACGACCCATAAAGTATACTCGGTGTAATGATAGATTAAAAAGAGGGAAATGAACAGAGGCTAGAGGGCTGGTGGAGAGGTGATGTGTAGAGGGGAGGCAGCAATAATCGCAGCCTTGTCAGTCGGCCTCGCCGTGAATTAATCTGCTAAAGAAAAAGTGAATGTTGACTGGTCCAAAACCCCCCAATATAAAAAGGTCCTCGGGAATCTCTTGATTATTGACTCCCCACCTCCTTTCCCCCCGTGACGTCCCAAAGCCATTCAGCCTTCGCTTTAGTCACCCTTTCATCGCAACCAGTCATCCAACTCCAAGCCCCCTCTCTCTCCCTCCACCTCCTCTTCTCTTCCTTCCCTCCTCCATCCTCCAACAAGCTAATCAACCTACCTCACCTGCTCCTCTTTTTCCCTTTCCGACCCCCTAATACCCATTGATCGGCTGAGGACTAGTGCTGCACTGTCCCCGCCACCCTCCCCCCCCATCCCTTGGGAATCTTCTTATTGGTAAGCTGTGCTTTGTGTTGGTTCGCGAAAAAGAAGAGGGTCTCGACATCGGAGACCTACTTTTTTTTCGTGTCAGCACATACCGGCTTGCCATAAAGATTTCTCTTTCACCACGCCTCCTTTAAAGAGAAAGAGAAAGGCGGCGGACGCGGAGCTTCCAGCAAAAGACCTCACCTCACTCGCCACCAAGGCTCCCCTCGTCCGTTCGCGAACCGCCACCAGTCCTACCTCAGACCACGCACCTCACAAGAAGACCAAACTCGTCGATCAGGAACTCGGTACAGATTCAGACTCGGGAACTTCAGGGGGATTTTCGGTTTCCGACCGGAAGAAGGAGCTTAATCTGGTTACTCCGGCTTCGACCAGCATGGAGTCGGACGATGATTTTATGAGCGTCGCCTCGAGTGCCGAGGACTTCCTGGGGACCCAAGGCAGTGATGATGACAGTTTAGGCGAAGGTGCGTAATTTTGAGTTTACAACCTCACTCCGCCGATAAACTAACTTTCCCGCTTCTCGGTTGCTAGACTTCGGCGATGATTTCGACGGGGGATTCTCCAAAGACAAAGATATCATCGCAACGTCTCGAAAGCCATACGAGGTCGAGTTCAAAGTCTTGAGTCCGGAGGATATTGAGCGGGAACAAAGTCAGCAGATCAACGAGGTGTCAACGATTCTGGGGTTGCCGCCGGAGTCGGCGGCCATCCTTCTACGATATGGTCGGTGGAATCGAGAAAAATTGATCGAGTCGTATATGGATCGCTCGGAGGAGACGTTAGAGGAGGCTGGCCTAGGGACGTATTTCCAAGCGACGCCAAAAACCGAAGTTGTGCCAAATTTCATGTGTGATATCTGCTGCGAGGACGGCGACGATCTCGAGACGTATGCGATGCGCTGTGGGCATCGATTCTGTGTTGACTGCTATCGACATTATCTTGGACAGAAGATACGTGAGGAAGGGGAGGCGGCCAGGATAGAGTGCCCCGGCGATACTTGTCATATGATTGTGGACTCGAAAACCCTAAGCCTTCTCGTCACGGACGATCTCAAGGAAAGGTAAGGAATTCCGTTTTTGAGCACGACCCTACCCCTCTAGGTGGCAATGATTGCTGACGCGGGACTCAAAAGGTATCAAACCTTGTTGATCCGAACCTACGTGGACGACAAGGACAATCTGAAGTGGTGCCCAGCCCCGAATTGCGAGTACGCCGTTGACTGCCCCGTCAAGCAACGTGATTTGCGTCGGATCGTCCCTACGGTTCAGTGTTTCTGCAAGCACTATTTCTGTTTCGGCTGCACATTAAATGACCACCAACCGTCGCCGTGCTGCTTAGTGAAAATGTGGCTGCAGAAGTGTGAGGATGACTCGGAGACGGCCAACTGGATCTCGGCCAACACGAAGGAATGCCCCCGATGCCACTCGACGATTGAGAAGAACGGAGGATGTAATCATATGACCTGCCGGAAATGCAGGCACGAATTCTGCTGGATGTGCATGGGTCTCTGGTCCGAGCATGGTACCAGCTGGTACAACTGCAACCGTTACGAGGAAAAGTCCGGGTCCGAGGCGCGTACCGAACAGGCCAAGTCGCGAGCCTCGCTGGAGAGGTATCTGCACTACTACAACCGATATGCCAACCACGAGCAATCGGCCAAACTTGATAAGGATCTTTTTCTTAAGACGGAGAAGAAGATGACCAGCCTGCAATCGCAGTCAGGCCTCTCGTGGATCGAGGTGCAATTCTTGGAAACCGCATCTCAGGCGCTTCAGCAATGCCGGCAGACGCTGAAATGGACCTATGCCTTTGCCTATTATCTGGCCCGAAACAACCTGACCGAGATCTTTGAGGATAATCAGAAGGACCTCGAGCTCGCCGTGGAAAGCCTGAGTGAAATGTTTGAGAAGCCGGTGCCGGAGCTGGCGAACCTCAAGGTAGATATTCTGGACAAAACGGCGTATTGCAACAAACGGCGAGTGATTTTGTTGAGCGATACTGCGGAGAACCTCAAAAATGGTAAGTGCGACCTGACACTTGAAATGGGAACCGATATTAACCGTGGTCTGTGTAGGGGAATGGACATTTAACGTGGAGTGGTAAAGTATACAAATAGACGCTGATCGGACCTATTACTACCGTCGGGGCCGAGGGTGCTCGGGCGACCAGGGGGCACAGAAGGGCCGATGGATCTCACGACGTGCATGACCGACTTAGTAGAGCATATGATTTCCGCATCTCCCACCCCGATTTTTTTTCTTTTTTTTCTTGGCCGGCTAGGGATCGAGGGATGCCAAAGATGTTAAATGCATGGTAATTTTTTCATTGAATGTAACAATTAGTCTCCCGGGCGATATTCATTTAGCAGATATGATACGAGCTGAGCTTTTTCTTTTCTCGTATTTCCGATCTATTGGGTCTTCGGTTCCTTATGTTGTTATTATTACCATATTTTCTGTCTTCTGTCCTTTGCGAGACTGAACTTTTCCGTGTTGGCTGACGGAGATCGGAGTCTGGTTTTGCACCGTGGCGTATGGAGTATATAACTCAAATTTAGGGGTAATTATTCAGTTGTGAAAGAGTTCTTATGTCTGGGGGAAGACAATTCTGCAATCTGCAATCGACATGCATCCTGCACTCTGTAACTACGGAGGACACTGCAGGCTTCGAATGTTCTCCTAAACTTCGATGGAAATTGAAGGCAGGAACCTGTTAGTCACGGATTGTCATTCCTGAACTGGCAGCGGTTCCTCGGAGGTCCACGGCAGTTCGCTTTAGGGTTAGCGAGGATCAGATAAGAAACTAGTTTGGGTCCTCCGCGGGATGCCTGGACTAGTTTCTAGAAGGAGTAGATTTTCAGGTTACCTCCGGGGTTCGGCGCTTCTTCTGGATGACAGGAGGATCCAGTCTGTCCTCGAGAACCTGTCAGAATGAGTTGCCCATGATAATTTTTCCGTACCACAGTGAACAGGCGTGGTTGACTCCAATCCTGAACACTCCGTCATCGGACGTGTTCTAGCCTCAGAGCGCTGATTCAGCAGGGACGATAACTAAGGAACGGAATGAACCTTTTTCTATTGAATTCTTTTACTTCTGTTATTTTTTACTTTCTTCTGCATTACGAAGTGTATGATATCTCAGATAAAGAGTTTTCATTCTACCGGTGACCCTGAGGATCCGCAGGAATCAGATAAAAACGAAAGCGCCGATGGCCGACGAGGAGGAACTAGTGAAAAGAACACGATTAAACGATAAATCCGAGCCGTAATTTGATACGCTCCGTGACGGTACCGTAACATCTCCTCCGTATCGTTCTTTTATTTGATTTTATTTTATTTTATCATTCTCTTTCCTCGCTGCCTCCGACCAGCTCGCCTCTTTTCTTTCCTCCTCCTCCTCCTCCTCCTCTCCCTATCTCTATCCTCCTTGGCAATTTGTAATTATTCTTCTAAGAGGTTTTGTGGTTGAGACGGGTCTCATCTACTGCTGTCTACTTCAACCCTGTTTTATTTTTTCTTGCCTACCTACTGCCTCGGAGTCGGTTTAACCTCTCATCCTTCAGCTTTCCGCTCCGCACTTCCGTTTTCTTCTCCGGCACGCTGCGAGCTTTCCCTCCATACCTCTCTCCTCCTCTACTCCCCCTTCTTATAATCCGCCTAATTGCAGCCCCGGCTGCTTCTCCAGCTATCCGAGCTTCATGGCGACCCCCGAGCAAGTTCCTGGGCAAGAATTCGAGTAGGTGGCGGCTCTTCCCTGTCTTTTGTTATGCCTGATCAACTTTTTTTCCACCCGGCCAATTCCTCTACCTAGACGCATTCTCTCTCGCCAAAGAGGGTTTGCTTCCTGCGACATTCTCTCGGTCGCTCTTGATCACCGATTGCGCCGTTCTCATCTTACCTGTGTCGACGGCATTTCGAACATATGTTGTTGCGATCGGATGCTAACCTGGATTGCTTGATAGTTATGAAGCCCTCCCTTCGAATTATGGCCTCGGTCGGAACATGTTAGCTGGCGCGTTCGCTGGTATTGCGGTATGCTTAGCGAAACACAGGATGGGTATGGGGAGTGATGCTGACCGGTAGCCAAGGAACATGCTGTGATGTACCCGGTAGATCTGTTGAAGGTACGTTGGTCCCGACTACGTGTCTTGCGCTTCAATGACCGTCCTTCTGGGTGTCGGTTGTTGCGCGGCCCTCGGGCTAGTTGCTAACTAGAAATTTCTCGGCGACAGACTCGCATGCAAATCCTGCACCCTACGAGCGGAGGCCTCTACACGGGGCTGACGAATGCGGTTTCTACCATTTACCGGATCGAAGGCTGGCGGACATTATGGAAGGGCGTTTCAAGTGTGATTGTTGGCGCTGGTGAGTGGTGACTATAATGGCTGGTCTGTGGTGATGGTCGGAGAGGCTAATGGCATTTTTTCTCCTCTACCGATAGGTCCCGCCCACGCCGTGTATTTTGGCACATACGAGGTCGTTAAGGATCTTGCGGGTGGAAATGTCGATGATGGGCACCATCCGATGGCTGCAGGTGAGTGAGCTCCTTTTTTGGGTCCTGTGGTTAATACCCCCCTTACGGATTGCTGATTCGTGACCTCGGTTAGCTCTAAGTGGTGCCTCCGCGACCATCGCCAGCGATGCATTGATGAACCCCTTTGACGGTGCGTAATTATCGACATGGACGATTCTATCAAGCCTGAAAACCATGGACAAAACCTGACCGACCACAGTGATCAAGCAGCGGATGCAAGTACATGGATCTGTGCACAAGACCCTTATCCAATGCGCTAAGACCGTCTACCGGACGGAGGGGCTCCAGGCGTTCTATGTGTCTTATCCTACCACCCTGTGCATGACCGTTCCTTTCACCGCCACCCAATTTGTTGCATACGAGTC
Organism: Aspergillus melleus; assembly: GCF_016097325.1. NCBI lineage: Eukaryota > Fungi > Ascomycota > Eurotiomycetes > Eurotiales > Aspergillaceae > Aspergillus > Aspergillus melleus. Next base: position 1,015,889 of record NW_025763378.1, read on the forward strand.
TCTCTCGAAAGTCATGAACCCCTCTCAGGATTACGACCCGTTCACCCACTGTATTGCCGGTGGTTTGGCGGGAGCTTTCGCCGCCGGTCTGACCACGCCTCTGGACGTGGTGAAGACCCTTCTCCAAACTCGAGGCCTGGCGCAGAACGAGGAGATTCGGTCGGCCAAGGGTCTGTTCAACGCGGCTGCCATCATCAAGCGGCAGTTTGGCTGGAGTGGGTTCCTACGTGGCGCTCGCCCCCGCATTATTTCTACGATGCCCAGCACGGCCATTTGCTGGTAGGTTTTCTCCATTCTGCTTTTTCCCCCCCACCAAAATCAAAATATCTAACCTCTATTATAGGACTTCCTACGAAATGGCCAAGGCCTACTTCAAGGGCCGCGGGGACTAAACCGCTGCTTCCACCAACTGACCCGATCGCATGAATCTAACTCGCTACATCTCTAGCACTCCCCTTCTTTGGCCTTAGCTGAAGCTCTCCGCCGACGAACATAAAATTGAAGAAAAAAGAAGTAAAAAACCCCCCAACACAATGGAGAAGATCGAAAATTAAGAAAATCAACAATGGCAACTAAAAAATACTTGAAATCCCCCCTCTTTACATCGCATGCATACGGGCAGCATCGGAATGTGAACACGCAAGTATGGGCCGCATCGACGCTGAACGAGACGGTCGTGGGTGCTATAGTGGCTCATTCTTTTCATTCTCCCAGTCTTTGACCGACCGCGAAACCTCCGAGACATTCGCAGGTCGGAAAGGTCGGTGCGAGGACAGGGAGGATTTTCGGAGGGGGATGTTTCTCCCATTCTCTGGTCGACCCGTTGGGCCATATGTATAAATGTTTTGTTGGATGAGTGCATTTATTTGGGATTGTTTCTGGCATAGTGGACCGAACCGAACCGATATACTGGGTGAGCTATTCTTGGATCGGTGCTGCAGGGCCCGATGTGTTTCCGTGCTATATTGTACCGGCGTTTGGAACGCAGGGGATCTCTGGAGGCTTTGATTTTTTTTATTTTTCTACTTTCATTCTGGTTGATATGAGTGAGAGATGCCCCTTGTGTTTTCATTTTCATTTTCATTTTATTTCCTTTTTTTGTCTTGTTCTCTTTTTCTGGTACAGGTCGGATTGCGAAACATGTATTCATAGATGGGATGGACGATATAAGGCACCAGCCAGGCTGGATGATATCCAAGAAGTACTTTATAATACTGACATACACCGGACCAACGTTCCAGGCGAAGTCGAGGAGAATTGGAGTCGTAGAAGTACAGTAGCATCGACATTTGCCATCGTGGGGCTCCAAGACATCGACGTCACGGGAAAGGCAGAAGGGCGAAAAAAACGGAAAAAAGAACAGTTGCGGTTCCCCCTCACAACTCTTTCTTCTCTCTCTCTTCCTCTCTGCCTCCCTCGGCTCCCCGTCTCTCCTCACTCTACCCTCCGCGCTTGACTTCTTATCCCATTGGACTCCGTTACTTCCACAAGGCCTACGCCTTCCCCAATCCCCGTCTCTCTACTGTCCCGTCGCGCCAATTGCATGGCGTGCGGGCACATCCGATGATGCGCCCCAAGCCGGCGTCTTCGCTGCAGAAGACCTATGACGATTGCTATCTGATGTGCTCCACCGCCGTTTATTTCGAGGGACAGGTTGGTCGCCTCTCGTTCGCGATACCCCTCCTTTTACACCAGTGACTTCGTATTGCATACTGATTGACTTTCTCCCGTTTGGTCAGAACAACGAACAAGAAGCCTTGAAGTCTTGGCGATCCGCTCTCGAGACGATCTACTATCACAACGCTTATCGAGTTCCCTCCAAGTATTCCCCCAAGAACGAGACCGAAAAGGCCCTCCAGGAATCGATCCGCCAGCTGGAACTCCAATGTCGGGAGCGAGTTGACCTTCTCGAAGCCCTTCGCCAAAGCCGAAAAGATTCTTCGGGGAAGTCGCCCCCGTCCACGACGCCCGGTTGGATTGGAGAGGGAACCGTCCCCGCGGTCGGATATACCGATCTCTCCAAACCGCCCACCATCCCCGGTCGCCCTGCTCCTCTGCCTGCTGCGACCACCCCGAGCTCCGAATCGAGTCGCAACGATCTCCCCGGCCCTAGGCCTAACCCTCCGGCCATGCGCAAGTCGTATTCTTCCTCAGGGAAGACTGATTCTTCCCGGACATCGAGTCCCGAGCGACGGAAGATGATGCCGTCGACGCTGCGCTCGAACGAGGTTAAGAAGCCCGCCAAGAAAAAATTGAGTCCCCGACGGAAGGACTTGCGGCCGGCTGCAGCGTCTCAAGCCGCGGGTCTGGCATGGGGGAGCTTGTATATGCCCCCTCCGCCGGACAAGACCGCCAGCGAGGCGGCCGCGGCATCTTCTCGTCGCAGCGCTGCGGGAGAATCTGCTTCTCGGAAGGATTTGGATTCGCCTCGATCAACGCCTGGGGAGGAAAGCCCTTCGAAGTCGATCGGTCGCGCGAGCGAACTCGGAGAAGAGCGTCGCGCTGTACGAAAAACTCGCGCGCCGGATCAGGCAGCAGCCCGGCGGTCGCCCGCGAAACTGTCCGCAACCTCAACACCCCGGCCAACGCACCGTTCCCCGGCCGAGAGCCAGCAGCGTTCTACTGCTCGTACCCAATCCGCCGCACGCCCGGTGGATTCGAGGAGCCCGTCCTTCCCGTCGCAATCATCGCCAAAGCCTTCGGTCAAGCCGAAGCCGGTGGCATTGAGGTCGAATTTCCCTCCGCTGAGCCCTGGGAGGTCCCCCGGTGCAACGGAACCCGTAGAGCAGTCACCGCCCAAGTCTACATCTCGACCGCGAGGGGCTCCTACGTCACGGAATGAGGCACTAAGCCAAAGCGTGGATCGCATGGCGATATCCACAGGCAGCCCCAGTCGGCGCCCGCTACCTGCCAAACGCGCTATCACGCCGCCTTCCAGCGACCCAGATTCTACGGATCCGAAATCGACCGACATGGATGAGGAAGACGCTGAAGAAGAGGATGAAGATGACGCTTTTACGGATATTCTGAACAAGCTACCGAAAGGTGTGGAGATGATGACCGCTAAACAGATTCTTAACGACATCGTAGTTCGCGGCGACGAAGTCCACTGGGACGACATTGCCGGCTTAGATGGAGCCAAAAAGGCCCTCAAGGAGGCCGTCGTCTACCCGTTTCTCCGACCGGATTTATTTTCCGGACTACGAGAACCGGCGCGAGGGATGCTCCTTTTCGGTCCTCCAGGCACTGGCAAGACAATGCTCGCCCGCGCAGTGGCGACAGAGTCCCATTCGACCTTCTTCTCCGTGTCGGCGTCAACGTTGACCTCCAAATGGCACGGAGAGAGCGAGAAGCTTGTGCGCGCCTTATTTGGATTGGCCAAGGCGCTGGCGCCATCAATCATCTTCGTCGATGAGATCGATTCACTGTTGTCTGCTCGCTCGTCGGGCACCGAGAACGAGGCCTCGCGCCGATCCAAGACCGAATTTCTGATCCAGTGGTCCGATCTGCAGCGCGCGGCGGCCGGTCGTGAACAGCCCGGCAAAGATAAAAAGTCCAGCGGCGACGCCAGCCGAGTGCTCGTACTCGCTGCCACCAACATGCCGTGGGACATAGACGAGGCAGCGCGTCGCCGTTTTGTCCGCCGTCAATACATTCCTCTGCCGGAGCACGACGTGCGAGAACAGCAACTCCGTACCTTATTGGGCCATCAGGTGCACGACCTGACAGACTCCGATATCGAAGCCTTAGTTCAATCTACAGAAGGTACCATCCAGTCCCTGTCTGTGCCACCTAGTATTAGTAGCTAACCAACCAACCAGGTTTCTCCGGCTCAGATATCACTGCCCTCGCCAAAGACGCCGCCATGGGACCGCTCCGCAACCTTGGCGAAGCCCTCCTCCACACGCCCATGGATCAAATCCGACCCATCCGGTCTCAGGATTTCCAAGCTAGTCTGTCTTCCATTCGTCCCAGCGTCAGCCGCGAGGGTCTCAAAGAATATGAAGACTGGGCTAGACAGTTTGGTGAACGGGGAGGGTAGTTCTCTTGTTTTGTTTTGATCATCGTCACGTTTTCCTTCTCTCCTCATCCCTATAACTTTGTGGTTTTTTCATGGGGAGGTTTTTGTTTCTAGCTATATTCATGGATCGGCGAATTGGATGGTCTGGTCTGGTCTGGTCTGGTCTGGTATGGCATAGGTATGGTATAGGTCCGGTCGGACGGGTGCATCATTTGGTTTTTGTTTTTATGTCTACCTACCTGCTCAGGTACATGTTTGACAGTTTATTTGATGTTGGCCGGTTGTTAACTTTGCTTTCCCGGAGTGCTTTTGGGCTGGATGGATTGGATTGGATTTCTCTGGGTTCATGAGCCAATGGGATTGTATGTATCATATGGATGAATGCATGAATGATGGATTCTGGTGTATGTTCTTGAAGTAAGTATTTTCAACAAACAGGTCCTATGATGGCTGTCGAGGATCCTGGTTTATACTTGTGGGCTTCGGGCTTCTCGAATGCTAGGAGTCTTCGTGATAATCCACTTTATAAAGGAATCAGTATCTTTTGAATATGATCATAGTAGGAAAATTCGTTATAGTTCCGTTCTACATATGCCATAATTCTACCGTTCTCCTTCAAATTCTAGACAGCATTGTTGGAAGGCGCCGGAACAATCCTTTATAGTAACTCATCCTCCCACCTAGAAACCCAGCCCGTGACCTACCGTCTATACAACAAATGCATAACTACAACAACCCATGAAACTTCACCCTGACAACACCCATCCCGCTCCCAGAACGCAACATCGTGAACTTCCCACAGTTCTTCAACCACCATGGACGAAATAACTCCCCAAATCCTCCACACCATCAAAGAAAAACACACAATCCGCATCGTCGTCGACGTCCCCACCCATACCTTACCCCCGGATAACATCTTGAACGCCGCATCCGACCTAATAAAACCATTAACCCAAACATTGGAAAGTGAACACAACCACGCCCCCAAAACCCATTTCCTAGCTGTAGACGTCTATCCACGACACACGTACATCGTGCTCGACATCAACAACACCCGATACGACTACAGCACCGCGCACCTAGCCGAGCAAATGTTCCCGATCCCGGTCTACATTCTCCGGCGTTGCCTTTCGAAACGGGCTCCTACTACTACTACTAGTGGTGGTGATGATGATGATGATACCCATCGGTGGATCTTCTTCCGACGCCCCGTGGAAGACCAAAGACTCGCCGTCACGATTGCCGAGTTACATCGGTGTAATGGATCAGACCCGACGCCGTTCCTGGCGGATCATGTGAGGGGGAGGTTTTATCTCGAGCCGAGGACTGACTACCCTGAACCCACACGTGCGCTAGGTCTAGGTCTATACAGTATATGATATGCTTTTCGCTTGAAGAGGATGATTCGATTCGATACTTATCGGGCTATGATGTGATGTTATGTTGTTCACCTCGATCATCAACTGTGCACGCCTGTGTCTGTCTACTTCTCTATACAATGCTCCACGCCATCGTTTGCAGGCTGAACGCTATCAATTGAGTCTAGTTCTTTGGAATAATACGAACTCAACTGAACCGAACGTTTCCTCTCTCTCTCCCCCTCGAATAGAGAGGACAAAGATGAGATCCCAAAAAAGTCTATGGAATCAGAAGCTCAGCACCAGCGTACCTGACCCATTCCACGATGGCACGGGTAACCGGACATACATACCACTTCTACGTCAAAGGCACCTTTGTTAGCGATACTCTGATGGAAGCACGGGGTACATAAGTACGGTCTACAGTCCATGTGGATGGATAGGTGACATGCCGAAAGCAGAGAGCATACGGGGATCACGAACCTAGATGGAACAGCTAGCATAGGTCGAGATCCCTTGCCAGAGTGTTAGGATCAGCGGCGAGCATACCCGAAGTGTAACAACTGGCAGGTGGTTATTGGCAAAATCTCAATGGATCAAAATATAATCAGATTCAGACAAACCTACTATTTAGATATACTGTTTACTGTTTGTTATGCCTACAATATGCACCATATAGATCCCACTCAAGTGCAGACTCTATACCAATAATCAACAACACCGGATTTATCAAGATCTAATAATACACGATGATAGATAAAATACAAATGCTCTAGACCTCCTGCCTAAACATTGCTAGAAACAAGCTAGGACAGAGATACAGGAAACAAAATACACGATACACAAGATCCGTTTAAGTCTGATAATAGATATCATATAAATATAATTTATGTACGGATACGAAGAAAGGAGATTGTAAAGAAAAGACAAACAAACAGCATGGTATGGTAGGTAATCAGTCAGGTATAACGAGCCCATCACAAACGGAAGATAAGAAAAAGGAACTCAGACAAAGCACAAAAGGGAGGTGGACGTTTTGTGGCCTCTGATTAGATCATCAAGTTTAGGAAGGGAAAAGGGTAGGAAGTAACAGGAAGGAATCAAAGGGTTCATGACCGGAGATAGGGGAATCCCCTCGTCTGATGAGGGTGGAAAGATGTCAATGATTTCAATAAAGGTCGGATAATGCCTGGTTGTTCAATGGAGCATCCATCCCATGGATGACCAGGTCGAGGGATATGAAAGATGAGCAAGGAAATTAGCTGAAGGAGGGACGGAGTAGGGAAGAAAAGCGTGCTAAAAAGAGAGCGTTAAGAGAGTTTGACGGCGTTGGTATTGATTTCGACCTCTCATCTCGCGGTAAAAATGATTTCAACCTCACGTTCATACCAATTACAGATCAATTAAACTGCCACCTGCCTGAGGTTGCTGCTGGTGATATGCCGGCTGACCACCCCAGGGGTTGTTGGTAGGCTGCGCGAATCCAGTTTGTTGTGGTACGAATTGTTGTTGCTGGCTGAAGAACGGGTTGCTGCCGGTAGGGTTGGCTTGGAGACGATTCAACCCTTGTCCGGCAGAGTTGACAAAGGTGCCCGGAGCCGTATGCTGGGCCGGAATACGCAGGTCACCGACGTTGCCGAACGTGTCTTGGCCCTCTCCGGTGGCGAGGAGCGCATTAAGGCGGTTGTGATGAGGGTCATTCGTGGGGGGAGTGCTCCTCGGCGGGGCCGGGGCCGCAGGAGCCTGGAAGTTGGCGATGGGGTTGGCCGAGCTGAATTGGTTGTTTTGGGAGCCGAACTGGTTGGTGACACGCTCCTCGGCCAGAGTATTCAACGATGGGGGTCCCGACGTCGAAGGTCGGGTCTGGAATTGAGTGCGAGCGGCGAACGGGTTGTTAGATCCGGTCTGCATCGGTTTCAGAGCATCGGCCGGCTGCGGGTTGGCCCACGGGTTGTTGTGGCCCGGCGAGAGGAAGTTGTCCTGTTGCTGGAACTGTTGCGGCTGTTGCTGTTGCTGCTGCTGCTGCTGAGAGAAAACGTCGGTGCCATAGGGGTTGTTGGTGCTGAAGGCGGTCTGTTGCGGCTGAAGGGTTGATTGGGGCTGCATATAATTGTTCATAGACTGACCATACGGGTTTTGGTCAAAGACCGAGGGCTGCTGCTGCTGCTGTTGGAAGCCGTTGGCGTATCCATTGGGCATTCCGGTGTTCTGGCTTTGGAAACCGGTGGGCTGCGCGTATTGGTTGTTCAAGTATCCGGTGGACAGGGGCTGCTGAGGGTTGATCGGGTTGCCGAACCAGTCCACGGCACCCTGCTGCTGGTACCCTTGGTTGTAACCGGTCGCCTGTGCCGGGGCCGCCTGAACGGGAGTGTCATCGAAGAGCGACTGCGCGTTGCTTTCTTCCAGCTCTCGTTTACGCAGCTCCTCTTCTTCCTTGCTGAGCTTGATCGCTTTAGCCAGGTCTTCGTCATCGTCCACCCCATAAGCCTCCTTGGCGCGTCGTTTCCGCTCTTCTTCGGCCTCGTACTTGCTGGCTTCGATCGCCAAGCGGTATTCCGCATCCTCGTCGTCGTTCGCGGGACGCCGGCGTTCGCGCCGCTCTGCTCGACGGGGCGATGTGGGTTCGTTGCCGTAACCAGGGTATTCGTCTAGGCCGCTCACACGAGTCTTCCACAACTTCCGGTCGGATCGCTCGCTCCGCAATCGGTCTTCGTCCATAACCAAGGAAGTAAGTTCCTTTGCCGCGACACGAACTGTTCCAAACAATCAGTAATTCCTTTCCTAAGTGTAGCCTTGAAACCGGAGGAACCTCGTACCGTTCTGTCCAACGTCTCGGCCATCCTCGTCGACATATTGGAATTCACGGAGGGTCTTGATGATGTAGACGTTCTTGCGGGCCCAGGTAACCACGAGCTCCGATCCCTCGTGCAGACAGTAATCCAAGACCTTTAGCGACTTCAACACGTGGCGCCAGTTCTTGCCTTTATCGTTCAGTCGCTTATCCAGCATATCCATAATTTCGTAGAAATCAGTGGGACTACTCCGATTGAGTCAGTAGGGAGTGCAGAAGGCCCGAAGACATGATGAAGGCCTACCTGCTGAACGTCATCGAGGCAATCTCTGCCATTTCCGTACCGGTCGGTCCCCAAGGGTCATTGCTAGTTGCTGTCCGGACAAGATCAGTCAGTATTCAACGGAGATAGAGGGGCTCGGCGCAGGCAAGAGACGTCGACCGACCGACCGCAAAATCCAGCGTGAGTAGATTAGGAGAGGGAACGGACGTACCATTTCGGACTTTCACCTGTACTGACGAATAACCCTTGGTGACATTTTTGACGCTGCGCACAACTTTGGACATATTGACGACACTGAGAGGACACCCTCGACGTCACGACGAAAGGAGAATGGTCAAACGTTGCGAATCCGAGCCAGTTGAACCTCCTTTTATTAAGTTCCGGTAAGCACTGGCGTTCAGGGGTTGGGATTGGACACGAGACGCCGTCAAAAGAAAGTCGAAAATGAGGAAGAAAGAGAGGTTGCGACGGGAGAGGAAGAGAGAGAGGGAGAGAGGCAAGTCCGGGATCTCCTTATCGCTGGCCGTGACGGGAGTGGCGTATGTAAGCCGCGACCGCAGAGGATGGAGAAAGTGTGGAGAATTCGAGGTGAACTAGAGAGGAGAGGGAGGGAGAGCGAGGGGAGTTAGAAAGAGGAAATGAAGAAGAGCAGAAAAATTAAAATCGTCAGAAAAACCCAAAGTTAATCAAAGTAAATTAACCGACAAACGGATGGAAGCAAAGAAAGGCCGGCGATGACGAGAGAGAGCAGTGAGTGGACTTGACCGAATCCAACGGCTGACGACGCCAGACGAACTAACGGGGCCTGAACGATCGATCCACCCCCAGGGTTCTTTCACAGGGTGTTTGCCTTCCAAGAAGGACCGATTTATTGAGGATGAAACGGGGAAATAAAGGGGGGAGGGTGCCCCTACTAGTGAATTGATTCTGCCTAGAATAGGCGTGGCGATGAGTTGCTGCTCCCTCGTAGTGCGGAGTAAAATGAGGTCGCCTTGATGAGAAGGCACGGGAGATGCGTGCAGAAGAGGAGGGAAAGGAAGAGATAGGTAGACGAGAAGAGAAGATCAGAGGGCAGGTAAAGTCCGACCTGATGACCAGGTGAAGATGAAGTGGGAGGAGTAGGAAGAGGAAGAAGAAGAGTGGAGGAAGAGGGAAAGAGAAGAAGCGAAAGAGGGACATCTTCTAGACGCACTACGGCCCAAGAAGTTCCTTGGAAGTCGTTGCCAATTACGCCGGTCAATTTCCTCGCCTTCGAGGGTGTATAGACTACTGTCATCTACTTTAAAGCAATGATACTCGCGCAATGCATTCCCCAGAATCAATTCCATGAAGAAACCCTCCAGGCGACACATCTGCCTCGACTCTACGGAGTACGATGCTATCCAAGGAACCCCAGATCCAAGGACAGTCGTGGCACCTGTGGCGATGCAGCCGCGTACGACGAACCCTTGGCATTTCCGGTCCTCCAGTCATCATTCACGCCGGGCTGCAATGGCACATCTACGGAAAATTGAACGAAGGCTGTCACTTCGGAGGCAATTCAGCAGAAGCACCGAAGCATGCGAGGAATCGAAGATGCGAGGAAACCCACGGCGGACGGGGCCGAAGGGAATCGACGTCATCGCCAAGTCTTCGTCATCCATAACTATATACTACTGAATAGCTCTCTGACTCTGGCAACTCTTTCTAACAATTGGAATTCGAATGACATTTCGCATTCTTATGCTCTTCCCTCGTCTTTAATCGGTCTATAGTCGTATCCCGTCAAGCTTTTCGCCTTCTCCCTATTCGCGCAGACAACACTGATCATAAAGAACTACTCCGTAAATAGAGAAAAATGGGCAATAAAAATGGAATAAATAAAGAAAAGGATAAAGAAGAAAGAACAGACAACAAAAAGCGAAGATTCATGTCTTGTCTTATTTGTCTTGTTCCATGCTCAAATATTTCGCTTCCGCCCCCTTGATGCAGGCAATGTTGGCTCCCAGCTTGTTCAGCGTCTCGACATATTCGTCGTAGGGGTCCGAGTCGAAGACGATGCCACCTCCCGCTTGCAAATAGGCCACTCCGTCCTTCACCATCATCGTTCGCAGTGCAATGCACGTGTCCATCGCTCCGGGGATCTCCGCCGTCCCGTCCGTGCTGGAGATGTTGTACCCAAAGTAGCCCACCGCACCCGCGTACACTCCGCGCTTCTCGCCCTCGAGTTCGGCGATCAGCTGCATGGCCCGCACCTTGGGCGCTCCGGACACCGTCCCCGCGGGGAAAATCGATCGGAAAGCGTCAAACCGAGTCTTCTCGGGACGGAGAATGCCCGACACCTGAGAGACCAGGTGCTGCACGTGGGAGAATTTCTCCACCACCATCAATCGGTCGACTTGCGTTGTGATGGGATCACACACCCGGTTCACGTCGTTACGCGCCAGGTCCACCAGCATGACATGCTCGGCGCGGTCCTTCAGACTGCCTCGCAGCTCCTCGGCCAGGGCCTCGTCTTCCTCGACGGTCTTGCCACGCTTCACGGTTCCCGCAATGGGATGGGTGATGATGCGACCCTTTTCCTCCTTGGCCAAGAGCTCCGGACTGGCTCCCACCAGCTGGAAGTCTTCGCAGTCGATGTAGAAGAGGTAGGGAGAGGGGTTGACCGTGCGCAGGTGGCGGAAGAGGTTGAAGGGATGGAGAGAGGTGGGGCGGGACAACCGCTGCGACGGCACGGTCTGGAAAATGTCACCCTTGGAGATGTGCTCCTTGAGTTTAGTCACATGTCGTTCGTAGCCTTCCCGTCCAATGTTGGACGTGTACTCCTGATCCGGGATAATAGGGCCCTGGGCAGGCAAGGGGTATTCGGGCCGTAGCAGCTTATCGATGGCACTCTGGATGACTCCTTCCCCGCGGCTGTATTCCGCCTCGAGTTCCGCATCATTGCTGGGGATGGGGATATATGTGATGATCTTCACGACTTGGTAAAAGTGGTCGAAGGCAATGATGGTGTCGAAGAGCATGAATAGCGACTCCGGAATGCCGAGCACATCCTTGAGCGGTCGAGCCGTCTTGGGCTCGAAGTAGCGAACGCAATCGTATCCAACGTAACCGATCGCACCGGCCGTCAGCGGAGGTAGGGTCAAGCCGGGGACGGTGGCCACGCGGAATCCAGACAGCTCCTTCTCCAGGATCGGGAGGGGGTCGCATTCGGGTCCATGGCCGAGGCCGGTTTTGAGAACTTTATGGGGATCTGAACGAGCGACAGTCAACACCAATCGATTTGACGAAAAACGGGAAGATCAAATGGTTGTGCGTACCTGCGCCGACAAAACTATACCGCCCAATAGTCTCGGTGGTGGCGGCACTTTCGTAGAGGAATGATAATTTCGAGCTGTGCGGCGTGGGTTTGATCAGTTCCTCTTCGCAAACCACTTTCGCATTCTGGACCGGCCTGACTCACTTCTCTGCGATTTTTAGATATGCTAGGGTCGGGGTTAAAAGATCGGCCGGAATCGACGCAGTGATCGGAAGCAAGTTCGGAGGATAATTCGAGTTCTTGTACGAGTTGATCACATCCTTGGCCGTCTCCAAGGACGGTACGACGGTAACCTGAGTCACACATAGAAAGAGATTAGCATGGAGATATTACCACGGAGAATGGGATTCAGAGTAGAGACATATTCCCCGTGAAAACAAGCCAGATGAGTAGGGAAGATTCAAGACAGTAGAACGTACAGGCGGCGCCATATTCTCAATACGATGGTGACTCGGGGCCGATAAACGAACGCTTGTGCGGGGAGGAAGAAAGAACGAAGTGGGAGGCCGGACGGAGATCGTCTGCTAGACTATGTATGTACCGAGAGACTCCCGATGGCCGAACAGACACAATTTAAAGATCTAAAAAGACGACCGAGGATCTAAAAGCAGAAGAGCAGATGCAGCATTAAGCAGGGAGAGGAAGGGGGATTCAATTTAAACCTGCAGCATACCGGAGAACGAGGGATGGCTGCTGACAGTCGCCGCAAACACAATAAATCATAAAAATAATAATAATAAATAATCCTCGGCGGCCGAATTGGCAATTCTGCACCGTATGCGGTGTAGTCCCGATGTCATCCATCACCGCCTGACCGTCTTTCCCTGTCTTGCTTTTTCTTTTCCCTGTTCCTCCTCTCTCCCTCACTTTCTCTCTCTCTTTTCCTCCGGTGTTACTCGGACCCGTGTTGTGCACCAGCTGCAGATTGCGACCAGGAGCCTGTCGCAATTAAACTCCTTACATTCCGCGAACCTAAGTACCTGGCTGTCGTGAGACATCTCCATCCCCTGCGCCTAACCTGCCCTTTACATACATCGGTACATATTCTGCAAGATAAACGAAAACGAACCAGAGATATCGCAATCTTATTAATACAGAGGGTCGGTGCGAAAAAGATGGAGCATCCTGCCTTCCCAGCACATCTGGACCAACTCTCGCCGCCGGAATCCATCGCCAGCCCAACCTGCGACGTCGACAGCGATAATGTGGTTGGTGAGGCTGACCTGGGCAACGATGCAATGCGCTTACCAGAACGAATCGCCGGACTAGCCCATCTAGTATCGCAGAACACACAGCTGTCCAGCGACGACTCCACCACGCTTCACCAACACCTCGACTCCATCGAATCACTCCTCGACCCTCGCCCTCGATTAACACAAGAAGTCGCAAAATGCCGTCCCCCGAGTTCCCAGTCGGGTGCTACGAAACAGCTCCCGGGGAATCCCCCGGCACCTCCGAGTCCTACAACGGACCCTGGTCGTTCCGCCAATGAAATTTCGCAAGCCCAGCTCTCGGCCATCCTTAGCGAGGTGACGGCGCTCGGTGCAGAATTATGCCAGCGCCAGAAAGAATCCTCCCATATATATGATCGCTTCACCCGGGAATGCCAAGCGCAGGCACAGAGGATATCGGACCTGGAGGAGGAAATAGACGAGTTGTGAGTAGACGGTAGAGGATTTTGCTTGGGCATTCGTTTTGTCAGGACTAATACGTCAATAACCTGTCATCCCTTGCAGGAAAGCAGACATTATAGAAGGATCGGCGGAGCGGGAAGCTCTGGATGGCACTGTTCGCGGATTCGAGAACTGGATCGATGGCTGGCAACGGCAGCATGATGAGGCCGTCGCCAAGAGATCCACCCAGATAGCCCGACAGAGGAGGTGGATGAAACGTAGGACGGACGACCCTACACAGAGTAACACAGAAGTCCTTTTAGAGGGAATAAGCGCATGGATGCGCGGGTGGGAAGACGCCCAAGAAGGCTTCCGTAGCCGAGAAGAAGAACGCAGACTGAGACGGGAAGGAAGACGACATGTCCCAGCCGAAACTGATAAGGGAAAATCACCAGTGCCGTAATGGCAGTCATCGGTGTGATCTTGAGACTGTCGCATTTGAAGACTAAGACTAAGACTAGGTGCCTGGCCAAGACTGTAATAACGCCCACTGGCCCTTGCGGGAACAGGATCACGCCCCAGCAAATCGCTGGGGATCTGGCATCCCGTTGGACAGACATGAGATTTCTGACATCCAGCAATTATGCTGAGAAGGGAACAATGGTACAGTTCGAAAACAAGAAAAAAGGAAGTCCAAAAATGGAAAAAGTATCGAAGATATTATGGAAAGAAGACAGAGAAAGGGAAGGGAAGAAAATGCAGAGAGAAATAAGCAGTATGTCCACCGTAAGCCATATTATTCGCCAACCGCCACTTTTCGATCATAATCCCAATTGTCTGCGCCGTTGTGTATCGTCTAACCAAAACATTTACCGAGGTAGAAATGTGAATAAGTGCTGCAAAAGAAGAGTAAAGTAAGTTGGAACGCCTATGCGGTCCCCCCGGCTGTTATTCAACAGATGCCAATTTCGGTCGTGATCCCCAATATCGCTTGTTTGCAAGCTGCCAGGACTTGCTGGTAACCCACAGCAAATCAGGGGAGGGGCGACGCACTCTCCCGAGACATCGATGGTCGGGTGCGTAAAGTTGTTTGGGCCGCTAGCTTTATAGGCGGGAGCCGTGGGGTTTTCGCATATGGCAAGATTATAATACAGGAGGATGCAATAAAAGCTTTGTGAGCGCCGAACTGGGATCCTTCCATATCCGGATGTCAGGAAACTCAGCGCTGAAGGTTGATGATCGCCATCTGTAAGACCGGTTAGTATAGAAGCATTATTGGGCAAAGCGGACAAGAGAGATTTACCTGTTTGCCAAAACCAAACGCGAGCCGTTTGCTGTCGGTGTCCCATGCGAGAGATCGATCTGGAGCAGAGTCTGCACTCCCATTATGCCCATTCGTAACTGGACTGTGCTCTTCTTCCTTCTTGGTTTCTTGAGAGCCTGGGATCGTCCAAGTTGCTAATGGAGTACCACCACGCTGGGCGTTCCAGATGAATAATTGATCTTTGCTGGCGGCGGCGAGGGCGTACCCATCAGGGGAGAAGCCACTAGCAAGGGCGGGGGAGCTAGCCCCTAAGACCAGTCGGTGAACACACTCGAAGCGCTTTGATTCCAAGTCGATATGCCAGATCTTGACGGTGTCGTCCGTAGAGGCGGACGCAAGGACTAGCGGCTGATTTTGTTGGGATGGATTGGATGCGTTAGGTTTCAGTTCGATCGACGTGATGTCGCCATCGTGTACCTGATCCAGGTGCATATCGTGGGTTGGAACCCAGAATGCAGCGTCGCAGGATGAAGCGGCCACCGCCACGGATGCGGCGCCGGCGGCTGCGCAACTAATGAAGGTCCAGGGTCTGCTAGAATCCTCAGATGTGTATGTCTTGGCAATTTTTATGCTGGTGTCAACATCACATTGATAGACGACTCCATTCCCACACCCGTAGGCCTGGGAACGGCCCACCCAGCTGAGATCATACACCGATCCGTCGATTATCTGCGGAGAAGGGAACTCATCCGGACGCAGTGAATCATCCCAGAGAGCCAGCTCGGAGACTTTACTATCGGATGCCACAACGATCAAATGAGAGCCGCTTTCGGCCCAATGAAGTCCAGTAATCATGCGAGGCACTTCGGGTAAGAGATCGACGGCGTTCCCGGCCACATCATACATGGTGATGGACCCTCTCATGTCGTTGTAGGTGGCGACGGCCAATTTCTGGCCCATCGGGTCCCAGGCTACCGCCGACACGCAAGTGTTATCGCCCTTGCTCTCGACGAGCTTCTCCTGCACCGGAGCGGCAGTCGACGACATCTTCCATAAACTACAGAACGAGTCGCCGGCGGCAACGACAACCGTCGGGTCGCCGGGGCGCCACAGCGAGCGGGTCACGTGGGCATCACCCGCCACATCCAGAACGGCGGTGTCGGGGCTAAGGTCGGCGGCCTTGGCGGGGGTGATCTGGACGCCAACGCTGTGTCCAGTGGTCAGCGTGAAGGTTGGCGCGGCCGGTTCCTGGTCCTGCGACTCCGGTCGGCTGCCCATGTTCACGTCTCCGTCGTCATCCACCACGGGGTCGGCTACGGCGGGTGACTCGTCATCAACCACCGGTTTAACATTATTGTTATTCTCATGGGTGACTCCATTGGAATCAACATCCATAGGCGTTTCATCGCCATTGGTTTCCCCACGATCGCTTTTGCGAGACTTCTTAACAGGGGGGGTATCTGTGGGCGCGGCAGTCTCGGCGGTCAGATGACCGTTGATCACGGCGCTGTCTCGAGGGGCTTTGCTTGTAGGCGAGACAGGCGCCTGGTCCGTGCCGCCAACAGCTGCTTCACCCGGGCCACCTGGATTTTTGGGGATCTCCGGCTCCAGTGATGCTGGTCCGAAAAAATGATTTGACGCTGAGATGGGAACTTGATTTCCTTCCTGCGATTTTTTTGTTAGACTTGTTAAAAAATGGACCTCCGCTCGTTCCAAAAAAATAAAATTAGAAAAAATAAAGAAAAATAAATTCGAGGAGATAAACTGGGGGGAAAGATTAAAGAGAAAAGCAGGAGAGGAATAACAAACCTGCACGGTTGACGAGAAACGTACCTTATCGACAGATTGCTCTAATTCGTGATACTGTAATCCTTTCTGGACTAGCGACACCAGCGCATGAGTTCTAATGTAAGGAGCAAAGGGCAAACTTTGTGGATCGCGATTCCATGCGCGCTGCAGGGTCACAGCCGCTTCGCCATGACCTTGATAGCTGAGTTAGAAGACAATTCAAGATAGATAATAAAAGTTTCAAGATCAAATGATCAATGTCGAGAGGGGGAGGAAGATTATAACCAACCTGATTCTTGAAGATACCTAGAGCATGTGTCAGCGAAAATGTCATGGCAGAAAGTCAAAGTATTCAGTGAGGGAGGAAAGCAAGGATGGGGTGACAATAACGGATCAGAATGAGAATCTGCAGCGATTTGGACATACCTCCATATTAGGTAGTTGACGTGATGCGAAGTGAGCTCAGGGCGTGCCATTGTTACATGTATGACAGCTAGTAAGGTGGAGGATCCGCTAGCATGCCAGTGATGAAAGATTTCTCCGCTGAGCAGGATTGTAGAAAGACAACGGCGGGCAAGCTGAAGCCTCGAAGATGC
This sequence comes from Aspergillus melleus, assembly GCF_016097325.1. Classification (NCBI taxonomy): domain Eukaryota; kingdom Fungi; phylum Ascomycota; class Eurotiomycetes; order Eurotiales; family Aspergillaceae; genus Aspergillus; species Aspergillus melleus. The sequence goes on from NW_025763378.1 coordinate 1,032,901, forward strand.
GGAGAATTGAAAAACGGGTAGGTTAACCGATTTGAGACAAAGGGGACTTGGATGGAACGGGCTCCCGAGCAAAAGGACCAAGATTTGAGAGGGCGGACTTTAAGTGGAAGCCGACGAGAAACGACTGGCGAAGACGCAGCCAAGGCCGTGACAAGGGAGGGAGAGAAGTGACAGTAATTTGAATGGGAAGAATGAAGAGGGAAGAAGAAGGACGGGCTAGCGGGAGTAGGTTGATAGAAAGATCATCAAAAAAAGGGCAGGGGACTGCGGAACATCCTATTGGCAGCTGGGGGCCTTTGGGACGGGCTTCAAGGGACACAGCGGAGAAATCCCAAGGTTGGAACGAGAAGAGAGCAGGGTGAACAGAAGAAGTCCACGAATTATCGAACCGGTACGAAATCGAGCACCAACGTGTGGCTTGAGATAGCAGACCCGCTAGCGAACTGCGAAAGTTGGAGCTGCAGCAGGTTTATGGGGAGGGTGGTGGGTGCGAAGGACGAAAACGAGAGGAGGGGAGGGAAGAGGGAGAGGGAGAGGGAGAGAGGAGGGACTGAGCTGAGAGAGAGAGAGAGAGAAAGAGTGAGAGAACTGAGTAAGGGAAGGGAAGAGAAGAGAAGAAGAAGTCAAGGATCGAGAGCGCGTAGGTTAGAGTTAGCTAACGGTGGTGGAGAGAGATCGCAGGTGATGAACCGTCCGTCAAGCAAGTCAAGTTCCAGTCCAGGCCAGTCCCGGACAAGTTCAGTTCAGTGAGAGAGCAAGGTTACGGGAGTCGGGATCGAGTTTCGAGGGTCGAGTCGCGAACAGAGCACCCAGAGAGGCCAAAAAAGGCGCCAAAAGTCACCCAGAGTCACCAAACCCAGAGAGGCAAGCAGGGAATTTCTCCAGGCGGCTCTGGGACGCTGTTTCAGACGGGGGAGCACTTTTCCTTCCTTCCTTTCTTTTTTTTTTTTTTTTCTTTTTTCAATTTTTTGACTCTGGGCCTGGGACTTTTTGGGCTTGACTCGTTGTGGCGTCTGGGCCATGGGACTAGCGTGCAGTTGGAAAATCCACCGGGCCCCTTGTGCGGTTCTGACGGCCTGAGGATCGGCTTCCACGCTTGGCCATTTTGGGCACTAGTGCCAGTGGGACCTGCTGGGGCTGCCCCAGAAGGGGTCTAGCGTGGTCAGGTCAGGTGACCTTGAATTCTGAGTTTCGTTCGTCTTTTGGACTTTTGGAGTGTGTCACACCCTACGGAGTACATTCAGGGTTCGATTCTTCCTTCTTCTTCTTTATGGATCATTGTGGCTGCATCCCTCCCGGAACTCCCGATTGCACAATGGTTCAATGATTCAACGATAATGGGAATTGTGTGTATCCTCTAAAAGTGGAAAGTCAAGATCATCAATTACTACTGTGTATGTCCTACGGTGTATATCTATTCCTTATGAGATAACTAATTATTATATTGTAGATATCATTTACCAACCACGCGGTCCAATCCTGCAGAATTCCTCTGACGTTGTCATCTTCTGGACTACGCATGTATCTATTCCGCGGAAGGAATCGTGGCAGATGCACTTACTAATCCTCGGTGGGGAGACGAAAATAATTCTTTATTTCTTAATTTTTAATTCTTACGCAGGACGGAGTCGACTACCGATGAACACAGATCGGTCCACGGGTGTCGTACTGCCCATTTCCCCCTTATTGACTATTGTACAGAGTACTCCGTTCATTCAGAAGGTTCTTCGCATTTGTGACCTAAGCATAATTAGACCTGACATGTCCCTACTCACCACTGCTTGACGAAGTCCCCCTCTCTACGAATTACAAAGGTCATACTCCGTACTCCGTAGTTCAAAGGTGGTACAGACTGGCCCTACAGCAGGGCGGCAACCCGTCAGTAAAAATGAAAAAAGAAAAAGCAAAAAAGTAGCATGCCGATGGACATTGTGGGGCGGCTCCAATCACATCGAGGCGATCCGTGACCAAGCCAAACCCAAAACTGCCATTGCCCGAATTCGAAATCTCCAACCTGCCAGGCTGAACCCAAACACACCCGACCTTTTAAAGACCTCAACTCCCTTTTCTCCTCCGCAACACCCCCTTCGACTGGGTTTTTGATCAACGGCCTGCGGTCTGCATTTCTTTCCCGCAGCCGCATGAGCTTCTCTTCCACAAAATGGCCCTTCGAGTCAATATCCCGCCCGCGACCCGCGTCTGCCTCATCAGCCTGCTCACCCTATCCTTGTTGTACAACATCGCCAGATGGCGACAGATTGACACCACCGGAGGAACTCCCTCGGTCGCCCCCATAATCCCCTATTTGACCCTCGTGCCATCGCTGGTCCTCTTCTATCCTTGGACTCTTTTGACGGCGACGTTTGTGGAGCAGAACATCTTCACCGTGCTTTTGAACGGGGCCACTCTATTCTATGGCGGAAAGTACTTGGAGCGCGCGTGGAGTTCTCGGGAATTTGCGAAATTCATCCTCACCATCGCGGTAGTCCCAAATGTGGTCATCGTCCCGTTCTACCTGATCTGGGCTGCGATTCGGGGAACCCCATCTAGCAGGTACGCCGAGCTCTCCGATTCGAAAGACCCGACTGCGTTGCGCCCCGGTTGCTAACTTTGCGTGTTGTCACAGTGTAATCCAGATTTGCGGCGGGATATCGATCCAAGCCTCTTTCCTCGTCGCTTTCAAGCAGCTCGTACCCGAACATACGGTAACCCTCTTCAAGGGCTTGGTGAAGATGCGCGTGAAGCATTTCCCCGCCCTCTTCTTGTTTCTGAACACCCTTAGCGGGGTCTTGTTCGGCACGCATGTGGCTGCCATCCTGTCTTGGTTTGGATTGTTGACCAGCTGGTCCTATCTACGATTTCTCAAGCGACAGCCAGACCTTACCGGCACGAGCACGGATGGGTTGGGCATCAAGGGCGATGCGAGCGAGACTTTTGCCTTCGCCTGTCTCTTCCCCGACGTCGTCCAGCCCCCTATTGCATTCGTCTCCGATCAGATCTACATTCTACTTGTCACACTGAAGATATGCACACCATTTTCGGAAGAAGACATTGCGTCCGGCAATGAACAGGTCCTTGCAAGAGGTGAGGCCGGTCTCCCTAGCCTTCTTACCAGCCAGAGAGGCGGCGCGAGGGGCATAGCAAAGCGGGAAGAAGCCGAGAGGAGACGCGCCTTAGCTCTCAAGGCTTTGGACCAGAGACTCCAGGCAGCAGCTGCGGGAAGGGCACCGCCTAACCAGTCTGCCTCAAACCAAGCAGGGCCCAGTCAAACACAGACAGCAACGCCGACGGTATCAACGGGACAGGCTATGCTGGGTGAGACCAGTTACACGCCAGACCACTCCTAAATTTTGCAAAGGATTGTGCATGACATGGCTTTAGGGAGTTTGGTTGCTCGTTTGGGATAAATGGAAGAGAGGCATGAACTCGGTGATTTCACTTGATCTTGGTTCAAGTACGAAACTCAAACACGATATGCCCAGGAGTGTGTGTGCAAGCGTTCGTTACGATCTTTCTTTGGGTCGATATCCTTGGGTGTATAAATGAATACTCCATTGCATAGTTCGATATTACCTGGCGATCATATAATACTCAGTAGTTGAGGCGTCCGTCGCATGCATTCGATGTGTCGTACCTCAATGGCTATGAATCAATGATAGCAATGTCCATAAATTTCAACTTAAATCCATTATAATCCACAAAAAACGATGATCCCTAGAACTACATGGTCGGAGTACATAAGAAAGCAAAACCAAAAACAAAATAAAGGGCTATGCTACAATGTGAATTTTCCACAAACCCAATTTCACCCCCCCCCCCCCCCCCCCCCCCCCCCCAGAAGAAGAGTTATTTACCAAGCACACTTCGAGCCCAAAGCCCTTACAGCTGCTTCAGCCTCTCAACCTCTCCCCTAGCTTCTTGGAGCATGCGCTCTTGGTCCTTCTTCGCCTGTCGAAGGCCAGCCATACGCACACGGTCTTTATCCGACTGCTGACGCCACTGCTCAAACTTCCGCACCTCGGCCTCTTCCTCCGCGGTCGCGGCAATCTCCTGCGCCCCGGTCATCATCTGCACCTTCTTCCAGATCTGCTGGTAGTCGAGGTTCTTGACATCCAGAATCGCCGACTTTTCCGTCTCCGAAGGCGCGGGGGCGTGTTTGTCGTTGATCTGAGACGCCGCCAATGATGCGGCGTTGCTGGCCTGTTCGGCGAAGTATATCGTCAAAGCGGCCGGTCCGTCCTGCTCGTCGGTCCGTCTCACGGTCATCGGGATAGCCGGGTTGTGGTACTTCAGTCGAGGGAGGCAGTTGCGCCAGAAATGCCGTGCACCTTGGTGGCCGCCGTAGATCTTGCGGGCGTATGTGAGATGGAGACGGGTGATGGCTGGGAATTCTTTGTTTGCGGATGAAGCGGTCGGGAAGGTGGCGGCACCGGTACCGACGCGGATGTTGACGAGCTGTAGACGGATCGTCCAGAGTTAGTATTTCGGGTTTTGATATCTCTCTTGCTGGTTGTTTTTCAACGGGCCGGTTTTCTAGGGAAATTTGTCCGGGGGAATGGATCCCATATTGCGCAGTTTGGATACCGGAAGTCTTTAAAAGGGGCATGGGGATATCGGAGACTCTTTACCTTCTGTAAAGTCAAATTTGTCAGTCATCATACGTTATCACGTCTCGAATTGTTAGGAACAGAGTTCAACATACAGATTGCAGCTTTCGCATCCGCTTGAGCATGTTCACCATGATGACGGTTAAGAGCGCACACGCTCTGGGTCGTTGTCAAGAAAAGATTGAAAGAATAGGTGAGTTATAGGAACGACGGCGGAGAATGGCGGCCAGAGGGCAATTGATTGAATTCGATGTCTTCTGGCATGAACCGCATCCCGATCTTTTGGGGAGTTGTCGGCGGAAAAGAAAACGACTCCGATAGTAAAACACGTGACTTGAACCTGCTGGCTTCAAAGAAAGCAGGCGGTGAGCAAGGGTGACTCCCACATAATCTTTCGAATCAGAAGTCGATAAAGCCCAACCCCGCGATTGATATCTCTATCCTTCCCCTCCATCTCCGCCTTTACGGCTCTCTATTTTCGGTTTGCGACAAAGCAGACTAATTAACGGGAGCTATGACGGCCGCCGCTGCATCCGCAGCTGTGCTCGACCCGGGCAACAGCTCTAAAAACACCCTCAAACTCGAAAATGTTCTGCAATTTACCCCTCCTCTCCACCCCCAGAGAACGTTTACCGTATTCAGAGTGCTAATGGGTGGAGTAATATGATAGACCGAGAAGCGAGACACCCTCATCGCCATCGAGAAGAAATACCAGGCGCAATGGAAGGACAACAAGGTTTTCGAGGTCGACGCTCCGTCTCTGTCAGAGATTCCTGCGGGATCCATGACCGGCGCGGAACTGCGTGAGAAGCACCCCAAGTTCTTCGGAACCATGGCCTACCCGTATATGAACGGAACCCTGCACGCTGGTCACAGTTTCACCGCCAGTAAGGTCGAATTCATGACTGGTGTGGCCCGTATGGAGGGAAAGCGGGCTCTCTTCCCTCTCGGATTCCACTGCACCGGTATGCCCATCAAGGCCTGCGCGGACAAGCTCGCCGACGAAGTCAAGAAATTCGGACAGAACTTCGAAGGATACAAGGAGGAGGGCGAAGAGGAAACTCAGGCCGCTCCTACCCAGGAGGTCAAGGCTGAGCAGCAGGAGAAGTTTTCCGGCAAGAAGAGCAAGGCCGCCGCCAAGACCGTGAAGATGAAGTACCAATTCCAGATCATGTTGGCCATCGGTATTCCTCTGGAGGAGATTCACAAGTTCGCCGACGCCAGCCACTGGCTCCAGCACTTCCCTCCTCTCGCCATCCGCGATCTCGACAGCCTGGGTGCCAGAGTCGACTGGCGTAGACAGTTTGTTACCACCGACGCGAACCCCTACTACGATGCCTTTGTGCGCTGGCAGATGAACCGTCTTCACGAACTCGGAAAGATTCAGTACGGCAACCGTTACACCATCTACTCCCCCAAGGATGGACAGCCCTGCATGGACCACGACCGAACAGAGGGCGAGGGAATCGGACCCCAGGAGTACACCGCTATGAAGCTGAAGGTCAAGGAATGGGCACCTAAGGTGGCTGAGCTCGTGAAGGGCAAGATTGAGGACGATGCTAGTGTTTACTTTGTCCCTGCTACTCTGCGTCCCGAGACCATGTATGGGCAGACCTGCTGCTTCCTCGGCCCTAAGATCGAATACGGCATCTTCAAGGTGAAGGAGAAGGAGTACTTCGTTGCCACTAAGAGAGCCGCCTGGAACATGGCCTTCCAGGGAATTTTCTTCGACAGCGAGCACTTCCCCAAGACGCAGGATCAGCTGCCCTTGGTCGTCGAGGCTCCCGGATCCGCCTTCGTTGGCACCCTGGTCAATGCGCCGCTCTCTTTCCACACTGAAGGTGTGCGCATCCTGCCCATGGATGGCGTTTCTGCCAGCAAGGGTACTGGCGTTGTCACCTCTGTGCCTTCCGACAGTCCCGATGACTACGCTACCTTGATGGATCTTGCGAAGAAGTCTGAATACTATGGCATCCAGAAGGAGTGGGCCGAGCTGGAGATCCACCCTCTCATTGATACCCCGACATACGGAAACCTCACCGCCCCTACTCTGGTCAAGCAGCTCAAGATCAACTCCCCCAAGGACGTCAACCAGCTTGCCCAGGCCAAGGAACTGGCTTATGGCGAAGCTTTCTACAAGGGCACCATGCTTGTTGGCGAGTTCAAGGGTCAACCCGTGAGCGCTGTCAAGGATAAGATCCGCAAGGCTCTCTACGACAGTGGAGATGCTTTCGCCTTCGCCGACCCCATGGGTAAGGTTGTCAGCCGCAGTGGAGATGACTGTGTCGTTGCCTACCTTGGCCAGTGGTTCTTGAACTACGGCGAGAACGACTCCAAGTGGCAGAAGGACACCTTGAACCACGTCGTCAACACCCTCAACACCTACTCGAACGAGACCAAGAACGGTTTCGAGAAGAACCTTGACTGGCTCAACCGCTGGGCTTGCGCCAGAACGTATGGTCTCGGATCTAAACTCCCCTGGGATCCCCAATTCCTGGTTGAGAGTTTGAGTGACAGTACCGTTTACATGGCCTACTACACGATTGCCCACCTCCTGCACGGTGACCGTTACGGTGAAACTACGGGGTCCTTGGGTGTGAAGGCCGAGCAGATGACCGACGAAGTTTGGGACTACGTCTTCACAAGACGCGAGCTCAGCGACGACCTGGTGTCGAAGAGTGGTATCAGCAAAGAGTCCCTGCAGCAGCTGCGGAGAGAGTTTGAGTACTGGTACCCCTTGGATGTCAGAGTGTCCGGAAAGGACCTTATCCAGAACCACTTGACCTTCTTCCTCTACATTCACGTGGCTCTCTTCCCCTCTGAGTACTGGCCTCGTGGTGTCCGTGCCAACGGACACTTGCTTCTCAACGGTGACAAGATGAGTAAGAGCACGGGTAACTTCCTCACTCTCAAGGATTCCGTCGAGAAATTCGGTGCCGATGCCACCCGTATTGCCTTTGCCGATGCTGGTGACGGCATCGAGGATGCCAACTTCGAGGAAACCGTTGCCAACAGCAACATTCTGCGACTATTCACCCTCAAGGAATGGATCGAGGAGGTCGTCAAGGATGAGTCTCTGCGAACTGGCCCTGCGGACTCCTTCTGGGATAAGCTGTTCAGCAATGAACTGAACAACTTGGTTCACGAGGCTATCAAGAACTACCAAGAGTGAGTCTCATGCATGGCAAATCCGCCCATATCCAGCCGAACGGTTGCTAATAATGAATCCAGTACAAACTTCAAGCTTGCTCTGAAGTCTTCTCTGTATGACTTGACCGGTGTTCGTGACGTCTACCGTGAGGCAACCACCGCGGCCGGCGTGGGAATGCACCGTGACATGATCCTCCGCTACATTGAGCTGCAGGCTCTTCTGATGGCTCCCATCGCTCCTCACTGGGCAGAACACCTCTGGCTCGAGGTCCTCAAGAAGGTCAGTGCTCTCATTCGTTTATCTCTAACCAAAGAATGGCAAAAAAGAAGAGGGGGAAAAATACTAACTCTCAACACTACAGCCCGAGACCATCCACTTCGCTCGCTTCCCCGAGGTCCCCCAGCCTTCCCCTGAACTGTTGGCCGCGTCGAGCTACGTCCGCAGCACCTCCTCCGGAATCACCTCCGCCGAGGCCAACTTCATCAAGAAGCTTTCCAAGGGCAAGTCCAGCTCCTTCGACCCCCGCAAGCCCAAGAAGATTACCATCTTCGCCGCGAAGAAGTACCCCGAGTGGCAGGAGAAGTACATCGACCTGGTCCGCGAGGCCTTCGACTCCCTCAGCCTCTCGATCAACGACAAGGAGCTGAACGCCAAGGTCGGCAAGCTCGGTGAGATGAAGAAGGCCATGCCTTTCGTGCAGGGCCTGAAGAAGCGTCTGGTCGTGAGCAAGGAGACCCCGGATACCGTGTTTGCTCGGAAACTGCCGTTCGACGAGTTCGCCGTCCTCGAGGAGATGCGGGGTGGTTTGAAGCGCACGACGGGTTGCAAGGAGCTCGAGATCATCGCTGTCGAGGAGGGTGGTAAGACTGGTGAGGTGCTGGGCACTGGCGAGAAGAGAGAGGGTCTGCAGGCTGAAAATGCTGTTCCTGGTAACCCGACCTTCGCGTTTGCCAACATTGCGGAGTAAATTGGCAGTCTGGGATCTTGGATGAGGGTATAGTATCTATCTATCCTTTCTAGATATACAGATCTAAAGCGGTGGGCTTGGGAGGTATAAGACATAAATTAAGATTAAAATAAGAGTACGACGATGAAGAAATGCAATGATTTTTTGATGTTCATAACGGGATAAACCTCATTTAGATATTTTTATCATGTCTAATCTCAACCGAAAGTATGAGCAGCAAAGTATATACCCCTGATACATATGAATGAACCACAACCACCCAACCTAATCCACCCACCATATCGCAGTCTCCCACAAATCCCAAACACTTGAACGACTAGACCTAGATGCCTAATATGAACCATCTTTCAAAACCAGCAACATCCTATACTCAGACAAGTGTGTCAAAAGACAAAAAGTCCGTTAGCGGTTAACCCTGCAGACCCACAGCCCGTAGAATGAAGAGTAAGAAATTATATATCTCTACGGGCATGTATAGAGGGCACTTACCTCCTCAACCCCTCGTTCAACACATCCTCCTCGTGCGAAAACACAAGCCGAAACCACCCCGCCTGCTTCGCGTGCTCTTCACCGGGGTGTAGGAAGACACCTGCGTCGAAGAATTTCTGCGCTAGGGCGAATTCGCCTTCGGTGGTGCTGGTGCTGGTTGGTAGATAGGGGGAGAGGTCGATGAAGATAAAGAAACCGGCGGTTCTGGGATGTTGGTTAGAGTGGGGAGGGAGTGTTGTAGATGAGATATACAAGTGCTATGGCAATCGAGATTGAAGGAGGGGCAGGAAAGTACCAAAGTATGTATTGTAGCAGGGACAAAACAACACGGGTTTTGTAACGTGATAAAGATAGAGAATGGTATCACAACTTACCCGCCCTTCACGTAATTGATTCCCTCCCTGTCCAAAGACGAAGTCACGATGCGATATGTCTTCGCGAGATCCTGCCTTGACTTCTCCATGAAGTTGGCTACGAAGGCCTGGTTTTCGAGGATGGTGGCGCCGATGGCTTGCGTAGTTGTTGAAGGGTGGTGGAGTCGTCTGTTCATGGTCATATTTTATAAGTACATGTATGAAGTGTTTTTCTGCGCTTTTCGCCTGATTGCCCGATTCAGGTGCCGCCGCTTTTATGAGGGGCACACGTGATCGATCCCGGCGCACTCCCGGCGCACTTCTGGTCCGCTCCTGGTCCGCTCCGGCCACTCCCTCCCTGATCATGGCGCACGCACCGGCCGATCCACCGAGTCCCGGATCGTCCCGGAGCCCTCAGGGAGCAAAACCGGAGGAGCTCTTGCCCAACCAAGATCATTAATCACGTGACAAACATAGGGCCTCTAAACCGTGTGTGTGCCAAGACATTTCGAACTATATCCATTACCGATTACACAACACTTTACTGAGGCCCTCATCTGGGCAAGGGCTGATGGAATTTTCCTGCTCATCCCACACTATACCCACTCAGATGAACGTGTTGAGCACTGACTGCAGATTAGAAATGGACTAGTGACATTAAAGGTAGCTACAATGCATTTCGCTCCTGATGTCAAGATAAATACAGCCTCTTACCCCCAGGGATGGTCTCCTTTTCTCCCTCCTTCTTCCCTACTTCCTACATGTACTTTCTACCGTACCTACTACCTCACATAATATTTATCCCTGTCACTGTGCACGATGGCTAAACGCTCTTTCAAACGCTCTTTGGAATGGAAGGTCGCGCAGCAACAAAAGAAAAGAGAAGAAGCCCGTAAACGCCGTGAGCAACAAGGATACAATCCTGACGACTATCGACAGAAAGATTCCGAACGCAGGAGAAAAAGAGCATCAGGAAAATCACGAGCTGTTTACAAGGATCATGTCAGAAAATATCAGGTGTAAGTTTTTCATCCTTTTCGGCGCGGAGCTATTTTCATTGTGGTGTTTTAGGTTTCTCCAGGATGAGAAGAATATGCCAGATGATCACAATGTTGGAGAGGGATATCCGACACCTACGCTAGAGGAGCTTAAAGAGTTTATTCGCTGGTATGCCGTTTCTACCAAGGGTAGGCTTGCTAGAAATGGGCGGCCTACACGAAACTCGACCTTGAACTGGGCTCAAAAGTTCGTCGCTGGCTTTTACCTCGTGACTGGGAATGAGATACCAAAGAACGATAGTTCAGCCTTCTATGAGGTAAGTTCACTTTTGCATAAATCAACCTAAAATTTGTCTGACCATTGCAGTTCATAGAAAATGAATTAGTCGAAGAAGGATTCCTATCAACAGCCACGAAGCCACTGAATGACTTCGGACTTGAAAGCTTTGAGCGCACTTTTGCTGTTTTCTGGACCTCTGATGACGCATGTTTCATGCCAGGGAGACATCGTGTCCAATTTCACTTCATTACTCTCCAGTTTCTATGTTCCGCTGCCAGAGTTTCTCACTTTACACCTTCAACCAAAAATGAAAACGAAGCTCAAACCGAAGCTCAAACCGAAGCTCAAACCGAAGATCAAACCGAAGATCAAACCGAAGATCAAACCGAAGATCAAACCAAACGGGGCCTTCGTTACAAAGTGCGGGCCCCACCTTCCATATTTCCATCTCTTTGCATTTTAAATGCTAACAAACCCAGGATATCCAGCTTGTATTATTTCGTACCCAGGATGATCCTTGGCTAATTGGATGGAGACTGGACCAACGGTTTGTCAAGGGTAATAAAGACCCTGATAATACAGTGTATGCAGCTTGTCTTATCCGGTCCCTTGCATTAACCAAATAATGACTTTGATAGGTTTGGTACTGCTATCTGGGACTGTGATGAACCCATGTACTCAGGAGCAATATATCTTCTTGCGCTGGCTCTTGCGGATGGCGCTCTCTTTCATTTCAAGAGCGCCAAAGATGTGTTTGAACAAAGAATTCCGGAAGGAGAAAACGAGATGGTACTTCGATGGGAAGATGAAGCATTAGAAAGATGCGTTGTCCGAAGTGTCACAGGCGAAGGTGTCAGTGAGGATCCATTAACACAGTGGAAGTATCAGGCCGACCTCAGCAAGATCTTGAGGTGGGCTGGTTACTCCATCACTGCCACGGTTCATGCCATGCGTCGTTTTCTAGGAAAGAAAATTGCAGGTCTGTGATTTTCCCCATTCTATATCATCAATCGGAGTCTTGCTAAGACCTGCGCAGCCAAATACACACCGGCTCTTGTGGCGCAGCTTCTTACGCACAGGTCAGAGCAGATTTATGGTGACAACTATCTTGCCAGCTGCTCGGGTGTAGATGTGGTCAATGCAATGAGGGGAAATGCCGTGGACAATCGCCTCATTGACTATTTGCAAGGCTACGAGCAATTTCATGAAAATGGCCTTCCCCATCGGCTACCTTTCGAAGAGCAATTGAAACTTGATGAGCACCCAGATTTGGTTGCCATAGACCGGAAAATTGAGAATGCGGCACTACCTGACGAGAGAAGAAGATTACAGAAGGAGCGAAGTGCTCTTAAGCGACAGCTCCATCCCAAGGCGTTGCATGATTATCACGACCGATGGGTGCGGGAACGACGTGACCGGAAAATTACATCTGGGGGTAGAGAACGCACAGAATATGTTGAGGAGGTTGCAGAAAAGCAGGCACTGGGAAAGATCATGCCCGAATTAGGTCGCTTGACGGGAATTATGTCTTGCAATAAACCGCTTACTTTTCATGAGAAAGCCAGTGTGGTGGAGGATCTCCACACCCACTGTCTCCGCGACTTCTCTGTGGTATATCTCCCGGGAGAAGACCCCGTGAAAGGCCGATGTCCAGTGGAAAACTGTAAAAAAGACTTACGATTGTTAGCCACCCCTTGATCTTCTAGCTGCTCTCTTACTAACATTTGGCAGAATCCAAAGGTCCAGTTGGAGCAGTCATATCCATGTTTGCCGTCGGCGCGAACACGCTGAGAAATATCAGATCCCGTTTCGAAAAGTAAAGTATTGCTGGGAGTGTTACACCTTCCATGATGGGAGAACTGCCGAGTTTGAGAAACACTGCGAAGGTCACCTCCCCTCGATGACCAACCAGCACTATGAAGTGATGCTATACCGCAATACGAGAATACGCGCCGGATATTGTATTGAATGCCTTTGGGATACCACGAAGTCGGCTAGTTCTAGGATGAGTGCTTTCGACAGAAGCAATGATTTGAGAGACCATCTGGAGGGCCATATTGAACAGAAACAATGGCCTTCGCAGTGTGCTGACCCGTTGTGTCGTCACGTCGCCTCTGACGAAGTTGCCTACCGTCGACATCTCCACGACGCGCACCGTTATCATAAAACTATCTGTTTGCGTCCCGAGAAGGCCTGCAAGAAACGATCCTCCTCTACCCTAGATGAGACATTCACCACAGGCAAAAACCGGGATATGGAGCTGAAAAGACATTGCAAACGCCAAAGGATCGCCCCGAAGTCACCACAGGGTGAGAAAGAATTGAGGTTCAAATTTTGGGAACCTTCCTCGATACAGCCCAGATCCACAAACCCAGCCGTGGCCGAGAAGAAAAAACAAATCGAAAATTGCCGCCGCAGCTTATGTGGGCATGAAACCAGCCATTGCTCAAGCATCGTTGTGTCCGATATATCTCAGGATAGCTATTCTTCTCCATCTGTCTCACTCGACCCTCCCGGGCTGATAGATGATGAGAGTATCTGCTCAAGTCATTCATCAGTGGGCCCTGATCTTAGTGCAGTCCCTATCGACCCACAGATCTTACACTCCCCCCTTCCCTTCATATGCCAACAAGCCCAAGAGAGTGAACAGGACATTACAAGTGATTCTGAGAAGTATGGAGAAAACCACTGCGTCAGTGACCCAACAGAGACCAATTCTTCCCATCCAGAACCCCTCGCGAACCCTACCCAGGGGATAATGAATTGCCAAGATACCGCCTTCTTCGAAGCCAACGGTACGCTCATCGATAGCACATTATCAACGCAGCCGAGCCAGCCAGCACCTGGCTCGACAACCAGTGAGTTGACATCGGCATGTGAAGTCGGCCATATGACGCAACTAGCCGCCGATACCCAAAGCCACGAGAAAGCCGAAAACTCAACAAGGCCCACCACAAGGGCCCAGACCAGAGCTTTGGCCCAGAGTTATCATAAACCTACGGATCTGCGCACCTCATCTCCAGGTAAATCTTATAGCCAGGAAGAGGACACTTTATTGAAGAGGCTCATGAAGGAACTGGGATCTCTCGAATCGGCCATACCGGAGTTTCAAAAATATTTCCATCGTCGGAACCCCCGTTCACTTCGAAAAAGGTGGTCGCTCATAAAACCGTCCCCTCGACGTTCAACCAGGTCAAGGCCGATTGCAAGATCTCTTTAGTCGAATGGGTCGTGTTTAGCTATGGTGCCACAATGAACTAGCCTAATGTTGAAACCTCTGAATAGTAGTTATTTGAACCGATGTAGATCTCCAGAAGATAATCAGTGTCATAGGATGAACTTGTCCTGTCCATCGGCTAGCTCTGCAATTAGACCGCGCATGTGCGTTTAGTATAGAATCTGTATGCCGGAATTATAGTCGTGCAGGAGACTTTCCATTGGCAAATATAATCATTCGTGATCCCCAAGAGCTTGATTACCACCTTTTGACGAAGCAACTGTAGAGATCGACGACTTCGTAGGTTGTCCAACAGCTCATTGTCTTGTAATGTCATAGTGGGCTACATCAAAGCCGTGTACATATAAGAGAAAACAATGCTCAAATATATTCTTCTCTCAGGGGTCACTCTATGGGGTGAGAAGGAAAACGAAGGAAATTCCGAAAGAGCTATGGAGCACATCTTCACAGATGCGCAAAGAATTCCGGTTTCCCATGATGCTCAAGCCCAGTAGCCAATAAACCAACCTAAGCAGGTCGTCCTGCTTCATAAGACGTCCATGATGACATCCGATTGGAACCCTATGCTGATAGTCTCAGCTAAGAATATCGCGAGCTAAATTATTGTTGAATGGTCGTAATGGCTCGCCGTAGACTGACTTTCTAAAATAGCGAACTATGCCCGTCTTATTGGTATTCCGGGCCAATTTCAAAATCATCTCTCTTGGTGGAACCGTGGAACCCACGGCTTTCTTCTTGAACGTACCATCGAAATGGACCCTCAGACGAACCCAATTGCTCGCCAACGGGGAAGAAATCGACGACGAGAGAACAGGTACCACTATAGGATAGAAATATTTGAGAAGTATGCTGCCTTGATATCTATATAATTAGATGTGAAATTAACGTTAATGAGCTAGGTTTCTCGTCGAGACAGAAGAAAAGAATGATGGATTTCGTGTCAACGAGTTGTTTCCTGCCCCCTCATCTTTGAATTTGATATCTTTTATCCGATGGTATGTGATGTCGACAAAGGGAAAAACCGGACCCAAACACCTAGTCAGGGACATTCAAAGGTATACACAAAGGCTTGTTAGGGCTCTTGAATGGCGGACCAGGCGTCAGATTCCCGCGGCTACCACTGAAGAACTAGATCGGGTTTGTTAAAAATTATTCCATAATGGAATTTTGCTACATTCTAACCTTACTCGCAGTTTATTAAGTACATCTTGGCCGACGAAGGATGGCTGGTATACATGCCAGAAAAAGATCGCCGTCGTCCTGCCGAGCGGAGCTGCGAGCAGGCCCGTCCAATGTAAGGCTAAGAAGATGCCTGTCCAGGACCACTCCAGCCTACGCCAAGGGCGAATGCACTCACAAGTAAGTCTTTTAGTTCCTCAATCTTATTTTGTGCTCTTTAACATAATTGCTAGATTCTTAAGTCTTAAGTTCTTAACTCATTATGTGCCTCTGATCAAGCTAAGACTTCGTTTTATCTGTAGAGAGCCTTGTGTTAGTGTAGCTTTATGATCTTGCTTAGCACGAATACCCAAGACTCCCAGCTCGCACTCTTTGTCAAGTGAAGAGTGTTTTAAGGATGTATGTATGTAGGGTGCAGAGGATTAGAACTATCCGAATCCTTGATGACACTCATACCGCTCGTATATAATCATCGTAATATACGCACCGCCACATACAACGTAATAAATCATCGTATTGAAAAACCCTTTGTAATGTACGGTACCATTGAAACAGCCTCGAGATCGAACCTGTACCGTCCAATTTATTTACCAGTCCTTGTTGTTTTGGCCCCTGTTAAAATGGGTAACAACTCATGAACGTGCTGGACTTGATTTCCTTTGAACAACCGTGAATACAGAGATGGGATGTTCAAATAGAACAAGTTGAGCAGGTTGAGCAGCGCAGAGTTGATCGCCCGAAGGAACATGAGGGCGACGTTCTTCGGATTGGTGGTGTATTGTAGTACCATGCGCAACACTTAGTTCACCATTGCAATGCGTGATGAACAGGTCGAGATTGAATCGGTAAGGTGAGTCTTCGTTTATTATGGCGATACACGTGGATGAACCTGGGTAGAAGAGGGCATCCTCGAAAGGTTCACTAAGGAACGGTCTTAAAACTACATCTAAAATATCTATCAGGCAACAAAGGAGGGGCAAAGATCGCGTGACCATCATTCAACAGCCGTGTTGTTTGTCTAGTTGGTCTGGTCTGATTTGTTTCAATTGATTTATGGACGGCCCCCTGTTTAGTCCGTTCCTGGAACACGTGATTACGGAGGCATATTGCAGTTTGGGTCTTGGCATGGTTGACTAGATGGTCTGAAGGAAGAAGGTGATCTCCAACGATTTGATTAAAGGTCTTGATTCCTCTAAGTTCTCCTACAAACAAAGAACAAGAGGTAGCACCAGAAATAATTACATCCGCCTCGGATATGTTCTTCCCTGGAAACCAGAACTTAAATCTGCGTGAAGATATCATCAATCGCCTAGAACAAACAAATGTCATAAGTATCATCGAGCAAGCTTTTTTTTGCCGATCACGACCTCAAAACACTTGGTATCCAGGTATCTACCTTCGATCATGAATCATCCACCAAAGATACCAGGCTTTATAAGCCTCTTTCAGAACTCCCAAATATTGACTGGGGCAAAGTGCAGTTTTCTGAATGGACAGAAGGTTATATCGAGGAATCACGTCGCATTAATATCACCTTTCTAGGTCTCTTGAATCGGCTTTCAGAAGCGTGGTTCAAAAGCAATAACGAAACGCCTTTTACTCACTGGAAGTAGGTCATTAATTCTAAACTTTTATACTAGCAGAGGCCAGAATCTTACTGATTTTATTTTATGATTAGGTACCTCACAGAGAGGCCAGCTATCGGGACAGGGGAACACACACCCGATGTCCCTTATGAATGGCAAACACACTGTGAAATAAACTTAATCGTTTAAATTTCTTGATTTATTCCCAAGGCTCCGTTCGAGAAATCAATAACTAACCTGCGGATCTTCGTAATCTTGAAGAAAATAACGATCTGATCTATCCTAGCTACTCTAGGTCGTAATTAGATACCTACGGATTAGGCGTAAATATAACTTGATTAGAAGCGCATGATACTGTCCCTTCGTATTTTGTATTTAGATACAGGGTTTTGAAGTACTGCTCGTTGTAATTGACTTGAAAACGTAGCCTGGCTTTATTTGCCATGTCTTCTAGCTATTTATCTGTACGTGCCATGGGTAGTGCAAAGCTGCCCAATTTGAGGCAATATTGGGAGGAAAAACTTAGTGGTTACACACCTTCCTTTTGAAATAGGAAGATTCTGAAATTTTGGCCCTCCTTTTAATGAGCGGGGTTCCCTTTGTTTTCTGCCATTAATCACCCCACCGCCCTTATTCCGCCCAACATTCACACCCAGTTCGCCCACTTTAACCTGAAAATAAAAGAAACAATAAGAACAGAGCAATGTTCGAAGGAAATCCTAGCCAGCTTTTCACCTATATCAAAACTGATGACAAATTTAAAGAGGCTGCGAGCAAAGCCTCAATAGAGATCAACCCTCAACATGCGCGTCGAAAGGAGGACTCGAAAATTCTCGCCGTTGTTCCAACACCACCTTCCTGTGTGTTAGTTGCACAGCTATTCGATAAAACCCATCTTCCACATGTAAGTAAGCTTAATAGAAACATTGATGTTCCTATCTAACCCAGAAAAGGTTCTAGAAACCGCTCTGAACAGACATTTCCTACCCGCCGACTCACCTCCCCGTGTCAAACGGCTTCACACAAGCGCTGTTATGCTTGAAGACGGCGACTTTATACTTGATGGCTGCTTCTTTGCCATTCTTATACCGTTAATAGAGCTGGACAAGGATACACGCATCGAGGTCAAAAATAAAACCGGCGCTCGTGAAAATTCCGCGCTCATTGATGAATGGAGAGAAGGTGAAATAATTGTGGTACCTGGAGGAAACCTGCTCTCTTACGTGGGAAAGGCTGAAAAAAGATGCTGTTTTCTTTTCCTTCCTTATGTGACTATTGAAGAGTAGTATTTATTATGATATCACACCCTCTTTCTTATTTAGCGCGCAATTTGACGATTAATGAAGCATAGCTCTTTAAAACTAGTCATTAAAGCTTAAGTATATATTGATATTGAAAAGAAGGCGGTAAATAAAGTATTACCGCCAAGCAACAATTCACCACTTTACCCATCTCCGGTTTCAATTGAATATTTACAGCCGGGAATAAATAGTTTGATTCTTTTCCTTTGGATGACTTCCGATTTATTTGAAGAGATATTTCATATTACAGGGTTAAAGAACGTTCGCGAGGCCTCTATTAAGGCATTTGAGGAAAGAGGAGTACCATGAAGATACTCAAGTGTTGCGACCAAGGACTCGGGGTCTCCAGGATCCTCAAGAGTGAGCCCTTCTTGCTCAGAAGAGAAATTTATACCGCCCAGGTTTGGCAGAACGTCTTGCGAATAGTTACTCTAAGGCTCTGAGGTTTCGTGCAAGGATGCTAATGTAGGGACTAATGACTCGGCATTACCGACGTGCTCACAAGCGCTCAGGTCAATAATGGTTGTTTGAAATACTCGGTCGCCTGGTTGACTTATCAGAGGTGGAAGTTGTTCATTTGGAAGCGGAACTCCCGCTAGTTCGTCTTGCAAGTCCGACTGAGGCTCAATATCGTATGCCAGCGATTTTTGCATGCATTGCCGTTTACGTGAAGCCCTGTGTCGATATTTGTGTCTTTTTCTTTTTCCGTCTCGAGGACCATCTACTAGGGGTATTTCGAGAATTTGATTGATCTCAGCAGGGAGTGGTGATTGATTATTCGGTTGAGTGACCATTGGCTGCAAATCTTATGATTATAATCTAACATTAGCTGACTGGATATTGTTCAATAGATGAAGACTGTTTACCTTGAGCGTTGGTGGGAATTAACAAATGATCTGAGGCTTGAACACGTTGTTGGTGACTACCACGATAGAACGTAACGACAGATTCCCAGGCCTTTTCGAGGTCATCGAGAATGCCAAACTGAGGCAGCGTTTGCATATAGGCATTGATTGCATCGACTTCTAAGGTCTTCCAGGCCTTCCTCTCATATCTTTATTGAGTCAGCCGTCTGAATCCGAAATAGATATTGTGTGAACTACTAACCCTTTGACATTGGCGTTCACTAATGATAATATCAAAGCGACGTTTTTTAGAAGTTTCCATTTCCATCCATAAAGTGATTCCGAAGATATTCGGGCCTTCTTGATACGTTTCTGTTGCTTACTCATACCAGGATAAAGGTTTTGGCATAGGTTCTTGATAGAGATATTAAGATGAGGCGCTCGTAGAGATTGGATGTCATCACCCCTTTGTTCGTGCATCCCGTTAGAGCACGTACAATTGCGCTTCTGTTCAAGGCTGACAGCTTCGGAAAGCATGACGAGAAGGACTTTCCTCTTGGACGGCTCTGTCTGTCGTATATACTCGAGATCTTCAATACAGCGTCTTGTTGCATTATTATCGGGAGGCCCATGCCAGAATAATGCGGGATGCCTTTCCCAAAGTCGGGCAAAGGATCTTAGGAAACAGACTTGCTCATGGCGACTCCGCCGACATGCCCACAGGCTGATTCACTGGGAACGTTCCTGCGGTGTGCCATCTTACGCCACATTCTGCATCATATTGGATTCGTGGCGAAATTGTTATTCCTGTTGCCCATCGGCGAGCGCTACTTTGTCATGGTCGTTTGAGAATGTTAATGCCTTTACCTCGGCCAGCGAAAGAGTCCTTATGTCTTCGTCGCTTTCTCCGATCACTTGTCCACTCCGAAATTCCCTTGGGAGCCATGAGGCAGATCGAAAACATGCCTCGTCTGCCCTTGTTCATGCTCGCGTCAGCCGATGATGCGACCAAGTCTCCACTCCCAGATTGGGAAGGCTCGACCACTTGCACCCCGTCACCAGCTCGACTTCAGAGAACGAGCTTATGAGCTAATGGCGAAAATCCCGCACTGCTAGCTGGGACTCGGGTGTGCCCAGAAACCCAGCAGTTGCTCGGCTTTGAGAAGTAAAAGCTCCAAACCTTGAATGCCATTTGTCTTGGGCGCAGCTTCTCGTCGTCTTTGTCACAAGATTATTTGTCCCGTTGGCTGGGGCAGTGCGAAGGGGTTACATTGATCGGAATGATCTCACGCGAGTGAGCAGGCTCAAGCCGGAGCGTTTTCTAGCTCGGGAGGCAGAGACGAGCGAGCTGCTAGGAGAAAGTCTGTTGCCTGTTGACCTACGGAGTCAAGTCCTCTTTCTCGGTTGAAATGAAAGGTATGATCGGACTTATAAGGAAGTCGATAGGACCTCCCGGAGCAGTTATCAAGAATATCCGTCTTCCTTTCGCAACATACAGCATATAAAGCTCAGAGCACCTCCATCGTTCTCTATTCCTTGACCTTGCCACGCTCTGCCCTGGAACATGAGCACCACTGCTTTTCCTATTGACTCCATCAGACCATGGAATCCCTCACTCCCCAAATCAATTCCACGGCCATGCCCTTCACATGCCGACCCTCACAAAGCCTTTTTCCTGTCAGAAGCAGTCATGCCTTTCCCAGCCCGTATCATGCCCCTGTTTCTCCGGATGTCTTGGATGGCCAGCAAAGCAATCAACGGCACTCGCTCCCTGCACGGCCACCTGCCGAAGTTTCTGTGCATGGAAATTCCCAGCCAGCCATTAGACAGGGTGCACGTTCTGGGTTTAGGGAGGAGTCTGTCTCGA
This sequence comes from Aspergillus melleus, assembly GCF_016097325.1. Lineage (NCBI taxonomy): Eukaryota > Fungi > Ascomycota > Eurotiomycetes > Eurotiales > Aspergillaceae > Aspergillus > Aspergillus melleus. The sequence continues at coordinate 1,053,762 of NW_025763378.1, forward strand.
CCACCAGCGGATCGAATGGCATATTATTCTCAGAACCTGATAAGTCGCCTGTGGATTCTGCAATCCGCGCCACAATGTCTGCACGAGCGCAAACCCCAAGTGGCTCGCCAGCCTCGGACCGAAGTTGTCTCCATCATGCCATTACCACTGGTACCTCCATCGGATCGCAGTGCTCCATTCAGTGTGCTGGTGGATGCCACCCTGTATCAGAAAGTCCGGAAAGTTCGGTACAACAGTCTCCAATTCCAGACGAGCCGACTGCCCTTCCAATCGATCCGATCATCTTAAGTAATGAATTTAAATTGGAACCGAGCCAGCTGTGTCAGAATATTGATGATGGTGATGACATCTGGTTCCGTCAAGAAGAAACAGCTTGTCCGTATCCCGAACCTCCTATGTTGTCACAGAGCATATTCGACAATGATCATCTCTCCTTTGGGCTGATTGATGACCATCGACCAGCCACCTGTCTTCATGGTAATGAACACGCTCGAGAGACATCTCTGGATAATAGCGCTGAAAGTAATGGATCTTTGCTTCAACGCTCAGAGCAACAGCACTGCAGAATCAACGTCAACCGATCTGGACAGCGCAAACGGCCACTCACCGGGACGATCGAAGATAGAAGACGGCCATCTGAACGCCAAAGGCTTGACGCAACATCTCCGCCTGCTGGGGATTCTTGCGCCAGCCTCCGTGTTCAATTTTTATCATTGCCGACAAACGCTCGCTTAGAGTTTCTCTCCTGGCTGTTTGATGAAGTACTCCCACAATGCACATTTGAGCCTGAAATCGCCACCAGCATCACACCTGCAAAGAGGAAACTCGATACAGGAGTCCGAAAACAAGTCCGCTGGGACACGTCTCAAGGGAATGCAGGATCTCTGGATAACAGTGGTTCCCATGAAAAATCCAGGAAAGGAATGCCATGGGTACCTGAGGAGGAGAGACTTTTGCTAGAACTGAGGAACACCCGGGGACTACCTTGGTCTGATGTAACGAGATTATTTTCGGATCAATACCCCGGAAGGAGCCAGGGTTCTATTCAGGTATATTGGAGTACGAAGCTCAAAGGGAGGCAGTCATAACGATGCTTGTACTACTGTGCGCTGATTACTTCCATAACTCAGAGAATCCGTCTGCGGTACCACGCTCTCACTTCCTATCTCTGCTTCTTGTTGAATGTTTGTAACTCCCTCTCACATGCTCCTGCGGAATCACAGGCTTAGCCCGATCCGCCAACAACTGAAAATGCAGATGTGTGGCGGGCAAGCAGTTCAACGGGTTCGCCTGGTTTATCCGAAACCTTTGGAGTTGCAGAAAGGAAGGACATGGCGTTATCATCTGAAGACAATGTAACCTTTTACGGAGAGGTTAGGAGTTTGATAATCCTTCGGCGTTTATGAAGCTGCTTGTTGGATCCGAGTCTGATTCATGGGAAAGGGCTGGGGGCTTTCCGCAGTTTGCTCTTCATACCATCTGGGTAAGTGTTTGCGGGATGTGGGTACGTACCGCATCGCACAGCAGCCATCCATTTCTTCGCCAGCTGATCGAACGGACAACTCTATGCGAGGGATTAGCGTGCCAAAAAAAAAAAAAGATATTTAGAAACCATCTGCGAAAACATATTATTACTACTACTGATTGTTTAACCAAGGGCCTGTCAAAAGTTCACGAGCGCTCTATCTCTCATCTGCGTCCCATCGAAGCATCTTCCTAATGAACTGCATAAACATTTGCTTGTTAGCACCATCGTAGTACTCTTCAGAGTCCTCCAGTGGGATAGATGGAATTCCTCCGGAGGTTTTCAAGTGGCCTAGTTGTGGAGCTATGTCTCAGGTACACTTTTGTGCGGATCGTACACACCCGTAGGAGCCAATGACAGACAATGGCGTTCGTTTTAGTTTTGGCAGGTAGGGATTCTTCGAGTCCTGTGCCATGGTTTTGTCAAACACCACGATTTTTGCTCCCAGGAACTATCCGTCGAACACTAACACCCAAGGAACCTTCTTTTACCTGCGGCCTTTTCCGGTCCCTGTCTCTCTTTCCAGACGGAACATCCTATCGATACATGTAAACAGTTGATTACAAAAGAAAAGAAATGAGATAAACTATCAAGAGACAATACCAAGCAAACTTTATAACATGCTTGTGATTCCGCGTACGAGAGAGAACACTAATAGCCCTGCTGTGACCGTTATAAATTTACACTCATGTTCTACTTTCTATGTATTACTTGCTCCGGCGTCAGGTGGAAGGGATGAAGAAGAAGTACATATATAGAAAGAAATTTTCCGAGTGGGGAACGTGACAGAAGAGCCCAGAACATTAGGGAAAAAGAGAAAATGTTAACGACCTAAAACAAAAGCCATCTGGCCGACCAATTTGCGTTACTAAGTAATGCAGCCATACGAATTTCAAAGCCACCCTCCAGCATACCTCGTCATCACAATGGAGAGGCAGAAGCTGTATTAAAGTGGGTCCTGTGGCCCTACTTACGAAGAAATGGAGGAGGTTTTCCTCTCTCGTTTTCCAGGCTTCCAGCCTAACCCGTCTCTCTCTGCAACTGAGGAATTTTCTCGTCTACAGTAGCACATCATACTGTACTAGACAATCCACTGACCTTTGTAGTTTGCTGGCATCCAGTACTCTAAGAACGCCTTTGCCACCGACGCTCCGGTCACTACAGTGTATGCTTGCCACACCTTGCTCTTGTGGCTGTCGGCATAGTCACACACTCCCTTGGTGATGATACATGGAACATTGTCCCATATCTCTGCCCCCTCTAGATCAAACCCAAGAACCTTCTCTTCGCGACCAATTCTATCCCAATTCTGTCCAGCCTTCATGACCGTGTCCGCAGAAGCGATTAGTACGATATATATAAAGGTTGGTACATATCGCTTCCGAGGCCTCGCGACATCGGACTTGTTGATCTTGGTCGCAATCCAGCTCATTACAGTCCTTCCCTAATGCCTCTTCGCAGATTTGCTCAGGTGCGTCACTTCCGAAACAAGAGCACCCAGCAGAAGCATTACTGTAATGCTTATGAAGATAGCGGGCCTTGAAAGGAAGTCATTGACCCCTGAATGAATCCATTTGATCCCGTTTTATTAAAGGGTATGAAATACTGCTACGCCTAATGCTAAAGTTCACTGCGAGCATTTTCCGCACGAAGACCATTTACAAAACACAGATCTCTCAATCTGGCCTGCCCAGCGTGTTCTTAACTTCAGTCTTCCGTTAAAACCTATCAGAGTATTGTCTGCCAAAGTCATGTTCGATTATCAAGTCATTGATAATTATATTACTAAGAAAGATCTCTTAATACTCTGATGGTAGTAGCGCGCCTCCGCAGATCCTAATAACTAGAGCAAGTCTGATGTCCTGATAGCTAACTAGCAGACTGGACAAAACACCTGCCGCACTTCCCTTACCCATTCCAGGCATAGAGCACAGAACCACATCGTGCTTGCCAATCCGTCTATTTATATATATATTCGCGTCGCCTCGTTGTTTGTTATAGTGTCTTCTAAGCCGATTATAGATATCATCGAACAGGGCTTCGACCGCTTCCGCCTCAAAAGGGAAGACACAGATGATCGCGATCGCAAAGTCTTCGCGGCTTCTCAGTCGCATTTTGTAGCACAGGTTATAGAAGGGTTTTGATTAGAGATTCAAGCAGGTTTGTTATCTCAAGTTTTCGGATAAGAAGGCTTAGAGCTAGAAATGGAGGGTAAGCAGAGCTAAAGTCGTGGGGAAGCTAAGGCAGTTGCGTTCACAGCCTCACAATCTCTACTTACCAACCACAGGGCTACATTAGCTACCCGGAGGAGGGGCAGCGCGGATATCGGCATCGCATCGTTCCTTCGAGTCAGACAGTAGGGAATGATGCTGTAGGCTTTGTGCTTGTTATGGAGGCATGATTGGGTACACAGTACAGTATAGAAGATCTCTGCCCCAACTCGAGTCGGGCTGGCGTGGAGAACGGGTCGTTCCTTCCCGCGAGGATTCACGTGGTAGAGGTACCATCTCCCCCTTCTGTTTGACGTGTTTGCATGAAAGTTTCCAGAATTTCTGCAGCATGGAGCTAAACCTAGTCAGGCAACTGCCCATCAATCCAGCACGATTGCGTCTACCTCGACCCTGCGAACCTCAAAACCCGGATACCTTGCAGTGGTGCAGAAGATGGTTGGAAATGGCGGTTTTTCTGTGGGACGAGTTCGGCCTCCCAATAACAAACAGCAGCATAAGCCCGGCGCTTTCCTTCACTGGCTGGTCTAAGAAGATAATTCAGCGAAAAGCCAAATAACAGAATCCCGATCTACGGGACGAGTATATCCATGATATTTCCGAATTCAAATCGCACCAACTAGTTTTCGGTGATGAATCCGGCTGTGACAAACGAATAGGATTTATACGCACGGGCTGGTCGCCTTCCGGTGTTACACCAGTACAAGTCACACAATTTCACCGGGCTCAGCGCTATCAGGTACTCCCTGCATATTCCCAGGATGGTGTTGTCCGCTTCCTGGCCCGAATCTTCAGTGGTACCACGGATGCCGTCATTTTTGAAGAGTTTATTGAAGATCTTCTGCGTGGTGGGAAGTACCCCGCAGAAAGGTCAGTTCTTGTGATGGATAATGCGTCCTTCCATCACTCTGAGCGAGTAGAACAGTTATGTTTAGAGAAAGGCGTTATTTTGCTTTTTCCTCCACCATACTCGCCTGACCTGAACCCCATCGAAGAGCTCTTTGCTGAGCTGAAGGCCTATATCAAGAGAAACTGGAGTGTTTACTGTACTGAGCCATCCCTACCACCAGGTAAAAGAACTCGCTCGTGCTCACCGGTCCCTTGAGATGATCAACTATTACAAAACCGTGTCCATTGTCGTGTTTTTGTCCGAGATTACTGCAAGTCCATTTATAGAGCAAGTTCCCGCGTCGTTCTTCTGAATGCACTGGAGGCGTTTGTTGAAGGTGGCGCCCCATATTTTTTCATGATCCCGAATACCACTCATTGATTCTGAAAAGGTTATGAGTCGCTACACAAGAAAGAGGGGGTTCTACAAGGAGATATCTCCACCGGCAACCTGATCATCAACGCGCAGGAGCACAACTGTTCCTGGCCCGCTTTCCTGGTTGATTTGGGCCTTGCTATCAGGGAACACAGAGATCAAGCATCTGGCGCAAGGGTTAAGACTGGAACAAGAGCCTTCATGGCTATAGAATTGCTATTAGGAGAGAAACATTCTTTTTTGGCATTATTTGGAGTCCTTGTGGGTCTTGTTCTAAATATGTACCCACTATGACGGGCCAGGCAAAGATATTAGACCGACAGACTTTGACTGTTGGAACCATGATGACGACCAAAAACTAGCTAACGCTAAAAAGGGGATCGTGGACGACGAAATCGATTAACTACGTTAACGCCTCAACCGGCCATCTTATGGCACCGCTGAACTGGGATCAACCACGAGTTCAACTCATTCTGCTAGCAAACGCTCGCAGAAATCAGGCGCTTATTGCGTTAGTTGAAGGAAAGGATGCTTCGCCAGTTCACCTGCCGTTTTTCTCGCATCTGGATGCCAGACAAGCATTCCCTTGGCGAGATCCAGGAACGCTTCCCTCTCCTCTTCCTCAAGGAAGGAAACTGTGTCGCCTAGTTTCCGGTCGGAGATTAGGTCTTCGTAGAGAAAGCGACCTGAGATATTTCGTGAGTCTGAGAATGATTTATTCGAGATAGGAAACCCAGTAATACCATTATTGTCAAAGAATGGCCCACAGAAGTACTCCTCCGCGGTCTCGCATACTTTGTCATCTTCTCGTCTGACAGGTTCCGGCCATGAGTACTCTCGCATGTATTGATACCTTTGTATGACTTCTGGAGGGGGTGGACCAAGTAAGGCTATCATTTCGGCGATGTGCAATCTAGCATCGTAGCGACCTTGTTGATCATGGATACGCCGAAATAGCTCTTTGCCTTCGATCATATCCCACAACTGGTCTGGCATTAGCGGATGCAACAACTTTGGAGAACAACGGGACGCACCAGAACACCAAGATTCCAAATATCCGCAGGCATTTGCCATCCATTACCCAGAATCACCTCTGGCGCCCGATAGTGGTCTGGCTGAATAGGCCAGACGCCCCAGTCATCGTCTTCCTCAAGTCTGGTTGCCAAGCCAAAGTCGACAATCTGTGGTATACTTCTCAGAGTCTTGAGTGGCCCAAAGTCATTCCGGGACTGATACACTGGTCGTCCCGTAGAATCAATCTTATAAGCCATCGGGTTTTCAAGCTGAGAATCCATGAAATCAGCAAGCACGGTTGGATCCTCGAATGAGACCATGATGTTTTCAAGCTTTAGATCTAGGCAGCCGCCTGGGCTCAGTATCACCGACGGAAGCAAGGCCGAAGATGAACTTACCCGTATGGACTATCCTGCATTCTTTGTGAAGATATTCAAGCCCCGTAAGAAAAGCACGAATGTATGTTTTAATGAGGGGCAGTGGCATCTTTCTATTGTCAAAGCGACGCTGATACATTGACAATGGCTCCCTCATAGGCGGATACACAAGACACGAATAAGATCCTTCCGGACCTTTAACTTCAAAAGAGTCTAGTAATGTTCTGATAACTGAGCGACCGCGATGTGATGGGTCTGCCGTGGAAATGTGCTCTTCAACTTCGCGCTCATGACAAGCGGAACTTGCATTATTATTGGCGAATTTCAGTGCCACGACGCTATCTGGCTCTTCGATATGCCTGTATATTTGTTAGAGACAGAGAGCTTTTCGAATTGAACAGAAATTATTGAAGGTTACCCTTGCAAATCACGCGCGAGCCATACTGTTGAAGAGACGCCCCAGCCAACCTTGACCAGGGTTTGGTAACGATCAGCGAGTACCTCTCCAGGCTTCGCTGGGTAGAAGTACTTGGAATCGTACACTGGCGAGATCTCTTCGTCCACGAGTATGCCAGGCGATAAAAGTGGCCCGGAAGAATGCATGGGAAATGGTTTCTTGCGAAGCAAGGCAGATAAATGAGGAATGGATGGCCTTATGATGTTCATTCCAGAATTACTCCCCGTGACCCGACGGGAGAATGTGATATTAATAGTTGTCGAAAAAGAAGAAGGTCAAGAAAAAGCCGAGCATCGGTGAACTTGATCACGTGGCACGGTACTAAGGGGGTGTGGCCGCGGGAGTTGACTAAGCCGGCATTTCATCGCCTTGCGCAGCCGAAATAATCGACCAGTCAATTATTCAACATAATTGCTTCTTCCTGTTGAGTTGATTGATCATCATTTTGAAGCTCCAGGGATTGCATAAATACGAGCTATATCGCATAGTTAGAATATCAAGACCTTCAATCGAATCCGTGGAGATCACGTAATTCAGTGCTTTAGTCATCCCTGCCAAGCCCTCCAAACTGCCATAGGGGGTATGGCAGTTCGGAGGGCTTGGCAGGAAATGACTAGAGCGCTGAATTACGTGATCTTCACTGATTCAATATGAATGGTCTTGGTTATTCTATCTATGGAATTCAGCTTATCTTTATGCAATCTCTAGAGCTTCGAAGTTCATCATTCATTTCACCATAAGATGCAATTACGTTAAATAATTGACGATCGATCATTTTGGCTGAGCAAGGCGATGAAATGCCGGCTTAGTCAACCCCCGCGGCCACAGCAGGTGACTATTCCTGATACAGACTAGGAGCTGTCAGCCAGTGAGATCAAGACAGTGAGGAAGACAACGATAAGTTGCCAAAAGCCACAACTATGCCGTGTAGAGAGGACAAGACCTTTGGGAGTGATTGGTTCAGCTGGTAGATGGCATAGTAGGCTAGTAAGAATACCAGCCTCATCCTCGTTCGACTTTGACGCCGAACAATAATAGCATGCCGGAATGGCTCTGGTCACGCTTCAGTTGGCCGAGAGAGCGTATTGGCGACGCCCAAGAAGGTCTCTCCTGCTTTTGTACAGTCCAACAGCGCGTAGGTGGCCAGCGATTCTTTGCATTGCTACTGGTGGATACCAGTGGTCAATCAGGCACTGCCCCGAATTTGGCGCCGTGGTGGAAACTCACCTAGGACCAAGGAGTAAGCGCCTGCTTGCAACGCGGACTGTGTCAGCCTCTAGCTGAGCCTCAGACCCTTGACTATAGCCTTATAGAGCGCGAATTATATCCTATCATTTTCGAGTTTTACCGGACGGCAGAAACCTGAAAATCATGGAGATAGATGGGTGGGGAAGGCGGCAATGCAACCGATGTAGATCAAGGTGTGAGTAGACACGTAAAAACAGCCATAATTAGAAGCACCTATACTTAGTTCCAAGAATGTTTCGGGAGCGCAATTTGTCCTACGCCGTTTCGCAGTCTCTCTGCCAATGGATTCGGAAATGCTCTGTGTAATCCACGGCGAAGAGCAGTCAGGGTAAATTATGCACTAGTTGATATCGCTCCTGATGAAGGTATATAAGACAGGTGCATACCACAGCTCCTCAGTGTCAACACAGACTTATCACATTACTTTCATATTCGAAGACAACTCGCACAATTGAATCACCCTCTTCCCGCATTATCTATATCTACGTCTACGAAAGTCGACAATCATGGCCTTGCGAGCATTCTCAAGCACCGCCAGACAGTTGAAGCAGCTGAACTGGACCTTCCAGGGGACAACCATCGATGTCAACTGGTTGATCCAGCAAATTGAGCACTCCATCGATGAAGTCCCCGGGCTGAGGGCTCGCGTTGTCAGCGCGCAGGTAATGTAAGACACTTGCATACTCCCTTGGATCGAAGGTATGAATTCAGCTAACGTGGATAGCGGAAATCCTCACCCCACGCCCAATCGCGACGACCCATACCATGGGTCCGTGATTCTTCTGGATAAGGACGGTAAACGGGTTACATCCGCGCATGCCTATCTCAACGGGTATGTCAAGTTCTCCAAGGAGGCGACATTCAAGCCTGTGAAGCTTCCCCCGATGCCCGGGGCGCCGATTATCCCGCCGGAGGGCGTCGCGACTGGGAATTCTGGTTCGACGTCTGGATCTGATCAGCCGACCTCCAAGAAGGGCAAGGAATAATATATGAGCATTATGTAGTTGTGCTAGATATGTGATCCTGCAGGCAGATATATGGTTGATACCATTGTCATTGGTGCATGCTTGGTTGGTTTCTTTGTTGGTTAATTCATGTAACTTTGCCTTTTAAATTGTCTATTAGATATGTCTATTAGGTCCATCCATGTAGTCATCATGGCGAGGAAAGCTATATAAAGTCGTCCCAACTACAATCATCCCTTGCCAGAACGGGTTGAAGACTATACTAGTTGTCAGTGGGGTCCGTATCTCAGGTAAATGTCATGTTTAATTTTAGAGTCAGAAAAAATTGCCCACCTCCCAAGGCTGGGTCCTTTGGTCAACCGTCTCATTGAGTTAGCGATATCCTGACACCTCGACATTTGAACAGCGGAAGCCAGTCAAGCTCAAAATAGTTTCCCATCGACAAATCTGCAAGAGTCAAACATAAAGGTGACTACCAATGCATTAACTAGCGAGTATTTGTCATACGTGAGAACGGGCCGAAAAAGCGCCCCGCACCTCAAAATTTCACAAATCCCGCCCGATGTTACAGGGCATACCTTACTGATGGTATGTATGACTGTGACGGGAAGGGTAACTAACTTAAGATTCGTGTGGTGCTTAGGCATCAACGGTGTAAAAGGGCGAAGGCTTGGCAAGCAGAATGACTAAGGATCCGGATAGATTGGACCACTAAAAACGATTAAATGAAGCAATTGAATTGGCTATATCAAACGAGTAGATTGAAGGTGTTGAAGACCTCTTTTCCGGCTATCTAGGAGGTCTATATACAATGCTAGAATTGCTTATTTTGACCGCTATTCTATAGCTTCATATTGCAATATTGCAGAATGCGCAATACCGCAATTTCGCAGCCGAGCAAGGCGATGATCGTCTTACCGCAATTGCTTAGTCAACTCCGCACTTCAACAACGACCTTCCCAGTCAGGTGCAAAGGACTCTGCATCTTACACCTCTCCTCCTCACTATTCTACTTTACTGTTACTTGATACCATGCGCAGCACCTTTTCTCTATTCAAGAAGCAAAAACGGATGTCGTCCTATCCTTCTATTTATTCGGCAAACAGCTTCAACCGGTCATCTCACACAAATTGCAAATCAAACGATGACTGGTTTCGCTACACAAGAGGCCGATTTCTATTCAACGAGGCTCAGGAAATGTCAATACGTTGTATTAACTTCAATATGAACGAATTAATAAAGTGCGCTACTGAATCAGTCGGCTTGACATCTACACAATGCTCCCGGGTGGAGAAGTTCCCTGACGGGATGTTTAATAAGACCTTCCTCTTCACAATGCACGATGGGACGCAAGTCGTAGGTAAAGTGCCGAACCCAAATGCGGGGCGAGCTCACTACACGACTGCCAGTGAAGTGGCAACAATGGATTTTGTAAGCAGAACTCTACTTGACCCTGATTACCCTCTATCTAATGCTTCACCCCTAGGCTCGAAATGAGTTACGCACCCCGGTACCGAAAGTGTTAGCTTGGAGCTCTAAAGCAGAAGACAACACGGTAGGCGCCGAATACATTATAATGGAGAAGGCTGCCGGAGTCCAGCTTAGTAAAGTTTGGCCTACAATGGGTATCAAGGAAAGATTTGAACTCGTGAAAACAATCTCCGGATATCAAAAAACCTGGATGTCGATACCTTTCACCCAATATGGAAGCCTCTACTACTCGACTGACATGCAAGATTCCAATGCATCTGACTCTGTGAAGGGGGCTTTGTCTATATCAAAGCACCATCGGTTCGCTGTTGGCCCGTCAACAGGCCGCGAATTTCTCGATGATGGTCGGATGGCATTGAATTTTGATAGAGGCCCTTGTATGACTTCATAACATGCCATTCTGAAGATATCTGCTTACTTGATTATTCTAGGGAATAGTGCAGAGCAGTACAAGTCGGCAGTCGGCCTTCGAGAGATTGCATGTGTGCAAAATATGACCCGATTACCTCGATCACAGTTATCGCTATATGGACCCGGCACGTACCGCCGTTCTCGTTCTAAAAAGATAGCGGCTCTTCAAGCTTATCTTCGTCTTGTGAAATACCTTCTACCAACAGATCCATCAATCACGTCTGCCTTTCTATGGCACCCTGACCTCCACGCGGAGAACATCTTTGTTCACCCTGAAAGGCCAGCAGAGGTGCTAGGGATCATAGATTGGCAATCAAGTGAACTGTTACCGCTTTTTGACCACGCGCGCCAGCCGTACTTTCTTGATTACGATGGTCCTCCATCGACAGGTATTGATCCACCAGCATTCCCGGAGGATTTCGACAAACTCAATCCTGCCGAGAAAGCGGAAGCTCAGGATCTGTATCTGAAAATGTCACTCTCAGCATTATACCGAAGGTTCACGTACAGCAATAACATAACATTATTCAAAGCCATGGAGTTTCGACAGACTACCAGCTTTGAGATGCTACTTCTTGCTCAAAACCTCCTTATAGACGGGGAGGCATTATATCGATCAAGATGCCTTGACCTCGAAAAGGATTGGATAGCCCTACCGGGTGTGCAAGCCTCTGGCAACCCGCAGTTTCCATTGCTGTTCTCTGCAGATGAGGTTGCTTTGATTAATGAGGATGCTTCTGACGCAATCAGAGGTATGGAATTGATGCGGAGTCTAAGGCAGTCGCTGGGCCAGATGTGGCCTGAGAAAGGTGTTGTGCGGCCAGAGCAATACGAGGAAGTAAAGAAGCTTCTAAAGCAAGCAAAGGCGGAGCTAATTAACCAGATAGCACATTCTGAAACGGAAAAGGTTGCGTGGGAAGAAGCATGGCCGTTCGATGACTAGACCTAAAACACAATTTTTTGCCTGATGCGTACAGCCTCCGTTTCCTGGACATGAGGGAAAGGGTTGAGAGCAGCGACTAACTCCAGACGCCAAAGTGAGAAATATACTAGTTTGAGTACCGAAACACATCTAACATGCACAGTATCTCGGCAGACCCCGTACAGTCCCAGAGCACAAAACAAAGATCTGGACGATATTTGCCTCTGGGTTTTGAACATGTGCCAGCCGGGATTCAAACTTCACTTTTCTTGACCACCGTCCTTGCAGGGATTTCAGATCCCTTCCGGCAAACGTTCGACCGAACTTCTCTTCGATCTGTTCCACTTGAAGCCTCCTGTCCACCAATTTATGAAGAAACTTGTCTTTCGGCTTCTGAATGAGGTCGGGCCCGCTGGCGGCTTGGGAAAGAATGGGATGGTTCAACAGTCTTACATCCACCCTGCGTATGCGATTATTGATTTGATGGTTTCTGGAATCATTTAACATTATGCCCACCTTTTTAAAGCATGTATCTGTTGATCTAATACCTGGTTTTCTTTTCTTTTCTTTTCTTTTTTTTTTTTTCTGGAATAGTTCTCTTATTTGTTGCCTCAATATGGGTTTTCCCCACTTGGTTTCCCTTTCCCAGTATTGTCATGTAAATCCACCTAGATTCACGGAGTTCGTATTCGTAATTTCTTTTTGGACATGTTCGAGATTTCGGATGAACCCAAAGTCGTACCCCCTGATCAAATTCCCGAAAGGATTAGTGGTCTTGCCTCCCTGGTGGAAAGCACGATCGGCGGGCGCCTTCGCTCCTGTTTTGCCCGGGCTTTTTCTACATTTACCCACGTAAATGCCATGTCAGATACTGTATTCAACATTATGGCATGGATTCTTTACTGGTCATTGGTTGAGACAGAAGACCCAGCAGTCTGTTAGTGGCGGCTCCTTGGTGTGAAGGCCAGTTAATGTGGGAATTTAAATGGAGGAATTGAGTAAAATCAAGGGGCGTTTGTACTTGGTGACGATGGGTACTCTTACGAGGGTTGCTCGGTGATCCTTGCAAACAGAGCTGGAAGGGAATACCCGGGTGAACGAAGTAGCAGAGTAGGCCAGCTGCTCATGTTAACTACAATGACCAAGTTATCTCGTCGACAATACGGCCACAGCATGGAAGGGCGGAGACGCCATGATTTCTGTTTGACCAAGATTGCTCATACACCTAACGAGTTTTGACCGGCTGAACCATGTACATTGTGCTTATCGTCATGCATCTAATGAGGTTCCAGAGCTTAGTAGTTGTACTTGGTTTTGGACTCCGTTACTGTACATAAACAATCCTACGTACTTAACTAATGGGTTTGATGTAATTATTCACTATTCTTCTCTTCCAAGCGAGGATTAAGATAGGAGCAGCCAAAAGATTATTTAAAATCATATGGAGAGCCTACAATATGACAACCAGGATGAAGATTCAGTGAGTACAGTATTCTTGAGTATACAAAGATCATTCTAATAAACTACAGTCTACGCCTCTTCTCCAAGAGGAGTTGCATGGGAATAACAGCCATGCACAAACGAAGACAAATGAGGAATTCTGGCCAGATCCCTCTACAGCTGTCGAATACCGAAGAGAAGGATGGCAGAAGCAACAAGTACAGCAATTAAAGTCAAGGCCAACAGAAGCAACTGAAGTAGATATAATGCCGCCTGATATTCGCGAAGTACAGGATACCTTTCCTGGTCCGATGGAAGATAGTGCTTTTGGTGGAGGGAACCCTGGCCTATCCGTATTCTTTCGGAATGCGGAGCCGTATGATGGTAGTTTCACGTCCTTACGCATGTTCATCATTTGTTTGATGATTATTCTTCCACCATTTTCTCTTTTGCTGGTTGTGCTGCTCTAATTATCCTGCCTGAATTGAGCTTTACATACAGTTGAGCTTTACATACTGTAAAGGGAACCAAATCGTTGAGCCTTGGATAAGATGAAAATTAAGGTATGCGCATAATGGGCCCAAATATCGCTTTAACCAACCTGTTGAAAGCACTAGGGTTTTTATTCAAAGTTCGTCCGCATGCAAAGAAATCTCGAAGGATTGAATATCCTTCTTTAGTTGAAGATATAACGGTTGCAGAAACCTCAGCATTGTTCTAAAAATCTCATGGCGGAGGCGCTGACACGTAATTTCTCCTCCATAGCTATTCATAGTCACTCATTAATACATCATGATTCGAGTCAGCCTTTTCGTCTATTGTATTTTTTAAATGCGGTTGAAAAGGTGTACTTCCTTATACAGGTAGTGAAATTCAATTTTCAGGTCCAAACTCAGATTTGGTACATAGCGGGATCAAGAACAAGAAAAGTGATCATATGGGGGAAACGAATTTTGCTAGTGACTGTTTATATTTATTTAAAAAAAGTAAAAAGGAAGGTCGAATGACAGAAAGAAAAAGGAGGGAAAAAACTGCGCTGTAAGAGAACTAAAGTCGATTACAAAGTCGATCGATTTCTGACATCTTAATGAACAGTGCTAAAGATGAGATTAGAGTAAGAAGCCGAGGCAGACTATCTAGGAGCTAATTATTGTATGAGCGTCAAATGCAGGATCCTTTTCTGACTGTCGCCTATGCCTCTTCATACATCTGGTAAAGTTACCAAGTAAAACCACGTTTCCTCATTTATTCAAACAGAATGAGGAAAGCGTTACATAATGAAATCGGGAAAGATGACCCTTAATGTTATGTAATAGAAATAGCGATCTAGCCCGCAAAAAATATCTTTGAAGGCCCCGAAAGTATCAAAATACTGGTTGATCAGTCACAGGAGACAAAGAATTAGCTACTAATACTCTGGGCGTCCTCATACAATTTCCCCCTTATCAAATACCAGGCCTTCTTCTGGGCCACCACTATTGGATTCTCAAGTATAGAGTCCATTGCTCAAGTCAACAGAAACGTATTTAAGCCTATGCTTTTCGCACTTCGATCCCTTGTGTTTCCCAGCAAGATCGAAAAGCCCAGGAACATTCCAGGATGCATTTTTTATTTACATTTCTTCTTCTGGCAGCACACACGTGGCTTTCACAGGCTGGCACCTTGGGAGTGATAGATTATGGTGGTAAATGCTTGATATATTCGAACAATAATTATGGATGCACTGGATATTCGACACCTTTTGCCCTTCTTGATAGAGATGATTGCTCAAGTAGGCAATGATTCGGTCCCAAATACACATTTGTAACTAAAACTAAATCTCTGCTAGCTATCAGCGAAATTATAAACGGAGAGCGCAAAGACAAATCAATGGTCAATGTCGGCGCATGTGGTACTAAGAACGGAAAGCCAGCCGCTTGGATTGAAGTGAGCAAAACGGGCCTAGTGACTTTTAAAAATCAGGGTGGAGAGCAGTCATCCTGCACGCTCAAGAAAGGGCTCAAAAAGGGCAGCTGGTGCCGTGCTGAATTGGAGGAATCATCCACAAAATCTAGCGCAAATTCATCTTCCACCACCTCATCTTCCACCACCTCATCTTCCACCACCTCATCTTCCACCACCTCATCTTCCACCACCTCATCTTCCACCTCATCTTCCACTACCTCGTTCCCTACTGGTAAGCCCCCTACTAGCACATCGCCTATCAGCAAATCCACTACTATGCGCACTGAGTGCAGTTCAACCTGTACTTGCATGAGCTAGTAACAAGACTGTGTGAGGAATAGAAATCCTATCTGAGGAGACTTTGGGATGCCCATAGGCTCCTGGTCGAACATCAATCAACTCTTCGCTCTGTCTCTCTTTTTTCTTTCTCTCTGCTTTTTTTGGGCCTTCGGTACGACCTTGTGAAGAGATAGCAAATGATTTACTGCCTGTTTCTTTTTGCCTTTTTTCTTGCCTTTTCTTCTTAATTAGTATCGAAGCCTAGACTTCCGCATACTGTAACCCAACTTGGGTCGAAGTTCTCGACCCAAAACCCAACCCAGCACCCGGGTTGAACTTCTCTAACCCAGACCCAACCCGGACCCAATACTGGGGCCCCAATAAAACCCAATAAAACCCAATAAGACCCAATTTGACCCAACCTTTTCATAATTTTGATCATAAAGCTGCTCAGTCAGTCATCAAAATATCATACTGTTTTTTACATCTGTTCTGGTTATACCAACTATCAGTAGGCTGCGGCAGCATCCGCAAAAATCTAAGTCCGCTCCAATAAAATCGATTAAAATAAGTTCAGTAATGCAGTATTTTCTCCTTCATTATTCTGCGCATTTCCACCCTGATAACTGGAGAGATAAATCACAGATTTAATCTTTCACAGATTACAAAGGTGAAGAGATAGAAGGAAGTTCCAGGAAGTTCTTGAAAACTGTGAATCTAAAGGTGAATATATAGGTTATGGAAGAAGATAGAAGCAAAAAGGTGAATATATAAGGACCAATAGATAGAGTGAAATATAATAGGGTCAGGTTTATATATAAACCCCTCCCCCCCCTTCTTCCTCTTCTTTCTTCGTCTTCCATACTTCATCTCTCTTCTCATAGAGCCCCATGCAGCAGATATAGGACAGTATTCTGTCTATCTTTTATACTTCATCTTTTTTCTTCCAGAGCCCCATTCAACAGACATAGGACAGTGTTCTGTCTATTTTTCTGCTTTTATTTAGCTGCTCCTTCGAAACTGAGTTAAGACGGAGTAGCTGTCAGGACGGCATAGCATGGACAATCCTAGACAGTCAATAGGATATCATGAGGCTCAGCATCTAAACCTCCAACTTCTCGAAATAGACAAAGATGATATCGATACTTCAGTTTACCATGCCCGGCCACCAATGAACTTGGGAAACCATGACTGAATTACTATACCGGTAAGCGAACGGTAGTTTCCTCTTTCCTTGGAATATTATACTAATATAGAATTTCTATTAGGAACCCATGAGACATAGCACAAGCGGAAATGAGATATCAACTTTAGCAACAGCCAGCGCCCCATGGGCCATAAGACCGATAGACGAAGATATACCGATGTATAGAACATTTTCAGAACATCAAACCAAAGCGAACAGCCCATCAATATTGGGTCTATACAACATCAGTCAAATCTGTAAGACATAAAACACAAGCGGAAACGGAGCGCCAACGGCCCAACTCGAGCAACAGCCAGCGTCCTATAAGACTAGTAGATAAAGATATACCGATTTATAGAAGATTTTCAGAATATCGAGCGACAACGAATAGCCTATCAATACTAGGCCTATACAACGATGGCAATCTATTCGATACAGAATCAAGCCGGACTTTTCGCTAAAACGGAATACTTCCATCAGTATATTGAGAATCACATACGGATAATAAAGACCCTTTGCTTATTTATTTCGACTTTCAGCAAGCACGCTTTTACAGATTGCTCAAGAGAACCCCAAAGTCGAAGAGCTGTTACAGTTTGAAAGGATAAAATCTTTGATATTCGAATTCTCGGAATTTTTGTTAACTAGTTGGTTACGGGAAAAGATTGCTTGGTCAGATGTACCTATAAAGATGCCAAAATAAATTAAATTAGCGAATTTTATGCTAGTGCGGATAATTATTGGATTTCAAGGATATCCGACAGTTGGATGCAGATGTCAAAGTGGTATCCACATCCGCGGATTTGCCGCAGCCTAATCCTAACAGATTTACGTTATTGAGGTCTTGATCGTTCCCCGTTCATCCCGATCTTTGCCTATCTTTTAAAATGGTAATCGGTCAAATGAATGTTCGCTTGAATGAGCGGTGGGGTATGTATAAGAGAGCAAACGCCTTGCTCTTCACATATAACAAGGCCTATTTTTGCCAATGGAGCGTAGTCAAAAAGCAAGCATCTTATCTGAAGATCCTCCGACCTATGCAAAACATGGTGTGTTCAACCCAGCCCCTACAAGAGTATGCATACGCCTGACATCTCCCAGATCGGAGATGCGCTGAAAATTCTGGGAAACGCGAGAATCAAAATCGTTGAGTCAAAGGTGGAAAGTGTCTGTTTGTATCGATGTAGCCTTTTTGAAGTCAGCACACCGGTCCTTTTCTCCGCAGAGTCTCCGAGATGGCAGAATAAGATATTTACAGGCCATATCCCAAGCTAGATGTTTCCGCCAGGAAATCAAGAGAGGACTTGGGTCATGAGGATGTTAAGCAAAGAAAAATGGCAATTTATGGGAAATATGTTCAGGTCCTTACAGTATGATGATGATGATGATTCATACGCTGGCCCCTCGCCTTAAGCGATATGCAGGGTACCACTGTCTCTAATCTCTATGTACATTCCTTCACCGTAAACTATTACTTTCCTGACGAACTTGGAGCCTCGTCAAGGCCTGTGTTGTCCGATGCCTGGGGTTCTGTTCTGCCGCCCTCGTGGCGGGTCCAGAGGGCGGAGGGTACAGCCAGGAAGGCGCATGAGCCCAAGACAAGCTATTATAAGGCACTCATCAAAGTTGCATCGATTACACAAATATAAAAAGTAATGCTAAACCCCGGCTCCGGCCTCTATTTTGCGCCCACGTCAACACTAACATGTCCACCCTTGATTCATGCATTTTGAAGATCAAGTCAAACCCCGAGCAGCTCGCAACACAAAAAAAGCTTGTTGATCTCCTTCGGGATTGCCCACCTCAGACCCGCCTTCGTGTTTTCCAAGACCTCTTGAATATACACCCCAATAACGAATGGCTCATATGCCAGAGAGCCTTTGCATGTACAGATAATGGCCTACATGACGATGCCTGCACAACTTGGGTCCGCCAACTCAACAAATATCCCAAACGAATCCAGTTCAGAGAAGGTTTTCTCTATACAGTTGGCCAGCTGTGTCCTGCTCGGCGTCTAGAGCTGCTATTTCAAGTTCAAAACCAATATCCTTCCTTTTGGATTGATTGGGAGATCGCTCTGGAGTTCCTCTCGCAACGACAATTCAATAATTCTTATCAAGCATTCAACAGCCTTGACTCAAAGTACCAGTTAGTCCCTGGCCAGAAGGAAGAGGTGGAAAAATATTTGCTCCACTGTGCTATCGGGACAGGAGATAAATCTGCTGTTTGTGCGTTGTTGGAGCTATCTAGAGGCACACAATCCGATCTCGACACTTGCGAGCTGCTCCTTGACTTTGGGCATGTCGAAGAAGCGGCGAAGCTTTGGATCAAGATCCCACAGGGTGAAAGAGGTGAAGCTCTTTTGGCCAAAATCTGTGAAGCTCTACACACACAGTGTGGCCATTTACAAGCGGACAAGACTCTGCCTATCTGGGAAGCACTTCTCCGCTCTAGGCCCGAAAACCCCAATTTACTTGCTGGATTCAGGGGGGCTCTCGAAACATGCCACAACAGAGGCATTCTGGTTGATAAGCTGGAACAACTACTCCATGAGAACCCTGAGAATTTCTCCTTTTTCGACACCATTAGTCAAGAGCTATTGGAGCTAGGAGAAACTGTGCGGAGCCTCAACGTATGGAGACGACTCACTGCAAAATTTCCGCACATTGAACATTTTAGAAACGAACTATATCTTGCTCGGAGTGCGCATTTCCAAATTCACAGAACGAGTGAAGATGTTGACTCTCTATGCATGATCTGCATGGACAGAAGACTTGATACTTGTTTTTCAAGCTGTGGACATGTCTGCTGTGCTGAGTGCGGCGACAGCCTTGTCACATGTCATATGTACCGCAAAAAGATTGAGGGGAGAATTAAGGTACATGCTTTTCTCAGTTTACGAAACAGCGCATAGGTACTATAAATTACATCTCTACGATAAGCTGAAGAAAGCTTACCATCTGTTATGTGTAGCGAGAAGATTGATGCAGTGTCCGTCAAGTTATATCAAATCTACATGGAAGGTTCCTGAACCCCTTGTAATTTATTTACGCTTTCTATGTACATACTGTAGAATCTGTATCGTTACTGTATAAGATTACAGAGTACAATGATATATATTCGGCACTGCCTATAATGATAGGCTTAGTGTAACTTGCCATGGAATTATAAAGCTGGACATAGTTCTGGGGAAAGGGGGGGGAGGTTTATTTCGCAGATCACTGTAAGATATTGTTAATTTTGACGCGGAGATCTTTTATGTTCGTGTGATGGAGTTCAGTAATTCGGCGATAAGAAGCAAAAGTTCCAAGGGTAGGCTTTCCGAAGCCATTATCATTTGGACAAATATCAATTCTCTCTTAATAACAGGCTAGACAGAGCAGGCTGATTTCGCAGATCACAATTTCATAGAAGCTTTCAACGCTTATACGGCCCACAACAAGATATAGGTAATAATAGAGATACGGTGAACAAAATAGGGGTGAACATTTCGAACTTACAGTCACAAGACTGCCGGTGGATTGGAAGGCTGATAATCCCTGATGACACGAATAAGTAGTCCGCCATTATTTGCGGGATCGCGGGGCCATATCTATTTGTGGCTCTATATTGCGATCAAAGGTGGGAAGCTCCTGGTTTTAGCGCAGACCCTTGAATGAACCTGATAGTCTACTTCCCAACAACCTCAAATTAAATTGAACTAGATATAGGAACTATAGGGGCGGTGTTTTTAGGGTCCCAATAAAATCTATATAATCCTCATCACCTTCCGTGGCTCATTGGGAACTGGCAATCTGGACCACAGATGCCCCCCAAAAGAGAAAAGACAAAGCCGACAGCTAGGAAAGTTGAGAAAGTCGGCACAACAAACGGCCAAGAGCTATCGACTACAAGCAGTTGTCAGTTGGGCGTAGAAGAGCCTGTCGAAGGCAGAGTTACCATCACCCCTCAGTTACAAGAAGAATTAAAACGCCTTTTTCGAATGACAAAAATGGTTGCACAGCGTTATGGCCAGGGGTGTTCCAATCAGTCGCCTTCGCCTTTTGTCCAAACTCTAGATGACAATCAAACTTCACACGACGACAGACCCATAAGAGACGAGACGTCAATTAATGATTTAATCACTGCAGATATGCTTTGGGACAGTGTTATAAAAATCATGCATGGTAAGAAAAAGTTGCAAGGCGGTACCATACACAGTGAAAACATGAAATTTTAATTTCTTCGGTTTTCTCCCAACAGTCTGCCGTAGCGACCGTTCTCCACACCATACCAGCCCGACTCGAATCCCCATAGGGTTCTCCTGATCACCAAATGATGTCTATATAAAAGGCCTATGAAACCATAAATTGCTGGTTCATCCAGCAACCATGCGCTACCAGCATCCGCGCTGCCCTTCCCGGGGCGGCTATTGCAGACTTGTGGTTGGTGAGCGCAAGTGGGAGGGAACACTCGCGTACCGAGAGGCCGTCTACGGTTCCGCCTTGTACCTAAGGAGATGTACCCAAACGGAGAGCCCTGGCGAGACTTGGACTCAGCATTTCAGGGCCATATTGATCCTGACGCCCGTTCCTAGAATTTTAACCCTTCTCACGCATTGCTACATAGAGTCCTCGATCACACGAACAATATCCATATCCTCATACACATCTTGCACAAGTTGTGCGACATTTGATTGATAATGTTGCTTAGACACCTACATAACTGACTTCACAAACAGATCACGCGCATTCTAACTGCGACACTCGACCATCCTTCCCCTGTGCATATCATAGTAGTTTATACATCGAGCAACCTCCGAGCATTTTCAACACTTGATCAACTGCATGGTGAGATAAATGTGATAATAGATCTGTATACGCCCACATTGTAGCCTGCTGGCAGTTTTCTCCAGCGCTAACTGCAGCAACAACCTAATAACCACACGACAGAGGCTCCTATAGAAAATGCCGTCGCCAGCCAGCTGGTGACCAGCATGCGCTGGCCTAGTGTAGCCGCGATTCCTGATGACCGAAAAACTGTTCTCAGAACCCCAACAAGCGACACATATACTCCAGTCGCCGTAGCTGACGAAGCGATATTGATGATTGCCGTTACCTAAGACAGAATCGTGAGTCAGGGTTGATGAGAATTGGTAGCGTTGGCCACGTACCACCGAGAGTGTGCCCACAATGGATGCCAAGTGCCCAGAGACAATGGATATTATTCCTGATCCCAAGAGAAGCACTGTTGCCACCACTGCGCCGATGTATGTAGCTGTCACCCCCTTGGATGAGGATTTATAAACACCACCCAATCTATCGACCTGGTTCGGAAACATTTTTTCGGCCCACGAGGTCCGAAGATCAAGGACTTCTGTGAAATTGAACCAGAAAGAGGCAGCAGGATCTGTGCACTCTGTGAGGTTCGATTTGCCTCCTTCAATATTCCCTTTGCAATATCCCCATAACCCAACCGTGTAAAAGTCCGATGCGTTTGATTTGGAATTGGCCAGCTCGGTCGACACGCTCTGAGCGAGGTCCTTAGCGTTGTCCGCCACACTTTCCACCGACCCCGTCACCACACTGGTAACATCATGATGTAAGTTCCCAGTAATGTCACCAGATTCATTGACGGCATCTTTGGCTGCTGCGGCAGAATCCGCTATTTCGTCTTCGATGAATGAGCGCTCGGTAATCATACTTTGCAGCGTTTCTTCTAGCGTTGAAATGAAGGCAGTAGTGTTTGCCTAGGACACACGACAGTTACGATCATCCTTGAAGCTCATCATATTGGTACAAAAGAAATATATAGCACTTACTTTCATAAAGAACAACTCACTTTGAGGGGTGGAGACCCGAGTGCAGCCAATACCGACGAAAATTAAACATATCAAACTGGCCACCGACAAAGCATATGGTACTGCCATGCACAGTAGTCTTCTTGATTTCCCCATGATGCCCATGGGGTGATATTCTATCTCTTTTGAATTGCACTGGTCCTTCCGTATAGACATCTATGTCGAGTCTTACATTGTTATTTATCATGGGTCGCAATATGGTCCCAACGCAGCATGCAATGGGACTAGGTTTCCATGAGAGTGGTCACTCATACCCCTCACATATGTCCCTGGTTTGATCGGCCCTCAATCAATGTGGCGTCGCTGAACTTGGTTGATAAGAAGAAACAGACACTTAGATCATAAGCAGCAAACGATAAGCATCCGTCTTTTTTGGTTAATTATTCCCGTGCTTCCCCCGTTGCATTGGCAGTTTTCAACAACATTAGAAGTGGCACTTGACGACAGCAAAGGCCGCCTACAAGGCAAGTCTCATGCCCGTTCAACTGTCTTATCTGCAAATACAAGAATATCACTTTAGTTGGTTATCATTATCTACACTATCTCATGTATCAGATATCAGTGATTCTCGGTATTCGTAGAGCTGTGAACAACAGCTAATGCCGTCCAAGGTTTGATCACCACATCATCTTGTCTAAATATTTAATATATCACCGTTGCAAGTTTCTTTAATCTTTCAAGTTAGCTTTTCATGGTATAGTACTTTCGTAAATGGTCATGAGTATGCCTATATATTCTATAGGGTGGTCAGACCCCTGTACGGTACAATGTATAGAATACTATTCAAGAGAAGAAAAGTTTTGGTGGAGGTGTGAGTGATATGCATATTATTTGTCTTCTGTCGTAATACTCGGGAGGGTGCAGAAGTTCTCACTGACATTGCCGCCGTTCTGTCACCCCAAAGGTTGACTTACAAAACATCATCTGCTGCTCTTATTCATTTCATTAGGATATATTTATGACAACAAAGGTTTTTTTCCATATATTCTAATATTCCGTAATCTCCCTTTTCTCGGGGTGTGTAATTTGATGGCCCTTTAGCTGAAGTGCAAGGTTTAGCCATGGGAAGTACCATTGACCATCTGCGCGTGACCTTCACCTTCAAGAATGTATGTGGCGGCTTTTGTAGTCCAGTGGTCATTTTTCGTCCCTTTTTTGCGTGAATTGTGAGGTTTCTTTTTGATTCCTGACCTAGAGCGCATACTTGATAACACGGGTGGATGCTGTGTCTGCGTTGTAGAAGAAGTCAGATAAATATCTTGCCCGTCGTTTATCTGTCCTGGTTCGCTGGCAATTATCGTAGTTGCACCTGAGTCAATCGAACTTGAACCTCCATCGAGACCTAAAACCCACGTTAAATGAAGAAGGGCATGGGCGTTTATCATGGCTTGAATACCAAGTGTCCTCTTCCACTGGCAGAGCCTGTTCCCATAACTTTCCAAAGTCTCTCCCAGGCTGCCATCGATGTAAAAGCTTTCGTTCATTAGATCGATTTCCGGGTCCGTCGTGTAAAATGATTCGCAAAACTCTTCAGGGGGTGTCGCAGACATGCCGTCTTTTTTTTGCAACTCATCACTCGCATCTCCCGTTTTGCAAAAGGGGCTGGCTCCTGAAGAAACATGTTCAAGCCACCCATTGTCATCGCTCGTGGCCGGATGATGCGGGGATATAGATGTGGTAATGTCAGGAAGGTTGTTCTCAAAGATTTCCCAATTCTCCATGGCTAGGTGAAGTAATGTCACTTAGTACGAGCAAAAGATCAATGGCCAAATGAGCAGGGAAACGAACGTTTAAAGGAGTCCTTATCACAACCAAGAAATGATACTAGCGATGAAGGCAGACAGATATATATACCAATGTCATCATAAGCGAAAGTTACGTGAGCGGAACACCCCACTTATAGGCGGTGACCTTAAGAGGTAAATTAAAAAAGCACGGTGCTACCTGTCAGAGACTCAGTGAGCATAATCTGTAAGCCTATCGAAAAAGATTCCCACAGTGCTACTATCGAGAGAGCCAACCAGCCTTCCACCAGAGAAAAACCGGCTTCTGTAGCTAGCAATTCATCCCTGACTCAGTTACCTCTTTCCATTGTATGATTCGCGGATTAATTTACCCGAATAAAGAAACTGTACAGTATCACACACGTATGGTGACTCATTTTTGCGCAGCTTGTTGGGTGCTGAACCCTCTACTGTCGCTACGTAGGAGACCAGGTGGAATGGATAATGTCGGCAACCTGCCATTCGGTGTATAGGATACTAGAATGGGTGGATTATGAGTTAATATAAATATTTAGAAAGATGACCATTGAAACTGTCCTACATGGTCTAAGCTCCAAGTTAATTCATGGGTGACAGGATGTACACATTATGAGGCCTTAGCTTTAGGTATTGCTCCATACTTTGGCGTTCCGTCGAATCAGGTGCCAGGTATTGGTGCTCAAGACCAGTCTTCAACTACACGTTACCCATTTAGGCCAAAGTAGCATATCCTTGAAATGAAAACCCTGAACCTGAACAGTCATCAATTTAATATTATTGTCCCTCATACAATGTATTAGAGCCGCCCTCTATTCTTGGTTTATTCACTCGTCCTCATGGACCGTGCCCGCCAACCCCACAGACACAGGCCTGGATACATACATACTACACCCGCCAGTAATCTACCTGGCACGAATAGGCCACATCGATCACCAGTGCCTCCAGGTTCCTTGCATCCCATGTCGAAGTTCCAGTCGATGCTGTTAGAAAGGGGTGCTGGTATTACAAATTAGCAAATATCCCTATTATCACTAGTCAGAATGTACCTTGATAAGCTTGCTCGCCGATGCCCCCTTTATGTCATTTAAGAAACTCAAAAGCTTTTCCCCGCGGGGGTAATCCACCGCCTGTGCCTTCTTATCAACGGTGTGTTCATCGTGTATGAGAAGTCTCATGATCTGTCCAGCTGATTCTTCGTCTTCGTAATCGACAATATTTCCGTATCTCTCTCTAGAATTGGCAAACCCAGCTAGTAGGTAGGTTAGCATCAATGAGACGATATACAAATCATCTTGCTTACCGATTTTTAAAATGCCTTCAAAGGTGACAAGCACGCTGGTGCATCCAAGTGCCCCATGCGTAAGGCCCTGAGTATGAAGATATTCCACCCCAGCTAAAAGCTTGTGATTGTCAGTCTCATTGGTCATATTATCTTGGAATAATGGATCAGACGGACCTGGCCCATTATCGAAGCTATCTGCCCATCGCTAGGGGGCCTTGCGCAAGCTCGTACGTGCTCGAGGGTGAAAGGGGCGTATTCCGAAACAACAAACAGATGTTCCTTAGCTTCACTTTCCGTGTCTATGTGTCTCCTGGCGTCAGGAAGACTAGACTGATATATCTCCAACGTAGCGAGCAGATTTGTATGATGGAGAGTTTTATGTCGCTGCTCGATGATGGTAGCCTCATGCTTCGGGAATGTGCGGACTGCGACAACACCCCCAACACTATCCTTACGTGTTGCCTTTGCGACCCATACATCAAGATTTACCTTCATTTCCACGTTGTATATATCCCATGGTGACATTTGTTGTGTCAAATGACATTCTGTCTCTCCATTTGTACAGGACATGTTCGTATTGATCGTGGGATGGGCAAAGTGAAAGACGAGTCCATAGCGAATAGTATGTTTATATATTTCTTCCTTGTGACTAAAGCCTGTCCTCAAAATAGAAGGGACCTAAATACCTTCCCGCCGTCTAATATGCCCATTCTTCCTTTCTTCTTCTCCTTTTTCCAAGCGCTTTTTATTTGCATTGTGTTGAACGAGAGAGTTTATGCGAAAAGAATTAAAGTTGGGTTGAGTGACTAAAATCTCACATATATTCTACCTGAAGCGCTTCCTAGATACTGTCACAAATAACCTTAATCAAAAACAAAAAATCTGTGACAATGGCGTCTCCTAACCAAGCAGAGTATGCTGAATCAAGATTTGCTCCAGAACGGCACCTTGGGTTTCAGGGGTCTGCAAAGGTAAACCTATCCTCGCTAGACATTGGCCCGGAATGGCAACTGGACCAACGGCGATTGGAGCAATTGATTCATGTGTTTAAAAATGGGATCGACCCTCTCCGACTCGAAAATCACGTTGACGTGATCGTGAGCCGGGAAGGACTTGCGCAAGCTCTTAACGAGATAGGTCTCCCGGTGGCGGAACTTCGAGCAAGAGACCCAGAGAACTATCCAGCTTTGCATTTTCCTAGCCAGTCGCTGCGCTGCCTGCATGGAAGACATCGCGTTCAAGCAGCCCGAACTTTTCTTCCCCCTCGGCGTCGGTGGTGGATAGTGGACCTTTATGTGGATGGTTTGTCTTGTCTTTGTGGCCGCGCAGCAGTTGCCATGCCAGATGCTGAAAGCGACTACAGACACGTCAAACGAACTACAGAGATATCTTGCGGAGGCTTACAGTCATGAATCTCGGCACTCAACCGGTGAAATATATGTCAAGATGCGACAAGCCCAGCTCGCCAATGACGAATTATCCGAAAGAAGATGGCGAGCAAGGCTGACCGCCTGTGAGGTAAGCCGCTTGGAGATGCTGCAGAAGAATCCGGACTTGTATAATGCATTTGATGCGTTCATGGCCATGCCTGGGATCCTTGAGAGCGGTACTATATTGACAGTATGGAACAAGTTCATCTGCCTCCGGTGTAATGATGTACTGCTCCCTCCGATAATTTCACCTTCATCTGCTGATGTCCATAGGAATTAGTGTATTACCTCGAAAAAACCATCTATAAGTTCTGGGCATCACTGATGGAAAATGATCCGACCAAAATGAGCAAAATAGACTCGCGGACGGTGGGCAAGCTTGAAGGGTTTGCACCGGGAGTGAGTGAAGTTGACAAGATATACGTGAGCGGTTTAGTGCTGGGAGGCGACGTATTTCGACACTTCAATTTCGAAGAGCGAAAGGCAATAAATGAGAAACTCCAGCGCCACACTGGGAGAATTCCGTCGCTCAAACTCTTTTTCGAGGATACCAATTTTTTGACCATTGCCGCTAATCGGATGAAGCGGTTGATCGACCCGTGTGTTGACCGGATTTATGATCTAGCAAGAGTTAACAGACGAAACATATATCGACGCAAGCCAAGCATTAGAGACAGGATGGACTTTATGTTTCACGGGGCAGAGGATGGAAATACCATCATTCAAACATCGGAAGATGGAAGTCGGTCTATTAGGTCCGACGACAGGGCATTTGATATTGCATATCGACAGGTGTGGCTATGCGCGCTGCGTGTCAGCGGTGGCAGCCCAGGACATAGTAAGCGCCCAGCAGTGCTTCGCGCATGGGATCACCCCCATGCCCAGTATCGCCTATCTCAGCTCGCCCATCAAGTGGGCTTTCGTTCGGACCGAATAGCACTGTCCATCGCCAGTGATACCCAGCCGGAATCCCCGCTTTGGGATGCATTTGAGGTAGAAAAGGAGCCCGCCCTGAAACGTTGTGGAATCCCATATGTTGTTACATTCAAGACGGACAGGGAAGTCCTTTTCCTTGACCGTGTGGGTGCGGATCTGGGAGAATGTGGGAAGCTTCCATCTTCTTTTATACTCTGTGACATTTATCATTCCTTCTTTGGCCTCTTGCAGGATATTCAGGTAGATGAACAGCAAGCGAGCGATCCAAATGCTGCACCTGGTGATGCTTTCGGTGAGCCTGTTCATAGTCATAACGGCCCCGCAAGTGCAGATACTTCCAATCCGGGCCATGAAACCCCTGCGGCCCACACAGAACCCCCGTCCGAATCTAGACCTATGTCTCCGGACGCACATAGGGATAGCTCTACCACGGCAAGTTCTACTCCCGCAGCTGCAACCGAGAATCCGGGCCATGAAACCCCTGCGGCCCACACAGAGCCCCTGTCCGAATCCAGACCTATGTCTCCGGACGCACATAGGGATAGCTCTACCACGGCAAGATCTACCCCTGCAGCTGCAACCGAGATGCCTGCCGCCACACCAACACAAACCAGCGGTGGAAACCCATCGGCTACTTCCATACCTCGCGACGAGCCGGCAACATCGGCTCCTAATCCTGCGCCACCAGTGAACCTGGGAGATCGAGATCATAGAACGGAGCGGAGTACGGAGCTGGAAGAAATACAGAAAACCCTCCAAGCCCTTCATAACGATCTTCAGCACGATCTACGGTGCACCGATGGTGGGGACGCGAGTCTCGGTGAGATACGAGAGGCCTGTAAATATTTTGCTTGGCCAGACGCCTCCGATGCAATGGATATGGAGCAAGACGTGATAGATAATATAGAAAAGATAAGGAAAAGCTCGGCGGCTTTTGAAAGTAAGATCGATGAGACGAAGAACAAGCTGAAGGATCTCAGGTCACATGTCATCAACACAGACAGGAAAGTTCAAGAACAAGTGAATCGCATAGGTCTCTGCGAGCAGGGGTCCACTGAAATAGACAATACCTCGAACGCTCTTCAGGAAGCCGAAAAGGTGTACAATGAAGCCTGTCATGAAAGGCAAGCCGGATTACGACGTTGGAGCCTTCTAGAGCAGGCCTTTCGAGGGTTATGGTGTGAACTTGGTAACTTGCAGATCCTTCTGCACGTCATGTGCATCGGTGGTCTATTGAACGCCTCTCTCTTATATTCTGAAAAGGTAGGTCAACTTTGCACGTGGGAGAATTACCTTTATGAGAAATTTGGTGACTCCGATGAGGGGCATTGCTTGAGGCTCAGTGCTCTCGATCAAGCTTCAGGCTGCCTTGCTGGATTACTTGCTAGTCTGCAGCAAACATTGAAAGAAGTACAAGATCTAAAAACTGAAGTGCCCTCCCACCTAATGGGACGCGACATGGTGCTGCATTGTTCTACGAGGCTCAAAGATTTTCGCCACGAGTCTCAAAAGACCTTTGTTAGATGGAAACTGACTGTCGATGACACAAATCGCGGTATCATGGATAAGTATGGCCCTGTAGCGTTGTCGCATGGAAGAGAGTTGGTGGGCGCTACAAATTTCACCACTCGATCCTGTGAGGACATAGCTTCGAAGCTTGCTAATCTCCGAAGCCTCCACACTTCTATGCTTAATATGCTCAATTCGGAGCAATCCTTTAGCAGCTTCCTCGACCATGAGGCCAGGGAGAGTATTTTCCATGTCCCTGAGAAGATAGGAAGCTGGGACTCTGCGCATAATTGGATTCAGCAGAGACAAGCTGCTTGCATTGACGATGAAGGACAGGTCAAGACCTTTTCGTCGCGACTGGAACAGCCAGCGGACTTGGATGCCTTGACTGCCGCATGTAAAGAGGGGGCACGGCTGGACGCCCACGTGAAAAAATGTTCCCTAGAGTTACAAGAGTTCAATACGACCTTGGAAGGCCACTTCCATGGCTTGATAGAGAGGCTGCTAATGCTAGCAAGCGGTCTCAATTTGAAGGCACAGGAGGCCTCGAAGCAGGTGATGAATGGATCGCAACATAACAACATTCACGACCTACAGGAGGCAATTAAAATGGCAAAAAGCGCGGAAGCCGATTCAAAGGATTGTGTCAGTCTTGCGGAGTCGGTGCAGGCAGTAGCCCAGAAGGGGAATATCTCGGATGATGCCTGCAGTTCTATCAAAGTACAAGTTCGAGGGGTGGGTGAAGCCCAGATCAGCATCAGTGGAACAGTTTCCGACTTACAAAACACCCTGTCCCAAAAATTAGTTGAGAGCGTGGAGCCGTTCTTGACGAACATGAAGCTGAAATCTGCAGCGGTGCAGCAAATGGCGACAAAGGTTAACACAATGAACAACATGACACTCGCGAAATGTGCTGTAGGTATTGTTGTGAGTGTAGAAAATGCGACTGAGTCGATTTACCGAAGTGCCGATAACTTTGCGATGCATATTCCAAATAACGCTCTCTTTGTGCCGCATGAGTTCCTCGTGACAGTCGATACGACAAAAAAGGGTGTTGCGCAGACCACCAGCATCGCGTTTGGATTATATACGTCCATTGCAAGTAGTTTGAAGACGACCATCAAAGAGAAGGCGACTTGGATCCAGCAAATACAGAAAGATGCTCAGGAATTTGCCAAACATGGGCAGAGGCAGCAATGTGGTGATGCTATCAAAGGTGCAGAGCTGGCAATGAAGGAAATTGTTGGCTACCTTGCTTCCTTAGAGCAGTCAATGAACTGCGCGAATAAACAGCAGTCGAAGGTGGAGACGTGCAAACTCGACGGTTGGGCAACTGAGCAAGGCCAACAGGTCTGCTCTCAAATCAATCACATTATCGCTAGTGCTGTCAAAAAAAAGGATGGGGCAGAAATGATAGTCAAAGACTTGCACCGCACTCTCGACAGCGTATCCGAACCCACAGGTGGTAGTGAGATTAGCCCTTTCGCCGATGGCGTGAGGGCCGAGGCTTTTACGGCGAATCCTACTAACTCGTCCCCCGAAGTATTGCAAGATGTACCTATGCAGACTGACAAAATTGCATGGCAAGGATTTATAAGCAGTGCGAAAAGCTTGGTAAGTGAGATAAACAAGGAAGAAATAAAGTATGCCAACGCATGGCGCGTGTCCGACTTCCATACGGTGGAGGGGACCATTCCCGCCATTAAAAGCTGTGCAAACGAGGCAGATGGCACGGGCCAAGCTCTGCATGCGTTACGGTTGTCTCCTGGTGGAGCCTCAGCTGAGGAGGCGATACAAGATTGCTCGCAGGTGATGTTGGCCTCTATTGCGCTTCTTGGCCAGATAGTGAAGGATGTGAAGAAAAACTCCTTCGCTGCGTGTGGCACTCTAGTCACCGAGAGAGACACTGCCAGGAACGCAGCTAGGGCAGAAGAGAAGGAAAAATATGGCAATTGTGTCGAAAAGTGCCACCAAATGACTGAATCCATTCACCGAACAGAAAAAATTGCCGAGGCCGCACGGTCAGCCGCTGAGGAAATTCGTGCCCGTTTTGGCCATACAACCTGGCTTCAAGAATTACCACGGCACGCCATCAACACTATTCAGGAGCAAGACATACAAGGTTTACGCAGCAATGTGGCTAAGGCTAATGGGATAAATATGGAGGCTAAAATCGCTTGGTGGATGGAAGCAGCGAGCAGAAATCAACGCAGAGCGGAAAACGAATGGGACGTCGCTGAGAGGAAATTCAAGCTCACAAATCCAGATCCGTCGCTGAAGGAATGGAGCTTAGCCGAAGTCGCTTACAAATTAGCATCCGAAGCTTACGAACAAGCAACATCCCGCCTGTCAGCTTGTGAGGGAACGGAGAGTGATTTCGAAGTTAGAGCACAACTATTCGATAAAGCATATTTCAGAGCTCAAGCCGCCGACAAAGCGGCAGAGACAGCCATAGAGAAACAAGCTACAGGCAGACATCACAAGCGGAAACTCCAAGAAGTAGAGGAACCGGAAGAGAGTGCTGATGTTCTCCGACGAGGGAGAACGAAGCATATCCGTGTGTTTAAGATACAGCGAGAGGGTGAATGGGAATCAGAGTCTCATACTGTCAAGCAGGGAGAATCGTTCCAGAAAGGGAAAGAGCTTACGCGGCGTGGCGTTCTCTACTGCCTTAATACAGAGAGAACTAAACTTGGGAATATAACTGCGGACACATTTGAAACCTTGGCGATCAACGGGGAAACTATTTTTTTTCTTCTGGAGGATTCTATGGAAATTGGCCCTGGAGCTTCCTCGGTTGAATTGAAGGATCGAGCTGTCGCGTATTATAACGCGGCGCTAAATGCTTCCCGGGGCTGACCAATCCTGGGAAAATCAATCTTGGGATCATAGAATTCCTGGATCAGAGTATCCTAGGAAACTATAATTCTCAGGACTTGATCAATCCCAGATAGGGCGTTTCTGGGGGAATGCAATTCCTGGTTCAGATAATCCTGGGAAATTTCGTATTTCAGGAATTGTTGTTCTAAAAACAACAGAAACCTAGGAGCCCTGCTTTCCTAGGACACCAGATTTCCTAGTCAAAGAAGTCCTAGGACTGAATGAATCCTGGAATAGTGAGACGTAGGATTGTGTACATAGTGGTATTGCCGGAAAAAAAAATGTATTTCGCAGAAGCAAGATTAATTTCAAAGTTCAACGCTCGTATTACAGTAAGCCCTTGAAAAAAATATTCAAAATTTTGGTTCAATAGTAGTTCAACCAAAGTGGGCGAGCGGGCAGGCGAGGGAAGGACTCGAAGCTTGATGGAGGGTGGCGACGAAAGGGGATTGGCCAGAATCAACATTCCGTTCCCCACCAGGCTTTATCCACTAAGTTTCAATTTCGACGGATTGTGCAGCAAGAGGGCCACTTTCCAACGTTGCCATCATTGTTCAACGCTTCCTTACCTAACGCTAAAGAAATCCAACGATGCTGACCACTCGCTGAACTCTAAGCTCTTGAGCGCATGCTTCAATTAGTCGCCGAGTTGACAAGATGATTCTGAACGGCCGTAGGGATCAACCCTCCGCCTTGATTGTTCAAGTATCATCCACCGCACGGATCATACTATAGCTGCCTCACCAAAGGCGAAGATATGCACGAGAACGAAATGCTACTCGTGCTCCTAGGGCGTTCGCAGCAATTTCCGAGTTATCGTCAGTGAAGGGAAGAGATTTCTGCCTGGGGGGTTTCGACTGTGGACCAACAGAATTCCATTATGTTCATTGGCCACTAAGCTCCGGACTTAGCCATATACGGTATGATGTGTTTTGGCGGAAGGGTTTGGGAAAGAAGAAAAGAGAGTAGGTGGTGAAGGCGTTTTCCGGAACGTCTGTACACTCTGTGCAAAGTGTGTTCTGAGGGGATGTCTGACGAGGACCCAATAGCTCGTATCACGGAGGGCTTCAGGTTGAGGACTGCCGAACAAACGATGTGGAAAAACCGACCCTGGGAAATTTTATGCTATAATAATGTGGAGTGCGAACAGATCATGAACAGTGAAAGGGTTCGACTCCAACGGACCGTATATGTAACCAAGATACTGTATTAGTATTTCTCATACACACCTAATGGTTATAAAACGAATGAATGAGGGTGTGAATTCTAAACTATCTGCTCCCTCTGTATAAATATTCCCATCCGAATCCTCCTGAATATGATTGTTTTCTTCCTTGTCCTACCGATACAGGGATCATCCTAGTTGTGATACCGATAACTTCCGATATCCCGATAACAACGACGGTTGAATTACAGTAACCCTGGTAATGTAGTCATTCTGACTGGCAGAAGGTATATCTACAGTATGGCGCACAAATTGGACCGATAAGATGTATAAAAACCCGTATCACTAGTTCGCATCCCGGTCCCCTAATTCCATCCACAATACGTAGATCAAACAAAACCTAAGCCTCCTTCCGCCGATAGAGCTCAAAATATAGTCACCTTCGTTCGATCTTGAATCCACCTTCCGACCTCATCGGTTTCACACATCAAACTCTTTTGCTTCCTGACAAATGAGGTCACTACCATATCGAGAGCAGCTGGTGTAAACAGCTTTCTCTCGAATTCCTTCGACTGTGCATAACCTTTTTGGCACATCTCAAAGATTCTTTGCGCATTCTGGCCAATCCCAGAACGCATATTATCAACTGCCGACAGTATGGCAGGAGCACATAGATCCCTCGCAACATCGATAGGCGTGGCCCCGATTGCGTTTTCCCAAACCAGAAGATCGTAGCGATAGGAGATAAACATCGCCAACACTTTGTCCCACCGACCTTTCACAGCGCGGTGGAGAGGCGTATCCCCAACACCATCAAAAACTTCGAGGTGCTGTTGGTTTGTGTTTTCGGCTAAACAAAGTCCTATCTTGAGAGCAGAGAGGTTGCTCTCTGTCTGTCCACCTATCTGAAGTCCTTTTGACATCAGATATGCTAACGGGGTCAGCAAACCTAGCTGCGATGAGGAGCGTTGTGTCAGTAATGACGAGACTAATAGTGGGTTAATGAGATCAAGTAGGCTCTGGATCCTCCTTAATTCGTCATGGGAGGGGCAATTCAGCCTAGCGAACAGCAGGTGAACTAGATTTCTGCCTTTCCTGTCACGAACTCGTTGGTCGGCGCCTGCCTCGATAAGCAGTCGAGCGAATTCTAGCTGATGGCACCGGAAGGCGACTGCCAGGGCAGTGTAGCCGTCAGAGGACCTGGTCTCTAGACAATGCGGCATTTCTCGTATGAGATATTGAATAAGCCTCTCCGATTCATCCGTGGCCCGTGACAGGACAGCGCAATGGAGTACCAATTCATCTGATCAATGGTGAATTAGGATACTGAAAACCCACCAATGGACGAAATGGGGACAATGAGAATGACTGAGATAGGGTTTGAGGTGGAGTGAGTGTAGGAGGCAAGTGGGTAAGTAAAACAAAGAAGAAAATCCCGGGCGAGAAACTTACTTTTTGAGCTCAGCCAATTCCCAAGTACATTTCCCGGTCCCTCATGGCTATTGATCAGCCCTTGGAGACTTTTAACATGGCCGTTTGACATGACGAATTCAGTGTAGAGGCGCCTAGGAGCAGAGCCTAGAAACCACTGGACGGTTTCCAGCTTGCCCTGCCTTGCAGCCAGCAAGAGTGGAGGTGACAGGCTGGCTGGGAGAGTCATGGCAGATTCTGTATGCTGTTTTCTGCTTCCGAAAAGACCCTCATAACGTCTCTTTTCAGATCTAGCTTCTTTATCCACAGTAGGGGCTTGCAAGTGCTCTACGAGGCCAGCACCAGCACACTTGACGATCTCCTCCAGGCAGTGCTGCCGACCAAGCCGTATGACCTGAAGGAGAACGCCGTCCGGGACATGGTAGGTGAGGTCAGATCCACTTTGCTTAGCCATCATATCCCGCCCTAATTGTATCAAAAATGACAGAAGGGGGACATCGTTGTTGAAAACTGCATGATCGAAGAGAGTGCATCGCCGGCTATTAAGTGCGGTCGAATTTACCAGTGCTGCCTCGGGACAGCAATGGCCTTCCAGCTGGAGGCGTGGGTCGCTTTTACTCCCCATGCCCCGCTTGATAACCTGGGGTCTGTCAAGGGAGACCGAGTCACCATCACGGCCTCCGGTGTTGCTTGAACCAATGCTGGTCTCGTTCATCCACGGGCTGTGTCCATGATTCCGCTGCTGAGTCGTGTCATTACGGCTGTCCTCGTTATACTTTTCGATCAACAATGCGAAAATGAACCTGGCAACATCAAGATGGCCACGTAATACTGCTAGCGCGAATGCCGAATTTCCGCTTTGATCGCTGACGCTAGTCAGCAGACAAGGTCCACTCCCTCTTTCTGCAAGGGCGATCTTTTTAATTGTTTCTCGGTGACCGACCCTTGCGGCGTACAACCTGGAATGATCAGTACACATGTCATTGGATGAAGATGGGGTCTTACAATAACTTGGCGTTGTACTTCATCTGCGAATCACTGGGGCTATCTAGGGCATTATATTTTCTCTTCTGGCTCAGCGCATTGTTTCGGTACTCCGACGTATCTTGAAAAATAGGCGGATCATCATGAGCAATGGATGCGTGAGTTGGCGGAGTTTGGATATTGGGGTACAGCTGCTGAAAAGGTTTGGCCTCCAGGTAGAGTAGCTCTTCCTCTAGACGTTCATAATCACGCAAGAGGTGTCCAATACCCGCTTCTGCTGCTCTTTCGTCCTCACATGACCGAAAATTAACAATTTTTCGGCGAACCAAGTCGAGTATGGATGAGCCAGCCAAATGATTATTTTTCGCATGCTTGATCGCAGAATAGCCGGCCGGGGTGAGTGCATTCGGGTCGGCACCACGGAAAAGCAGTTCGATAGCGACGGATGGTAAGTCATGTTCCACGGCGCACACTATTGGCTGCACAAATTTCATGTAGAAGCCTTCGGGCGTTTGATTTACCCAACGGGAAACTGCATCGTGTCGGTGAGCTCTCAAGGCGGTTTTGAACGTGACCGTCGGATGAGCCCCTGCTTCAAGAAGCTGGTCAGCCATGATTGGATTTTTATTTATGATCGCGCTGTTGAGTGCCGGGACCCCAACGTAGTAATTATGATAGCATGCGAATTGAAAGTTGATGCTTCGCTTCGTCCATTCGCGGTCGTGCCTCAAGTATACCCCCAGAATATCGTGATGTATTGAATTGGCGAGATAGTATAGCGGGGTGCGACCGGCCTTGTCAGTCTGCCTCAATGTTGCCCCCAGGCTGAGGAGTTTTATTGTCATACTCTTTGCCTTCCCTGTGGGTAAAGTGAGGGCCAGCACGAGAGGCCAGATAGGGGCGTAACTCCACCCCACGAAAGCCCGGACTGGGAGACCAATATTTGCTCCAAACCCGGCGACCAGCTCCTCCACGGCATCCTCGTGGCATAGCAAGACGGCCAGGTGCAGAGGAGAAAATTTATCGGGTGTAAGAGCATCGATGTCGTAAACGTCAGGAGCTGTATCAGTGTTGGGTGAGAGGTTAGTGCCTGGAGCCTGGAGCTTCCGGTGCGTGGTAACTGGGTAGCTGCGCGCTTCACCCTTGAGGCTACTACTGAGCTCCATATTCTGTCGACTTTTGCTTAGCAATATGCGTATGATGGTCGAATCACCCCTTGATGCTGCAAGATGCAGCGCATTGCGACCGCCAGTGAGAGTTGCTGTCAAGAGAGACCCGTGTTCCACCAGAAGTTTGACTATCTCTGGTGTTGACGCCATGACCGCCAAGTGCAGTGGAGTGCGCCCAAAGTGATCGCGATCATTGATGCCAGATTCTTGCGCAAGCCAGATTTGCACTGCCTTGGGATTCCGAGCAACAATAGCCTCGCACAAAGACTGTATTTTCCCAACATATGCCATCCCTGAAAGCAGTGAGCTCAAAACTCTGCTGAATCATGAGGCAAAACAGACCTGTCCAATCCTCCGCCACTATGGGATGGAAGCTTCCAATCTCCTGCCGGCCGGGGTTATCTTGCAGGAAGCTGATATTCCCGGACACATAGTGCTTGCTTTCGGCTATGGCAAGCTCTTTTTCCTGTGACGTAGCAGGCTCTGGACACCCCCGGCAACAGTCGTGGAAAATATCCTCTAAATCACCGAAGAAAGCAGGGTGACGATGCAGATCCACTACACGATCGGGATTCCATTCGCCTTGGGTATTGAGGAACAAGTCTCGATCATGAAGGAACTTTCGGATTTTTTGGGCGTTATAATTTTTACCGTATGGGATGGACTGGATTCAGATGAGTAACAAGCTTGATTCATGAAGAGAGGTACACAGACGATGGTCTGGTAGTTCGAGTCATCGACCACTTCTGGATCCTCCGCCTTCACCATCCAATCCCTTGGGGGTCTGCTCCAAACGTCACATGGCAGTCTCTGTTCCAGTTCCCTCGTCCTCACATACTCATTATGGTCCCGGCCCTTTGGGAACCTTTCGAGCACCAGGAGGCGCGCCAGCCCGGTGACGCGTGGGAAGAAGGCGTCGAAGATGGCCTGGGGCTGACATCAGTAAGGAACGACACGTCTACATGAATGTTTCTCACCGGGTTCACCCGTGCGCGATCCAAATCAGGCCAGAAAACTTCAAATCCTCGCCGCGAATATTTGAACAGGCGGTTTTCATAGGAGGGCGACCGTCGGGTCAGATCCACACGGTTGCACTGCGTGATGTAAGCTCCAATCGCTCGGGGAGCCAGATAAACCTGGTGACCATTGTATGCCGCACATGCACAGTCCACGTCGAAGCCAGTCAGTACTTCTGAAATCGAGCTGTAGAGGCGCAAAATAATTTGGACGTGGCGTGTTGGGTATTGGGAGACAATCGTCACGGCGTTTTTGGTGCGGACGGTCAAGATCTCGCTCGCAGTTGAATCCCGGATACATTTCTCAATTTCTCTTATCTTCTCGATAGCCTGCTGTTCGGACAACCCATAGAGGAAGATATCTACGTCAGACGTCGGAACATGGTCTTCATGAAAGAACCGACGCAGGCCTTCCCTCGACTGGGCATACTTGGCCGGCACCGGGAGGACCGTGCTGGTAACCGCACTCCCGGCGACAATGACATTGTTCCAGTCTAATCCACGCAGGGACCCCTCGCAAAAGACGTCAAAATTGGCCTTGAACTCATGGATGGTAGATACGACCGCACGAGTGCCAGAAGGTCTTCTGTCTTGGCCACTCAACGGCAGGAGATATTTGGATCTGACTCCTGATGGCTCGGTTGCGGGGTCACGGGCACGAATTTCCAAGTCAGCATACCCTTCGGCGGTGAAAAGAGGTACGAGATTAAACAGTCCATCGAATTCAGAAATCAGGTCACGGTCCTGGGCGAAGATCCTCCGAGCGATCGAATCATATTCATTGTAAGGTCTCAGCAGATCGGAGATTGACGTGCCGGGGGAGGTTTTGACGTATTGTATGAAATTTGAATGCTTGACAGGAACTGGTGGAAGGGCGAATCCATCGGACATTGTGTATCTTCAATTTTAAAATGACTGGCTAGCGTTATATGTCATATGTATTGACAGAGGTGTTGGTTTGGGGGTAGGTCGTATCTCCAAAAGCAGTAGTCTTCGCTTTATAAAGGGCTTAGCCCACAGGTACTCGATACTTAGACGGCGAAGTGAAAAAGCAAGATATTTGACGTGCCCCTTAGTGTTGAATATTATCTCCAAACAATATGTGATGTAAGAAAATACCAGAGCTCTTTGGAGCTACCTCTACACAGAAATGTGATAAAATTAAAAATCCTTCGCAGTGGGGAGAATTGACCTGTTGAGCTTTGTTGAACTACTTTTTGCTTTGTTCCAATTGTTCCTCCGCCGACAAAGACTCTTGATGTGGGTCCTGGAGGCGAATAGTGGGGCGCTACATTCAAAGCGGTTGAACGCGCAAGACTTGTCTGGCCGTTGATTTTGTTAACTTGTTTGTTTTCAGCCAGTCGCCTCTCGTTTCAACAGGCGTCCCACACGCTACGGAGGCTTTGATCACTGTGGTGTAACTAGTCGATGATGTCAACTGGAATGATCTGATCCGCCGCGAGACGGTTGGAAGATAGTGTGGAATGCTGGCGGCTACCTAATACTAGGACATGCAAAGCGGCGTACGAGGATTAAAAGTAGGGGCAGAGATTATATTGTCTTCTACGCCAGCAAATCAAGAGAACCCGCTCATCCCATCCCTCTCTTTGTCACCAGAGCAATACACTCATTCAATATGCCTGCTCAAAACTTTGGTGGTCCCAGGATGCCAGAAAGCCAGAACTTCACTTCAGAAGATATTTTTTATCTAACTTTTTGGGCCATGGTACAGAAGGCGAGGCAGTCGGTTTCTGGAAGAGTCAAAGGATATCTGTCGATTGACGGAAGGTCCCTGTCAAATATCATGTTCGCTGTTGTTCCCCGCAAATGTACAACACCACTGCTAATTATCTCAGGATGGATAAGAAATATTCCGAAGAGGATATTGACGCCTTAATTAAGCACATGGTTGAGAAACGTCCTAAATTGGTAGCCGCTCTCAAAAGCTATGATCGCCCTGCGGCATATCTAATTTTCACAGGGCACCTTCCCGCTGGCACAGATCTCAGCCACATGGGTCTGAAAATCACGGAAGCACTGGACGCAGATCAGAAGGAGGCATCACGTGACAATTGCCTATGGGCCTCAATGGTGTGGAAGTGGCAAGAACAACCTAGCAAGTGGTAAGACAGACCATGAGTTATGCCAGCTGGGGGTGCAAGGTACTTTACTTTCGTGTCGTTATAATAGCTGCTCTATATCTACGGTACACAAATGTAAGTTGCCATATATATGCAATTCGGTCTGAGAGTAGACAGTCACGTTGTGTGCCAAGATAATGTGGAAAATGCGGCTAGAGTATGTAGCTAGTTCCTTATCACTGAGTGTGTATGAGGGCCAAATGATGCCTAGAGAAATAGGATCATGCATGGCTAGGCAGATGGCCCGTATGTAGCTTATGCTGTAGCGGATTCAAAAAAAGTCACCTCAGGGAAATTTCGAGAAGAACGGGATCAGCAAGGTCTGACGCTTTGTATATCTGAATACATGGCTACCTCAAATGAATTTCTCTAGGCTTGAGACCTGTATGTTGAAAAGATCCTAGGCAGAAGACTTCACTGGTCGCAAGTCAGGCTTGGGCGGTGGGCTGGTGACTTAGTTCCTTGACAGCCACCAGGCTCGGGTATTCTGCCCGCATAGGTGTTAGGACCTTGTGTGTACAACCCTGCGCATTGGATCGATGGCCTACGGACACGGGCCCTGCACCTGATCCATGAGACCCAGGGCCGAAATCAGGGTGCCTCGGACCAGGTAGGTCTGAAAACCCTGGTCCTAGGACCTGTCGGGTTGCAAGGTCGCCATCTGGGGACCGTAATGATCCGAGGGCCATTTTGGTGGAATGACTACCCTCTGAAGACCTATCATGACCTAAGAACTCTCGATTCCAGCTTCCTCGAACGACCTTTTCACTCCTGAGATGGGGGGCTCTGTTAAGGGCCGGCCTCCGAAGCTCATGAAGATCGTGTTGGTTCTATCCTCTAGTGCCGCTGGAACGCATTTAGTAGCACTGACCGTGCGCAGCTCCCTAGTATAGAATGTCACACTGTGGTCCATGGCATAATTCTTCGCTAATCCCACTGCGTTTGATGGATTGGACGGGTTAACAGGCACCTCATTCCGTACGAGCCACTGGCCGTTCTGATACGCCCAAAAGGTGATCGTGATTTGAGGCTCTGAAGATGCGGGTCGCGACTGAAGGTCAGGAGGCACCGGTGGCACTTCATCCAGTACATGTAGGTCAGCGCTGCCAACACTCTCGGGTTCCTCCTCATCCGACTGGTACGCATGCTTACGCCAGCTACCCATCACTGCAGGGAGGCACACTGGGGTGACAGGATTGGAAATCTCTGGATCTGCGAGGCCCTCCGATGTAGCAGCGCTCAGAGGAGAGGAACGTGCGTTTGCTAATCGGTCTTCATCTGCCGGTTCCGACGCTGCTCCTTCCTCGGTGTTGTGATGTGGGCTACTCATGTCTGAAAGGGTATTAGTTGCTGTACGAAGCCCACTGATGCCCGGCTCCGGTTGATGGATATCCACAGTGTTATTATGCGGAACGAATAGCGGAGAACCAGGACCGTCGGGGGGTATTCCAGCCGGGGCATTTGCCCTATGGGCATGAGTGGTAGAGGGCTTTCCAAAAAAAGCAAAATAAACGGATTGTCTCACAAAAAAGGAAG
This sequence comes from Aspergillus melleus, assembly GCF_016097325.1. Taxonomy (NCBI): domain Eukaryota; kingdom Fungi; phylum Ascomycota; class Eurotiomycetes; order Eurotiales; family Aspergillaceae; genus Aspergillus; species Aspergillus melleus. The sequence continues at coordinate 1,095,594 of NW_025763378.1, forward strand.
ATACATTGGCGTCACTGGGTTTCAACATTGAATGGACTTGGTCGAGGAACAGCAAGGACCGATCGTGGGCCTGCGACTGTTCCGAAGGGGGCCCGCATCGGTTTCGCAGGAGCGGTGCGTGAGCAGGTAGGTCGCTGTAAGATGGACCGCTCGCAGGAACCGCAGCCGCGAAGCATTCAACGATGCGGTCGATGAGAGATTCGAGTACAACGCTGTCATACTGATAGCAACTCAGTTTCCGAGCTTTAATCAGTGCTTCCCGCGCAATTTGCCGGTCCGGACACCGACCTACAAGCTCCCTCACCTGAGGAGATTCGAAACCTAGTTTCTGTGCCAACGCTGCCATCCCGTGAAGGATAGCTTCATCGGCCTTTCCGCGGTTGCTCTTGGCAACGATGTTCTGCGTGGTGGGCTCTTTTGGCATGTCCGGGTAATGGCGCATGGCAAATAGCCAGACCTGCCGATAACCCAGTTCGAATTGGTCGGCCTGCCTATCGGCCGTCTGGCAAAACGAGGCCTCGGATGTTTGAATGGGATATTCGTCCGTTCGACTATGCCGGAAGGTGTGGCGCATGGCTCTGCGAACGGTGGGTTGGTTCTTGCTGAGGGTAGCCAGTCTTTTGACACCGTTCGCGCAGAGCTCTAAGTACAATACGTCGCGAAAAAAAGTATGCAAAGAAGGCACTATGCAGTCGCAGGCCTCTTTGCTTCGCAATCTTTTCCATATGCGTTTGCGCTCGGCGTCCGTGAACTTGGCAAATACCTCACCACTCTTTATGGATCCTTTGACTGCTCTTGCGTCCGCCTGAGATGCTGTCGGTGCACGAAGCTGGAGTGCTTCCACAGTATGCAGATCAATCTTAGCCATCTGGGTCGGATCATGATCGACAAGAACCGCCCAGTAGTTCCGAACATGGGCGAGGTAGTGTATGAGTTCCTGTCCCTAGTAAGCAATCTCGCGAGTGACAGGGTCCTGACCACAAACCTCATCACATTTGAGTGCCAGTACTCGGTTGAGCGATCCGATGCTCATACCGTTCCATAATCCCGGAATGGGCAGTAAAGCATCGAAGGCGGCACACAGGTCCACATAATCCGGAGAAGTCAGTTGTCGTAGGCGCTTGGATTTATTTTCCGACAGACGTGACCACCACCGCTTCTGAAAGCGGGCGTTGTGCTCGTGTTGGTATTGCCGAATCTTTCGGTAGATCTCTCCATCGCTGGGTTTCTTTTCGTTCGCGTATTCGTCATGGAGAGTATTCCGCAGGCCATCACTGATGTCTGCAAGAAGTCAATGTTAGAGTGAGAACGCGGATGTGGTACGGACTTTAAGCAAGCACGGTCGGAGAGATTTGGGAGGAGGCAGACCATCACGGTACAAATCAACTGTCCACCATCGCTCGCTGAGGGGGAGAATGTCGCTCGCTGCTTTAAGACGATGTTGTCCGTGCAAACATTTGACGTCTCCAACTTGAAAATGCAAGTGAGGGTACCGGTCTGGTGGATTAGTCAATAAGTCTTGCTTCGAGACACTCGCGGCCTGGCGTGCACGCTTCAAGCCCTGCTTGGAGACAACACCCGTGACATGATTGCGAAGATCCAGGCGACGGCAGCCATCCTTCCTGAATACCCCGCAGAGTCTGGCTACGTTTTTGGGGTCATACTCCTGTGTGAGGCAGGAGTGCAAAGAGATTTCGTCAATATTTATTTTCGCAGTGCCTTGGTACTTGAGGGCCCTCTCTGCCGTCACTTGGTATTCGGCATCGGTGAAAATTGCCGACTCCATCCTCCGCCAAGTGCACAAGTAAGCACCAAAAACGATACCTGTATGAAATTGCGCTAGGGAAGGATCTCCTGGGGCTCCGGCGGCGATTCCACCTAAGGTGACCTTCTTGTTTTGAGGTCGACTTATTTACATGAGGTCACCCAATGTATAATTGACGTCTCCAGAACACCTGGATACGCTTCCTGTATATAGTTCATCTGATACACCACGTCCTCGCGTCATTCTTATCAAGCAGCGGATTTCAGCTGTGCTTCCATCATGGAAAACAGGCGTTTAACAAGGATCGACATATTGCGCGCCCAGGCCGGAGACCCGCTCAAAACCAATGTACTTGATGAATCATCGAACGGTCCACCAGTGCCAAATGGCTCTCCATCACAAGGGAGAAATCAACTACCAAATGTTACTGGTAAGATCATAAAGGGTAAACCGAAGGAGTTGAGGCTTCCTGGAATCGTAGAGGTTGGAGACAGCGTCGTCGAGTCACCAATCATCCGTAACCGATCTCCATGGAAAGTATTTCGAAGTGTGTTTACTTGCAACTTGGCAGGCCAAGTTTCTATCGTCGTTCGTCGTCAAAAGCCGTCCAACGTGATGGCCATACGGGCTTCTACTAGTTCCCAAGAGGCGCAAAGGCTACTAGGATGCTTCAGACAAACCAAACATGAAAACATTTTAAGCTGTACTGAATGCTACGTTGACAAGGGCATAAGTTACTTTCTCGTTGATGATATGCCGTTAAACCTGGATCATCTTGTTGCATGTCCAGCGTATCCAACTGAGACTCAATTGGCATCCATTATTGGACAAGTAAGTTCAATCCCAAGCAGGCTCAATGTATTACTGACATAGAAAGGTTCTTGACGGGGTTTCATATCTACTGGTAACTGGCTTACAGCATGATGCTTTAACCACTTCTAACATACTTATCAATGAGGGTGGCCTTGTCAAGATCGGTAAGTTCTAGGAAAGACTGCTGGCTGTTCCATACAACCGTTGTGCCTAGTACTCTGACCATGGCAGCGGCCCTCTTGGAATGTGTTGAGTATACCGCAGGAGATTCCCAATCAGGTTCCATCAGCGCTGTAGCATACCTTGCGGTTGAACTCATGCAAAAGTACGTCAAGCATAACATTGGCGTCGATGACACAACTCGTTGGCCCATAGGATCCGATGCTGTTGGATTCCTGTCGAGTGCAACATCGGCAAAACGCATCGATGACCTAAGAAAGGTGAGGGAGAATGTTATCCGCCAATCGGTCTAGTGCTTACGCTTTTAGCACTCCCTCATAACAACCAGGCGTTCATCCACTGCTGAACTTGTGAGCCTGGTTCGGCTGGCTCTAGTCTCCGCATCTATAACGTGGTCTTACAGCGAGTGAACTACACTTAAGTTCAAACCTAGCGCCGGATCTTTATTTTGATGATCTATTGTATTCCAAGTCTTATTTCGAGATGGAATCAACGTTTCCCTCGATGTGCCTGAAACAAGGCCGGGGTCTTGTATAATAAATAGTAGCTCTGGGAAGCTGTCATCTGCCCCCATTACCAGGAGCCTTGCCGATATATACAAACCCATACTGTTAAATAAATACACAAATTGGAGCACCCACCCAAGAGCAGACAGAGTCATACCTAAAATTGAATAGATTATATTCAAGTGACCAGGTATGTAGGTGTAGGTATGAAGTGGGACTAATTCATCGTGCTAACCAAACCCCCTTAGCGTAGGCATTATTGGATTGCAAGATGGAAGTCCATTTGTTTTGCATTGCCTGTCAGCAGTACCTGGAGGCCTATCCAGGAAAAGATAGCACTCTAACTGCGCGACTTCTTGTTTGTGGGAAGTGCACTCGCCGAAGATTTATTAGATATCTAATTGGCCGACGCGACGGAGTCTTGAAACTAGCTGCAATGATGGGATTGGTCTATAATTTCAGACAGTATGACGGTATCCATATGGAAGGGTGGCCGGAACTCGAACTGCATTACGTGATGTGTCATCCTGTGTCTTCAATCTTCAAACTGAGCATCTTCGGCCATTTCCTCCAAAAGTTCTATTAGCGCAGGGAGCAGTCGGTGGGATTGGCACGAAAGATATCCAGATTTATATTTTGCGGATCTCCCCTACATGGACTCGCAGGACCTTAATCTGGTTGTCACGCCATTATATTACCATATGCATCTATTCTCTGGGGCTCCATTGGCTACAGTACTTAAGTTTCATGGGATTCTCTTATGATAATGCCTTGTATCATTCGTATAGAGAAATGCTTTCAGACACTAACTATCAACCTTCTCTATACTATATATAGCTAGCGTCATATTTAATTAATAGATTTATCGTTCGGAGTTGCTTTTTGGAACGAAGATTACCTACCGCGACCATAGTCTCTTAGCTTAACAGGAGTCAACGATTATCAAGACATCAGCATCTAGCTTTTCATGAAGACTTTCTGGGTAGTTGTCCACATATGAATATAGACACAGTCTCGGACGGCTTTGTACCTGGGAAACGATATATATCAAGCCTGGGCGCCAGTTTTGATCCCAAATGTATTATCCACAACTCTCGAGATATTGTGTCAACTGCATATTCTAGACATGATGTGAGCCTTCAAGACCGAGTTACGAGATTGTTCCATTTATATTGCACTGATATTTTTCTCTTGTTGTAGGACTGAATGCAACACTTGCTATAGGGGCTGAAGTGACGGGTTTAAGAGATGTCACGGGCTCAGATCCTATAAAGCCCTATAACAACATTGAAAACCGAAGCCGTTCGCTCTTTCCACTTCGTAAATATATGTGTCAATCTCGTGTTCTGAGTTGACCCATGGAGTCGTGTGTCTCTGTATAAATTCAACTTACCCACAAGAAGAGCGGGCACTATCCGATAAAATTATGCGTCCAGTTCCTCCTGTCATATTCAAGATGCTGCACCATGGTATTGAAGAAGAATCTCCTAGATCTCTGATAACTTCCTCTCTTCCCTACTCACAAAGAAACGGAACGTAGTCTTACGCTTTAGATGGTTGATATTCAAGCTCCATCAGATTTACGCGTGTGTCATTACGTTCCCGGATAATCTCGCGTAATTGATCGCGCACGTCATCCGTTGTGGAGACTGAAGTCGTCAGTGGGAATGTATTTCTCCGGGCGAAACCAGCTTACCCATCACGAGAGCGTCTCCACACTTGTCAGGAATATCTGAGTGTCTTTCTATCAGATCCCCCGACGTTTCGAGCGAAATCATCTGCTGATAATCTGGACTACCTTGGTACATGAAGACCTTGGATTTATCACCAACAGGGAGCTTTGCCTCTAAAAGTTGACCGTTTCGCTGGTAGATGGAAATGTTCAAAATCTAAGTAATTTCCAGATCAGCGAAGGGCCCGGCTTACTCTCGTTTTTGGGGGGTTGAACTAACATAGCCCTTGTCTACAATGTCATCATCCAAGAGTCTATTCAAGAGGTTTTCAGAGACGACAGCAATACCTATGGATTTAGTCAGCTTCATATGCGCAATGATGGAAAGAGCTCACCCATAGGCGATTCCACCTGCCAGACCAGGTGGATCCGACGGACTTGGGATGTGCAAGTGTTGTAGCCATGGATCATGTGTCTTATGTAAGGCACTACCGCGGCGATTCCGAATCCGCTCGCCACAACAACGACACTCTCGTAGCCGTTTACCTTCTTGCTGATCCCATGAGGCCCCGTGAAGAATGACATAAAGACAACTGAAGTCTCCTGCTTCTGAAAAGGCTTAAGGTGGCGAAAAATATCGGCGGAGAAGCCCCCCGACGGCTTCACTAGCAGGTCCAATGTGCCCTGCGGATCTGGGGACCACGAAACCACGGTGAAAGGATGCGTCTGCGCCCAGGAACATAGGCTAACCGTTGGCATCCATAGATTGATATACTGCCCAGGCTCCACTCTGATTGGGCGAGGAAGGGTGATACACATCTTGACGACACCATCCTTGATTTCTTTGCTGTCGTCCTCTACTTCTCCTCCATAACTATGAACGATGGCTCTAGGGCAGCCCCTGGCCGCAAAAAGACCATTTCGATAGAGAAACACCATCAGCTGAACCGATGACGTGAGCGCCAATGCTCCAAGTGCAATGTAAACACACACTTTGGCAAACTGGCTGTTATGGGGAAGATGCCGGAAAATTCCATAGACGTTAACAGCGGCGAGAATCTGATGGGTGCGGAGAAAGGTTTCGTAGGACCATCTCCGAACCAATGCGAGTGATAGAATAAGAAGAGCTCCTACAGAGACCGCTCCCTATCTGCTATCAGCGATGTCAACTGCAGGCGTGATTGAAACATACAAGGATACCAGCGAAATCATTTGAGCGCTGGATTGAGATATCAGCCTTGGTATTCAGGGTCGCCACACTTATGTGGAAGGATTGCAAAGCCAGAGTCATCCAACCAACTGCTCTATGGATCCGCTGACACATCTCCAAGGTGGTTCCTAATGCGTCTGCCATAAAGCTTAGATGTGCGAAGGAGAATAGGAATGCAATATTCACGACGGCTATGGATCCTGCGCGCCGGTGGGCACTAGTCAAGGACATGTCTCCAAAAAGAATCAAAGTCACATTGGCCGCGATATAATACAAGTGAACAACGACGCTGCCCCAGGTCCAGGGGCCAACAAATCGATGCCGACGGACGAGGAAATTGAGTGTCAATTCTCTTTTGATGAGGAGTCCCCAAAGCCTCCATCTTGTAGTCAAGGAGAAAGCCCTAATCAGACACAGGATTATGATAATGCTGCCCATAACAGTGCCATATATCTGCGGGACATCCAGGCTCCGCATGGTTGCAAAGAGGTCGCCGTGTGGGCGAGATGGTGGAGGCGTGTCGGGAGAAAAACGGAGTGACGGAGGTGAGAGACGGTGGCACCAAAAGAATTATCTAGTCATTTATACCAGCTAGCTTGGTTCACTGGAGGTACCAATTCTCACCACAGTCCCCAATCACCAACAGGCCTATGGCTATGGTGCTCCAAGATAAGGGACATGGGGCATATCAAATTGACCTCTCCAACCTGTCGTGTTAGACTCGAAGGCCAAGGGTCGTATACAATGTTTGACCTATGAGGCACTACATGGCTTGTAACCACTGGTGTTCGCTTATTATATTGGGGTCCCCTGAAATGAGAGGCGGGTGAGAAAGTAGGTTTAGGATGTTTTTCTGGCACACTAAGATAATTGGTTCACGGCAAATCCTTAAAGTATTTGGGAAGAGGTCTCCCAATATTTCATGGCAAGAGAAATATGCATTTCCTGCTCTCCACCAGCAGCTTCAGGCATTCAGGACATAGTAGGCTCGTTGTTATATACTGTAGATCCTTAAAGCTCTTCACCCTCCCAGAAGCCCCCGGTCTACTACAACGGCCGGATGATGATGTACATATAACGCGAAGAGAAAGTAAGCGTTGTCTAAAAACAACCTTTCCAGGTGGCTTAACTGGTAACAGTACAAACGGCTGCTATCAATTATCATATTCCAAAAGAGAGGTTTCTCGTACCAATATTGTGTGGCCGACTGCTTGTTCTCGTATTCCCCTAAAGCCTTTATGAAACTTCACCTCTTAAAATGCTCTGTACGACTTCTAGGTGCTACCGTCAGCCCGTATTTCTATTCATTCTTACCATGTCTTACAGCTATTCATGTACTTGAAACGTGCGATATGTCTTCAGTGGGATGACTGAACAAGAAATCCAATATCGAGACACCATTCTAGGGAGCTGCCGAAGCCTTGCTTAGGCTGCGATATTTCCAGACGTGAGTTGCTCCGTAATCCAAATTTGAGATCGCAAAGCTGAAGGGATAGAAAGGAGACAGCCGGGAGAAAGCAGGTAGCCACGGTTGCTGGTAGAATCTTGAGACACCTTAGAGGTCCTTGGTTACACCGTTTCTCAGCTCCAACAGACAAGGTTTTACAGTAACTTAATTACTAACTTAACCTATTATGCTGCTCTCACCTCCTTTCACGGCTTACATATTTAAGTCAGCCCAGAGTCGTTTCAATGGCAGCCTTCCGGAGGGGCTTATCCTGAATTCTTTGCCAGGTCTGACTCTGCACATTATTCATTGAATTTGGCCCCTAGAGCCATCCAGGGTCCTTTTGTCTCACTACCTAGAGTGCTCAATTATTCAGCTCCCTACATGTCCAGCTCTAGGAACCTGGGAACTGCCATGCTGACTGTTGCTTGGACATTCCATGGCCTCGCCACTACCGTCATTGTAGCCAGATATTACGCCCGAGTCAAGGTCATGAAAAAGCTCATGGTCGGCGATGGACTAATTCTGTTGGCACTAGTAAGTGCACATTGAATCCTAGATCAAGCCTTAATTTCCAGATGAGTAAGAATTCATCCAGGCTCTCGGATTAGGTATGTCCATTTGCTTGACGATCTCCGCCAACTGGGGTCTGGGATTCCACGAGAAAGCATTATCCGCAGACCAAATCATGTACGCTATAAAATGGGTACAGATCGGCAGGTTCTTCACCATTCTGTCGCCATGCATCGGACGTATAGCGTACGCATCCTTGCTGCTCAGCCTTGTTCCACCAATCCCATGGCGCTCGCATTTGCTTTGGGGTATCATCTGTACGGGGTTCATAATAGACTGTGGGACTGTGATTATTATTTTCGCACAATGTAGGCCGATGAGGAGGTATTGGGATCACAGCGTGCCGGGGAGTTGCTGGCCACCTAAAGTGCCTCAGAATACAGTATACTTTCAGAGTTGTACGCCATCTCTTCTATCTCCTATCAAATGGCCTGCCTTTATCTATTGCTACTGGAGGATATTAACGAAGCCAAAAGCTGTAGCTTCTGCGGTTGATTTTGTCCTGGCGATTTTTCCAGCCAGCATGTTCTTAAGCCTGAACATGGAATGGAAGAAGAAGTTGTCACTGTCTGTCCTGATGGGCCTGAGCATCTTGTGAGTGCAATAGTTGGCAGGGTTAGGGAATTAATCATCGATCCAGCACTAAGTCTTTGATTCCATGCAGTGCGATGGTTGCATCGGTTGTGAAAACTATCCAGTTGAGAACTATTATAGTCACAGACGATCGGACATACGCTATGGCTAATCCTACAATCTGCGCCATATTGGAAGCTTATATCGTTATTCTCGCTGCCTCCATTCCCACATTGCGCCCGATCGTCGCGTCCAGTGTTCGTTATACTTCTGAGCAACGCGCCTGGAGAGCGCAAGGTACACATTTCGTTGTAATATTTTGTTCAAAGGATTTTGCCCTCCATATCGTGTTACTCTAACTAGGCAATCGCACAAGCGTCGTAATAAAGGCAAGATCGAAAGGATATAGATTGATGCCTTTGTTGCATTGCATAATCTCAACCGACTACTAAGTGATCGGCGAGAAACCACGAGAGGAATTCATGCAACCAACTGTTTGGCGTCAATACCATTAAAAAAGCTATTGAGGCTTCTCGGGCACTAGCCCCCTTCATGTATACTATTCTACACTAAAATAAAATGACCTCTATTAACCAGCCAACATTGACCTTAGGGTGCTCTATTCTGTACATTCAGCAGCTGTGGACCTAAAGCAGGCAATATACGGCATCGATCATCTCCTCTTTGGGCTCCAAAGATGCGATAATCAGGCATCTAATATTCGTTTCTGGCCCAAGAATTCTTCATTTCAAGGTAGCGGTACGGGTAATACCCGAAATAACACCTTCATCGACCCAGCCTCTAATCAATAGCTGCGTCTTCTCCTCTTCTCCTTGCATAACATAACGCTTCCCGAGAATTATGATATCATCTCCAGAGCTTTCGTCTCCGTAGCTTTCATCTCCATAGAATTCGAAAATTTCCTGCCTATTTGTAAGCACAATGTCCTTACTCCTTCAGATCGCAGTCATACCGTGGTGCTGTCATCTTCCGAAGAAGAAAGATTCTCATCCGTCGGCACGTACGTCCGGTCGTCTCCTATGTCCGACAGATAATCTGTGATGATGAAATCCTTGTCTGATTCGGTCTCATCATATTCCGAGTCGGGCTCATCATCCGTGGATTGGATGTCGATTTCCTTGTTCGGGTCTTCCGCTTCCATTGTACTATATGATGCCTTGCAGGACTGTCCGAGATTGAAGTCTTAGCGCTCGTGCTGAAAAAGTTTTTTGCTTTGTGTAGAGCCGTTAGTCGCCCTTTATATGCAATGGATTGAGAGCGTAAAACCTTTCCTGCCAGGCGTTCGTGGAGCTGTGCCGTAAAGAAAACACTCAACTCAATTCTTCGAAGTTGACCATCTCCAAATGACTCATTTTGGGAATGGAATCATATGACTTTCAAACACGAAGAAGTTTTCCCAAACGGGGTCATAAAAAGGCTGGATTTACTATCATCCTCTCATGCAGCAAAGCGATCGTATTTCCGAGACCATGTGAATTGGCGAAGGGAAAAGAAAAATAGAGGGCCGCTAGATTATTTAACGGGCGTAGCCATAATTTTCTACCTGCCATCATATCAAATCCGCTACCGTCTACCCTCCGTTGATCACCAGCTTCTCCTTTGTCGGATCCCGCCACTTTGCCCTGAACTCATCTGCCTACCACAAAACACCTGGAGAAAGTGGGGCACCAAGGTGTGGCAGTTTTCCCACTAAGCCAAAAGGGGTCAACCCCTCTTGACTAGGGTCATTTGCGCAATTTTATGCTCATCGCACTTGAACACAAAGTTTACCTGACGTGATTTTAGGCTGGGGGCCTGGGGCAACTATCTGGGGCATTGTTTTATTTCGTCGTAGTCCTCATTCCAGGGCTTTTAGCGGCCATTATCCGAGGCCTACAGTGAGTTATATGGTTTATTGTAAGTTGTTCAACCGCGAGGTAGCGCATTATGTGACTGCAACCTGCACGAAAATGGATGGCACCAGAAATAGAAGTAGCCTGGATTTGGGCGCTTGCTATACCAATAGCAATGGGGTTATTAGATTTAGAAAAGGGTTAGTGCAGCTATCCTATAAGGGCTATAGTGCTAATATTTGATAGGGGTGGGATAGCAAGATCCTGTTCTTGTAGTATTGATGGAACTTGGCTAAGATGTGGCTGTCCGACTAAGGACAACAGCATTAACTACCCGCTTATCAATCTGGGTAGGTAGCTATCTTCTTATCTTGCTTTAGCTAACCGAACCTCTTAGATGACAACCTGTCAAACCTGGATGGCGAGTTAAAGTGCTAGATACATATAGTATTTTATTGGCTGCTTTGGATAAGAGCCGTCCCATGTGTACTTAGTAGCTTGGAACTGTTGTGCTGAATATTATTTTGTCTGTCTGATAGATGCTTGATACTTTAAAAGCTATCGAAAAGAAACGGCAAGAATTGGGTCTTCAGCAAGAATGCTTCGCTTACATGTGCCGTGTCCTGGATTATTCCGTTGCTGAAGAAGCCAGGAGCTCGAGCTACGTGACATGATGCGCACACGTCCAGCCCTGCATTAGGAAGGGTCGGCGGTATACAACTACCTTAGTTCTATGGCTACACATTCATATAGGTAGTTTTGAAAGTTTTCAGTCATAGCCAATTCAACGCCAACACTTCCCACCTCCTAAAGTGATGCTTAACTAGAAGAAACATAAGTATCTTCTGGGCAGGATAAGTTTAATATCTCTTTCATCCATTTCATTGGTCTTTCATGGATAGAACTTATCCTCCTCATACGCGGCGTGGTGCGGTACACAAGCTCCTGACATATCTCGTTGAGCACGTATTTTGGAGCTACTCTAATGGCCGTGTCCCAGAGGGTAATGGTCCGATTGGTACTGACCATGTAACTGTAGTGAGCGTCGTGAGGCCAGTTATGGTTGATATGGCGTCGACTTTCTCTAGAAAGTTTGCCATCCACTAGGAACTCAGATATGACATCCTTTCGAGTATATAGCCACGCATAGACCACAGCAAAGCGTCCATCACCCAGTGGGCGGATACACTGGAGTTCACTACCGGCGCCCGGGTCTTATATTCATTAATTGTTTTCCAATTCCTTTGCCAAGATGGCGCTAGTCCTTATTTGGCCAGTCTCAGAACATAGGTCATGTATCGTATCAATGCATACCGTCACAGAACTCCACGTGATTATATCATCAGCCACATCGGTACTGCAGTAGCCCCCACCTCAACATTCCTTCCCACTTCAACCGTCGATCATACGTCTTATATCGCGCACGATAGGATGGCACCTAACTTAGCCGCGCCCACTCTGCAGCTTATCGATGATATGATAACGAGCAAAGAACTCACAGCTGTCCAAATGGCTGAAGCGGCTGACTGTCATGAACGTACTATCAGAAGACTGCGTTCCAACAAACGCATGTTTGGTACGATGAAAGCCCCCTTGAATCGAGGTGGACGGCCGCGGAGTCTCACCCCGGTCATGGTCAAAAGTCTTTGTGATTATTTACTTGAAAAGCCTCATTTATACTTGGATGAGATGGTGGTTTTCGTATACGATATGGTTCAAAAAGAAGTATCGAAATCCAGCATTAGACGTGCGCTCTCAGATGAGGGCTGGTCAAAGAAGAAAGCCAAGCAAAAGGCTATTGAGCAAAATGCTGACTTGCGAGACGAGTATACCAACTTCATCTCGGATTTCCAGTCTAGCCAATTTGTTTTTGTCGATGAATCAGGATGTGATAGGCGAATAGGGACTAGAAGGACCGGTTGGTCTCCGCTGGGTATTGCTCCTGTGCACGTTACAAAGTTCCATCGAGGCCAGCGATATCATATCCTTCCAGCCTATGCTCATGATGGTATCGTTCTTTCTCGTATATTTCAAGGTTCAACCGACGCATCTCGCTTCGAGGACTTCATTGAGGAACTCCTCCATCATTGTGGAAGATATCCTGAGCCTAAATCTGTTCTGGTAATGGATAATGCCTCGTTCCATCATTCGGAGAGGATTAAAGAAATGTGTTCTCAGAGAGGAGTTATATTAGTATATTTGCCGCCCTACTCGCCTGATTTGAATCCTATTGAAGAGTTCTTTGCGGAGTTGAAGTCGTTTATTCGACGGAATTGGCAATCCTATGAAGACAATCCCAATCAAGGGTTTGGTTCTTTTCTTGAGTGGTGTGTAGATGTTGTAGGCGCAAAGAAGGAGAGTGCTGAAGGACATTTCCGTAATGCAGGCCTAGCGATTGAAGGGTAGTTGATAGCGACGTTGTGTTGTGGGCTGTTGCACGTTTTGTCATGTTTTAGTCAATATATTATCTTGTTGAAGTGCGATAAGCATAAATTATGCAAAGTGACCCTAGTCAAGAAGGGTTGACCTTTTTTGGCTCAGTGGCATTTTGACATATCTGTTTAGAGCTTGAAGAGGATCTTTGAATGTAGTCAGAATGATGATTACATGCCCATCCTTCCCTTGGATTAAAGCGGTCAACTAGACAATAATCAAACATACATGTTTCCTTCAAAGAATTTTGTCTTGTTTAAGTTTAAGACGGATCAGGGATGTATAAGTGTCAAACCCTAGGATCCGCCTAAGCTGTGCTGACTGCTAGTGTGTAGTTTGAGTACTCTGGTGATCAGTCCAACTGATCCTGGGAACGGATAATACTTATCCTAAGAGCACCGATGCTCTTGGGTAACTGATGACTGCTCCTGGGAACCAAACCTGGGTTCCGGTGAACTAACACAATGATCGAAAGATCCCTAAACAGCTAAGGAAGAAGTAAGGCCAGGCCGGTACGTATACCTTCCTGTGATAGAGTGTGGACGAATCGTACTAGCAGTTACTGAAGGTAACTATCAAAGACAATGATTGAAATTGAACGCGAAGAACTAAACAAGGTCTATCTAACAGGTGGGCAAATGAGTGTCCTTATATAGTTCTCCTTGAACATAGCCAACATAGCTTCTCTCTGCATCCCGCTCTGTCCGCTCTGTTGTCACTAACATAGCCGACATAGCGTATTCCTCTGTTCAGCTCTGTTCGCTCTGTTCGTCACGTGACCAGTCCTACCTCTCTCTCAGATCGGTTGGCTGTCACTGTTCTTCCCTGAACTAGCTTCCTCTTGGCAACCTCCCTGTCAGCCTCGTCTTTGTTCGTAGCGCTTAGGTTCGTAACAATAAGATATCACAGAACCAATAAAGTTATTATACATATCTCTCCCGTTATATATTAATTAACGCTGTTGTCGCTATCCTTATGTGTATAAGTCTTCACCCACAGACTGATATCATGCACAAACCTGCGGGCAACTCCTATCTTCACACCCCGTTCAACGTAAAACTCGGGCTTCACCTCGTAATAAATCTGTGAAAGGTCGAGGCAATTTTCCAATGTGATATCACGCGCCTTTTTGATATTATCTTTAAAAAGTCCAGTGTCCACTCGGGTTAGCTGCCAGTCAGTGTAGTTATCCACTGCTACTTCAAAAAGTCCGGGGATGTTGATTTTCTCAGCCTGATTGGACCTCGACGTATGACCATCAATGTTGCCTGTTGGAATTGTTGATGCCTGAGGTTGTTACAACCTCAGAATAAAGAAATAAATCTCATTGTAGGCCAGATACGAAAACACTAAGTTAGAGAAGAAAAAGAAAGAAGAACAGGAGAACGCTGCTAACAGGGAGAATAAATAGTAAAGCAGAAATGCAAACAAGTCAAACAAACAATGGGTGGTGCCACTCATTAGTGCCCTGATCCTCCTGTAATCTTAACATGAAACCTTGACATCTTGGTTCATACAGTCTTGGCAACCCTGTTGGTCTTAAGCAGTGGTCTTGGCAATCCTTGCTAATCTTAGCAGTCTTAGCAGCCTCGGTAGTCATTCCTTATGCCGAGGTTGAGATCGTCACAGAGGTGACTGTGCCGGCAGGAAATGAATGTTGATGGGAGGGATTAATCCATTCGCTGGGTTAATTTATTTCTGCCCCTTTTCACGCTGCTTTTCGTCCTCTGCATACAACCTTTCCCGAACCTCATATGGAACATCGTCATGGGTCTCTAGGACATTTCCGTCCTCCACGTGCTGAACAAGACTTCTCAGATGGTGTGACAGGAGTTTATAATGCTTTTTCCCTGCCGGATCTAACCAGCAGAACTGGCCATTATGGTGGCACGGTCGACCAGGGCAACGCATCACCTTGTACACATCCCGCCAGGCAGCAGGTTGCCCAGAAGAGCGTTCCGCTTCTATTTGGGCTTCCCGTTCCCCTAGCATTCTCGTCGTTGTCGATGTTGGTCCTCTTTTATTCGTTCGAGAAGGAGATGGGTTGCTGTCCTCTAAGTAGTTGATAGTTATGGAAAGCCTTAACTCCTTCCCCGCATGGAAAAGCGTCCTCCACGACAGAAGTTGCCTCTCTATAGCGGTCCAATCGACATCAGTATATTCAAATTGTTTCGTGAGGTCGCGATGTTTACGATCATTCACAGAAACCACGATCGTGGTATCATCTGGTCTCACGCGTTGGTTGGAGTTCTTCTTCCGGTCTATGATCCTTTTGGCCTTCTCGGTGATTGCTTGCCAGTAGACACGTGGCTTCAGCTCCAGATCTTGTTCGGTGTCTTTCGACACAACCCGGTTGTTTATGGTTACTTTCCATTCGATGATGTATAATATACTCTCATCATCCCAGTCAGCGTTGTCAGAGAGGCTGACTTGCCTACGCAGGGGTTCAGGTAATAGAGTGGAGTGTTCCTGCGATATACGCGGAGGGGAGGGGTTACGAAAGGATGGTGTATCGAAGCCGAAGTTCCCAGGGGTAGGGGCATATGACGGAGTTTGTTGCCATGATTCGACCTGCGTAGCGTAGTTGTTAAGAGGGCTGCATACCGTCTCTTCAATACAGTAGATGCCGCCGAGGAGCCTAGAAAACATCATATGGCGTTAGCTTCGATGGGTAAATTATGCAGCACGGGGAATATCCCTAACAAGCCAATAAGAATGATCAATAGAGCCACAGCCATTGTTTTGATCTAGCCCTTGCGCAAATAAGCTGCTAGCTTTCTAGCGAAGGAGGTGATACGGCAGCTCAGAGTTACTGACTAGGTCTGGTGTGAGGTACCCCGCCTTTGTAACATGACCTGCACAACGGGCCGTCATTTTTCCACATCGAGTCCAGTACAATTAGCAACCTCTGGCCGGCATGTAATATCCGCTGGTAATTGCAGCCAGATCCAACCGGGATAAAGAGGCTAAGGGGCATAGTTGCAAATAAAAACTCTACATAAAAAATGTGCCCCTGGCAGTAAAGACTATGTGGATCTCCGGCCCGTCCCATATTAATCCCACGGTTCGATCTGAGCATGAAGGAAGTTAGTGTCTGGCTGGCGCTGACTAACCCCGATTTCCCATGGCTCGAACGGAACGTAAGCTCGATGGGAGGGGGAAGCTGATCATGATGATATGGCAGCTTGTTATTGGTCAACGATGGGACTCTACCCTTTCAGCCGCGCCAACACATCGAGACAAGGCACTCTCGTAAAAAGTCTACCTCGCCTCATTCATTCTGCCCAGGTCATTCTCCATGAAAGTTTTAGCGTACATTGTGATTATTTGGATTTGCTCATGATGAAACGGTGGTTAAAAAATCTCAGTGTTTCCCACCGCAACAAGTCCGAGCCGCATCATGTCGGGAGTCAACCCAACCAGTCTGTGGTTCCCGCATCAGTCCCAATCGCCGCAGCCACACCGCCCGATACAGTCGACACTCAGGACACTTCCCTGCCCGAAGACCTATGGAAATCTGCCTATGATAAGCTAAATCCCGAGGAGCAAGTTATTCTGTCTACAGTACAAGCCAGTGCTGAATCAGAAAAAGAAGAAAGTTTCTCCCAGGCCGGACATATCGTCGATGGGGTTATTCAAATAACCGAGAAACAGTACAAGGAATACCAGCAAGGGGGCATCAAAATCCATCGGTCAACAGGAGAAGTCATAGATATTCGAAGGGTGTCAAGGAAAATACTTGATGCTGCATTGTCGTTTAAAGATATTATCACTGCCGTGGTAGCCTTTGATCCCACCCACCATGCAGCAAGTGCGTGGGCAGTCGTTTCCCTTGGATTGACAGTGAGCCATGTTACTATCGATCCAGAGCGGGATGAGACTAACATTCTCAATCATAGATGGCGCGAAATCGACTTGACTTGCGGGATGCCTTGTTTAATTCGTCAGAATACCTTGCAGACATTATTACTCGATGCGCCTATATCGAGCAGAGGTTTTACCGCAATAGCTCCAAGAAAAAGATTGAGATAGGCCGTGCGACAATCAGGGTTTATATGGCCATTCTTCGATATGCTGCAGAGATTTTAGCTACCCAACAAGCCAGCATCGGAAAAAAAGTGTTGATTAGTGTCACACCAATAACCGATCAACGCCTTTCCGAACTTCGATCGTTTATTGAGGAAGAATGGCAGAAGCTATGCCAGTGGGTCCGTTTCGACGCTTTAGATACCATTATGCGAAATGGGGAAAAGGCAGAGTCTCGGCTAGCTAGAATCGATCAAGAGGTATCAGAACATCTACAAGCTCTCATCAAGAGGTTTAGTCTACCTATCGCGAAAGGAGCACCATACGACTCATATGAGGATCAGCATGAAGAGAAGTGCCTACCGGGCACCAGACATGATCTTCTTCACCAGATTATAGGCTGGGCCGAAACATCCGACAAATGCATATTTTGGTTAAATGGTATGGCAGGTACTGGCAAGTCTACCATCTCCCGGACGGTCGCAGAGGTACTTCAAGATAAGGGATTACTGGGAGCCAGTTTTTTCTTCAAGAAAGGCGAAGCGGACCGTGGTAACGCAAGGAGGTTCATCTCGACGATAGCCAGGCAATTAATGGCCAGTCACCCGCATTTGGCCTCTGGTATGTTAGGGGCAATTCGGAATGATGCAGATTTGTCGACAAAAGCTCTCGATCAGCAATTTGATAAGCTCCTTCTTCAACCACTCAGCGAGGGAGAACAGTATGAGACCACTTCCGTGATTGTGATAGACGCCTTGGACGAGTGCGAAGATGATGACATTGAAGTTTTACTCAGGCTTTTGCCGCAGCTGCAGAAATCCAAGTCCATTCGCCTGCGGATTTTCCTGACAAGCCGGCCTGAGCTTTCAATCCGTGATGGCTTCGAACAAAACCAAGACCATCAACACATTGTTCTCCAACAGGTGCCCAATATTGAACATGACATCCGCGTGTTCTTCCAATATCAGTTTTCTCATATAAGGGGAAGGCGGAAAGTCCCTGAAGATTGGCCGGGATGTGAGACGACGGAGATATTAGTCAAACTGGCTGTTCCTCTATTCATCTTCGCAGCCACAATTTGCCGCTTCGTGGGAGAGAAGTATCGGGTTCCTACACGACAGCTGGATATAATCCTCAAGAATCAGCATCTGACGGCATCGACTCAGATGGAGAAAATATACTTGCCAATATTAAAGGACCGTGTTAAGAGCGATGCAGTTCTCAAGAACGACTTCCGCAAGGTAGTTGGAGCTATCATTCTCCTTGCTGATCCACTATCAGTTCATAGCCTTTCTAGGCTTATTGGTATGGAAGAAGGTGAACTTACGGCTCTGTTGGACGCATTTCACTCCGTTCTTAGTGTCCCAAAGGATTCTTGCGCACCAGTCCGCATTCTGCATCTATCATTTCGAGAATTCCTTGTCAACACAAAGGACGACGATTTACGTGTTGATGAAAAGAAGAGTCACGAAGAGCTTTTACAGAATTGTCTGCATGTCATGAAAGATCCTAGTCTAGGGTTAAAGCACAATATCTGCCGATTATCAAGTTATGGGACACAGCGGGGAGACATTAGCAATGGTGCGATTTCTCAGTACATTTCGCAAGTTCTACAATACTCTTGCCGCTACTGGGTATATCACCTCAGCAAGAGTAAATCCGATGCGTCTGAGATCGAAGTATTCTCATTTCTGAAAGAGTATTTCCTCCATTGGTTGGAGGCTATGAGCTTAATGGGACTTGCCTCAGGGACTATTGGTATAGTCAATGCACTAAGGTCAAGGTTAAGAGTAAGTTGCTATTTAAACTGTCACGTATAGCTACTAATCGTCCTTGAAGGATAATATGAGTACAGAGTTAGCAGACTTTTTACAGGATGCCAACCGATTTGTCTTGAAGCATATCCAAATGATCGACAATATCCCACTTCAAGTATACTGCTCTGGACTCGCGTTCTCTCCTACAGAGAGTGTTATTCGAAAAGTCTTCCACAACCAACGACCTAATTGGATGCCTGACTTGCCACAAGTGCAGAAGTCATGGAGTGCAGAGCTGCAAACGCTCGAGGGCCATTCTTATTCGGTTTATTCAGTGGCCTTCTCACCGGACGGCCAGAGGATCGTGTCCGGATCTCACGATCACACCATCAAGCTCTGGGATGCCCAGACCGGTGCGGAGCTGCGAACCCTCGAGGGCCATTCTGATTCGGTTCCTTCAGTGGCCTTCTCACCGGACGGCCGGAGGATCGTGTCCGGATCAGGCGATAAGACTATTAAGCTCTGGGATGCCCAGACCGGTGTGGAGCGAACCCTCGAGGGCCATTCTGATTGGGTTCGGTCAGTGGCCTTCTCACCGGATGGCCGGAGGATCGTGTCCGGATCTGACGATCAGACCATCAAGCTCTGGGATGCCCAGATTGGTGCGGAGCTGCGAATCCTCGAGGGCCATTCTCATTGGGTTCGGTCAGTGGCCTTCTCACCGGACGGCCGGAGGATCGTGTCCGGATCTGACGATCAGACCATCAAGCTCTGGGATGCCCAGACCGGTGCGGAGCTGCGAACCCTCGAGGGCCATTCTCGCTCGGTTCCTTCAGTGGCCTTCTCACCGGACGGCCGGAGGATCGTGTCCGGATCTGGCGATAAGACCATCAAGCTCTGGGATGCCCAGACCGGTGTGGAGCTGCGAACCCTCGAGGGCCATTCTGGCTCGATTTATTCAGTGGCCTTCTCACCGGACGGCCGGAGGATCGTGTCCGGATCTGTCGATCAGACCATCAAGCTCTGGGATGCCCAGACCGGTGTGGAGCTGCGAACCCTCGAGGGCCATTCTGATTCGGTTCCTTCAGTGGCCTTCTCACCGGACGGCCGGAGGATCGTGTCCGGATCTGTCGATCAGACCATCAAGCTCTGGGATGCCCAGACCGGTGCGGAGCTGCGAACCCTCGAGGGCCATTCTGGCTGGGTTTATTCAGTGGCCTTCTCACCGGACGGCCGGAGGATCGTGTCCGGATCTGTCGATCAGACCATCAAGCTCTGGGATGCCCAGACCGGTGCGGAGCTGCGAACCCTCGAGGGCCATTCTCATTGGATTCGGTCAGTGGCCTTCTCACCGGACGGCCGGAGGATCGTGTCCGGATCTGACGATCAGACCATCAAGCTCTGGGATGCCCAGACCGGTGCGGAGCTGCGAACCCTCGAGGGCCATTCTGATTCGGTTCCTTCAGTGGCCTTCTCACCGGACGGCCGGAGGATCGTGTCCGGATCAGGCGATAAGACTATTAAGCTCTGGGATGCCCAGACCGGTGTGGAGCGAACCCTCGAGGGCCATTCTGATTGGGTTCGGTCAGTGGCCTTCTCACCGGATGGCCGGAGGATCGTGTCCGGATCTGACGATCAGACTATTAAGCTCTGGGATGCCCAGACCGGTGTGGAGCGAACCCTCGAGGGCCATTCTGATTGGGTTCGGTCAGTGGCCTTCTCACCGGATGGCCGGAGGATCGTGTCCGGATCTGACGATCAGACCATCAAGCTCTGGGATGCCCAGACCGGTGCAGAGCTGCAAACCCTCGAGGGCCATTCTGGCTCGGTTTATTCAGTGGCCTTTTCACCGGACGGCCAGAGAATCGTGTCCGGATCTGTTGATAAGACCATCAAGCTCTGGGATGCCCAGACCGGTGCGGAGCTGCGAACCCTCGAGGGCCATTTTGACTCGGTTGATTCAGTGGCCTCAGGTAATACCCATATGGAGCACAACCAAGGCTCCCAGATATCAGTTGAGAACTCCTGGGTCTATTGGAGAGGTAAAAGCGTAATATGGCTTCCTCCTGAATTTCGTGGACATGGATGTCATGCTACCAAACATGATATACTTGCCCTGGGGTATCCGACCGGTCGTGTTCTCGTTATTAGATTTCGTACACCTTCCGATTGAATCTGTTTTTAATAACACAATCCAATCTCCTTATATTTCTAACCTCTATGTAAAAAGAGGGCCTGGGATCGCTAAGCCTTATATTTTGATTTACACAAGTCTAGACTGGAGATGACGTAATGCACTGTGCAAGGATTAATAACTAACTTCGTTAATACACTCGATCGTTTCTATACGGTGCGGTACCGTATGTACCATTCAACGAGTAGTGACTGTTAATATGAGCCTTTCCTTACCAGGACTAGCGCGCCCTTGGCACATAGCAAAGAAAGGAAAAAGAATAAACGACCAGGGCGCCGGTTTTGAACTTGAGTATATCTGATACTTTTGCGTATCCTCTTCCCTCTTGACCTAGGTTTACTTCAACAGTTTCCCCTAGCTGGAGTGTCCATGTCTCAAGGGGTGCGGATAGCGCTCGCGGCAGCTGATCCCAAGGCTTTCTCCCAGCTATTGGCGCAGGCTCCAGGTTTTTAACTCCAGTGTTCTTGATTGAGAAAATATCTTCTGCAGGAGGAATATCGCATAATCCTTTGTCCCAAGGTATCGACTTATTCTGGCAATGTCGCGTATAATCTTTAAAATAAGCACCTTTTCCCAGATAATGACGGCGCAGCTTTCGAAATTGGTTCCCTTGGGTTGTCGATTTACTGGTCCTAAAATATTTGCGCGGCCACCTTACCATCTAAAGGTTCAGTTAGCAATGACTGTCTCCGGTACTGGAGGAATACATTATATGGAAAATCAAAGTTCAACGAACATTTCCTAGGCCTGCCCTTTTGCCACCCATAAGGCTTACGTGGGGTCGCCTGTTTGAACCCATGCTTTTGCCTTTATTCCAAGATCGATATAGGACAGGCCTTTCAGTCACGTGCGACATCCTTAGCAAGGCGAAGAAACCAGTGACTTTCAAACGCATTGACTGACACCATGATTTTAGAAAATTTTCTATTCTCTCCCATGTTATGTTAACTTTGCAAATAAAGGACAGGCTGTCTTCATTTCCGGGAGTTTCGCTAACCTTGATGTGCGTAGGTCTGTTCGTGTAGAAAACCATTTCTTTTCGTTATTGTGTTTCCATGCTTGTAGCCTGCGCTATGCTCGGCAGAGTCCATTGTATCGCATATACCTATCTTTCCAGAAGAAGCCCCTGTCGTGTCAACAATAACAGTAATGCAGGGAAATAAGAAGTATGGTGTTGGGTTGTCTTTATCTTGATTCTTGAATGATAATTATGATAAATGTTGGCGGTGCCTCGCATGTGCGAGCTTCCTAATGTAGTTTAGTGCACCACATGACCCACACAGCGATTAGTTAGTCTGCAACCTCGCTGCGTAGTAGAATTGATCAAACATTCCACCAATTTCATCGTCAGCCTAGCTGTCAATAAATCCTACCAAACCAATACAATAAGCAGCGATTAAATAGATACGGTTTTGGTACGGTACGTCGCTTGAGTGGTAGTTTAAATTCAGGTAGGCTCCATTTAGTTTAACTTTAAGAGTAGGTTTCTCAAAAGTATATAATTGACTCTCCTAATACTTGTTCAGCGAGAAAAAGAACCGTTGCTGCGGAGGGAGATTTCATTCTACCAGAACATGCATTTCCAGTTCTGTTTTGTCCCTTTTGCAGCGAGCGTACTTCACAGTTATCCACAGTGGCTATCCAATTTACATTATGGGTTCCTGCCCTGTGATTAATAAATACTTCAGGTTTAGATACCTATCGTTGCGTATATTTTTTAATAACCCAAGCTCTACATAATATTGTTTATACGAAGAACCAAACCTGTTTTAATTCACACGGTCTTTAAGGGTTAGACGTTCCTCCCAAAGAAAGTAGGAAAGACGTAGGGAAAGAAGGTTATTGGTTTGTCCTGGT
This sequence comes from Aspergillus melleus, assembly GCF_016097325.1. NCBI lineage: Eukaryota > Fungi > Ascomycota > Eurotiomycetes > Eurotiales > Aspergillaceae > Aspergillus > Aspergillus melleus. The sequence goes on from NW_025763378.1 coordinate 1,118,453, forward strand.
GATGAGCAGCCATTTCTATGCTACTGACGTTGGTTATAAGGGGATGTACTTAAGAAAGTTCCCGGGGCGTGCAAAGAAAGACCTCCTTTGTTGTTGAACGGAATCGTTGAGTATAACCGTGCTCCGTTTTCGCCAAGCGTCAAAAACAGATGCACATGGTGCAAAATGACCGCATCACGCGGACAGGTCCTGTATTTGAACCCAGTGGAGCAAACGCTCAACCAACATGTGATTAAGCGGATTTGTGGGAATGAACGGTTGCCAGCGTAGTCCAAAACTGGCAATAGCTTGTGCAGTATTACGTCTTTCCCCACCTCGAATACCCCAGTATCGACGTGCGAAGGCTTGGCAAGCAGAATGACTAAGGATGTAAATGGATTGGATCACTAAAGAAATCGAATGAAGCGATTATATTGGCTATATCAAACGAATGAATTGAAGGCTTATCCCTTTCTAACTACACGATAAAGAAGCCGATATTTATGCAGTCTCAGGGGCTTCAGGATCGCCATGAAATGAGCTGAATTGCATGATCTTATACCATACGATTCATATTAATCGGGTTGCATGATCAGTTTGGTCAAGCAAGGCGATGATCTCTTGCTTAGTTAACTCCGCACTTCAATAACTAACTAACTATTGGAAGGATCAATGCCAATGTCAAGCAAATCCTCTAAAAACTGATGCCATAAAGATCAATCGCCCGGGAAGCCGGATGACCGCCGCAGTCAGATCCGGGGATTCTATCGTCACTTGCTCCGCCTCCATATCTCTATTGATCCAGAGCATGCTTCGGATCGCCCATCTGCCTTCCCTCCATGTAGAAGGCACCATCTTTGTCCATTTGTAATGTCCCATCGGGGTACTCAAGAGCCGGCCTTGAATCCTCCTTCCTTGGGGTTACTGAATTGCTAACGCCACTGCGTAGAATGCATTCGAAAATAATGCTGCGTATATTTTTTATAAGAAGCAACGTGCGAAGTCTGCTTGATAGTTTAATATAACGTATCACTCGCTCCCTTTTTTCTACTTAATACAACTTAAACGCTATTGAAAACACCTTTTACATTCTTCCTACTCCTATGCTGGATGAATAAATAGTGCATTCGCCCGCGTCATGTCAATCATAGTCCCGGTTTTCTCATCACGAACTTTGATGCTGGCCTCCATGTAGATCTTCCGCCCCTCAACTCTCACAGGTCGTGCGAAAAGCATTATCGGCTTTCCTGGGTCTATCGACTTGAGGAAAGATATATTAAGATTAGCCGTTACTGCCGGCTGGCAGCAATCAGCTAGAATCTGATCCAACAAGAACGACTGGACACCGCCATGGAGCTTTCCCGGATAATAGCACATATTTTGAGCCGTATCGAGTTGCATGCAAGCTATTGCCTCCTTTCCCAACTTATGCCCGTGGAAGCTAGGTTTGTAGCCGTCCAAGGTCTTATCTCCGGGAAAATGTGGACTTTTGATGCCTGAGACAGTCTATAGACTTTAGTATCTTCCGTTTGATAAGAATGGGCAACAAGACCTACCGGTTGTGACTTGTTTGTTGAGAAAGTTGCAATCTGAGGAAGTGCGCGGCGTGTATGCAGCACCTTCGAGAAATTCTCCCAAATATAATGGAAAGATCTGCGAATAAGCGTACGTTGGAAAAGCTGTTCCATGCCGAAGAACCTAGCGTTTTCCTTGGTGATGCGGAATCGTCCTTATCTACCAAGGATCAATTGAGAAGGCTCTCTATCCATTCTTAAGTATTTCTTCTAGAGTACTAACCCTTTATCTAGTCAAAGCTTCAAACATGTTTGCTCAACAGTACAGAGTGAATAATTAGATTTAAAAAAGGGTTAGTTCAACTGTCGTATTCCCCATTAGTTGGGCTGCTTTGGGAAAAGATACGGAAGCAACATTCTTACACTTCAGCATTCAGGCCACTCATTGTTAAGGTAATAATAAAAATGCCTAGTCGAAAATACTATCGAGTTCCTTTTTTGTCGTGAAAAATATTTTTAATATAACCCACTAAATAATACTGCCAATACGTCCTGTGGATACAGAAGATGCAGTGCAGGGATGATTTAGTGAACACTAAATGAGTTAGTTAAAACACCACTCGAGCATTTTAATAGATTCGCCTTTCCTTCACCGCGGCGGCATTCTCATTATTAGAATACATTAATACTAACAGAAATCTAAAAAATCAGTTATTATAGAGGACAAGTAAATTATTTTCTCCGTTTTGTAGTCTACCTTCAAAAAGATTAGATCCAAACTATTATTGCTACTTCAGTTCTGATCAATATGAAAGTCTACTGTAACAGAAGCCACTACGATGTTATATTACCTGCTAAATTCAAAATCGCCGAATAAAAGGCGACAGTCTTGCCGATAAAAACTATTTGTATTCATCATCGGTTCTAATTTTGCCTTCATAAGTCAGAGTGTAGTGGCGCGGATGCGATTAGTTTGAAGCACCAGTTGTCTGGTAGGGAAGACGATATGTACACACTGTCCTCTGTTCTGTAGATTCTCACAACTTCCCATTCCTCTGACATACAAAAATATCCCTAACATTCCGTACGTACCTATGCCCTGCATCTTCTTAACACTATGGCCCACATTACTATATCACATAAACCTTCTTATCACTTTCCCGCAACACAACTTGCTTCCATCTCCATCATTGCTATCCTCCCATACCTTCATCTTAATCAACTGCGAGAATAATCCTTCCTCCGCTACCATCTTCGTAAATCCACGTTTCACATACACTTCCACCTTTCTGTTCATCGTCTCCCGAGGCCCTACCGTACCAAAAAGCCTCATTGCCATTCTTCCCATTGCGGAAGACTCTCTCGGAAGGCGATTTTCCTCGACCCAATTGCTGGTCTCTGCAAAGATCTTCTGTCCAAGTGTAATCTCCGGCGCAACGCACGCCCCCATATCCCATCCAATATAACATCTCAAGCAAGTCAATATGCTCCCTTCCACACACTCCTCATCTATCAATCCTCTGCAAAACACAACATTGACTACCTTGCCATCCCTGCGTTCAAACCGAAACGCCTACCATCCGTTAGTATATTCATACCATCACCTCCAATCAGTGCATCTTTCCCTCTTCTGTCATCATCATTCTCAATTCACAAATCCTCATTCACTTACCAATTTGCCACTCGTTCCACTCCCTTCGTACTTCTCCCGTGCCTCTCCAAATCCTTCCTTGCTCAACCTATCTCTCCATATCGGTAGTCTTTCAACAGGCTGCGCTCTTTTCACCACTTTCCCTCTGTGATCTGCCTCCGCTACTATTTCCACCGGCTCAATCCGATGAGACAGCGACACCAAAAAATCAATCTCCCCTGACGCCCATTGCTCTCTTCCAGTATAGCGTTTCAGTAAACACTGTAGAGCTGCATTTCCAAATATGACCGCACTCTCCGATCGCATAAACTCCCGAAAACTAGGAACGTCATCCGTAATCCTACCGATAACCTCCATTTTGCTCCTTAAATTTTCCTGATAATTCTCTTGTGTTGTTAGGTAAGGAAAGGAAGGGCAACGCAATAATTGCAGAAAGGATGAGCGTTTCAACTGAAAGGTTAGAAGGAAGAGTGTGTAGAGCGTCTCAGGTTTCGCCGTTGGGGCTCATCAGGACTATGGGCTGATGGCGTCTTTTAACCTTTCGAATACGGGCACCGGAGTTACCTTCGAGCGCAGTTCTTGAGCACACAAGGCTGCGATTGAGCTTCGAACAAGTTCCTTGGACTGTTGATTTCGTCATATGTTTTGTCATACTGAAAATATGGCAAGTGAATGACGGCATGGTCAGGTATGGAAGACCGGGAGCCAGCAGTGTCAGCCTAGTCAATGCAAATTGCATCACGGAGGGGCAAGGCACATTCTATGTACCATGGCATATGTCATCTCAAAAGACGATGCAACCGCCAAGGGAAACGGGTATGAGCCACCTCTATGATGGCCCTTTTGTGGCTTACTTGCCGTTCTTGACATTAGGCTGCCTTCCTGGCGTGAATGCGGAGCTCACTTGTGAATCACACGGTGGAGAAATGCCTTTCTAGATTTGGGAGGAGGGCCCTAAGATCCACTCTAGGTCTGACATATGCTCGAAAAGTCCGGGTATAAAGCTGTGGCCAGGTCTCAGAAAGCAGAGTGCGCACCGCGTTCGAAGTCCTCCACGCAGAAACCTGTCCTCTTCGCCTGATCTATCTTTCATTCACAAAATGCATTTCACGTTTATCGATTCTCTCAAAGCGATCATGCTGGCTGTCAAGGGTAATCCTGTGGGTAATCCTGTGCTGCCCAATGAGAATTTACTCCTCTATCGGCAACCCGATTACGGCCAGGTACGATGCATCAGTCCCAGTGAGGTCCCAGAAAATTGGATGTGTAAAAAGGTTTTGCCCACGTCACGCCGAGATGGGAACGAGCCCCTGAGAACAGCATTTGTCTTGACCAGTGACAAGGACGTGAAAAAATTGCCCTTTATCAACTATATGAAGGAACTCTATGGGGATGAAATGATAGAGATCTTTATTATCAAGGCCCCGACCCATTGCCCACAACCTCGGGGGTAGGAGACGGTGGAATGTGGATTGCGTCGCATCAAGGATGTTATAACATCCATCGAAACCGACGAAGCCCGAATGAATGATATCTGCAACTATCATTGTGTGTTCATCCATTCGTCGGAGAGTCGCATAACACAACGCTGGAAATTCATTAATGACTTCCTATCGCAGCATGTTACTCGATCGTCTCTATGGCGCCTGGTTCGCATGCTGCTACCTTTCACCGTCAACTTTGATTTCCCATTCATTGCCGTCTACGATGCAGGGGCTGGAAAACATGTGCACCTCGCTATAGGCCAGGGACCTGGTGTTCAGGAAGAGCTGTGGAAATTTAGTGGACTTGACGGGGAAGAGCCTACCTACGGAAGTGCCGTTAAGCATGTCTTCCGTGGTGATCCCACGAACTGGCACAAACTTGTCTCTCAAGGCCGGTCTAAATATCAAATTGAGCCCACTAGAGCATGGAAGCACGTGGTGCATTCTTAGTCTTCTGCAGCAGCTGAGAGAATACACGAAGCTGAGTTGTAAGATCCCCCCCAGACGCAGTGTATGGCGATTTTGTGATTGACCAAGTCTAGTTCAGGAGCTGTTCGGCTGATATCCATTATTTCTCCAATTGCCATGGGACAATCAGTCATTGGACTTCGGGAAATTGAGGCTGAAGCATTTTGAAGGACCAAGGAGCTTTAAAGCCAAATTTTGACTATTCCTGCTTTTATATTGACAGATTCGATGAGGAAGTTTGTTTGGGATTATATATGAACGTTCGCTTGGCAATTGGCATACAAGAACCCGAAAAGGTTGTGATATTTTGTCTCCTAAACCAAGACTGTTCACATTTTGAAAGTTCGCAGACATCTTGTTTACTGCATGTATTTGAGATCCTTTTTTTGAAGTTCTGTCTTTCGCTTGATCCGGATTTAGTTGTGTCTTAAAGGGTCGCATGCTGCCTTATAGTATATTGAACTTTAGAATCAGGTTAATCACTGGGGTAATTAAACCACTCAGCACCAATCACCTTGCTGCACTAATCCGCTCGTCTAAGTAGGTTAACACTTGGCTCCATTTAGTATAATTTATTGTATGCTGTTGTATCATAAAGACAGTCTTAAATCACTTATCCCAAGATAAGTAATTAATATCAACAGCGGAGACCGGTTTTCGTTCTGCTTTTTCTTTGGTTAACTAATAGGTTAAGGATTAGCTTACTCCACTGCGGTAAGACTACGCAGTACATCCGACGTTATGGCAGTCTAGAGCTTCAAAACGCTCATTTCATCATAAGATGTAATTATGTTGAATGATTAGCGATGATCATTTCGGCTCAAGCAAGGCGATCAATTGCTGGCTTAGTCACAGCTCCCGCGGCCACGCGACGAAATCAGCAGGACAGGCTTGGCAGCTAAATTTTTAGAGGGGGTTCAGGTGGGCGGCAAGTACGCTAAACTCAATGAGTCAAAAGAATGTGGTGACTGGTGAACACAGACATGCTGTCTTTTCGAGTTCTCTACTTTGGCTTTTGGTATTGTTAAGCAGTTAACTAACTATTGCACGTCCAGATTAGGTAAAAGATTTTTCTACCCTCACTTTTAATTATCTAGGCCATCTGATCAACACTAGTACAAAACATACTTGGTATTAATGAAATCCGGAATTCTACGGTCTCCAAATTGGTTTCGCCCTCAATTTGCATACTGGAGGCGCTCAAAAACAGTGGTTGGTAAGAGTGCCTTATATATATTGACATTGTAAAGAGCAAACCGGCTTCAAAACCAACGGCGATAACCATTAACCAATACAACCATGGTCTCTCCTCCTTCAGAGCTTACAGTATTAGAAATTTGGGCTCTGTTTATCTTTGGGCTCTTAGACCGGATCTACCTGAACGGGCCAAACGCCCCTGGACAGGCAAGCCAAGGACACCTGCGCCTTGCGGATCAGGTAACAACGGCAATTAGTCCGTTGCAGCGGCAAACAATAGCAAAGAGTCCTCCCACCTTATCAGAACACGATATAGCGGATACTACTTTTTACAAGGATACCAACACCTCCTATAATAGTGTTAAAGCACCTGAGACGCACGAACAAACGGCTATTTTGTCGGATAATAGGTCATGGCCTAGAGTAAGATGGAAGAAGAACCTCCCGCAAGTAGTTCGATCGAGGAAAAGCCGAAGGCGACAATTGCTACCAAGGAAAGCTCAATATCTTCGAATTCCACCTCATACAAAGGCCTACCCAAAGAGTCCTCCTGGCAAGAGCCCACGGTTGCCGTTAGAGAAAAAAAGGCTCTTCCGCTCTGTTGCAGTCTTAGCTTCTCGGTGTTTAAGAAAAAGTCGGATCACGAAGAACATTGCCCGGCGCTTGCCAGCAAATAAAATGGTACTTAAAAGCCTGTTTGGGTTACTCTTGGGCTTAGCGTTCCAAGACCCGGATGGAAGGAGGCTCTATGTTGATGATCTATCCGAGTGGGAGGACTCATGGTCTGGTCTCGGTAATAAGCGTTTAGTTTAAAAACACTTGTGGAAATCTTTCGTACTGATACAAAAATATTGTACAAAATCTTCGTCCGTGGCAGTCGTACCGCAGGTGTTCCGCCCTTTCGGTACTTACATCTAAGGGAACCAAGTGTCTCACTCTAGAAGTGCAGTGCTGCCCCTTATACACAGATTCACAGAATCACAAAGGTGAAGAGATAGAATGAAGTTCTGGGAAGTTTCTTGAAAACTGTGAATCTAAAGGTGACTATATAAGTTATGGAAGAAGATAGAAGTAAAAAGATAGGAATTTAGTGAATAAAGAAGGAATAACAGATAGAGCGAATTATCATAGAGCCGATTCCTATATAAACCTCTTTCCCCCTCCTTCTTTCTCTTCTTCTCTCTTCTTCTTCCACACTTCATCTCTCTTCTCACAGAGCCCTATTCAACAGATAGAGGATAGGGCCCTACCTAACAGATATAGGACAGTGTCCTGTCTATCTTTCTACTTTCATTCATATAAGTTTTCAAACACATCCACTGAAATGGCAGGGCGCTATTGGTACCGAGTTACTCGACAGTCATAGAAGATTCCTTTTCAATATCCACCAATATCCTATTACATATCAGGATAATCAAGCAAAGTGCTCAGCATCTAAAACTCCAACTTGACGAAAAAGACGAAGATAACATCGATACTTCAGTTTACCGCGCCCAGCCACCAAAGAACGTGGGAGGCCATAAAAGAATTGACGCACCAGTAAGCCAATAGTAGTTTCCCCTTTCCTTGAAATGATATATTGAAATAGAACTTCTATTAGGGACCCGTGAGACATACTGTACAGCGCAAGTGGAAACGGAGCGCCAACTCCAGCAACAGCCAGCGCCCCATGAGACCGGCAGATGAAGATATGCGGATTTATGGCAAATTTTCAGAACATCGAGCGAAAGCGAGTAGTCCACCGGTGCTGGGCCTATACAACATCAGTCATACCTGGGAATTACCATAGGAGTGATGAGAACCAAGACGTTCCTATTCTCGTTACAGGCGGTGGCAAGATATGCCTCTTCTGCGCCCATGAGGGAAACATGCACCCAGACCTGCAAAGTATTATGAAAGAAATTCCACCTCTACTTTATAGATGGTCCAATGTCGACTCACAAGATGTCAATTCGAGAAGATTATATCAAGCCGGACTTTTCGCTAAAAGTACGGAATATGTCCACACAAGGTTCCACAAGGAGTATTCAATCAGTACATTGAGAATCACGTACAGATAAAGAAGACTCTTTTCCCCCATTTATTTCCACTTTCAAAGTGATGCTTCCGGGGATACACCGAGCTCTATAGAACAAAGGGGGCGCCTTGTTTCGATAGTTAACTAAAAGAAGCTGGCAACATCCGTTTACTCTGCCCATACCCTGACAAAGACACTGAACCTTAGGTTCTCTTGGTACAATGGCGTCGCGGAATATCTTATCTGGGGCAGTATTCCGAAATCAGCAATTATTTGCTCTTTTCAAGCAAGTACGCTTTTACAGATTGTTCAAGAGAACTCCAAAGTCGACGAGCTGTTACAGTTTGAAAGGATCAAATCCTCTCTGAGATGCGGAAAGCCCTTACACCGAGAATTGGCGAAAGGCCCTGGAAGCTTAGACCACGAGACGGATATGACGATTGGAAAGTTCCTCTTCCAATTTAAGGTGTCTTACGAACACTCCAAGACAGTGAGTTATAGTATGCATTGTTCATGGAGAATGAAAAGAAGAGGAAGTCTGGAAGAGTTCTACCGAGGTGTGGAGGATGGATAATATTCCTCAACGGAAATTGACAGGTGAAGATGATTACTTGCAGGGGCGGAGTAGACAACTATCACCCTTCTAATCTTCGACGCTTTACCCAGTATAAATCTGCCAGTTTGCAGATATTTCTATTAGAATTTTAATTTGGATCTCGCAAGCAGATCGGAAATACTGTTCCCTCGGTGCTGGCCAAGGCATTGTATACAGAGATCAAAAGTTACGGATAAAAATAATAAGATCTTCTTTGAAATCAACGGGCCCCCATGAGGACTATGGTAGCAGTCAGGCGGGTGAGCTGTTCCCAAGTTTGTATGACACTATATATAGCGGGTTGGGTACTGGAACTCCATAGGAGTTCCATGTTGGTCTTTTTGACCGTATGGGAGAACACCTAGTACCCGGGTGTCCTTTTACACTTGGGTATAATGGGTATTTAATGGGTCTAATGGGTTCTGATATGTTTAAACATATTAGACCCACTGATAATTATACATACTGATACATCTGTAATCCACGGGAAAAGATTGCTTGGTCAGCTGTATAAAGATGCCAAAATAAGTTAACTTTAGCGAATTTTATGCTAGTGCGGATAATTATTGAATTTCCGGACATCCAACAGTTGGATGCGGATGATGTAGTGGTATCCAATATCCACGGATTTGCCGCAGCCTACTCCACATAGGTACGGCTCAATCACTGGAGGGAGTTCCTAGACGGAGCAGGGGTAGGCCACTTGTGGAAAGCAGCCTCGTACATGAAACCTCGGGATACCTACGCCAACATCCCACTCCTGAAAGTGGGGAATGGTGAAGTTACAGAAAATGAGGCCAAGGCCGCTCTCCTAATGGAATCCTTTATCCAAATGGCGGATCCCAGTGACGAGCCAACCACGACACAGAGGGAGGAAATCCCATGGGAACCCCTAACTGAAAACGAAGTCCACAAGGCAGTGCTAAGGGCCAAGGGCACCGCGGCACCCGGAGAAGACACTATTCCGACACGGGTGTGGAAATGTCTGTGGACATACCTAGGGAGACACATCACAAATCTATCCTCAAAGTCATTGGAACTGAGCCATTATCCCGCACAGCTAAAGTGGGCAAAAATAGTAGTCCTGCGGAAACCGGGAAAACCCGATTACACAGTACCAGGAGAGTATCGGCCCATCTCACTATTAAACACACTCGGAAAGCTCCTGGAAGCAGTAATACCCAGGCGCCTGTCCTTCTATGCCGAACACTATGGGCTGCTTCCAGATACGCAATTCGGGGAAAGACCAGGACGGAGCACGGAACAGGCTCTCCTAGTCTTGACAAACGCGATTGATAGAGCTTGGATGAAATCTAAAGTAATCACATTGGTGGCATTTGACAACAAAGGGGCATTTACTGGAGTCAACAAAGAAGCCTGGATAAGCGATTGAGACCCAAAGGAGTCCCACCCATCGTGAGATGGTGGATTCAAAGCTTTATGAAAGACCGGGCGGCGAGTATCGGCTTCGACGAATTTGAAACATCAATTGCGCCCCTTGCCAACGCAGGGCTGGCCCAGGGATCCCCGTGATACCCTACTTATTCACGTTCTTCAACTCAGACCTAGTAGACCAGCCGGTCAACTACGATGGCGGGGCGTCAGCCTTCATTGACGACTACTTCCGGTGGTGAGCAGGCCGGTCAGCAGAGGCAAACCTCAAGAAGATACAGGAAGAGGACATCCCACGCATCGAGAAATGGACTAAAACCACAGGATCCTGCTTCGCAGCAGAAAAGACGGAACTAATCCACATAACAAGAAAGAAAGGGGAACAGGGCAAAGGGCAAATCATCATGCAAAACAGGTTGTTAAGCCCTCTGACACTGCTAAATTGCCTGGAGTAGTGTTCGACCAAGAACTCAGATGGAAGGGCCATGTGCAGCAAGCCGTCAAGCGAGCCACAAAGGTAAACCTAGCAATGGGGGGCCTCAGGTATCTCCGCCCAGGCCAAATGAGACAGCTGTGCCGAGCTTGCGTGACTCCCATCATGGACTACCATGGACCTAGAGCGACTCGACGCCGTGGAAATCATCGATCCACGACCGCTAGCACCATGGACCCCACCAGCATTTATAGAGCTCGAGATCGAACCTGACCGGCAGAAGGCCAAGGAGAATGTAGCTTTCTGAGGGCCAGTAGAGCAGTAATCGTTTACTCAGACGCCTCTGGACAACACAACCAACTCGGCGCAGCAGCAGTGGCTTTAGGTCAAAATCTGGATATCATCGAGTATTGCACGATCTGCATCGGACCCATGGAATCCTGGTCAGTTTACAGCGCAGAGCTCATGGGGATCTTCTATGCCATTAGCCTGGCCCTCAAGGTAACGCACAACATATTAGGGCCGTCCGCAACGGACTGGAAACCAGTAACAATCCTCTATGACTGCATGTCGGCATTACAGGCAATCCGGAACCCAGGCAACGGGTCTAGTCAGTGTATCATCCATGCTATGCTTCAGGCGGCAAGTGAGCTCCCCCTCCGGCTCCAGTGGATCCCAGGGTATTGTGTTGACCCTGGAAATGAGACGGCAAATCGCTTAGCAAAAGAAGCGGTGAGCCCGAAGGGATCACACCCATTCCGGTGGCTGTTCTCGCAAGAAAGGGGATACATTTAACAACAGATCCTGAAGAAATGGGAACACGAATGGAAGAGCTCGGAGAAAGGCGGTCACCTTCGCTGGATCGACCCTGCATTGCCTTCAGTCCACACGCGACGTCTATACAACACATTACCACACAACCGAGCTTACTTGCTTACACAGCTACGAACGGACCACTCATGGCTCGCTCCCCATGGCAAGCTCTTCGGTTTCCGGGCGGATGACAAATGCGAATGCGGAGCGAAGGAGACCATTGTTCACGTCCTTATAGACTGCCCGAGACTGAGCGTTCTACCTATCTTCGTTACATATACGGTCCATTGGCCTAAGCTCTAATAAGAGAGGTCAATGGAATAGAACATGTGGAGTCGAACCCTTTCACTGTTCATGATCTGTTCACACTCCACATTATTATAGCATAAAGTTTCCCAGGTTCGGTGTTTCCACATCGTTGGTTCGGCAGTCCTCAACCTGAAGCCCTCCGTGATACGAGCTATTTGGTCCTCGTCAGACATCCCCTCAGAACACACTTTGCACAGAGTGCATATATTAATTCCACGTTTCCTCCGTAAGAACCGGGAGACAAGGACCTCGAGAGTGGCGCCAGGGCTATATGGTACGAAGGAACGGGCCCACTTTTTGATGTCGCATTGCTTGCAGTTGACACACGCCCAAGAGATAGAGCCTGACATGCTGAAACAGATCAGTACATATTGTGGGTTTAGATTGAACGGTACATCAAATGGGCGTCAACATACTTCGTGGTTCTCTCGTGGCTGTCAACTTCTGTGCACAAGTGTTGAAAGAAATTGGTATTATGCAGTAAAGGTATGCTTGAAATCTTCAATTTTGTTATTCTTGTTGCTTACTTCTTCTTGTATTAGTTGTTCATTCTTAGTTATCTACTGTATACAGCGAGATGAAGGCCATATTTATACTTTTACTGATCATCTCAAGGTCCTGATTCCTGAATGATCCGAATGCCTTCTTTGTATGGAAGGAATGATCCCATTGCGGGCCTGCGGAATAATATGATCTCCGGTATGCAGTTGGAAATACTGCAATATTACCGGGATCTTCCACAACAAGTGGTCCACGGTAAGAAAGCCGGGATCATGTGCCGACACAACATTCTGGGATAGGCTAGGTTAAAGTATTTACTATTTAGGTTCTCTAGGACGGCCAGGTCACTGAGATATATAATACTTGAGCGCGTCTATTTCATGCTGGGAGAGCAGGCCGCAGGGCATTTAGATATGTACGACAGAGACTCCGCAAAGAAGTTGGCGGGGGGTTTAACGCTGCGTGCAAAGGATCACTGGATCAGCAGGGAAATTACGGCCCAAACAGTACTCTGGGAGCGGTACTCGACTTTGCGGAAAAGTCAGGTAGGTTTCGCAGCCGCGCGCCCGGGGGGCCGCCATGACGAGAAATAAAGGCAAATAGTCCAAGACAGGCCCCGACGAGGCTCTGAATTCGTTTGCATGAAGTGGTGCATGTATATAGTCTTCCAGAGAAAGCTAAAGTAGTGGTAGCCCGCATATCGCATTCAAAGTGGGGGGTCGGGGTAAATGAAATTTTTTTTTTTTTTAAAAAAAAAGGTACGGTTCCACATCACGTAAAATATACTAGAACTCGTAGCCAACAGTGTATGTTGAACAAGTTCATAACTTGCTTGTATGTTAGAAGTGTGGGATTGTTCAATAGTTCTGTTTCTTTCACGTTGCGCACATGCTGGTTTAACAGATATTGCTAAGTATTACCAATCCCAGACACGTTATTGGAGATGTTCTCGGGATCAACTAACTACCTTAATGAGACAATTTTATAAAGCATAGTGTGCTTAGACGGTAGTCTCGTTTTTCAATGTGAATAGGCCCAACAGAATCTGTCATATCCAGGTTGGTTATATCATTAAATTCATTACCGGTAGGTCTTATGCAGACGTGGCTATCTAAAGAAAGTCAGGAGCTAACCTCTATACATATAAGTCTCCGCTGCTCCAAAATATCATGTCCTCAGTTGACAAACCACTAAGCGGTTTGAGTGATCCATTTGAACTGAGAAGCGACAATAGCACTCTGTCCCAGTGTCTCTTGGGACTGGTCTATTTCATTCTAGGTGCCACATGTGTACTGGCAGCTTTACTTGGTGGTGGCAATCTTGCTATGTTTTATAAATGGCCAGTTGAAGGATAACCAATTTCTGCGGTCGTTAGGAAAAGTCAAGTTGGACTGGATTTGAACGGCTTAGAATATGATCCATACTATCCTACAGGTACGGCAGGACAGGTCAACTCAGAGAGCATGGTTCCAGAATAACTAACTAGGACATAGTGATTGGAGTATCTACGAAACCCAAGGCGGCATCCTTACGGATACTGAGGCCAATTTGGAATTCTACTAGGTCTAGGGATGAAGGCCCCATTCCTTATACTATGTATCTTATTTTTACACACTAAACAAACCCCTGTATATTAGTAGGGACTATTTAGAACCACTTTTCAAGGATGAGAGCATAGCCCGGATATGTAACGTTCATTGCTCTGGAACGTTCAACAAATGCCGCATTGCAAGATTAATCATTATCTTGTTATGAAATACTTCGCAACTGTATAAATTGGGCCGCCTACCTCGGCATGTGGCTATCTAAAACAATACCTAGTTGTCTTACAGCTAAAACTTTCGATCTGAATACTATATTATGATGCGTGATTATATGTGTTGGGGAACCCCTCACTATATCATTAAGAGGAGGGATATACACCCCAACAAATTAATCAGCATATTAAGAGCAACGTACGGGTCTTTCAATTTCAGAGTTGAAGTACGTGTATCTTATCCTATTTATGGGGAACCTTTACCATGAAGTTTTCAATTGATATCCTATAGCTCCGACAAGACATGTACCGAGTTTATATCTTGGCAACGAGTTGAAAGACTCGGATACACTGCTTATAATAGGTAGGGCGAGTTATAAAGCATCCAGGCGAATACCTTGCTTTTACCATGTTTATGTGAGATTGGATTGTGAAAATAGCTCCTAACCCATCACACAGATCAGACGTGCCATCACTCTATATCGATTCAGAAAATTAGGACCGTGCTAAATCTTAAAGGACTGGTTTTTATCGTTCTATTCCTTCAACCGCTAGATTAGATGTTAAGTGATGGTTCAAATTATGCTACACCATGTTCGTGTTCGGATAAAGGAGGTTCTTGGTAATCTGATTTCTATTTAAAGCATCCACATAGTTTTAAGGAACCGCCTTACCTGTCTATCTTATCCTTAGAAATAACTCTACACGTTTGCATATTCCCACTGGTAAATTAAAACGCAAACACACACAGGGCATCAGATGAAGAGCCGCATAATTAGGCCAACTCAATGGGTTATTGAATTGTTTGCTTAACTAAAGAACGAGGAGCTAGAGTGTGATCCCCTAAGGTCCTGCCATGTTCTGCCACATAAGGTATAAAGCGTGTGCTAGATAGCAGGAAGGCTCCTGTCCGCTAAGAGAGCCATCTGGTTCATCTGATTCAAGGCGATTATTTACGATAAATGTCCCGGTAGAAGAGAGAGAATTGGTGGATAGTTCCTATTATTCGCAGACCTACAAATCTGTTAGTAGGTAGTGGGGCCATAAATAGACCTCCCCACTCCCTAGCGATTCTTTATTTCCTTTCTTCCTTATACCCGAATTCCAGTCCATAGTGTTTGAATTGAGTTAAGGTTGAAAATGTAGCTCTCGGCTTTCAAGGTCGCGAGACTCGCGACATATAGGGCACCATTGGGCCAGTCGCTCCCATCTACACCCTTCATTAAGCTAGTGATGTACAGAGCATGCAAAGCGAGTTAGAGCGCCAACGCCAACTTTTAAGCAGACTCACCGCTGCTAGACAGCAGCTCATGCAAAAGTTTGAACAAGGAAGCGCATGTCGTACACTCGTACTATAGCTGATCAAGCGCTGCCTATTGAACAGGTTTCGAACTAGAGCATCATAATAAACGTATTTTATTTTGGCGGTATAGGATTGCTGTTACGAACCTATCGCTAGGAGACAAAGAACGAGGCTGACAACCAAGTTGCTGTTGATGTTGTGCGTGTATTGTAGTGGTCATATTGATTGTAGGTGATCATCTAACTAAGGGCTGTTGTGGAGAGCGCTAAGCTACATTAGGAAGCTCTCGCGAGGAGTAATCTCCAACAGTTGCCAAGAGGGAGGCTAATTCAGCAGTGACAGCTAACCGGCCCGAGGAGAGGTGTGGCAGGTCACTTGACGAACATAGCGAACATAACGAAGTAGAGTAATACAATATGTTGGCTACGCGAGGAGAGAATATAGCGGACAGGACAGGTTATGGGGAAAGGACTATTTTGGCTATGTTGAGGAGAAACTATATAAGGGCGTTAGGGCACTCGTTCACCCATTTATTAGATAGTTCTTGTTTGGTTCTTCACGTTCAACACAATTGTCTTCGATAACTATAGTATTAGCACTGCTATTCGATTCGTTCATCACTTATCACAGGAAGATATACGTACTTACCTGGCCTAACTTATATCTTCGGTGATATTAGTTCATCATAGCCTTAATTATGTTCATCAATATCTCGGCCATAGTCACAAGAGTTCAAGAGCTCTTAGGATAAGCATTACCCAGTCTCAGGATCAACCGGGTTGGTCATCATTGCCCAGACTTATCTACAGTAGCAGAAAGCCCAGCTTAGACGGATCTTAGGGTTTAATAATTGCCAGCTGGCAGGCGTTCGCTATTTTCAGCCCAGTCTAGAAATAGCTCGGGTTAATAAGGCAAATTGCGATCAATCAACAAAATTATCGTTTCCTACTGATGATCTGTGACGACTGGATAGTGGTATTATGATAAAAATATATTATTTGGACGAACTTAAGACATGGAACGAATTATAGGCCATGACCCATGGATTCCTAACGCTGTATCTGGCTTCTCTGTCAACCTTAATCGGGATACTTTCTTTAACAGTGGTATGGCTTGCAGCAAATAATAGTCTGATGTTATAATGCTGAGCATCTGAAGAAAAGCGTTCATTGTTATTCCAATGAATACGTCGTGGAAATGAATGGTGTTACAGCTGCAATATCGTACCTCGAGAACTTACCTTTTATCTGGAACTACAAAAAGGGTTCTTCGAGCGTTGCGAGCTGGAAAGGCATGGGGATAGGGATAGTTATCTTTATGCTATGACGTAAGTTTACCGCTGCATCTTCTTACTGTTGTGTTTAACTAAAATCATACAGGAGTCGACTGCCTCACGAATGCTTTCGGTGGAAATAGCCAGGCTGGCCCTGAGAGGCGAATGTGCATGTGGGATGTTAAAAACTCAAATTCCGGTGCTAAGAGAGCAAGACATCTCAGTGTTACTATCAAAGCCAGGGTAAACACATCTGCTTGTTGAAGTTAGCTGTAGCATCTTTAATATGTATCTATGACAATTCTATAGTAAATAACAATTATATAGCCTGGGCTATGCTTAATAGAATGAAGAGATGGGTCTAGGGGGATGGCACTGGTTTCGGCTTTGTGTGTGCGTTCTCCGCTGCTTTGTGATGTTTCTCGTCCACGGGCCTCTTACTCCCTGAAAAACGGTTAGGGGCAAACGCAAGGAGACAGTGGTTTAGGAGGATAAGAGCAACACTAAGATAGATAAGTGTTTTTTAAAGATTAAGGTTACGTTGATTAATACCTTCATGATAATTCCCAAAGATCCCTTATGATAATCTTCTAAAGACTCGGTCGATTTGTCAAGATCCCGATTATTTCCTACTCTATAAGAGTACATAAATGTTAGACATTCACATATAAAGACGACAACCCCTCTCGATGCCTTCCTCTTGCCTCAGTCCGGAAAGCCTTGACCCAGAGCATATCGTATACCTCTCCTTAAGAAGCGAACGCAACTCATGGCATAATTGATCAACATCACTAGGCCATTTGAAACTTCCAAAAGCCGTAGTCGAGCATACCAGTACCTTTTGCCCGCCTTCATTATAGATACACATCTCGTGTTCAGGGGCTCCGTAATCGCCGATAAATATTAAAATATCAGGTTTAATATATGACCTCCAAATTTGAGAAATCTGAGATAGAGCATCTTTCTGGTCCTCCGGTAGCTCGTAAGTGGGATCGGCGGCGTAGACCTGGTATCGGCAAACCACAGCTACAGGAATAGGTGCGAATGACTGCGGGAGACCAGGTGCAATTTTGAAGCCATCTTTTTTGACAAAATGAACCAAATTGTTCGAGGTATTCCGCCACTGCTCAGCTGCATGAGAACAATATTCGCTATGGTCATCATCTGAAACCATAGGTTGTTCAAATATTTTCGTCTGATAACATTGGCCTAGTTCAATAGGAAGCTGGTTTGTCACAAGTTGTACCAAGTCCTCCTTGCCGTCTATCGCAATGATGGTACAGTCCGACCCGAAATATGCTTCGATGTTTTGCACAGACAGACTTGTTTTTGAACCCTAATTCCGAAGCCCTATTCGATCCAAAGTAGGTTAGCGTGTATTTCCGGCCCGTATAAGCCGTGAATGATACCACACCAAACTAACACGCATAATGACCAAACCATACCGTGACGGCCGACAATACACTCCGCCTAGATTTTATGCCGTCCCAATTCGCAAGGCCACGTATGCTTTCCACCTTACAACCGACAAACGAAATGGCACGGCATCTCGACCCTCGACAACATAGAATGGCTATTCATATGATACGTAGCAAAAGGCTAACTAATACACAGATTGCCCAGATCGCCAAATGTAGCGAGCGGTCTGTCACCGAGCTCCGCAGAAAGCTGCGCCTGTACGGCACCGCCAGACCTCATCTTGTCCGCGCCGGCCGGCCATCAAGCATCACTCCTGTAATGCTCGAGGCGTTATGTGACCATCTTACTGAAAAGCCAGGCCTCTATATCGAAGAAATGGCTGTCTTCCTATGGGATGAATTCAGTATCCTTCCGTCAGCATCCAGCATTCAAAGAGCCCTTGCCCGGCAAGGTTGGACAAAGAAGCAAGCGCGACAGAAAGCAAAAGAACAGAACCCTCAACTAAGAGCTTTCTACCAGCATAAGCTGTCACAGTTTCAGTCCGATCAGCTTGTTTTCGTTGATGAGTCTGGCTGTGATAAACGTGTAGGATTTCGACGTACTGGCTGGTCTCCTCTGGGTGTGACCCCAGTCCAAATTTCTAAATTTTACCGCGGTCAACGTTACCATATACTCCCAGCATATGCCCAGGATGGTATTGTTATCTCCGACATCTATCAAGGTTCGACTGACGCTACGGTCTTTGAAAATTTCATCCAGCGGCTTCTTCGACATTGTCGGCGATTCCCCTCGCCAAGATCCGTGATAGTTATGGACAATGCATCCTTCCATCGCTCAGAGCGTGTCCAACAGTTGTGCTCTGACGCAGGAGTTAAGTTACTCTATCTGCCACCTTACTCGCCAGATTTCAATCCTATCGAAGAATTTTTTGCTGAATTAAAGGCTTATATCAAGAAAGCTTGGCCGAAATTCGCAGAGGATCCTAGTCAAGGCTTTCATTCCTTTCTTCGAAAATGTGTCCAGACGGTTGGCGAACGAGAGAAGAGCGCGGAGGGCCACTTCCGACATGCAGGTATAACAATAGAGTACCAAGGAGGTAGGTCAGCCTCTTATATCGGTTGTGGCTCATGGCTCTATTACATTTATGAGAACAGTTACTAAAGCCGAATTTCTAGTATTAGTGTAGTTGAACAACCTCAGGCTATTCATCAAGCCTGCCTGTGTGGGGCCATACAGTTACGAAGACTTGTACGGTGCGAGGGTTATAGATGTTAGATGATAATATATATAGTTTCTAACGGATGGACCTTTAATTAACAACTAATGTACCTGTCATATCTTCCTACTTGTATACAGTACCACTTTAAACATACCAGAATAAATAGATGGATGCGGGGCCGGCCCGACATCTCTCTAGAGGCAAAGCAGATGATTCATCCATTTCATAACGTGATTTTCTGAAATCTGATGGGCTGACCTAGGGCCACATATCGTAACTACCGGTAAGCCGTCAACGTCAATCGTAGGCGTTAAGACATCATAGCGGTAACGATCGAGCTACTTACGAAATAGCGGCACTCACCTATATATAACCAAGACATGCCTTGATCTAGGGAAGATCATCAGAATGTTCCTCCATTGTCCAACCGGGCAGCGATGAAGATTTCACGTGCTTGTCCTATTCAGTAATATCACGAATGAAACGACGGGCGGTCCCTATTTGAATGCCTTCATCAGTGAAGAAGCCTAGATTTGGGTCCTCGAGGATAAGCTCAAGGTCCATGTGCCTCTTCAGGACCGCATCACGAGCCCGGCGAAAATCAGCTTTGTAAGCCTCATCACTGTACCGTGACTCCAACCATTTGCAATAATTCTTTACTGCTACTACTTGGTCCCCTTAGATAACAACGCGGGGAGATGAGGACCTAGGTGGCGATGGTGATATCACGGAGCTCCTCGATTCCTGGGCTGGCAGAACATTGATGCTCACTGGGTGATACGAAGATCCACTAGATGGCGTGGTATCCTTTTTAGATTTTCTTCCTGTCTGACTCTCCAGAAGTAGGTCGACGGATATCGTGTGGCACATCACCATGGCTCTCGAGTTTGCCGCCCTTTTCCACATAATCAACCAGTCGATCGATGTGTGGCTCTCTGAGTTTGTAGTGTTTGCTGTCTTTTGGATCTTCCCAGCACCAGTCAGAGTTCAACTGGCATGAGCGGACGTTGCATTGCATGAGCTCATATACAGTGTTCCACGCAGAGGGTCGCCCAGTTCGCTCTTCTTCTTCAGCAATATATGCATCACGCTCAGCAAGCATAATATTTGTGGCGGACACACGGCCCCTTTTCTCGCCTTTCCTGACCGGGGATGCATTATTTCCGTGGTCATCCTGCCTATAGCTAAAGGCAATGCTAACGGTAAGCTTTTTAGCGATGCGAAGTAAATTACTCCATTTACATAATTGTCTTTCGATGGGCGCCCAGTCAATGGTGGTGGCGTTATAGAACTGTTCCAGCGGACACTGCTTTCGTTCATCGACCTCGACCTTAATGGTTGTACTTTCAGATCGAACCCGTTGGTTAGGCTTCCTTTTTGTTTGCACCATATTGTCCAAATCCACTTTTAAATACTTCTCCCAGAACCGGCTAGGAGCTACAACCAGGTCCTTCTCAGTCACATTACCCACCGGCTTATTATTGAGCAGCAGTTTCCACTTGACTGTGTAGCAGACGTATCGCGGTGGCTGCTGATCGTATTCGCCTCCTCTCTCCCATTCAGCCAATGGGAGGAACCCGAGTCGATCCAACGGCGGTTGTGGCAAGGTATGATGCGGGGAGGGGCTAGGAGAGTATACGGTGGAACGGCCGAAGTTACCTGGGGTGGGGGCGTACCGAGAATCGTCGTCCCATGATTCTCCGGGCTGAAAGGCATCATAGATAAAGAGGTTATCCGTCATCGCCAAGGGATGCAGGGACTACAACCTAACTTCGACGAGTATGAGACGTCAGCATTGAACCTATTGATGCCTAGCAAGGCGTCCAGCAACATAAGGCTAGCATCATCATAAGCAGGGAAGAGTATAAGCAGGGGAGAGTTTGCGAAGCCAAGGGGAGATACCACAGATTCTGCTGTACCTGTCAGGTTGCAAGAGCCTCAGGTACAGTATGCAGCAGCTGGTTATGAGATGCACGAGAAGGTCAACATGTTGACAGATCTCCGGTTCGAGAAGGCACCACTGAGTTGTGTTTGACTTGTTTGCATCGAATCTTCGAGACCAGAACGAGCAACCAGTCAAACACCAAAGGTATCGGGCCGTTATTTTTCCATCTGGAGAATGGATTATTCCCCACCTAACTTTGAGGACATCGATCGAACCTAAGTGCTTACCCCTCGAAAGCGGTATTTGCAAGTAGTATTTGCCCATGGCCAACAGATTGTGGATCGATCGCTGGCCATGGGCGCAGAGTTAAGCGACATGTCTCGTGCAGCACGCTAAGGCAGCTGAAGCACCTGTGCCACGTCAACATCAGCCTGAGTGAGTGTCGGGAGCATCCCAACTCTTTTCAGTATTTTAAACTCATTATGACTGCTTTTGATTCATAGACCACTTTGCAATTAGCAGCCAACTAAAAGTGTATACCTCCACACGGGCACCGCCACTTTATGTTCCTCTCCTCCTAGGCCCTCCTGAGTTCGTCCAGTGCGCAGCCGGCTCATTGCCAAGCTGAGCCCACAATGCCCACCCTCGACCCGAACCTCTATACCGTTGCGTGGATCGCTCCACTCGAGCCCGAGGTACGGGCTGCCAGGCATATGCTGGATAAGGTGCACTTGGGAGGATTTCCTGTCGGTCCTGGCGATGACTATTTGTTTCACGCGGGTGAGATCCACGGACATAATGTCGTGATTGCCACGTTTGCTGCCGGCCAACGGTACGGCACAAACTCTGCAGCGTCTCTCGCAAGCCACATTAAAAGGTTTTTTCCAAACCTATGGTTTGGGCTTCTCGTGGGTGTTGCTGCGGGTCTCCCGAACCTCTCATCCTCGCCCCCTTGCGATATTCGATTAGGCGATGTTATTGTGGCGTATTCTCCTCCTAGCGGAGATCCCCCAGCAATTGTACCTTACGGATTGGGGAAACAGAAGGGAGGCGGTGACTTTGAGTTGCTGTGCAACGGACATTCCCTACCTCAAACACAACGCATTGTGGGTTCCGCAATCGGTAAACTTAAGGCGGAAAAGCGAGACACCCAAGCGATATTGGGCTACTACAGAAATATAGCGGATGCAGCCACGCAGTTTCCAGACCCTGGGCAGGAAAACGACGTTCTTTATCTATCTGATGGTGATCAACCAGTTTCACGACAACGGCGACCGGACGCTGAACGCACGCGTGTATGGTACGGATCGATCGGGTCCGGCGATTGGCTGCTGAAAAGTCGCCGAGACCGGGATGCTATGAGGGATAAGTACAATGTAATTGGCCTAGAGATGGAAGCTGCGGGCGTCTTGAATGAAATCCCGGTGGGAATCGTTCGGGGGGTTTGCGATTATGGTGACGAGCGGAAGAATAAAGACTGGCAGCCTTATGCAGCGGCAATGGCAGCGGCGTTTGCGAAAGCAGTGTTGGCGGAAATAATTCGAAAGCCTGCCGCACCATCAGCAGGTGTCAAAATAGGTAAGTTGTTACGACATTCCATTAAATTATGCTTGATAATAATTTGGCTTACTTGTCCAAGACTTTACAGACAAAGATAATTCCTGCCTGCGCGACTTGCTGGTCGCCGATCCAGAAACTGAGCGACGACGTATCGAGGCCACAAAGGGCGGTTTACTGGATGACTCATTTCGATGGGTCTTGGATAATACTGAATTCCAGAAATGGCACAGCGACTCTCAAAGCCAGTTGCTTTGGATCAAGGGCGATCCTGGCAAGGGCAAGACCATGCTTTTGATTGGGATAATCAATGAACTGTCACAACAAGTTCAGTCACAGCCGTCGCAATTAATCGCCTACTTCCTGTGCCAGGCAACTGATCCTAAACTGAATAGTGCCACCAGTGTCCTCCGGAGTCTGATCTACATGCTGATCCGACAACAGCCACATTTGATCTCACACTTGCGAGAAAGATATGACACCGATCCAAAGCTGTTTGAAAGTGGGAGTATCTTCTACAGCTTGTCTGCGATCTTCGACAAAATGGTTCGGAACCTAACAAACGCCACGATATTTCTGCTAATCGATGCCCTTGATGAGTGTGAGTCGGGTCTTCGCGAGTTACTCCAGTTTATTACCGCGACGAAGTCGACTTCATCTGTTCAAGTGAAGTGGATTGTCTCGAGTCGTAATAGAGATGATATCGAGCAATCACTGGAGTTTGATAACAGGAAAGACAAGCTCAGCCTAGAGCTTAATGCGCATCATATCTCTGATGCTGTTGCGGCATATATTAATTACAGAGCCTCTCAATTAACTGTACTTCAGCGCAATAAAGTTCTCTTGGAGCAGGTCAAGGACCAACTTCTTCAAAGGTCAGATGGCACATTTTTATGGGTGGCCTTGGTAGTTCAAGAAATGCAGAAGTGCCAGCGTTCGGCAGCGGTGGTTGAGCTGCTAGAAAGAACTCCCCGAGGCTTAATTCCACTCTACGATCGAATGCTTCAACAGATTCTTCGTTTTGATGGTCTGGATCGCGACTTATGTATATTAGTCCTCTCAATTGTGACGCTTGTATATCGACCGCTTCACGTGCGTGAACTGGGTTGTTTGGCGGGCTGGAATGAGCGACAATACAGCTTTGACGACTTGGAGAATGTTGTGAGCATGTGCGGATCATTCCTTACAATCCGGGATAAGCACATTTATATGGTACATCAATCTGCAAAAGACTACCTTAGTGATGATAGGGTATCTCCTGCAGTTTTCCCCTCAAGTCCTTCTGCAATACACCACAGAATAGTCCGCGAGTCCCTGCACAGCCTTTCGGCCAAACTACGACGCGACATTTACGATCTCGGTGATCCAGCTGTTTCAGCGTCCGAGATAGCAAGCCCCCCACCCGACCGTGACCCCCTACTTGATCTGCGATATGGTTGCACATACTGGATTGACCATTTTATTGAAGATATTTCGATATCCGATGACGGGTCTATTTCAAAGGATTATAAGGTGGCTTCTGCTTTCTTCAGGGAACATCTTCTTCATTGGCTAGAGAGTCTTAGCCTTATTGGTGAGATCCGACATGGAATCTTAGCTCTTAGAAGGCTTGTCCATCTACAGGAGGTATGTGGTCTATTGATGCTAAGAACATTTAGCTGACTTAATATAGAAGCAAATTCCGGCTCGAAGTAGCTCAAACGGTACTACATACAAGAAGAGTATATGGTCAAAATTAGTTAAACGGAAGATATTAAAACTACCTGCCAGTCATAAGCAGCCTCAGTCAATATTCAAAGAGTTCGAGAGGTTTGCTACTAGCTATGGGTTTATCATACAAGAGGCGCCATTACAAGCATACGGCGCTGCACTTGTTTTCTGTCCTCAAGTTAGTGGAAGCAAGAAGCTTTATTGGAGCGAACGGCTGGACTTTCTGGATCGTGCATTTATTATGCAAGAGGAGTGGGATCCATGTGTGCAGGTACTAGAGGGCCATAGGTCCTGGGTCAGCGCAGTCGCCTTCTCTCCAGACGGGCAGACGGTCGCGTCCGCTTCAGGTGATAAGACCGTGCGGCTCTGGGATACAGCTACTGGAGTCGAACGTCGTACCCTGCAAGGCCATAGGGATCGGGTTAACGCGGTCGCCTTCTCTCCAAACGGGCAGACGGTCGCGTCCGCTTCAGATGATAAGACCGTGCGGCTCTGGGATGCAGCCACCGGAGTCGAACGTCGTACCCTGCAAGGCCATAGGGATCGGGTTAACGCGGTCGCCTTCTCTCCAAACGGGCAGACGGTCGCGTCCGCATCAGATGATAAGACCGTGCGGCTCTGGGATGCAGCCACCGGAGTCGAACGTCGTACCCTGCAAGGCCATAGGGATCGGGTTAACGCGGTCGCCTTCTCTCCAAACGGGCAGACAGTCGCGTCCGCATCAGGTGATAAGACCGTGCGGCTCTGGGATGCAGCCACCGGAGTCGAACGTCATACCCTGCAAGGCCATAGGGATTGGGTTAATGCGGTCGCCTTCTCTCCAGACGGGCAGACGGTCGCGTCCGCTTCAGATGATAAGACCGTGCGGCTCTGGGATGCAGCCACCGGAGTCGAACGTCGTACCCTGCAAGGCCATAGGGATCGGGTTAACGCGGTCGCCTTCTCTCCAAACGGGCAGACAGTCGCGTCCGCTTCAGATGATAAGACCGTGCGGCTCTGGGATGCAGCCACCGGAGTCCAACGTCGTACCCTGCAAGGCCATAGGTTTTCGGTTAACGCGGTCGCCTTCTCTCCAAATGGGCAGACGGTCGCGTCCGCTTCAGCTGATAAGACCGTGCGGCTCTGGGATGCAGCCACCGGAGTCGAACGTCGTACCCTGCAAGGCCATAGGGATCGGGTTAACGCGGTCGCCTTCTCTCCAAACGGGCAGATGGTCGCGTCCGCTTCAGATGATAAGACCGTGCGGCTCTGGGATGCAGCCACCGGAGTCGAACGTCATACCCTGCAAGGCCATAGGGATCAGGTTAACGCGGTCGCCTTCTCTCCAAACGGGCAGACGGTCGCGTCCGCTTCAGATGATAAGACCGTGCGGCTCTGGGATGCAGCCACCGGAGTCGAACGTCATACCCTGCAAGGCCATAGGTTTTCGGTTAACTTCTCTCCAGACGGGCAGACGGTCGCGTCCGCATTAGGTGATAAAACCGTGCGGCTCTGGGATGCAGCCACCGGAGTCGAACGTCATACCCTGCAAGGCCATAGGGATTGGGTTAATGCGGTCGCCTTCTCTCCAGACGGGCAGACGGTCGCGTCCGCTTCATATGATCGGACCGTGCGGCTCTGGGATACAGCCACCGGAGTCGAACGTCGGACCCTGCAGGGCCATAGGCGTTGGGTCCTCGCAGTCGCCTTCTCTCCAGACGGGCAGACGGTCGCGTCCGCTTCAGGTGATGAGACCGTGCGGCTCTGGGATGCAGCCACCGGAGTCGAACGTCGGACCCTGCAGGGCCATAGGGATTCAGTCCACGCAGTCGCCTTCTCTCCAGACGGGCAGACGGTCGCGTCCGCTTCATATGATCGGACCGTGCGGCTCTGGGATGCAGCCACCGGACTCGAAAAGGATAAACATCATCTTGATATAACACTCACTACCTTGTCATTCTCGGACAATGGCTGTCTCAAGTCTGACCGCGGTTTACTTTCTTTAAACTATCAAACTTCTGATTTCATTCAACAGCAAGAAAATGAAATATTTGTAGGTGAGAAATGGGTGATTCACAACGGGCAGCGTTTGATCTGGCTTCCTCCAGACTATCGGGCGACATGTGCGGCTATCAATAGGAACAATGTTGTTCTTGGTCATGGATCAGGGCGCTTGACATTCTTATGGTTAACTTAGCGAATTCTATCCTGTTCTGCGCGTCATTTTTTCAGATGTTTCCCGACTATCTCATCCACTCTCTGGATTTTCTAATATCTCCGTAAAAATGGGGGTTGGGGCCCGTTGTTTATATAGTATACTTGGTGAATTTGTCACTCTGGAATTCCAGAATATTCTAAATCATTGTGGAAGATCACGGTAATATTGCAGTATTTCCACCGCATACCGGAGATCATATTATTCCGCAGGCCCGCAATGGGATCATTCCTTTCATACAAAGGAGGCATTCGGATCATTCAGGACCTTGAGATGATCAGTAAAAGTATAAATATGGCCTCCATATCGCTGTATGCAGTAGATAACCAAGAACTAAGAAGACAAGAAGAAATAAGCAACAAGAACAATAAATTGAAGACATTTCAAGCATACCTTTACTGCGCAATACCATTTCTTTCAATAATCATCACCGGGCTTAAGTACTAGTTAACTAATCGGTGTTGCTGATGTCATGTTAATTATCTGACTTCCTCTACCGTCTTCCCGTACTATGTCTTTTCTTACCAAGTACGCCAAGCCGTGCATTACTTGAATAATGCATCGTACTAGCTTTAGTATTAGACAGTGGCCTGCTGGTTATTCTTCAAACATAAACGCTTGAATAAGCATCGCATTTCTATTGGATCTTCTAAATCGGTCATTGCAGCCCTCAATTGTCGGGAAACAACTTACAGCAGGACCAAAATCGAGAGTCAAGATATGTCCATCTAGAAAGGCGGTGCCCAGACTGGTTCGCTGCCGTGACGTACGGAATACCAAGTGTTCAGTGACGTTACATGTTCGATACGAAACTTATTTTTCACATCCGTACCCATTCTCCTTGGCACTAGCTTGATTCGTTTTAGGTTAGGGTTTGGAAAACAATTTGTCCATGTCAAAGGTAGAAGGACATTTCGGGTGCCTCTGTACCACGTGACTCAGGTGAAGGATCAGGGAGCACGACGAGCGAATTGTCAACCTTGGCTTTCACTCGATTAAGTATAACTGCTGGAGGCTGAGAATAGAGAATCATCTTCGGTGAGGGCAGCGGTCTTGGTCGATCCATTCTGTCATCAGATTTAGTCGAACATATTGTCTTCTAATATATTAGTGCCACTCTTGACAAAAACGACTGGGAATTTCCCTACGTCTGTCCAATGTTTTGTCTTGGTACTCATCAAGTCCAAGGCAGTGGAATGCCCCAGAGGCGAATCGGGTATATCATCGTTATGTTTCTGAGAATGGTCGCAAGGGTAAGGCTTCTCAGTTGAACGGCTCATACTAAGTCACGTCCGAGTTGAAGGCAGCGGATGAGAAAGTAGGAAGATAACGAGGGGCGTAGTAAGGAAATTGTCTCCTAAAGTAGCTTTCTGGCGCATGCGCTAGACAAGGGCCTATTCCGTATAATTCCTCCTACTAGTTATTCAGGTAACCCCTGAATTGGTCAATAGCTACAGTACGCCTTCGGCTCAGCAACATCGTAGATCCTTCTAGGTCGCGTCTTAGCATACGCATCTTCCAGAAGTGCAAGTTTGACCGGGGCGTCACATACCATGCCCCGCAGAAGGGTTGACAGTGTCGGGTTGACCGCTGTGGGATTGATGGGCCGGGTCTCCTTGGACATCGTCAGTAATACGGCGTTGGCTATTCCCGGGGCTTCCATGACTTCGCACATACCAATACACTCCGTGCTTCATTCCCCCGGTGGATAGCAAGGCCCGACACCTATAGTCGTTTAGCCGAAGCTTCACAGAATGAGGCGGACAGATCGCACAGCTATGGCCATTGCCCACATCAAGCTTAACACAGCCCACATGAGCTTGTCTCGGTCTTCTTGCAGAGCAGTAACGGCCAAGTGCTAAGTGCCCGTCTTGCCTGGCGATGAATCCAAGTATCTGGTTGGAATGATCGAACTTACGCCTCATTGCCATTCGCCATTCTGCTTATTATACGGTAGTTATTTCCTGTGCCTTGGTACTATAGAATGGGTTCATGTGGCCGATCTGCCACTCATAATTGTGGATTCTACGGTACACAAAACTGCTGGCCGTATAGGAGCTCGAACAATTGTTTCTTGCCTGCTTGCTGCAGTCGCAAAAGCGCCCGCGTTGAAGCTGCTCCCATTGAAGGCAGCGATATGAAATGGTCCCCGCTCTATATGTCCTTTCTAAAAACGGCCCTCACCTTTGTAAATAGGATAGGAAGCCCTGCGCTGTCCCCGGGCGCAAACACGTACCGGTTGATGAGAGTGGAAAGAATAAATAGAGGAGCGCCTCTGTTCTCATTCCGCAGGAAGAACCGATGCAGTGGAATATTCGAGTGGCTCGGTCAATGATTCTGCGTCATAATGTCGCTGCATGGGTCATGTAGTGCCGACGATGATGCGTCTAGTATTTACAGCCGACCACCCCATACACCGAAGCTTGCGCAGCCATCGGCTAGTCCAACCCT
Organism: Aspergillus melleus; assembly: GCF_016097325.1. Lineage (NCBI taxonomy): Eukaryota > Fungi > Ascomycota > Eurotiomycetes > Eurotiales > Aspergillaceae > Aspergillus > Aspergillus melleus. The sequence goes on from NW_025763378.1 coordinate 1,147,573, forward strand.
GCATGATCTGCCCGACATTCAACCGCTCGATCACCAAATATACCTGGCTCGCGGATCCACCATCGCGCTGGAAACCACCCGGGCAGGGTTGCAGTGTGCCAAAGCCAACCGGCGACTCTCGTTACCAGAGACCATCGTCGAAAAGAAGCGACAGTGGCAATGTCAGGATCACGAGAATCGCTTCTTTGAAACCTGTCTGGAAATCCTGGAGGATTTGTCCGCGGTCGCCGTCGATGTATCTCAAGAGCTGATTTTGCAATACGAGTTCGAGCCAGAGACCAGCCCGGAGGGCAACGCGCGCGTTCGACGAGCAAACCAGCGGCTTCGCAGCGCCCTGCAGCAAGCGCTCGAGCGGGAAGCATGTGCGGAGTTTGAATGGAAAAGGCAATGGAATGTTCCTCGGATCGGAGGCCCTTCCATGAGGTGGGTCTAGGGACAACACATCATCAGGTGCTACTTGGTCATGTATGAAATGGGTTTCCAAGTATACAGTAGCAGGCCCGGCGTTTCCATATGTAGCGCCGTCTTATCTTGATCTATGGACAGACTATACCGTATGTCATGGGACGCGACGCTCTTCTACTTCCCACCAATTGTCCACCCCACGTAGCCGTTTCCCGGCCAAGGCGTTTTAGGAGCGTAGTATTTATCTGCCTCTGAGGTGGTCCTGGGGCGCTCGAGATGAGCGTCTATCCTCAATTGACGGCAAAGCCCCTCCCTTTCGCCCCAATGGTCCGTGAGGGAATCGTTCACGACCGTCTAATGCCTTCGGGGCTAGTTGCGGTCTGGACAACAGCGGTGGTCTGCTGGCGATGATGATATTGTCGCCATGGCCGACGCCCAACCCGCTCCGCTGCCATCCATAGCTGCGGCTCTGTGGTGCAGGGATAAGGCCACCTAGTGCCCAGATTTTGACCAACAATCCCCTGTATACGCGGGTTGATGGCCTTGTGTTCTGAGGAAGAAGGGCAAAGAGGCCATGGACCGGTGAACCCAGCGTAGTCAATCTGGCCATCCGGGTAAAGCTGGTAGCGCTCAGAACCGCCCTGACGTTTCCATTCCACTGTACTGGAGAACAGTTATGGAGCGAACCACAGTGCAATGAGAGGCTTCATGATCGCCTTCTTGTCTTCTTACCCTATCAGGGCAACAGCTGCATGGGCGGGAGTGGCTCTGTGGCTGCCCAGGCACGTCACGGCAGCACCGGATAAAACTAAGTAACACGAGATTTTACATGATCTATACAAATTGTCTAATATTTATAACGTCTGCTCGCGCGCAAAAAAAAAAAAAAAAACTACACAATTGACTTGGTCCGCAGCGAACTTATTGTCTGTCACCCTAAGAATAGTCCCGAGATAACCAATTCCTCGCCATCTTCAAGACAGCATGCACCAACGCTCGACGATCCTTCAAGACCGTTGACCATCGAAAATCATGAGGCAGATGTTGCTGGAGCAGGCCAATCACCCGGATCGGCTTGGCATAGCTCGGATGCCTCTGCGCAATTGCACGCAGGAGCGTGGTATCGTCAATCACTCCATGCGCCATCGCGGCTTCCTCGTCCAGACAGCGTTGAATTGCTTGGAGCTGTCGTTGAAAAAAAGCAATGCCAGCCTGACGTGTCCGATCGTACAACCGGGCTGCCGTGGATTTTGCGATCGCACAACCACCGTCCTCTCTCAACCGAGCCGTGCGTCGGGCACGCCGCCCGTGCTTGTTGCCGCCTTTGGACAATGATCCTATATTTGCTTGGCTAGTAGATAATAGATGCAACAGTTCGGCCACAAAGTGGTCCATGGAGCGCTTCATGTGCTCATTGCTCGTCATGTCGCCTCCAGGGGTGAAAGGGGGGTTGCTCACCGGCCCCACTGTTTTTTCACTGATAGAGGGAGTCCAGCAGCCGGTAGGACTATTTTGACCGTCAGCCGCTGGCCGCTGACGAAATTGATCTGTCTGAGCATTGTCTCTGGACTTGGTTGGTAAGTTCACAGAGGATGCCATTGGGTTGTGGAAAAGAACCAATGCCTGTGAATGGCCGTCATCGGGTAAAGTATTCTTTAGTATTTGAACCGGGATTTCATGGTTCCTGTCCATGATGCTGGGTTCTGGACAGTTTGCATATGCACTGTACGGGACTTCCTTGACGAAGTATTGGTCACCGTGTGAGCCGTCCATGGGCCCGGGCAGTTGCAAGCTTGGGTTTAAACATATCATGACAAGTCATGCCCAATTTATCAGGATCAGGTTACGATATACCGGACGTGCCGTTCTCTGCAGGTGTCAAAAAGGAGATCCTGAGAAGCCCTTCGCACGGAAACGCGCGTAGGATAGCCTTTCATTTTCCTGGGTGTACACGGTAGGGCGATAATGTTCTTGCTCCATTAGCACGCGCAATGATACGCCCCATCAACTTTGCTTTGTTAAAAATATAGATAAGAAATAAGTTGCAGTGAATCTATTTGCGGGCCACACTTTGTTGAAACTCGCCCTGCGGAAAAGGAAAGTGAAAAAACCACTATATATTATTTTAACCACTAGCACAGCACCTACAGTAACAAAGGCAGGTTCAGTAGGGATAATGAAGAGTACCCGGCAAATAGTCAAGCGTGTAGGGGTCTTAATCCAAACTGGAATCTGGGGCATATTGCAGCTGGCGAGCCCAGGAACAATACATCTCGGTATCGTTGTTTAGTTATTCTTTTCATGAGTGCCATTGTACCCACGTATGAGAGAAAAACACTCAGTATTTGCACATCCGGACTACCTATCCTTAGTGTTACTGCCAGTGTAGCACAATTTATTCCTGATAAGCCAACAAAATGCAAGATCCACCATTGCCTTTGACCACAGGCTCTTTACGTACGATGCTTGCTTCAAATAGAACCACTACTCCTCTCTCATCGGGTATCTGCGTAATGTTCCTCAAAGTGAACAGTTTATTTCCCTCTGATCCATGGGTTCCATCACACAATAAGGGGAATCCGGGACCTGGGTTCACGACAATCAAAACCGTATACTTTCCAGGGCCGGTTTGAGGTTTGTAAATCTCTGTTTGTTCTTGACATCCGTGAAACCGTACAAACAAGTGATTGGTACACGTTTTGCGCTGCAGCATTCCCACCCGCGGTTTGATCGTCTTGATAAAAAATGAGATGTTATGCCATGAGAGGTGTTGGCTTCACGTACAGAGTCAAAATATCCTTCGATAGCAGTGCAATCAGAATCCCACTCAAGATATGTTTGGCGGATACCTGAATGGACAACTCTTCTTGTGTCGAGATGGTTCTGTACATTCTCTATAAGACTCGAGGGTATTTCACCAACAACAGCGACGCCAGATAACCGGAGCCTTTCCTCGATAGTACTCATATTGATTGAATGCCTCTAAAGATGTCGGTTATGTCAGTAAGCGCTGGGTATAATAGATAAAGGTGACTTGGAACTGCCCCGCCCTTTTGTTGGGTTCATCGTAGGGCAGCGACGTGAGGGATCAAGACATGTATCCCAACTCACTGGTCTCAGCACAGAATCGTATTGCTTGTCGGACGAGGCATCACCTGGTTTAGTATATGTTGGAGCCTGCCGATTCTGGCTGCGGCGCTAGGCTACATGTAGATTAGCTCATCAGCTGACCCACAGTGGGCAGTTGCATACTTCAGATAGCTGCCAGACATCTACATAGAGAATTCAAGCGTTTCTGACCGATTCTAGGAGGCAGTCTCCATCAGTATATCCTCTTGTTTAGGCCCTTGATCAATCTCGGTGAATGAGAAATGACAAGAGCACTCTCCTTCTGTGGCCGCGGAACTGACTAAGCAATTACTTCATCACCTTGCTCAACCGATTAAGCAATCGATCAATATTGATCGTACGATTATAGAGCTTGAATCGTATGATCAAGCCCTTTATTGTATATCTGAAGCCCCTGAAATTGCATAAATATGGCTTCTTTTTGCAGTAGATTAGAATGAATGAAGACCTTCAATCGTTTCATATGATCATATAACTAACTAGTAAACTATAGCAGCTCTATAATAGTAGCATATAATGCAACTGGGTTTTAGCCACTAATGACTCAAGTTTCAATTTGGAGATAACAAAAACACGCAGAATCCAAACTTAGTAGTGAATATATTGCTCTTAATGACCTGTGACAAATATGCAAATCTAATCAAGGCCCTTGATTCAAGGGTACGGAGTTCCCGGTGTAGCTAGGTCCTTTAGGAAATTAATTCATCATGTCCACAAGCAAACCCCTAGCCGCCCTTCTCCTTGTGACGCATTCTCAGTCCAAAATCGAAAACAATGTATACATCAGGGTGAGCATTACGCATAGTGCGATAAACAAGCCTATCACCATCCACGAACCGCATCTCTCCCGGGCCGTAGCGATCATCTGGAACAAACGGGCGGCGAGCCTTGTGATGCGCATGGCGCGGCGGAAGCGTGATCTCCTGTCGAAATTTCTCCTGAGAGCTGTCCCTAAACGCCCTCGCAGCTTCGCACCTGGAGAGATATGGGGGAAAATCCGACTGAGCGCCAAGAGGCACGGCCGCGCCCACTCTGCGTATCTCGGGGATTGCAGGGTCAGCATTCAACCAAGCGACAAGGTATCTAAAGGGGTCACACGCCTGCTTTCCGAGCTCCCGCTGCCAATAATAAAACGTGGGGCTCGGTATGGGAAAATGCTCGATACATCTCGTGTGGAATACGTGGTCTGGCCCAGGGGAAAACCTCTGACTCCGGATCTCCTGATTCCAACCTCCAACATAGCGGTGACTTATAAGTGCGAATTCCTTGCGACTGGGAGAAACTGCAATGTATGGGCATTCGAACAGATCGACCTTTAGTTCCTGAAGGATTTCCCCATCAGCCTCGTTGATAACCTGTACGGTACTGGCATTCGGTGTTCGCTCTATTGCGACGAGTTGTTCCAGATTCGATGGGCCACCATGTAGGATAGCAAATTCTCTGGTGGCCATGTCAAATAAAGTTTCGTCTTTGCCCAGGACCACGCAGTAAAGCTGGTATCCTGATTTTATATCACAGGCGGTGAGCTCGCATTGCTTGTCTTCAGTAACGAAATAAATCTTGTGTTTTCCCATTATCACTGGTTTCCTGACTTTGGTATTCGGCTCATTTGACTGTTTGATAGTATGTATTTTCCGTCCATCTTCGAGCGAGTAGACATCTACACTATTCCACAGTACAAATCATCAGTCACTGAAAATGGGAACAGAGCTTGATTGGTACCTTGAATCCTCCCGTGCTAGTACAAAATAGCCATCCGAATTAATTAAGGATATGCAAGGGCGGGCTGCAGTTGGAGAGGATTGCAGCTGCTTAGCTGGAAAAAGCGACCCGTCGTCTTTAAACGACAGTCGTTACCAGTAGAACGTGTGGCCTGTCTGCCACGCTGCGTAGTCCCCGGCTATCATAATGCCATTAGACGACTCAATCATCCGGACGCTGGTGGCCTTTCCGGATACTAGGCTGGTATCGACAGCGGCTGTCCTGTTGTTAGTTGGTTGTAGTGCTCTAGTAGGATGGAGAAGAGCCTACCAAGCTTCTTGAATCTTGTCACGACCTTAAGAGTGTCTTCACCCGCATCTCGCGCTTGGATGCCAGGGAAATTGGATGAGAGCCCTGAGATTACGATCCAGGCGTGGACAAAAACTCTCCAGCCCATGCTTACCCGCTCACACTGAGCCACACTTTGAAGATCTAAATAGAATAGGATATTCCCCGCGCATTCGAAACTGAGACGTTGAAAAGGATCCCGCATCTCCATTTCTTCAAGAGAAAGCAGTCACACTCAGAAATATAAAACGTGAAAAGCCATATAGGGTGCATCGCCACTATTTATATCTTTTGTCCTTAGCCTGTTTACACGTGGTGACGTGACTTTAAGGAACCGAAAATCAGCCATCCGGTGACCTTACATGTTGATACATTCTCCTATGGTTCTGTACCATCCTATAAGATTTCAGAGACGATCAAAAACAGAGGAAATGGAGATAATCAAGAATTAGTATGTAGCATGACGTTATTTGATCGAGTAAGTTATTCCAAGACGCCAATAATGTGTTACCTGAGATGTTATCTCGGTAATATGATAATATCCTGTGCCAATGCTCTTCTTTCATTTATTTTATAGATTGTTTGGTAGGTTGACATCATATACTACGCCTTCCTCCCTTTTTGCCATTGCCTTTTTTCTTTCTCAATAAGCTTGTGTTGCCATTCACCATCCAACGCAAATGCTATATGGGGACACCTTGTACTCCCTTCTGACTTTTATGCTGGATATAGTTAGGCTTTCTCAAAATCGCCTTGATCAAAACACACTGAGTAGGCAGCGGGAGCATCCGCGAAAATCCAAACCCGCTCCGCAGATTGCGGATATGGATATGGTTCTGATATCCAACTATCCGCGCGGATTGGATGCGGATTTTGGCTTCAAAAAGTTGGATATCCGCGGATATCCAGCGGATCCGAAAACAGTACAAACATGCCAAGTCTCGTGATCTGATAGAGAGAAATTACTTGGTCAGCTGTATAAGGGTCACATAGTTAGCTAATATGCCAAAATAAGTTAAAATAGCGAATTTTATGCTAGTGCGGATAATTTTTGGATTTGCCGCAGCCTAACACTAAGAATATATCATATTTGCAAGATTATTCTGATAATACGCGTTTGAAGTCTCAAACCTCTCGCGAACTCCTTCCTCCCGCTGCTCATCAACGTTGCCTGCCTTCTTGTATAATGGCCTCGATCTTCCGGCTTTTTGTTTTTGGTTAGAGACCATCTTATAAAGCGTTGGGATTAGAAATAGATCGTCGAATCGTCTATCATTATCAGAATAATATAGTTCGATATAGAAGCGTCTGAAAGCCTAGATTCCGCACACTAAGCCGTTCCCATAAGCCCTCTAAAGAAGATAAGGATACACTATTTAAATATTTTCTTCATAAGTGTTAGAGACAGCAGGCAGAATTAGACTGGTAGCTATGTTATAAGAGAGGTGTTTTAATCAATCATTCCACAATATGAAGAACAGTAAAGAAACGAGAATAATCCTACCAGGTAATTAAGTGGATATAACTAAACTACAGCGAGACACTACGGTGCTTATATCTTAATAATATACGACGTTTCTCTGCGTAGGAATTGGTATTTCTAGACGAGCCAACTTTTAATGAGAAAACTAACTGGAGATATTATGGATACACCCATATTAGCAAGGAAGCACGATATGCAGCTGACTTATGCCGTGGAGCAAGATAGAGCATCTATTCTACCATAACATTAAATAGATGGCTTCCTTGCACTGGTATAACGCAAGGCTCTTTTAATGTGAGTATTCTTTTTTGAATGTCTTCAGTCAATCCTCTCCCTTAATTATATAGCCGGTCCTATAGTGGTAATTCTTATCTCAGTACATATTGGTCAGCCAGTTAATACGTTTTTACCACCTGGTTCGCCTAATTATAATCCGACTGCATTAACGTTTTTGGTATTAAAAGCATAAATAAAGCGGAATTGGGTATTCCTATATGAGAGTTGCGGATCATACGGAGAATTTCTTAAATTAGCTATTACAGACAGCCGCTATAATCAATATACAAAGTGGCACTTCGGACATTCAGGTGGAAAGGGTGTTTGTATTAAAAAAAAGAATCTTATACAATCCCTGTATTATATGGGGCGAGAGAAAGTGAGATATTTTTCATATTAGAGAGGCACGTATTTCCCCGCAGTAGAAAGTGTATAACTTATATAAGTCTAGGCATAATTAACTAGCGGCCCCCGTTTATGAGCTGTGGGCCCATACGCTGAGCCCAAAGCCCGGCCCCTTTCTGGGTTGGGCCCGGTTGGGTTTCGGCTTTCGTGGGCTCTGCCGGCTCAACAGTATTGTCCGTGGCATCACGCTGCCAATACCCTCTTTCGGATCGTTTGCCTACTGCTCGTGGTTGACAATTAAGAATCCCTCAAAATGCTGCACGATGTATTGTCGGTGTTGAAGCAGGTGAGGCATGTCTGGCGTGGCGCTGTCATAGAAGAGGGGTCTGATAGGGCATACTTTTTCATTCTTCTACATCAGCAACGCAAAGGCGAGGATGTCCGCGAGCTTTGCTCTGTCCTTGACACCCATTCATCTTCCTTGAATCAGGGTGGTGCTGGGGATATCAGGCTCTGACCGATGATTCTTTGTGGTTGGATGACATTTTTACGAATATGACTGGCTCGGGGAATTCGACTTGGAGCATTTTCTGATCCGGGATAATATCAACTGGCAGCCTCTCGGGCATTTGAATTTGTGATGCTTTGCGCAATCTTGAGCATTGTAGTAACATTGTAGTATATTTGAGTATGCAAATTGAGACAGGGATAGACAGCTTGCCGCAGGACAGGGAAGAATACTCTTAGGCGACAACTTCCTCGCCGGTTGTGTACTGGATGTTATACACCGGCTGGTCCAGCTGATTGGCGCTGCCGAGACCGCTGGGACACGAGGGCTGGTTGCTGACAGAGAGGTCGAGGGTGCACATCTCGTCGATGCCATAGTGGCAGACAGGGTCGGCGATGTTGTAGAGCACGTGGTTTTGGGCGACAAAGCTGTCGGCCTGGCTAAGGCACGAAGAGAGAAAGTCCATGCTGTTGGCTGCCAAGAGGGGCAGCGTGCCGTCGTTCATGATATCGGCGCACTCGCTAGGGTCAACGACCTCATACTCCATATAAATAGCTCCTCCAGTTTGCGGGTCGTCCTTCGCAGATTTGCCGAAGCCGAGGTAGTTCCAAGCGTCGTAGGAGATGTCGTACGCGCCGCCGGAGGTGTCAATCTTGAGGAGGTTGAGGGATCGGCCCTCGTGGGTGACTTTGACGCAGATGTCGTTGCAGTCGACTGCGCTGGGCCAATAGGCCACACGGTTGGTGTCGATCTTGCAGCCGACGACGCCAACTGAGGACGAGTACTGGTCGTGAGGGGTAACGCTCGCGCCTGTGCCCCGGGGGATCATAGGAATGGTGGCAGCAAAGGCCAGCGACGCCGAAGCGGCAACAAGTGCAAGGCGACGGAACATGATGTAAACACACGTGCTGAAATGTTTGATCCAAAGGAATGACTTGAAAAGAATGACTTAAAGGAATGATGTGAACGAAAATGAACAGATTCAAGGAGTGTGATTGTAGCGCATAAAGAACGAACTGGATATGAGCGGCCATGGCCTCTATTTAACCGCGACCCGCCGTAAGCTTGTTGCTCACTCTGAAATTACATGGGTTTCTAGTTGCAGGCAAAGTTAGGAATATCCTATCTGAGCTAGCCGAAGGAATAGAAGAGTGAAGGAGCGTAACATGCTTATTGTCTGACAGTAAGCCTGACAAAAAGGTGGTCGAGCAGCTCTGACCCACATCTTGGCAGGGGAGATTTAACATTAAAATAGCGAGTCAAAAGTAAGCAGGAATGCGATAAAGTGAGGCCCTAACCAGCTAATGTGGTCGGATCGGACAACAACGAACCGCCAGGCGCAATTTTGATTGGTTGGTCGGAGAGTCGCAATTGGATTGGTCCGCCAGCCTAGTGAAGCCTGATATTCAAGGCGGCAAGGCGGCATTTGCTAAATTGATGCTTCTCGAGAATGCGATGGCACTCTGTATGGACAATGGTTGGGACATACAATGTCTGCATAGATGACTGTCTATGATAGTAGCTAAGTCAATGGATTTTCCAATGAGTTTGGAATACATGACGCAAAATCCAAGATATATTTTCCGGAGTTCTGAACACTTCCGCACGAAAAGAAGTATTGGGAATAAATAGCCAGGTTACCAAGGAAAGTGGGTTTTACTGTAGAGGTCATTGCAACACAATTTTCTGGGTAAGTGGCATACGGATTGGATCTGAGGCTAACATCGCTCATAATTTGTCTCATGATATATGGATAGGTTTCATGACTGGATTGTTCGTTTGCTCGTTGGTACGGGACCCTTATGATATTCACACTATGCAGTCCTTTCTTCAAATGGAAAAGTGGGATATCTTATGACACAGATATCGTAATTTTGCTTCATCGCTTCCTGACCATTTGAGTCTGCCTTTTCAAGCAACTTTCCTTCATTTCATCTTATCATGAGGCCTATCATGTACCGTCGTGAGAAGGCTACAAGCTCAGAAGGCTAAAAGATTCTAGAGCATATGGAACGTAAACGTGGGCGTGATTTAGTACGGAGTATGTTCTTGTTCAACACTGTGCAGCTTCGAGGGAAATTGGAACTATACGGGACAAATTAAGGACTTCATTGTCTCGGAAAAGACGGCCTTAAATCTAGTCACTTAGCTAGAAAGTAGTTTCTTTGAAATCAAGCGCTAATTGGTTTCTCCGGTGCCCGGCAAACGCCGATGGTATCCGATATGTCCACTCTACATTGATAATCTATACACTGTTCAACATGTTGTGGTTCCCAGGGACAAGTCAAAAAAAGAGCTCAGGATTCATCTATCTTGTGCGCCAACTTCAAGCAATTCACCTCACCGTATGTCTCGAGGTCGAAATTGTTGAACAAAAGTTCACTGTGTTGATCATCTCGTTGGACTCATCCTAGCCAGCCGCTAAACAAAAGGGCAGCCACCCGCCCTTTTGGCTGTAGCCCATGAAAGTCAACACCACATGGGATTTTGATACAGGACAAATCGCAAATCTAATATCTGTTGAACGATGTTTCAATATAATTGCATTATTCCAACGTCCATTCCGCAATTGCGTAAAAAAGGATCGTATGTGATACTTCTTATAATAAGAAAAATTTTCTTCGGTACCGTCTCTTCTAGTGACGACAAAACTGGATTCTTAAGCTCGTGAAAAAGATGGGTTTCGATGCCCATAAAATCTCTAGCCTATCAATAAAGTATCCAAAAAACCGTAACAGGCAGATTTTGACAGGCTACAATAATGTTCTGTAACCCACTGCGCTCCCAAAAAGTGCATTCACTTGTGCTCGTGAGTGGCATTGGGCTCCTGTCATTGTGGTGGCTAAGCAAAGTGTCCATTCTCTCCGAAAGACAGGGAGTATGTCGATTAACAATCCCCATAACAATAACAGATACTGATGGAAATGTTTGCAGTATCTAATGCCTCTGGTTGAAACTATGGAGCTAGTGGGCTTCTGCAATCATGGCAACATCAATAAGCTTGATTGCGAAAGCACGCGGCAAACAGGTCAAATTGACATACAACAAAGCTTTCCTCTCTCAGACAACCCCAGCGAGGTTGCTTACTCGTTGAGAAAACACCCAATGATTCATCGGCCCCCTGGGCTACTGGCATTCAATCAAGATCATTGGTCTCAGTTCGCCGGATCGGGGGTCTGGCTACCTCACTTGCTAGTCTACTTGGTCGTTTCCCGTGTGGCCTTCACTCGACCAAGCACATCCGGGCCAACAATCAGTTTCCTGAGAGCGCAAGTGTTTGACGCCGCATGGAAACATATGGATGGCTATGTCATATCTTGGGAAGGGAGAAAAATTCAATTTCCTACTATCCTCGACATACCTGCGCTATGGCGGGAGGGCGGGAGCTATTTTGGACCGGAGGACCCCCGGACGATCTTGGACCCGGCGGCAGACACCGAGCCAATTATCGTGTTCAACATGATCATGAACGAGACCGGAAACCCACGTGTAATGTGGATACACAGGCCGTTTTCTGGCGTCACAGTCCCTCTCACGATTCAAGGCGAGCAGAGAGAGAAGGCTGAAAAGAACTGGGCGCCTTTCTTCCACGAAAGCACTGGCGATGGCGGTACTAGCAAAATAGCACATGTGTACCTTCACTTCGTCTATAGCCTGAGCCCGCTGAGGGTTCTTAAGTGCCGCATTGAAGATGGAATTTGTGACTGGGTTTATAAACAACATATCTCCGGTGACCTGGATGTTCCACACATGGATCCACACGGAGAGATGCATGGAGGAACCAATTTTGTCCCAGTACCTTTTTCGCGCACTTCGGAGGTGCAAGTATATGCCGGTTTCCCACGGACACGTCTTACCTTCTGCAAAACTGGCGCAACCTACCGACCGGAGCTTGTACTACTTACAGGGTCCGGCGAACATTTCCACGTTGCGTTTGCGAGTGGCCCGCTGGGGTTTGAACATTCCTTACTGAGCCAACAACAGATTGATCACACCTGTGAGGATGGTAGGCTTTTGATCCCAAGTGGCCTCATGGCCTGGGACTATCCTCAACAAGAAGATGTAACTACGCTGTTTTTCAGTGTCTCTGACGCGGAAACCCGTGTGCTTCACCTGCATGGCCTCTTGGACTTTATTCGTGGTTTACCCTATTTTCGATTATTCGATGGCAGCGTACCAATTGAGACATTCACGCGAAACTTTCCATGGTCAGTCGTCGGTAATGAGGTTTTACATTGCTCTCTGGACGCAGCTGCCAATTCTAACCGCATGGATCTGATCAAGTCCGAGGGAAAGGCAAAGACTATGGTAGCAAATGAACACGGCATCTCACAGTTGCAACCATGATTACCAGGTACACTGGAGATGGAGAGAAATAGTTTGTACAGATTCAAGTGTATACATAGTCAATTGCACGTATGATAATTGTTTGTTCGTGAGTTACCGGAGGAATTTGGGAGCAGATCTTTGCCAAGAGATGTGAAACAGAGATATCTTGTGCAAAGAATTTCTTTTGGACACACAGGTCAGCGATAGGTGTGTCCCTGTGCTTAGAAGCCGGGTTTGCACGGATGACCTCCAGGAAGCTATGTATACATTTCTCGCCTATCCTCTGGGAGAAGCATCAGTCAAGCCCCCCAAGCTATGCGACGGTGTCATGCATATATCTTCCTCGATCCTGCCATACAGTATCATAAATTACCAGATGGACGCACGTGTATAGGTCTAAACCAAATACACCACAGTTAGTAAGACATCCCCGTTATATTCCTCCATTCAGAAATGGACTTATTTGATCAATCAAGTCTACCAACATACAGCCTTCACAGTTCCCAGGTGCGAGGGTCTCGGTGTCATCTTGCTATAAAGTATGACGCTCTCAGACTACATGTGAAGGTCATGTTCGCTCAATGATCATCCTGTCGTTGAGTAAGATCTTTGCCACCGTTTTGGTCGGTCTGGAAAGTATTGCCAAATCCAGATATGCTGCACCTAGTAACGTCACGGCCTACAGATAGGTCATGTTAGATACCTAGTCAGTATACCAATAGGGAACCGGTACGTTGTTTTGTTGAGCAGTGAGGTTAGAGCCAGGGGGTTTTCTAACATATAAATGGTCCTATCTTTCCCTTTCAAAATATTTCAGGCTACATTGGTCTAAATCTGAACGCGGTGTCAAGTATTGGAAATCATGTCCGAATCCCGCGCGCAGGCACATTTGGCACACCCAAGCATTCAACTATGCACGCTCAGGTCAGTTCTCCATGGTAGATTTCATGAAAGCAGTCTGATTGTGGTACAAGGTTATTTTTGAACCAGGCACCTTATACGGTGTCAGTCCATCCCCTCATTCAATCTTTTGTCGACTATTTGTCCACCCACGATCCTTCTATTTCTCCATCAATGATTATTGACAACCTACGGAGAAAGTGTGTCCTCGGCTTGTGTGCCAGTGACATTGAGACGCTTGCGTTATATCTGGGGGTACTTTTGGTCCTATCTCCGGACTGCTCTGTTGATCGACCAGAGAAAGGATGCGTGACGGTGCAAGATCTGTGGAAGATTGATTGGGCCTTTCAGTGGGGTCCATTGTGGAGTTGCTGTGAAAAAGAAGTGACCCACACCTTTAGATCATTTGCTACGGAGCTTGTTGATTTTCTACCTGAGGACGCAAAGGAGTTTCTCTTGGCCGCCCTTGGACGGCCTGATTATTCTCCTAGTGTGACGCATTGGACTTTCTCCATGTACATTTTCTTTCGCCGCTCCGTCTACGCGCATCACCTAGCGTATGGCGCAGTCTTGAACTACATTGGCCAAATGGCTGTCGATAGGGTATATGTGTGATAAAATACGATGAGTTGATCTTTTCACCTACTTCATGGCCGTTCCATTAAGTACTGAGATGCCTATAAGGTGCTTAAGCTCAAACCTTTTTCATGTACACAAAACGTGACTGGAGGTTGCCCTCGGTGGGACAGCTGACGGCCTCACTTCCACGCCCACTGCCACAGGGATGGAGGGCGTTTAGCCGTTCATTTTGCTTTCCATGATGTTTTATGACACTCCTGTTATCGTAGATGCCGGTTCTTCGTATCACTACTAGTGTATGCCACAGTGGATAAGCCAGCCTCAGGCCAAATGGACAGCCAGGCTACTTTCTGCGCCAGTGTCTCTCTTCGTCGCGGTAGATATCGAGAATATAAGACCGAACCCACAACTTCGATCGCTCAGCAATCAAGATTCCCAAATCTCCTGTCGGTTCCCCCCTGGTTTCCCTGCCTTACGAAAATTTGTTAATAATTTTGGGCGATTTGCGAGATGTGGAAGATGTAATCTCTGCGATATGTACACGCCTGACCACACTCTGCGATGGTCTTTCCAAGTTCACAGCGACAAGTGATATTGTCCATTTCTCCCAATTTGTTCCCCTTCGAACAAAACACATGTACTAGTTATGCCCTACTTCAGCTCAAGCAGATCATACAGCATCCTATTATACGTAGAGTCGTCGTGGAATATATCCTCAGCATTGGATGGTCGCCATTTAAAGGTAAATATCGAGAAGAGTCATTGATCCTATTTGTGACGGTCTTCGTATGTTCCATTCCCAAAGCTAATAATGAATATGCAAAGTGCTTTTTGAAGCAGATTCAGGAGAGTGTCACACTGTTTGGGTGGTCCACAGAGTCACCGCCACTGACTCTGGGGCCCACCTAGAGCCTTGTGAAACGGCTCTTGGCGGAAACACCACTCACGCTGATGCACATGTTGACTTAGGTCCTTTGGTCGAGCTGTGCAAACCAAAAGTCTTCCTGTCTAGACTCACTGATGACAAGAGAGGCGCGCTTCTCCGCGGTGGGATATTACTCATGGGCCAGATTATAGTCGTGCAGCACTATAGACCCACTCAACCAGGAGTATTCTCCACTTACGACAGCCTTTGCCGATGGATGAACGAACTCGCTGAAGCATCTGCTTAATATTCCCGTGGTCGACTTCCAATGGCCTATCAACGCTTTCTTTTGTCTTTATATGTGCTGACTTGACCTCCTCGTCACTGGAGGAATTGGCAAGACTAGGGATCTCAAAATATGATACTTTTTCTTAGCAAGTGGAACAAAATAATTCGAGGATCAACTCAAAATCAAGGCTTGAGCATATTTTATGTAGCATTAATGCCATCTACGCAGCACATTATGACAACAATTTAACCTCTTGCATCTCTAATGGTTTCAAGCCCATATCGAACCGAGAATCATAGCATCACTCGCTTTAGCAAGGTAACTTACCTAAACAAAGATATATGAAGCGATAATAGAGGCAAGTTGACTTTGTTAGTGATCAGCGCCTATCTCTATACAGGTTCTAGTCCTCGATGAAATACTATAATGCAGGTAAGATGTTCTTTTTCTTACAAACAGGACTTGAGAGGTTTGATCCCGGCACTCTCAGTTGAAATACAAGGGTGATTAGCTGACGCTTCCTTGAATTCACACGAAGGCTCCAAGAGAGCTGAGAGGGAAGCCCAGGTCAAACTGGGGTATATTTGGCCCAGTTACCCAGACAAGTCATATCGCTGCTTATTCGGCAAAGGATCAGCGATACCACCCCGGCGTTTGCCGACTTCATTTTCTAGTATTGCAAAGTCTGATTTCAGGTGCTGGCGCAACAGAGAATTGAGTGAACAGGAAAGGACCTATAGGCATCATAGAGTGTCGAGAGAAAAATGAGACTTGTATGGGTCTGGTGTCTGATATAGTTGACGCTTTCGTATGACAGCACGCCTGCGATTATTTCGGCGGCGGATATATTCAAAAATAATAGCTGATATACCTACCACGGGCATGACAAGTCCTACAGAGACAGGAACTGTGCCTTGTTGTGGGATATGTGCCTCGCTTGCATCATCTATAGGATCACTGTTTTCCTCGACGACAGACTGGCCGCTAGCCTCTGAGGGCTTTTTAATTCTTGCGTCTGATTGGGAAAGTGTCGTCGGTGCATTCAGGGAAGAGGTGGAAGATAGAGAATTGGATTCCGTTACTGCCAACGTCCAGATACCCGAGGTTATGGTCGTGGAGAACCCGGGTTTTGATTCGGGTCTCCCGAAGGAGGTGGTGCTCTGGCCTTGCAGGTCAATCGTTGCCTTTTCACCACTGTCTTTCTGAGAGCTGGATGATTTTGTGCTCGATAAAGAAAGTTCCGTTGGAAATGACTTCCGCTGTTCATTGACATCACCTCTATGAGCCGTCGTATAGCCCGACAGCCCTGTTACAGCCCGCGCCTTCGATTCGTCTACTGGGGGGCCGTTGCCCCGAAATCTGGTGGCAATGTTGGACAGTTGTATACTGGAAGAAACTGTCCTTGAGCTGTAATCACCAGCCAATGGAGCATTAACGTGGGCCATGAGAGTGATTGGAGTGGGCTCTCCAGACCCTGTTTGAATGGTCTTCTGGCTATTTGACGATGCGCTCTGTGAAGAGATAATGCTCTGGGATGTTATTCTGAGAACAGTGTCTGTAGACCTATTTTGGGGATATTCCAGTGTTGTCTCACTTGACGACTGAGCCAATGTCATGGAGCTTTCAGGACTATCTGGAGTGTATTGTGAAGCACGATCAGATTCTTCTTCAGGTTCTGGTGATTGTTTTGTTGTGCTGGTATGCCCTTGCTCGTCCTGTGCCTTGATCGCCTGAATTGATGTCCTCGTGTCGTCCAACACCGGTTGCTCATTTGCAGGGTCTTCATATTTAGTTTGAAAAAATTCACTGGAGGTATGGGATCCAGACTGTGTGGTATATTGAAAGGACGTCGTGGATGAGGCAGGTGCTGCACTGCTACCCTCTAGAACTGCGGGGTGAGAGGTAGAGGGTGGTTCCGGGCGCTCTTCATCCGTGGTATTTGTATACTGTGTGACTGTATTGCTTGCTATGTGAATACTTTTTGTTTCATCCATTTTCATCGTGTGCTGAACGCCGACTGAGCTATATTCCTGTCCGGTCTGCCTTGACACAGCAATGGTAGTAACTTCACTTGCAGGATCACCCGATACAGGTTCACTTTCAACACTCTGGGAAGTAGTCATAGACGACTGTAACAGGCCTGGTGGCCAGGAAGGTCGCATCACAGCATTTGTGCTAAAAGGAGTATGGGTACTGGCGAGGCGTTTATCTAGTTGGAATCTTTCGTGGACAAGGTTAGGCGGTGGTCTCACCAATGAGTCATGTGGTCGTTCGCTACGAAGCCTGTCAACTTCTTCGATTCTAGGGCCATGACGGACGTGATCTGCGGAGCAGGCGCAGGCACTACACCATTGCCAGCATGAAAGAAACACTACAACTGTGGTGTAGTCCAAAAGGTACATGGCGTTGTGCGAACGTGCTGGAGGGCAGGGCATTGAATAACTTAAGTATCGCGGTATGTTACAGTCTATGGAATGGCGCTTCCTTTGTCTCTTTTTTTATTTTATTTTTTTTTAATTCTAGTTTGCCCTTCGACCTGTGTGCACTTCTCGCTTCTCGCAATGGATTCGATTGCTTATTTCCGCCGTAACATGACCTGTTTTGATCGGATCATTCGGATGTAAGGAAAATTACTGGCTTGTGATATAAAAAACTTAAAATCCTCGTAAAGCGGATGGCTCTGATGGGGGAACGTCTTTACGGGCGCAATTTAAAACAGGCATGGTTGCACAGCTCGGCTTGCCAAATTGACATAGATTTGCTTCTACGCCATTCTAGCTGTTCGTATGACAGAGAACACTCACCATGATCGTGTCAAGTCCTGAGCCATCACATCTGCTGCGATTTGACGTGCACAGCTGATACGTACCTCAAAAGCTTACGGTATGTCACCAGAATGTACCTTTGTAGGAGCCCCACGAGAATGAGAAGAACCGAGGTAACTATTGTCGGGCCAGCCGCGCCCCGTAGGACAAAGAGGCCAATAACGAAAACATCCATCGTATAAATGGCGACGAACAAGTGATGGAGGGCCTGCCAATACAGTAGCCCGGCGGTTTCGACACTCGTTCTGACAACATAGATTGCCTGGTAAGAATAGGCAATCCGGAAAGCGCTGAAGACCACGGCCCCGATCGCGAGGATTAGGGGAGAGATTATCGTGAAGATGATACCTATACAATGATCAGTATGACCCCTGCTTCTACAATGATCGACACGATGTACATATGCACAGCAAATTGGTCAAGACAGGGTAGAGCAAACTCCATTGTATTGTTCGTGATCGCGCTCGGCCTGAATGGCGCCGTACGTAGAATAAAAGGCTGTCAGGTAGCTGGAAAAATACCATGGCGCACTGGGTGAGGGCTTGTAATAACAAGTACGAGTAAAAATAATTGGAGGCCTTCGGCAGATTGTCGGCTAGTATCGTCGAGACGGACTGAACATTCTCGATGATATCGGGGATCATGGTCGTAACACTTGATGAGAGAGAGACGACCAAAAAGACCTGCACGTACAGAAAAAAAAAATAGTGTTTCTGAATCGACAGCTCCCTGAGCGACAATTGGAATATTGTTGTGCGCTTGATTATCCACTGCATGATAATGGGGAAGCCGCACATGAGCAGAGCCAGCGCAATCTGCGGCAGTAGTCCCTGGATTGCGGCCATCTGCCCCTCCGACAGTTTGGATAGTTGTGAACTTATTGGCTCTAGGTAGACCAGCTGGGATAAAAGACCGGTCAGAGATATCGGTATCGCCCAAAGTACGGATAGTCCGTCCAGCAAAACCCGGATGATAATGTCTTTGAAGGGTTTGGGGCACACATCTTGACCGTCATGAAACCGATCCAGGATTTTATCGTTGTCTAAAAGATATGCCTTCATTGTAAAGGGATTGGTAGACACTGGGGTTTGTAACATCAGATGTGCCGTAAAAATACTGTCGAACCGTAATAAGGCATTGCTCGTAGCCTCTCCACGCAGGCCACAAGCACGCCGTGATGGCGAATACTTTTCCTTGGCCCTAGAGATGATCCCTGTGACGGCCTGGAACAGAGTCGGCGATGCATGGTTTCGGACACTTTTTGATTTACTCTCCAGGGCCTCCATATTAACAAACTCGGTTTGATTGGTATGGAAAGAGGTTGTCTCTGGTAGGTTGATTGTACTTGGACCGCCATTGTACGCGAAAAAGTCAGCCGCCATTGCTTTCTCATTCTGTTTTTCCGGAGGAATTCCAGTGACTAAAACCGTGGCTGCCGCATTAACCTGCATAAGGCGATGCAGATGGTTTTGTCTTACTCTCACGGTGTTTTTGATTTCGTTGAAGAGAATTCGACAAGTGTGGACATTGCTAATAATGACGATCAAGGTAATGATCCAGCACCGTATATTTTGGGACTTTTGTATGCTGGAGATGCCAAACTGATCAAGTCCCGAGACCCTCCGCGGGCTACTGGCCGTGTAATAAACGGGGACTAAGACAGGAATTGCAACGAGACTTAAAGGCAAAAGCAGCTTCAGTGCAACCATGAGAAACCGTACGAAGAAGAAACAGTCCTCGCCATATTTGTCGATAAAACGGTTCTCATCCGCGCTCATTCTTTGCAGCTGCATTATCCATGCAATGCTACCCGTGCGCAGCTTCTCGAGGTCCCCGTCCTCTTCGCATCTTGGCTGGCTACACGAGTTTTGATGGTGAATAGTCTGCTTCATACGGGGGTAGAAATCGATACATACAAAGTTTTAACACTCCTGTCTTTCAGTAAAGTGAAAAGAAACGCGGTTACCAATAATAAGCATCCATATACGGCCAGGGAAATGAGGAACGGTTTGGCAGAGAGCTTCTGGCTCCTTTGGGCCTTTCCAGTGATGTCATTTAGCGTCTGGTTCAACCCTTTGAAGTCCATGGTCTTGGCCTTCACCGACTCTGGTCTAAAATAGTACGAGAACCGTTCAATATAAGCATTTGGGCCACGGAGGTACGCTACGGAGTGTCTGAACAATTTCTCCTAACCTGCCATTAATCTCACCTATGGAGGGCCTCATTACTTGGGCCTCCGAGATAAAACCTGGGGGGGAAGTCAAAGTTCTTGCGATATGGCGTTCAACGAAAGAAAAGACAGAAAACAGAGGGCATTGGTGTGTATAAAGGTACCGACACAGCCCACGCTGTATCCAGGTCAAAATTTCCACAGGGAAGGCCGCTCGTCATGCTCCAGTTACGTGGCTTTGTGACAGCATCTCTTCTCGCGTTCGCCATACTATGCGAGAGCCTTGAGGTGCAAGGTAGCATTGATTTTCATGGCGGTTTAATGGATTCTATGAAAGGGAAAACATCGGGAGTGACCGTCACTGTAGCCGGGACCCATCAGTCCACCATCACGCTGTCACCCGACTCCACCGCGTCTAGCACACGAACATGCTGCTCCAGCCCTACCACGAAACCGACTTCGAGTAGTGTCGTTCCATCTTCCAGGCATGGGATACCGTCCACATTCCCGGAACAAAGCGTACCCAAATGGCCCTCCCGATTCGAAACCAGCCAGAATCGATACGAAAATTTGGGCACTTCATCCACGCCGTCAATAAGGGCATCCATGAGCTCCAAAATAATCTCTGCGTCGACCTCAGTCCAAGTACAAGCAGGTAGTATTAAGAAGGCCACTGTGGTCGGTACTCCTACACCAAGCAGCGTGAAACAGGATAGTTGGGGAGCAACAAAGCCTTCATTGCCATCACCATCAAGCACAGACCACATTCAATTGGCCTCTGGGGCAATTATGCCCAAGTTTCGTCTAGGTCCTTTCGTCATTACGCTCCTAGCTATTTCATTTCTTGCAAATTGGGGAACACTGCTCTAAGAGGACATGGACTCACGCCGTATAGGCCATTGCACATCAGGAGGTATCACATTTGCTCTTTGATTAACCAGCCTTTATGCGCCTACAGTACATCTATGACTGTTTTCAGTACAGTATCCCACATTGTCAAGCTTTTGCCCAATCCAGATGGACCTGCTTTAACATTTCACGTCTCTATTGCATGCAAAGCCACTGTTTCCTGCCAGGTACATATGTGTTACCTATAGAAAAGCAAACATGGCAGGTAGCGGAAAATACTGATCCCAGCAAAGAACATTCCGTACGCCTGAAAGACATACCATATCGATTTGGGTCCTCTGGAATTAGTTAAACCTTTCAAGGGCTTTGATAATATATCCCTTAGTTTAAAGAATTCATTTTGATACAGTAATTGGTATATCTTGCAGTTCAGGAAGTAGAGCCGTAATCACAGGGTGTGCATGTGGTTTCATGTGTCAACTCCTCGCCAAGGTGGTCCCACTGTGTATTGTATTTAGCTCTCGTGTTTATTCGTCCAAGTACATGGATCCATCCCATCCTGAAGAATTGAGAGCCTTGTTACGGCCTGTGATAGCCTGGCCTCCATGCCCGGTGTTATACTACAGTTCAGAACCGGCTACCAGGCCTTTTACTCATTTCTCTGTCTTGTGCCATGTGCAAAGGGTGCGTTAATTCTCATAAGGGACGACTTCTAATAGGATTCATCGCCCGTTGACAGCCGCACGCCAAGAGGCCACAACCATCCAAAAAAGTCCGGAGACATGAAAGCTACTTGGCTTGATAGTGTAATAGGGGTATTATGCTTGCTATCTAACCTGCCTCGGACAGCCCTGAAAGTCGACAGCATGGCAAATGAATCCAGTAGGAGGCCTGCCAACATTGTATTAACATTTCCTGAAGTGTTCTTATTAGCTACTGACTGGCAGTTTGGAAGCCACATACTGTGACCCTGGTCGTATGGCATGGATCGCACCAACGTCTCTCAAGTCGCTGTCGGAGCTCTATTTATTGCCTTCTACTAATTATGATCGGTCTGCTATGCCTCGTTGGTCTCGTGAGACATTTGAAGGAATTGATAGCAGGGTTGACATCAATGTATTTAAAGAGGATTACTGAATCATTGTTGGGCGTCGCCCTTCATAGACTTCTCTCAAACTGACATGATTTGATGGTAGAATCTGCAGAAAATGGTTTTCTTTGACCGCACTGTTATTTTTGGAGCTCCCAATAATTTCTATATGGAACGTTCTTCTCACCAATGCTGACCGCCTTCAAATGTATAAACGACAACATGATTAGGGATCGGTGTCTTCTCGTGAAGCTCCTATCGCTAGTCCACCTAGGCAAGATGTACGCTTATATCTAATCACATGCCATACCCTACATTAGGCCACTTTTATAACATTCAATACCTGCTGCACTATAGAACTATTTGTCTAGAAGGAGCCGTAGAATGGTGTTGAGATCACGACCCACCTCATCAACCCCTCGCCTTGCACATACTGACTCGTATCTCTGGCAAAGGATCACCCAACGTTGCTTTCAATGGCTTTATGGATATACTTTCTCAGTGACGCTGCTCCTGCAAAAGCCCTGCAATGCAATCGTAGACATTATGACAGTTATGGGCGTTATTCGTAGGGCTGTCCCTGAAGGTATCCGGATATGTCCTATATATCGTGCATAGACTTGTCTACTGTTGATTCGAGCATGCACTCGAGGTCAAAGGAGCCACTCTCGTATGTTACCATACCGGGACTCCGGATAGCTCAGATGGTTTTGGCTTCTTTCTAGGGACTGCTTTCCCCCGAGGCCATGGAAGACCTAAATCACCGTTAGTCTACAGGAGGACAATGAAAGGGCTATACTCACAGTAGAAATTAGGCTTTCATCATTTGTCTTGTCGCCGCTACTTTCCCACCACATGGCGCCCCCAAGATGCCTCGCCACGATGTAATTCGCTTTCCACAAAGCCACTGTTGGCGTATCATAACTGATCATGGTCCGGGTGCTGCCGTCGTAACTGTAACTCGCGATCAGTCTTTCATCGTCGTGCTGTCTTGATCCGATTGGGGGCATGTCTTTGTAATCCCACACCCCGGCTTCCCATGTGCCTTTTCCCACACCCTGAAATGGCATCCCGGGGCCCTTCGTGTTCATGAATGACCTTCCATACAACGGCATGCCCAGGACAATCTTATCTGAGCGTATACCTTGCTTAATATAGGAATTAATCGCGGAATCTGTGTTGCCCTTGGTGTCGGTTGGATGCGCAGGGTCTGCATAGACGTTTGCCGTGTGGCCACTGGTGCTATCCCAGCTGCCGGCGTAGTCGTACGCCATAAGGTTCCAGAAATCAACGTACCGATCCATGGCCGCCAGATTTAGCATTTGGATGTTTGAAGGTGCTGTTAATCATGTTCATTAATATGTGGTCACTATGCGGTAACTTGATTTCTCACCCGCTGATGACGCAACTGTGAGCAAGAACTTCTTTCCGGCAGCGCTTCTCTCGGAGTATCTATCGAGCGCCTTCGTGATTTACACAGAGTATGTCAAGACAAGAAACACGACATTGAGAGCGAGGTCGACTTACGGTCCGGACTTCCGCGAGAAGCAAGACGTAGTTCTCGGCCTCGCATTTCGATTTCGGGTACTGAAAATCAGCATGATGATACGGTGGCAATGCCTCCAACATACCTCCCAGTCAATATCCAATCCATCAAAACCCAGGTCTTTCACAAGCTCCAGAGCCGTGAGTGCAAAATTCTTCCGGTTGCTCTCCGTGCTAGTGGCTCCGGTGAAGTTCAACGCTGTACCCCACCCACCGATAGAGAGTAAAGCTTTCAGGTGCCGGTTGCTACTTTTCAGCTTCATAATTTGCTTGATTGTTCCATACATATCCTTCTGTTGAGGGTCGTTAACCGCATCAGTAGGGTAACGTTTTTCAATATCGGTGTAGCTGTCCGGAAGAGTCACCCGCCCGTCCATATCGCTGACACGGGCAAAGGCATATAGTACGTGAGTTAACTGATCTAACGGGAGATCCTGGGGATAATGGTTTCGTGAAGGAGCCTGTAAAAATTGAGTTACAGTGCCCCACTTCTCTTCGGGCACGACACTGTACCCAATTCACAAAGTACACAACAGAACGGTATCCAGTGGGTACGGATGCAGTCGCAAACGGCTGGAAGAGTATCACGTGATACCCCCACAAGAAGGCTAAAACTGGATGGAGAAGTTTCATTACTATATCTTTAACTGATATTCGAAAAAGCTTTGTTCTGAAACTCGGTCCGTCAACGCACAACCGTGGGCGAAATGGGTCGCAATATTAAGTACTCGATGATTGCGAAGGAGCTGGCCGAGCAGGCCATGATATAGCACGGTGGCACAATATGACGCCCTAAAAAGTCTAAATACTGGCTTCTCTACTCATAATTTAACTTCGCCCGAATAAAACTTCATTTTTGGAAACAGGGGCTGTTCGCCGCATTGAGGAGGGAGAACCCATTTAGCCAATGAACTAGCAATTATCTTCCATACGGTAAATTGAGGCATTTCTGAATCTTCCCGGCCCCATGAAAATGGTGCGTTCCAATCCGCATATAAGGATCCTCCCATGCCCGCGTTAGACCGGTACGACAAAGGCCAAAGATGCATGCGTCAAGTAGCGGGAGGGAAATCATACGATGCATTTTCTATACAAGATTTTTAGTGTTATGGCTTTCTGCGGCGTAACCTATGGCCATGTCAAGATGAGTTACCCCGTTCCGTACGGGCAAGATACTTTGAACAACTCTCCTCTGGCCGCGGATGGCAGTGACTTTCCATGCAAACTTCGCGATGGGGTATACGAGGCTTCGAAAGATAATACGGCCAGAGTAGGTGAGACAGTCAGCCTGGCCTTTGAGGGTGGTGCGGTGCATGGTGGTGGGTCTTGCCAAATAAGCCTGACCCGGGATTCAGCACCCGACCAAGCCTCGGAGTGGATGGTGATCAAATCAATAGAAGGAGGCTGCCCAGCAAAGACGTCCGGGAACCTTGCACTTGATTCGGAATTGGCCGTTCCAAGTGAGCTCAATTTCGAAATCCCCGAAGACATTGAGCCTGGCTCTTACACGATGGCGTGGACCTGGTTTAACCGTACACACACACACACACAATTTATTAACGCCCGGCGGCTGAACCGAAAGGGCAACTCTCACTGAACTATTATACATGTCCAAATATATATGCCTTGTCTCCTCGAAGCCCATGCATGTTTGCGTTCAATTTATGTCATATCAGCTGTCAGTATCGTAGCGGGTCCTCGTGGGTTAGTAATTTTGTTAGTAGACTAGCTTGAAGGCGCTTCTTCAAGTGTTCAACATCCTATTCTCGGCAATTGAAGCGCGTCTACCGCCTCTGGCACAAGGTGGTTGTTGTAGGTTAGTTTGGGGAGGGTATCGTTGGTGTTGGTTGAAATGGTTAAACAGCTTCGAGTCGGCCTGTGGCGATTGCAAATCTTATTGAGGCTCGTACTGCTTCCAGGTTCGGCGACCAGCCCTGATCATTGGAAGGGGATTTTCCGCCTAGGAAGAAGGATATGTTCCCTCGGTGGGTATGGGTACATTGCAGCATTTCCGTCCGTTGTGCGGTCCACTTCCGACATCGAAAGAGGAAGTGCTCGACTGTTTCACCTGCTTGTCCACAGGCACACTGGCCCGTCTGTGATACATTGATTTGATAGAGATATCCATTTAATCTTGCCATGCCGGTTCGGAGTTGAGCCAGCACGCTCGCTTCTTTCCACGATAACCGGTCATACAGCTGCCGGGTGTGTTTGCCTGGGAGTGCTGCATCCACTCGTTTCGCGTGTCTCCCTACGTTCTCTGGCAGGCCATTTCTGGGGACCGCTTGGGAACGTGCGATTTTCAGTGTTGTCGACTTCATCCTGGGGACCTGTTCTTGCGGGACAGCATCTTTTTGTGCCGCGGCTCTAGCCTGCTCTTTGGCCAGACCTAGCAGTTTATTCTCTTCGTTAGCGGGGATCCAACGGATATTGATCTGGTTTCCATGTCTCCGCAGTCTTCTTATCAACTTGTACAGTTGGCAGACGAATTCCTGGCCCGACTGTTGTCGGGTTTAACCGTACAGTAGTTCCGGAAAATGGTGTCACCAGTTATACTCTTCCTTCTTCTCCCAAACCATGGTGCCCAGCCGCACTAAACTATTTTAAGAATTAATCCGGTCTCACATGGCCCGCGTTTTGTAATGTATGGTTTGGATGCCAGCCCCGTAAATTACGCAGTCACAGGTGGAAATGGAGTACCCTCATTCCCAGACTTCATAGCCACCTCAAACATTAGATAGTTTGACTTCCGACAAAGGATGGCGCCTAACTTATCCCACTCTACACCTGCGATCATCACGTGAATAATTCGGATTAACTTTATACCGACGAGATGATCGAATGACGTTTGGTGTCGCTGGTAGGTGGGCGAGTCCGCGACCACTAGTCTAATAGTAATTCAGTTAAGTAGGCTTTAAGAGGTAGATAAGTGGAAAAGTGTTAAATGGAGACGAATACATATGACGCTACTGTCATGTTCGAAATCAGACCCCCTCGTACACTCAGAAAATATTTCTCGGGCCCCACCCTAGAATGGCGCTACTTCGCTACTTCAAATTCGGTTAGACACGTCCAGAATTCTTGTTAAACTGTATCGTCCTGCATGAACCGTACTAACGGAATATCTGTTATAAGACAATAAGCTTCCAAGGAAGCCCCTTGGAACTTTCGGTGAAAGAACACTCAATGATATAATGTGTCTTGAAAACAGTAGAGCTCAGCCCTTCGACCTAGATTGCTTATTTCCTTTCTTTCTCTCTGTATTATAGTGATACTATTGCAAGTGTTCCCGAAAAGCCTTCGCTTTCTATGCCTCATAGAAACTTTAGAAAGTAGTTGCTCTTTGGAATCTCAATATGCTTGATTTTCTGGTATGATAAATAGCTGATGTAGACGTATTTACTGATGATGGTCACTGACCAAGAAGTCTGCCCTCAGGATTATACCTTTCCTCCACTGCTCTCCCTGCCCATTCCATTGGAATTGTTCCACCAAACCCAGCGACTGCAGCTGCAAGTGGTGCAGCCGCTGGAGCAGCGAATACGAGAGCAGTGGTAAGGCCTGCGGCCATTGTAAGCCCCAGCCATGTTAGCCCAATACCAACGGGCGCAGCATTCACGATAATGGTCTCTTCTGTCGACAAATGTTTCTCGAGATGAATCAGCTTACACCCTGATTTGAAGACGTTATTCCACACCCTTCTTGGAATGTTGAGGCCAATGAAAGGTCCATTTGGGAACAGGCCTTCCACCTGAAGGGGATATATCTCCTCCGGAAACGTGATGCGCTCCAGGATAGCAAGATTTTGATAAGTCGGAATGCACAAGCGAAAAATCAAGTATTTTCCATCTTCAGTACTGGCCATGAGCTGTTCTCGTACAACCCTCATCCAAGCACATAAAGCATCAAGATTGTCTGATATGCCGCAAAAGTTGGCAGGTAAGTCGCT
Source organism: Aspergillus melleus (assembly GCF_016097325.1). NCBI lineage: Eukaryota > Fungi > Ascomycota > Eurotiomycetes > Eurotiales > Aspergillaceae > Aspergillus > Aspergillus melleus. The sequence continues at coordinate 1,175,158 of NW_025763378.1, forward strand.
TTGCTGGATCAGGTGCTCAAAATCCGGATACCAATCGGTCTCCGGATGATACATAAAGATGCAGTGTGTTCGTCCTTCGCCATGTATAAGGCGGCTTAGATGATGATAAACTTGCTTCGCAAACCTATGTGGCATATCGACACTAGACTTTTCAAGCTCATCCATTTGACTTTTAGAGAAGCGGCTCTGAGATCCAAGTAAGTCCACGGCTTGTGCTCCCTGGAGAGCCAAAACTCCTGGCGCTTTGAGCTGAAGTGCCGCGAACCTGGTTGAATAGGCTGCAGTGGCACTGAATGAGGTTGACATGATTCTAACTGAGGCTGTGCCTGGGACATGGGGTTCACTGAGAGTTCCCTGTTGTTCGTCAGGGCTTTACTAAGCACAAATGATTCAAAGGTACAAACATTTGTATTGCAGTCATAACAGGCTGGCTGCGCCTGGACCTGCATCATTTTCGGTTGGGCTGATGGCGCCGTGTTGGCAAAGCATTCTGGTATTGGTTCGCTGGGCTACGTATAAGAATGGCGTATGATAAGAAGTCCCCTGCATAATGGTTACATACTGGTCTTGCTTCGTATCTGACACAACTCTTCTTGTTCCTCTGTCTGCTGCGCTGCTTAGAGCTGCTATGACTCCGAGCCCGAGAGCGCCTTGTCCAAGTTCTCTGCCAGACACGGATTGTCTGTTCCCGTTTACTTCGATATAGAATTCGGCAGGCATTCTGACATGTGGTATTGAAGCTAAGCGAATGTTGATTTATCAATTGGAGATGATGGCCGATGGTACGTAGTTAAGGGCAGTCGAGAGAATCTTTGTAGATTCGGGAAAACAAACATCTATTTATTACAGGTGGACGCTAGTTTCTGACGTCGCCCCGCTCTACCCCGCCCTACCCCGCTCTGCTGCCAAGCATTGCTTGAACACGAAGTTGTCGGCTCATGAAGGCTATCTTGTTCGGATTGATTTGGATATTTAGGTAGGCTTCCGCAATACCAATGTCGGTATGACACTGACCGCGTCGTTTTACGCCTTCTAGTATAGGCCACACGTTATTAAATATATCCCCAATGTTCTTCAGTAATGCCTGATTTGGGGCATGGTTTGTCGGAGTATACTGCCACTAATTACCGCCTTCCCTATATGCTGAATTTTGCTTAACTAGATAGTTAGTTAGCCGTACTGGTCAGACAATCATCCTTCACCTCCTACATGACTAACCCAGGGGCATATACATTCAGTTCCTTCGCTAGTACCTGACATGAAGTAGTGGGGTATTATGTTTACAACTTCCAGGTACGCCGTGATAACACATCCCGATAGGCTGTTCGAAGTTTCGAAATGATTTGGTGGGTTCCAATAGCGATTTCGTGCGGTTTAGATTGAGAGGAGGTGTAGCTTGACGAGGTTTAGCTGCCAACGTCCTAGCTTCCATAACGGTCGATACTATGATCAGATGGCCGCGAAATTTCCAGGATGTGAATATGGGAAGCCATGGATCGGAATAAAGATATTGCGAAATACAGTACCAGCGGGAATGTTGAGTGCAATGGTTATGGTTATAATACGATACACCAGCTTCGGTTTAATTACGTTTTTCAGGGCAGAAATCACAAAACAAAGGAACATAGCTTTTCCGCAAACCATTCCATTCCAGGTTAGCTCTTTCTTGGCAGTCGTGTTTGGGAACAAAAGAATGTGTAAGTGGTGACACCATTTTCCGGAAATACTGTATCGGAAACCGGGAAATGTTTATGAATTGTGCGCCTTTGACCATTTTACCCAAAGATACAACCGGTACTTCCTCTTCCAGTAAGTGCCAATCTTGTAAGGCCGATGCTTCTCATAAATTCCCACCCATGTTCGTCGCCAATATAAACGGATGCTTCACTTCAGAAATGGAGGATATCCGCTTCCCGTTACCGGGTGACATTGTGGAATATAAGGGAGATCCAGCCAATCTGGCCGCTGCGGGGAAACCTGCATGTGCGACAATATCCACATCCCAGAATCCTTCGGATGCATAATGTGTCCTATCTGAGGCTTCAGCCGAGTACTGATATCGGGGTGGGGACCTGTCCCATTTCATAAGGCTCCCTCTCCTTTCTTCCTCTCCGTTTTCTTCCTTCATTTCTCCCTTTTTTGTAAGAATGGCGTCTGCCGTGCTGTTTGTCAGGGGTGAAAGCAGGGACTTCCCTGGGGGCAATGGCTTCATGAATATAAGGATCTCGGCTCGGGTATCTCTCAACAGTCTGTGTGCCGTCATCGCCCTCGTTCCTTCACCTGGTGGTTGGTTCCGTGATTATATGGGCTGCTGGGTTCCGCGTTGTTCCTATCTCATTGCAGGCTCATTCACTTCATCTTGGCCGACCCGGTTTGGCTGATACTCTGACGTCTCTTGTGAATGCTTCCGTCTCTACAGTGACACCTCGGGGCTTCCTTCTCATCACCAGCTCCCACCTGATTTGAGCTTGCTCCGGTCCTCTTCCTGACACTTGACATTTACTTCCTTCTCAAAGACAGCTCTTTCGTCTCTGTGAACTCACTTCTCCCCCTTTGACTCCTTTCCTCTTCTTCGTCCACCTTCCTTCCTTAGCCTTCTTGCTTGTCTATGATCAAGACTCCTTCGCCGGTGTCTTCCTCCTCGGGTTTCAACTTTTCGTCTCCACACTTTCCAACGACGACATGGCCTCCTCTCAAGACAATGCCGGTCACCCCAGTCCCGCCGCCGTGATTTTGCTAGGTGGCTCGACAGCAATTTTGAGTTCCTGGTCCGGGGTATCGAGAACATGCTGGGATGCTGGGCCGACGAGATCCATGAGAGTCGCCTCCTGCCGGACGAATACTTCTAAGTCCGTCCTTCTGACGTTCTCATGCGGCGTATCCACGCGATCCTTCGTTTAGTTCAACGTGGGTGGTCCCTTGTGCAGGAAGGAAAGCACGAGTAGTGCGTGTGGGGGGGCTTTCAGGTAAGATTCTTTTCGTTCGTCCGGGTCGTGCCGGCCCCAACCGGGGAATCGGTCCCGGAAGGGCTGGCACGGCCCTCGCCGTGTCCTGTCTTCCTTGATCTGGTACATTTTCCGTTCTCTTTTTGTTCTGACAACAGTCCCTGACCCACAGTTAGAATTGTAAGCATGGCGACCACGGTCATTAGGGCGCTCCGAGGTTTTGCGCTGGGTATCATTACGCGGTCGGGCTTAGGTCGTTGGGTTTTTGTTTCTTTCCTGAAACGGAGTCGGCGAGTGTTTCCTCTTCTCCTCCGGGAGTTGGTTGGGTCGCCTCCCTCCTCTCTATCTCCTTCTTTGAATCGAACGATAAGTTAGTTCCCGGTTCTCGGCCGGGCGGGGTCCTTCCATGGAACTCTTTGCGTAGCTTCCCATTCATATGTAGCTGTAGTGTCTTATAACGCCGTAATAGGTGTCTTCATGCCCCGTCCATTTCACATGGTAACATAGCTTTACTCTTCTCCCCTTTCGTACCCAGGCTTTCACCAGGATTCTCTCGACTAAGTATTCGGTCTCACCATCCACCAAGAGGCCAAGGGGTCGCCAGTCCTTCTGCACCTGTGAGGGAAGGGCTCTGATACTGCTGGACGGATCAGGTCCGCATGGAACACATTATGTATTCCTGGTAGGATGTTCAGTCGGACAGCATGTGTTCCTATGACTTCGGTCACACGATATTTGTGGTTCTTCCCATCGAGTTTTTACTTGGGCGATCGGTCTTAATATTCTTCGGGTTTAACCAGAACACGCCCTTCTCCTTATACTGGGGGGCTGGAGAACCGGACTTGTTCGCTTGCCGTTCGGCGTCCTGTTGAGCATAAGCTAGGGATGCTCTGGCCCAGTCCGTGGCTTCTTTAACGGTTAGTGCTATATTCTCCCCAGCCTGTCTGTCCAGACGAGCGAAAGGTCTCTAAAAAGACGCATGCCACAAGTTTGTTACTGTATTATGCAAATGGCAGCATGTATCTAAAAGCCACATTCAATAAGAGACCGCACCTGCAGCCGGCCCAGCCATATTTACAGAAGTCATTGAAATGCCGAAACAATCGGTGACCCTACCCCTGCCGTAGAAAAGAAAAGCTATCTGACTCAGCTTCCGCGATGCCGAAATGACAATGAGTACTGGTTTGTTAGTTGTTTATGTGGTTATAACACGTGTTTTTCGCACCCTGTAAGAACCAATATTGCATTGCTAAAGGGCTTCATAACCTCCAAGTGCGAGGCGTCGGAGTTGCGGTTCCTGGATGCATAATATATACTATCATTCAGATTATCCATATAAGGGTTTCTATGTACAGAGAAGTGCAAAGCCAGTTTCACCGTCTCACACTCTCTTCTTTATCCTGCGCCCCACTGCCAAGCCGCTAATCAAAAAGCTGAGTGTGGACAAATGGCCTTAAAACCAATTTCCCACTGCCAATCCAAAGAGCTATTGTGGCAGAAATGGTCTTGGCAAAGAGCTGATTAATACGCCGAGCTTATATGATCATATGAAACGATTGAAGGTCTTGATTCATTCTAATCTACTGCAAAAAGAAGCTATATTTATGCAATTTCAGGGGCTTCAGATATGCAATAAAAGGCTTGATCATACGATTCAAGCTCTATAATCGTACGATCAACATTGATCGATTAATCAATCGGTTGAGCAAGGTGATGAAGTAATTGCTTAGTCAGTTCCGCGGCCACAGCTATATCTATCCTCCATGATTTAATCATGTGATTGTTGGGTTCCAAGCACCAATAGATGGTCATCAAAACACACAGCCTTACTTTACAGTATCAGCAGTTTTTTACCCCTCTTTTCAACGTCGCGCTGGGGGTTTTCTAGCATTAACAATGATGTCTTTTTACAGCTTCTCTCATTATTACTTCGTCCGTCCTAGCAGCTCTGAAGAAAAGCCTAGTTCCTGATGTTTGACTGTTCTCGTCTAGAACGCAGAGTTTGCTGATGCAGCCACGATGCCCCCTCCCGCGCTCGAGGAGTACCAAATCGGCTGGATATGTGCCCTTCCTGTCGAGGCCGCCGCTGCTCATGAGATGCTTGACGAAACTTTTGGATCACTTGAAGAGCAGGATAATGCGGACACCAATATCTATACTTTAGGCCGCATTGGGAAGCATTACATTGTGATTGCGTGCTTGGGAGCGCCCTACGGTACAACTTCAGCTACAACCGTGGCTAATCACATGATGCGAACGTTTTCCCAGTCGCTACGTATTGGATTAATGGTGGGCATTGGAGGAGGAATTCCTTCTGCTACACAGGATATACGACTTGGTGACGTCGTGATCAGTTATCCTACAGGCAGTTGCGGTGGCGTACTTCAGCATGACATGGGGAAGATCAATGAAAATGGGAAACGTACCCGCACCAGTTCATTAAATAGCCCACCCAGGTTGTTGTTGGCTGCAGTCAACCAAATGAGAGCAGCGGCTCTGCGAGACGACCCGCTCTACTTGTCATACATCCAACAAGCAGTGCAAAGGACCACACGAACCCGACAAAATTTCGGTCGACCGGATCCGCAACATGATCGACTCTTTCAAATCCAGTACGAGCATCTGTCAGACTCGGCTACTTGTGATGATTGTTCGGTTGAGTGGGAGGTGCCAAGAGGTAAACGTCAGGATAACGACCCACAACTACATTATGGCATTATTGCGTCGGGAAACACTGTTATAAGGCATAGCGGGGTACGGGAGCAGCTTAGGAAAGAAACGGGTGCCCTGTGCTTCGAGATGGAAGCTGCAGGTCTGATGCAGGACTTCCCGTGTATAGTTATCCGGGGAATCTGCGACTACGCTGACTCGCATAAAAATAAGCAGTGGCAAGGATGTGCAGCATTGGTGGCTGCATCTTACACAAAAGAGTTGCTAAGTTACATCCCCCGTGGGCAGGTGTCACAGGAGAAGCTGGCGAAGGAGATCTGTTAGTGTTGCCATCACATTCCTGACCATTGGTGTTTAGAGACGAGCTGGATCTAATATACTTTCATTCTCATCACAGCAACGATCAACCAGCAGCTTGAAAACTTGAAGACAAGCACGAACAAGATCACTATAAAACTCGATCTGGATCGATTAAGTGTTGCTGAAGGGGCAGCTTTTGACTCGTACGCGAATGAGGATGACGAGTGCCTTCCAGGAACTAGATACGAGCTGCTCGACCGAATCGAAAAGTGGGCATTTTCACCTCAGGAAAAGTGCATTTTCTGGTTGAACGGCATGGCAGGAACCGGAAAGTCAACAATCTCTCGGACGATCTCGCGTTGCTTCAAAGAACAAAGGGTGCTCGGAGCCAGCTTCTTTTTTAAGAGGGGGGAAGAGGACCGAGGGAATGCCAAGAAATTGTTCCCGACATTAACCAGACAATTAATGCTTTGGAGCTCTGGGCTGAAGTCCGGTGTGCAAAAGGCACTTGATAATGATCCAAACATCGCGTCGAAATCGCTCAGAGAGCAATTTGAAAAGCTACTCCTTCAACCTTTGTATAGCCTTGACCAGCACTGTCAACAATCTCAGAATGCCGTGATCATTATTGATGCTTTGGACGAATGCGAGCATGACCAAGATATCCAAAATATTATTCGATTGCTCCCTCGTCTACAGGAGGTAAAATCAGTTTGCCTTCGGATCTTCCTGACTAGCAGGCCAGAGCTTCCCATCAGCCTCGGGTTTTCAGAGATCAGGAGCCATATATATCAAGATCTGGCTCTTCATGAGATTCCCGAAGAGGTGACAGAACACGACATACAATTATTTCTACAACATCGCTTTACGAAAATCCAGCATAATAGAAAGGTCCCCCCAAACTGGCCTGGTGACAATATTATTCAAGAATTAGTCAGGATATCTGTTCCGCTGTTTATTTCGGCTGCTACTGTGTGCCGCTACATTGAAAATCCAAAGTGGGAACCTAAAGCGCGTCTTGCAGAGCTTCTTAATGATCAAGCTAAATATGTGTCCAAAATGGACAAGACATATCTGCCAATTCTGACGCGACTCCTCGATGACCAAGAGAGTGATGAGAGGGAAAAACAGCAACTTCTACAAGAGTTTCAGGACATTGTGGGGGTTATCATCCTTCTTGCTGTTCCGCTTTCTACAAGCACACTATCTCGACTTCTTGAGATAGAAGTGGACCAGATCAGCAATCGATTGGATTCCTTTCGGTCGGTTCTTAACATCCCGAACGACAAAAACCAGCCTGTCAGAATTCTGCATATCTCATTTCCGGATTTTCTGATCCAGACTACAACCAAGTTTCGTGTGAATGCGCCAACGAAGCACAAAGACGTTACAAAATTCTGCCTGAGGACTATGCGGCGTCTTCTACAGAGAGATATCTGTAATCTAGTAGACCCTGGAGCGCGTAGGGCAGAGATCGACCCTCAGGATATCCGCCAGTATCTAACGTCGGAGTTGCAATACTCCTGTCGCTTCTGGGTGCATCATCTCAAAAATAGCCACCCTTTATCTTCGAACATAGAAGACGTGCGGTTGTTCCTCCAGAAACATTTTCTTCATTGGATGGAGGCGATGAGCCTGCTGGGTCTTATATCAGAGGTGATGGATATGCTCGACATTCTCCGAATGATGGTGCCAGTAAGTATTGAATAGACGATTATCGAAGAGCTACACTAATAAGGATAGGATCATAATGACAACACGAGTCTGGCCGCCTTTCTACATGATGCAAAGCGGTTTGTTCTGAAAAATCGACAGATAGCCGATGAAGTGCCTCTTCAAATTTATTATGCAGGATTGGTATTTGCACCTCGAACGGCTATAATTCGCGAGCAGTTCCAATCAGAGCTTTTTGATTGGGTCTGCCGCTTCCCAGAAGCTCCGGAAACCTGGAGTGCAGAATTGCAAACACTTGAGGGCCATACAGGTTTCGTTTGGTCCGTGGCCTTCTCACCCAATGGCCGGCTGCTGGCGTCCGGCTCATTCGATAAGACCATACGGCTCTGGGACCCAGCCTCGGGCGCCCTGCAGCAGACACTCGAGGGCCATACAGGTTGGGTTCAGTCCGTGGCCTTCTCACCCGATGGCCGGCTGCTGGCGTCCGGCTCAGAAGATACGACCATACGGCTCTGGGACCCAGCCACGGGCGCCCTGCAGCAGATACTCGAGGGCCATAGAAGTCCTGTTGATTCCGTGGCCTTCTCGCCCGATGGCCGGCTGCTAGCGTCCGGCTCATTCGATGAGACAATACGGTTCTGGGACCCAGCCACGGGCGCCCTGCAGCAGACACTCGCACCCGAGGACCATACAGGTTGGGTTCGGTCCGTGGCCTTCTCACCCGATGGCTGGCTGCTGGCGTCCGGCTCATTCGATGAGATAATACGGCTCTGGGACCCGGCCACGGGCGCCCTGCAGCAGACAATCAAGGGCTATATAGGCCCGGTTCACTTCTCACCCGATGGCCGGCTGCTGGCGTCCGGCTCAGACGATAAGACAATAGGGCTCTGTGACCCGGCCACGGGCGCTCTGCAGCAGACACTCAAGGGCCATACAGGTCTGGTTCAGTCCGTGGCCTTCTCACCCAATGGCCGGCTGCTGGCGTCCGGCTCAAAAGATAAGGCAATACGGCTCTGGGACCCAGCCACGGGCGCTCTGCAGCAGACACTCGAGGGCCATATAGGTCCGGTTCAGTCCGTGGCCTTCTCGCCCGATGGCCGGCTGCTAGCGTCCGGCTCATTCGATAAGACAATACGGTTCTGGGACCCAGCCACGGTCGCCCTGCAGCAGACACCCGCACCCGAGGGCCATATAGGTCCGGTTCAGTCCGTGGCCTTCTCGCCCGATGGCCGGCTGCTGGCGTCCGGCTCAGACGATAAGACAATACAGCTCTGGGACCCAGCCACGGGCGCTCTGCAGCAGACACTCGAGGGCCATACAGGTCCGGTTCAGTCCGTGGCCTTCTCACCCAATGGCCGGCTGCTGGCGTCCGGCTCAATCGATGAGACAATACGGCTCTGGGACCCAGCCACGGGCGCTCTGCAGCAGACACTCGAGGGCCATACAGGTTTCGTTTGGTCCGTGGCCTTCTCACCCAATGGCCGGCTGCTGGCGTCCGGCTCATTCGATAAGACAATACGGCTCTGGGATCCGGCCACGGGCGCCCTGCAGCAGACACTCGCACTTAAGAGCCATAGAGGTTGGGTTCAGTCCGTGGCATTCTCACCCAATGGCCGGCTGCTGGCGTCCGGCTCATTCGATAAGACAATACGGCTCTGGGACCCGGCCACGGGCGCTCTGGAGGAAATAGTGAGCACTAATGGTCTTATCACGGAGGTCAAATTCTCGCAAGATAGCTCCTATCTCGTTACTAACCTAGGGTTGTTCAAGATTCAGTCCAGCTGTGGCAACCCTATCCCTAGTTCACCCAATACGGGCCCACAGATATCTCTACATGGAGATTGGATAGCTGTAAATGGGCGACAAATCCTATGGCTCCCTCCTGAAGCTAGGCATTCTTGTTCAGCGGCCAAGTCGAACATAATCGCCTTAGGACATCGGTCGGGTCGGATTTCCTTTTTAGGATTCCGGAGATAACCAATATCAAAGAATTTTCCGTGTTCTTAATCACTAAATTTTCAAGTATCTTTGAAAAAGAAGGGCCTGGGAGACGGATAGAATTTATTTGGAAGTATGTTTTTCACACTCAGTTTTCTGGCTAGCGCCTTGGCAGTGTGGTCCATAATAAAGAAGTGAGTCTGAGACGGTGAGGCTGGTATTGCAGCTCCCTGTATTATAATGCTTGTTGATCTTCATTCATTCTGGAGGGCAGCGGTGATTGTGTTGTGGATGACTGTTAGGGCTGCTTTTGCAGACGTATCATCGGGTGCTTGTAAGACCGGTGGAGAGAGACCGAGAAGAGAAGAATTTGGGAGCCGGCCGACCAGATCCCGATTGCTGTTTCCAATGAGGTATTTACGGCCACTCTAATTATTTGCTCCATACCTCGGTGTAAGATGCACGCTAATGTATTGAAAGAATATACATAGCAAATTTATTGCCATTCATTTAAAGTTTTAAATACGCACGTCCAAGCAGCGCAAGCTGGCCGGCCAAGTGACAGTTTAGGTGTAGACCTCGACAAAACCCGTCATGGGTCCAAGATTAGGACCCAAACCCACGGGTCGGGTAGAAGGTCAGGACCCATACCCATTACCCGTCAACCCGTGGGTTTTTTTGGGTAACCCATGGGTAAACCGCCAAGAACCCAAAAATACATAAAAGTGTATAAATCACCTAATTAAGAAGGTCTTAGCGATGATCAACTGATGATTTATCCATTTATGTACATAATATACTATGTTTGCACTGTTTATGAACCCACGGGTACCCAAAAAAAACCCACGGGTCGAAGTATAGACCCAAAACCCAACCCGCGGGTTTTCGTGAGAGACCCAAAACGGGTAAACCGCGGGTTGTGTCGAGGTCTATTTAGGTGGTGGGAACATCAAAACGCCATACGGTAAACAAAAAGAAAATAAAAACCTCTTCAGCCCCAATTTCATAGTACTCTCGGCAATTTCGATATCCTAGACCATGACGGTTCAACTCCTGGAAACGTCACCTCTACTTAAAAACACTTCCTTTAACAGGGGATCCACAGTACCCTTGCATGAAACATCAGATTCACGTAGAATGACAGCAGTGATAATGTGACTGCGGATATTGCGCTGTCAGGGTTATATCAGTGTAATCAGATATTGCTTGACATAACTTCTCCCAAGATTTCACGACCTTGCTCAAGCTTCGCAATTCTACCAATCAAGAACTGTCTTTGTCTCTCAATTCTCGAGGGCTCTGATGCTAGAGCGACTGCATCATTATCTGAAAACGTTGCAACAGTCAATGGACAGAATATTAGCTCCAGGTCCTGCACTATATGCCGTTCGATAACTTGTGTCGCAACATTCGCAATGAACAATTTCTGGTATAACTATCATACCAATCGTGGTGAGCTTTCAGTTAAAGTAAAGCAGCACGTACGTACCTTGTAAATTGCGAAAAGACAGTCAAGGACTTCTTCAGAGCTATGGTTGTTCATATCGGGATCTATGCGGTCCGAAAAGAGACCTAGGGCATGTCCAATGTCAATGTCTGGGAAATGGTGGTCCGACTGGCATCCTGGAAGCTTTTTGTACTGTGTCGCTTTCTCGATACATTCGCTCATGTGGCTTTTTCTCCTTTCAGCCTGCCGTTTCTTGATAGTATCGGTGTAATAATGATTGTAATTGATCACGTAGCTTCGAGTATCCTTCAGGATTTTGTTAAGCTCTTCCAGCGCGCCTCGGTGCCTTGCCTTGATCCTTTCCGAGATAGTGGGCCATAACCGGTGGAAAACATCCAGAGGAGCCATGTCTTTCAGGACACTTTCCAGAAAACGCTGGCATGCCGCTGATACCTCGTCTATATGTGTTTCGGCAAAGAGATGCCATTTCGACGACTGCTCCCAAAATAGCTCGGCAATCACAAGAGGATTAAAGTTCCCGAGTAATTCCCGCCCTCTTGCCCGAATAACAACATCGTTAACCCAAGCAATAGCTTTGCGGCGTGACATTTTTTGAGGGAGTTTTATTTTCGGAAAAATTCGGCCATTCTGACTAGTCACAACTTCTTTAGAGAGCATATCTTCGTCATCTTTTGAAGATTCGAGAGGCTCTGTATCCGCTTCCTTTGCGCTTGAGGTAGCTTCTCCTATTCCGTGAATGTGGTATTTGTGTCCGTTTGTGCGGACTTCCTCAGCAAATTTCTGATTCATAAGTTGGATCGCAGCACGCAGACGCCGATTCAATGCCAAACGCTGAATATGAGCCCCTTTGCCTTCGGATACGAAGTATTGCCCTTCATAATGGCCATTGACCGCAGCTTTGCATACCTCATAGAAATCCAATCCCAACCGGGACAGGAACATTTTGCATTCTTCGGGACTTGTCCTCGCCTCTCCCATAGCAGAGATTTCGTTTCTGTTCTCCTCTAAAGCTTCGTTTAATTCATCCTGAAGCTTGGGAAGGGCCTGCTGCACATGCGAAAATAATAATCTGCTTAGGCGGTTGACAAGGCTGCTGATCCCCACATGCGCGGGAGGAAGCGTTCCGAATATTGACCTCCGAAAATATGTCGCTTCAGAGCTATTTCGTTCTTGGATTGAGAATTCAGCCTCTTCAAAACTTCGGTTTTTCAACACGTGCCATCCCAGTTCGAAATGTATGTCTTCATTCTTAGCTAGCCGAAAGAATTGGTTTTCCGTATCCGACCCAGGTGGCAACCGATCTGGTTTAGTGATGATACCCAGTGTACGTTCACCTCTGGGATCGAACTGGCGAACCTTGTTGAGAATTGGTTGATTGGCATAATCGTTGGTTGCTGAGATGACGGCTAGGCAGACTGTACGTGGTTGAGATATGTATGACTCTGTTATCTCCACCGTCATATCGACGTCTGCCTGCGTGGTGTCTTTCGTTTGCGACTGTACTATGCCTGGTAAATCAACCACCGTGAGCTGCGGCCGATTCGGCCCTTCTATCTCAACACTGAGCACATCACGTGCAAACGCTCGCCGGTGATTATCATTGCTGCCCTCATCATCGTCCGCTCCCCCGATTCCCATCAGCTCCATTGCTTTTTCCATTACTTGAGGTAGTTGATCGAAGCTTGTTATGGTCTCCCTAAAGGCTTTGATAGACTCTTGCTCTTCAGGGGAGCGTTCGGGGTCGGGTATCACTCTAATCTGGAGTGAATCTGACGTTCCGTGCCGCAGTATTATTTCAGTCGGATACCTTGTACACAGGTTGTCTTTGCGCGGGAAAGGTATCTCAGTTAATGCCTCCAGTACCGAGCTCTTACCCGCCGACTGATCACCGCAAACCACCAGTTGCGGCAACGACAAGACGCTGTCCAAACCACATTTTCGAAGCTGGGAGACAGTGTCCAACACACGCCGCTGCCCATGTGTCTCAAGGCAACCCAAGGCCTCAGGAACTAAACGCCCACTGGAGCCCCCTGGAAGCCTATCTGCAAAGGCATCAGTATCCACTGCTCACAACGTTAGAATGGGACATACCGGTGGGTGCTGGTCCACTATCTGGAGTTTTGATGGAACCCATTGTCACTGGAAAATGGCCAGTGGTTTTCTAGAGGTCTTTTAGGCGTGAGACTTGTGATCTAATATACTGAAACCCTGCCATAATCTGCTCCCAGAGACTTTGCAAGAATTTCGTTTCGAGTTATTAGGATACGTGCCTGTAACATTCCGCTAGGTCAATTCTATGGAATCCAACATTGTTGGATTCATAGTTCAACTTTTACAGAATGTAACGCATAGCACACATGCATGCCAACGTGTAATTTCTATCGGATTTCCGAGACAAACTATAGAATACAAACATTTGCACCAGTTTGTAACCGGCTACGTGAAATGGAATAACCCATCTGACAACTATGTGGCACCTGAATCTCCAGGGTTAACTTGAGGAAATGCCCGGTTAATAGGAATACATAAGTTTTAAGTACTCATTGTCGGCGGATTACTATTCGTCTCTCTCTAATTAGAAGAATTTCCTCATTACTTGTAGATGTATTGTCCTCTTTATAATCTACACATCTAGGAGTAGAAAGCAAAACATTTGATTATCCGATTTACTTGGCTCGGGCCATCTAGATTACCTATGGTCAACTAGAAAGCAGCTGACGAGAAATCCTTTCCAGGGCATTTAAACTCAAATAGAAATACTTGCTTACGTATCCTTGGCAATCTTGTGCGTCTGTTAGTGGCCAAATCTTTAATTGCAAAGGCCAGCTCGATTTAACCCCAGGCAGGTATTGTGGTAACTGCAATACCAGTGACTTCTCTGGAATAATAGGCAGCACTTATTATGGCAAACAAAGAAAATGTCATAAATGATTCCAGGAGCTCGCGATAGTCTGGACCCCGTGCATTCCATTCCACATAACATTAATGCGCACTGAAGGATGGTCACTTTTATATACAGCTTCAGATAGAAATATAGCAGAATAAAACAAACTTTTGTTCAGATATGAGCCAAATCTTTCAGAACTGAGCGCGTCGACGAGAATTACAGTGAACTGATCAGTCCATGCAGAATGCAGCCACACATGCCAATTATCAGCCCCAGAAACGTACGGTACGACTTTGCTTTCCGCTTTACGTCTCAAGCACAGCTGGGTTCTCTGGATGCTTTATCTCGTGGACACCATGGCGGGTGTAGGTTGCTGTATACGATATGACCATTTTCAGATTCCACTATTTGGCTTTCCGGAGACTCTGTGCAAGGCGCCGGCCATTCAAGACCCTCATTCAATACATCTATTACCTTACAGCCTTCGTCAGCTAACGCACTTCGGGACCGCCAACTTCTCCTTCCACTTTCATTGTTCCAGCTTGCGCAAAACGTCCATAATGGGTTGTATTTTCCTATAGGCCTTCATTCCGCCATCAAAACACGGACTAGCTTGCACAGGAATGCCTCGTTACATTTACCCCTGACATACGGCTTTTAAAGAATGAACCTTGGAGAGGTTGCCCCGCTCACTTCAGCTGTTACACGTCCAGCCGCAGAAAGTCGAGCCCCTTCCATAGAGTTAACTCGCGGCCAAAGCCATTTGCAGCTTCCAAGTTGTCTCATTCCACTAGTGAAAGAAGAATGAGGTTCACTAAGACCATGTCCGTTTTCTTATCATTATTGGTTGTCTTTGTACATAACATATATTGTGTGTTTGGTATGAAATGGTCAGAATAAACCCAAAATAACCGTGTTGAAGCTGGGCTGGGATTGACTGAGACGCACCCTATTCCTTGTCTTTGGACTTGCGCATTCTCGTAGGGATAAACAGCTATTAGCCTCCTTGTTCTAGGTTACGAGTTTATTCTATCTTGCCGTAGACCATACATTTACAGATTCCCTTTGCAATCTGAGTGTTTGGATTCGCTAAATGCCAGTCACATAAGCACTAAATTCATATCAACTTTGGGTTCTAGAACTTTCGTGTGCTATCAGCTTCAGGTACTATCACTGGGCACATCGCTGAGAAGCAATCTTTTGGAAGTATCGCTGCCTCTCGCAGTAGAGATGATCAAAGTCTCCTCTGATTGGCTCCTAGATCGGCTGCACTTATATCTTGACGAGTCGGCTATTTATCTTTACGATATAACGGGGTGTGAATCCACCATCCAGCATTTTTCGTGCTTCTGAACGTGACGGATGGTCTAAAAGAGCTGCAAAACAAACAGCTGAAGAACGCATTTTAGACCTAGTCGGCGCATATTTGTAAAAGACCACGTTGATAGGGTTAGTGTGATACAAAAGAATTCTTATAGTATCAGAAGGTAGGGAAAACGAGCGCAGTACTCTAGCTACTTTGTTGAAGCTGTGTATGGCATAGCTTGATACTTTGGTTTATAATACGTCGGGAATAACGGGCGATGAACTCAAGAGAATGGGGCGTCTTGTCTCGGCAGGCGCAAGAGTGTAAAGTTCAAATTTTTTGGCTATATCTTGGTCGCTGGAAGAGGTATGTTCTGCAAGGGGGCACAAAAATATGATTGTATGCTGCCTGAATATGGAAAAAGAGGGGTTCAAGGGACTGAATATTGGGAGTTTGTTCTCTGGGAATCAGAATATCTTTCCAAACCTACACAGCACTTGCACGAACATTTTGAGGTCAATACTTCGGCGGTGAATAAATTCGTCGAGAACGATATAATAATCACTATAATTAGGTTGGTAAGTAAATTTTCGAACTCCTAATGCTAATCTAGTTGGGCGAGATTCGCGCTGATCTCCTTTACCTTACATTCTCCGCAAATCTATCCTGTATATTTACGAGCCTGGAATTTGCAAGGGGTGTGTTCTGTTCGAGTAATAGTTACATACTAGCTGGCTGCGCTGAGCCACTTCATTTGTTCGCTCATTTGTGGAGGTACATAAGACATGCTAAGACCCCGAATCTACGTGGTACATCAGTATATCTTCACTTAATGATAAACCTACTCTTGCATCATTCAAACCGAATCTCAGTTTCTTTTGTACCAAAACAGATTTCAGGAAAATGCCTTGTAAGTCTCCCACATAATGCAGTGACTATTTCTCACGCACATTTCAGTGGGTACAGATGCCAAATCCACCAATGAAGCGAAGGTCTTGGTAGACATCAAGCCCACCGATGGTTCGCCGCCCTCCGCATTGGAAGCCGATAAGCGTGAAATTCTCGAAATTTCGGCTTCGTTGAAAAAGACAACGATCCAAGACAGTCCTCTATGCAATCTGGTATCAACGGATGCCGAGGTAGCTGAACTGGTAGCATTATTGGAGAAGGTGCCGGCTGATCCGCCTTCGTTGTTTGTTGACTTGGAAGGGGTTAATCTTTCGCGGCAAGGAACTATATCCCTCCTTCAAATCTTCACTCTGCCACAGAAACGGACCCACTTGGTTGATATTCATACACTGAAGGAAAGGGCCTTTGCGCAGGTATCAGTTAACGGCACAACCCTGAGGGACATTCTGGAGTCCCCTTCAATTCCCAAAGTCTTCTTTGATGTTCGCAATGACTCAGACGCCCTCTACAGCCATTTTGGAATCAAGCTTGCTGGGATTCAAGATCTCCAATTGATGGAGCTTGCCACCAGGACTTTTTCGAAGAGACTGGTTAACGGGTTAGCAAGATGTATTGAAAATGACATTCCAATGACTGCTGCAGAACGGCAGCGCTGGAAAGCAACCAAACAAAAAGGAAAGGACTTATTTGCCCCAGAGCGTGGAGGCAGTTATGAAGTATTCAATGTTCGCCCACTTGACGAAGACGTCATGAAATACTGCATTGAAGACGTCAGACTGCTCCCTAGACTCTGGAAAGAGTACAACCGGAAGTTGACGCCACGATGGAGAAAAAAAATTGAAGTGGAGGCCAAGAACAGGGTTCATGACTCGCAATCCGCAACATACAATGGCCATGGGAAGCATAAAGCATTAGCGCCTCGGGGCTGGTCATGAGATGAATTGGCGATTTCCAAGCTACTTTTTGTTACGTCTGTCTGCGAAATTGATGTCTGCGTCCTATTGTATTTAGTCTTTCTGAACCCTGATGTATGCTCACCAAAATCGTATGTAAACAGGATCCTTATCCGAGTACGTTATAGCGGCCCAGCTTTGGCTGGAGATTGACTCACTACCTAAAACGCCACACCTACCATATACCCACCTTCAGATGCAGGACTAAGGACAAGTAAAGAAACACAATGGTGCTGCACAGGTATATAATTCAGGTATGCTCAAATGAACAAGGAGTTTGTTGGTTCCTCAACAGCGCCTGTTGTACCTAAATCCAAAATTTAATGTCCGTAAATGACACAAGAACCAATTTCTACTGTATAGAAAGGAGCAGTATAGAAAGGAGCATCTAAAAAGAAAACTCTAGGGAAGACAGTATCGGAAGGTTACAGCATTTTCAACCTGATACCCTGTACCATGTAGTCATTGATGAAGCAATTGATCTCCAAATCTGGGCATTGCAGAGGGACATAGACGTCGTTAAGATGATCACGATCCTCGAGATCATTGTACCGCCCGGGGAGCACCTTCTTGCAGTAAGGGCAACACGGCTGGCATAGTTGGGTGAAAAGATACTCGTAAGCCAGCTTTCGGCATCCTTCCACTCTCTCAAGAACGGAGTCATGGAAGAATTTGCTAAAGCAACCATAGCAATACGCGTGGCCACAGCCTAGTACCAGATCAACCGCGTTATCATAGCATATCTTGCACACGTACTGTCCTTTCAGGGGCCGGTCTGTACTTTCTTAGTGATGCGATACACTGAGGGCAACTCATTTCTTACCATCCGACATATACCCGGTCGAGGTCGGGCTCGGCGATGACCTTTCAATGATCCCGGTTGCATCGCTTGTCACCACAGGGACCGCATCGACATCAACTGGGTTCTCTGGCCCATTGTCAGCTCACCTTCCCGGCAGGGGTGGTCCAGCAACGTACCAACACTGTCACCGGGGTGGTGCAAATCATGACAGGAGACGGTGTCGCTCGCTTCGTCCCCGGGAGTATCAACGTCAATCGGGTTCTCTGAGGAGCGTCAGTATACATGCTAGGTTGACTGCGCAGCTGCCACGTACCAGGACTTGAGCCAGGGAGTGGAGATGGCATAGCCGGTAACCCTCCGAGGTATCTGGATATTTCACGGTAGTCGTGGGGCAGAGTCTGAACTTCCACGGAAGTAGAATTGATGGCAGCAGATCGGGATAGGTGCTCAATCTGAATGGGGTCAAGGATATTAAAGAGAGACATCACAGCGATATCGGCCTGAGAGCGCTGACAGACCCCTGGACACGTAGGGTATGCGTCAAGATGAGATGCAGACTGGCGATAATCTGGGACTTTGAAGGGGTATTTATACTCGCCAACCCTCGTCCCGTGCGACGCTGGACTAAACCCCGAAAGAGCCTACTCTGATTGACCGCAGTGATTCTGTTATTATGCTCCAGCTGAAGCGCTAATGTTCGATATCCCTGCTCGCCGTATCGGCCTAAGGCGCCGTAGCGCGCGGGGTCGAATGGACTAACGAAAATACTGTGTTCAACAGGAGTAGGTAGAAAGGGCGGGTGTACACTAATGCGGCGCCTCTCTGTTTAACATAGTATGCGGCTGTGCACCGACATGCCACGCTTGCCTGAGAAAAGGAACTGCATTGCGGTCATCACGGCGTCTGCGAACCAACAAATTCCCGGGGCTCGGTCTGGCGGCGACCAGCCCAAGAATGACCGGGGGTGCGCAGTGGTTGTCAGCCTACTGTTCCCCCCTGCATAAGTTGACCTACACTGCGCTTCTTCCACGGAAGTTGTATCGTTGCCCTTGTCACGTAGCCTACTCTAGTTAGGTCTCGTGCTTTCCAAAGAAGCCCCCACGAAGAACAAATATTTGCCGCTCGGTAAATGCTGTTCTACCGTCTATTCGGAGCCGTCAAGGGGTCGCCGCTGCCTTTCCTAATAATTTCGACAGTGAGACCCCGGAAACGGCAAGAGAGGTTGCTGTATGCTGTGATGCCACTGCCTCCAGTTCACCTGTGGAATGTGTCAAGAAAATTGGTTTGGGCATCAAAGCCTTGCGACCAGATAACCTCTGGGCCTCTGTAGAAATTCCGGAAGCGTACGGCCAGGGCTTCAAGTTGGCAATGGATAAGGTCGGGTGGGCTATCGTTCGAGAGGACTGCGCCAATTGGATTCGTGATAAATCGTGTATCACTGATTGTGAACACCTTCACAGGCATGATCTCCGAACACGGGGGGGGGTCTGTAGATTTCTCCAAGGACTTGGAGGCATCAGTATATGCAGTGGACAGCCAGGATGAAGACAGGGTAATACATTTGTCAAGTCTAAATATTTCTTAAACTCCCCTCAGTGCCTTCTAGTGTCTCAGAATCACGCTGGGACCATCATATTTGGGCTGAAGCGACTCGATTATAGGCGATTCCGAATCCTTTGCTATTTGCACCCAGTCTGCATCAAGATGAAAGTATACTTCACTCTCGTCAATCAAATATGGGCTGATTGTGTTGACGTTGGCATCCCGTGAAGAACCCAGTTGCCACTTCTAATTGATGGAATGCGGCGGTTCGGGGATCTCGCGTACTTTTGAGCTGAAAGATTCAAGGCTGCCCAAACGGCAGCCAATCATCTGCGAAATACATTTTGATGACCGGCAAAATGGCTTTGTGTCCGTGGGCCGAGCACCTTCCAATTGGCAGGCAGTTACTGTAACGCTCAACGAAGATCCTCGCATGGTGGGAGACCCAGCCTAGGCTTTAGTCTGAAGTGAGGAGCGAACATTCTACTGGGGACTGTGGTATACCTAAACGGAACACTCAATGACTGCGCAAGTGGGGCACGCCGCTGATAATTATGCTGGTCTCACTTAGCTGAACATTGTCCACATATTGTGCTGGACAGCAATTCATTCAAAGGGGCAAGCTAGTATGTTTTTGTTTATCTCAACTGCAATAGGATACCCACAACTTTTCAGCTCATCATTACACAACACATGATGTTCATGCTCTATATCCGATAGCTCTTGCTGTCTTGCATATTAGCTGTTGGAGCTCGGTTGTATGGCTGCGGCGCTAGGCTGCATGTAGCTAGTGCATCAGATGACCCACATTGGGCGACCGCATATCTGAGCCCACTGCAGGACTCGTAGATAGAGAATACTAAGCGTTTCTGACCGATTTTCTAGTCCAGTGCCTATCATTAGCGCCTCGTCTTACCTGGGTAAAGAAGCTTTCGACCCGTCGCTCTTGTATTGGTATGTATTTACTCTAAGGAAAGGGCTGAGTACGCACACATAGAGTGATGCAGCGCTGGGATTCATGGAGGTATCGTAGCGGTATCGAGGTCGCACACCAAGCCGCATTTGCCTAACGAGAACAACATATAAGCAACAGTAAACGTTATGAGGCACAAATTTCGCTTCCAAGTGGTGGAGTGCATGTCTATGGAGATGCTATCATTGGGAGTAGCTTGCACATCGTCTTATTACAATGAGTCGAAAAATTATATTGGTCAACCAACCGACCGATATAGAGGATCAATTTACATTCTACTGCTCCATCGGTAAACTTTGCTGTCCCATTTCGTATTTGGAGGATATCTACTGCATACCCGAAGTGCCAACTCGATCCCCACAGATTGCAGTACAATTTTCTATTTGTCCTGGACCTCTTAAGACACAATTATAGCACAAACGCCGACTTCAAGTAATAATTACTAAGTAGATGATAAAACAAAGGAACGACATGTAGCCCGCCAATTTAAGTTCTGTTTATAGTTCTGGTTTCTTCTCGCTTAAAAGACTCTCCAGACGTGATGCGAATGCCACGTATAGGAAGCCTGGTGCGTATCTCTGGCAAGTTCCTGCGCCGGTGAAATCCTTCCGACACCCTCCGTCGTATGGCCACTCCGTAGTTTGTTGATTTTAGATAGGCAAAACATAATAAAAGAAATTGCTGTACTGCCGGGAGACTCGCCGAGATTATCACTAGGTTGGCCTCCACGCCCCTGATTTTCGTGTCTTCCGTCAGATTCTTTTGCATTCTAATAGACTGGAGGTGTTAAGAAACGGACACTCACACCAGGAGCACAATAGGAGCGATATCATATGTCAGATCCTTGGACCCCAATAAAGGTATAGTAAGCCTGAGTCGTATGGCTGTCGCGATAAAGGTGCTTTGTTTAAGTCAGAAAGGCTTAATGCCGTTTCGCACATCAGGAGGTTACTCACATGCATACTATAATAATACCAATAATAAGCTTTAGCTTTTGTAGCCTGGGCAAATGTAAATCTGAGATGATTGGCAACGGCAGAACGAGGAAGCTCAGGTCGGAGGCGATATTCAAAACAGCGACTGCCACAAATATGGCAGGCCGGTCAATACAGACGCCTTCCAGAGTCACATCCCAAGACTTCGCAATGGGTTTGCATGCGAAAATAAAACAACATATAATGCCAAACGACCCAGTGCATATCGATAAGCCGACTGCGATTGTAGAATATCGGAGCCACATTTTTGCTCGCATCAACCGATGAAAGAAAATTAGGTAGTTCAGCCTCGCGAGGCATATGCCCGTCACGAATAGACAAGCCGCCACCATGAGCAGCTTTAGGAACGCCGCTATCAATAATCATACATAGCAGCTGGCTAAGAGAGGAAAGATAGATTACCTTGCCATATGTATTTAACGTATCCTCTGTCAAGCTCCATGTGTGCATTCCTAGTCCTGCATGGTCGAGGGCATCTAAGATATTGTCAGGTTAGGAAAGCCGGGTCCCTCACCCTTCTATGGTGCCACACACATAATATTACAGCCTGGGTAACCAAACAAATACCCTATATTCTTATTAGTGTCTACTCTATGCACGATACCTCTCATAATACCCAAGCGGCTGTGAGGAATACTGGTGACAAAGTTATTCAGCTTGATGATCGATTCTGTGAAGGAGATGACTTACAATCTTCTGCATATAGCTCTCTACAGGTGTTCCATTTCATCCATAATCGTATAGACAAGCACACTGTGCTCAAGCATAGCCCGCCAATTATGATTGCCCGAGTGGCAAAATGAAGATGTCCAATTCGATCTATCAGGGGTTCGAGAGGACCGGTAAAAGCTTTCCGTATCATAATTCTTGCTGAAGGAGCAAATCTGTCGCTTTCAATATGAAGGGAGTCAGACGGTGAGATATAGTTTATATGGGCTTCATAAAAGTAAAATACTGGTCTCTCTATTTATACAGTCTGGGCGTCATCCAGCCCTTTCCCTTGTTTTTATTTGCTATTTGTAATCGCAAACACTGCACCATGCAATACTCCTGACAGTATAGATATAAACCTCACACAAATTAACATCGACCTTGTTCAACGCTAAATTATTGTATCTCCAAAAAGTAAATGTTTAAATAAAAAAGATAATACGAGCCACCGTCCATCATCTGGTTACTAGATGATGACCGTCACGCTCAAAGTTTATCATGGTCCTAATTGATGTCATGAGTTGAACACTTGTCTAATGGGATGATAGGATGCGGTCTGAATATTCGTCTGTCCTGAGTTGCGCCAGTCCTTGCGAAGCCCGCTTCCAGTGGCCCATCTTACTGGCTACCTTAGCGATGCTGTAAATGAGATATTATCATCATCCTACAGGATCGATATGCAAACTACGACATTTACATGTACCACGGCGAGTGACGGCCTACTTGGAATCATAGGTTCTCTGCTGAAATCATGATCGATCATCATTCCATGAGCTATGCTATGTAACCTCGGTAGGATGCGCGATATCTAAGCTTTCCCACCCCATTTATTACTTCATTTCCACTCTTTGAGCGCTAAGCGGCCTTATCAGCGTAACATTTTCCAGCGATATGACCTGCCAAAGACGCTCCATGTGATCCAAGTGGTTCCATTGATCTTCTGTACAGTCCAGATACAAAAATATTGGCCTTTTGCGCAAGAATTCCAGAATGTGGTGCCAGCCATCAAGCGCCTCGAAATCCTCCGGCTGTATTTGCAGGTCTAGTTGAACGGATTCTGGTAGATGAAGCGTGCTCAATGGCAGTAAAGCGGACGAAGAACCTTCAATCCGCACCTGCCGGAGGCATGCGGAAGATTCAACAATACCAAGAATTTCACGGTTGAATTCACACTCCTTGACCATGATGTCTTGAAGGTTTGCCCCTAGGCTCATGAAAGTAGACCGTAAGAAGTTCGAACCACTGCAGGATGAGAGATGAAGGCTTTGAACTCGATCCGCTCTCCCAGAGAGAATTATATTTTTCTCGTGGCCACCTTTAATCGACAGGGACTGCAATTGTGGAAGATGACTGAATTGTAACAGGATACATGGGCCTTGATCGTTCTTTGGGCAGACAAGACAGTAGCAAAAGAACTCCAAGGTCAGCCTTTTGAGGACTGGAAGCTTGGGAAGATCACAAATTCCTGGTTCATGTTCGATACAAGAAAGGTGGAGCTTCTGGAGATAGCGAAACTCTACTGGCACTTCCCAAGCTCGTGGCGACATAAAATCAACACTTAGACTCTCCAAGTTGGACATGTCAGCTAGCTGGAGTAAGATTTTCCGAAGGCCTCGCTCATTTGGCGGGTAGCTGATACTGCTTTCGAATTAGCTGGGAACTCATCTGCAAATCAAACGCCGGCGTTTATCTATGAACATACCAGAAGCTCTGGAGGTTGTCAAACCCTGGTAGAGCTTTGATGAAGCCTGGATCGATAAAATCTTCATCCGCCCATAGGTCAATCCTCTGCACCAAGTGAGACCAGTGTGTTAATTTCGGAACGATGTTGTCTCCAAAGTGATAAAAGCCTTTGTTGTTGAGGCTCTCTGGTACGGATCCATTCAAGCGAATCTCAACCGAGCGGAAAAGGTGCCAGGCCGAAGCGATACGTAAGGCATGACAGCTATCATAAAGGCTCCATAAATCGCCAAAGCTAAGCTAAAGGCACATACCGACTGTCAGCATCAGCATGATCGCAAAAGTTGTTCAATTAAGCCCATTTACATGCATTTGCTATCGTCAAGTCGACAATCTCTGCAGGCAGCATCAGAAGAGGCATACTTAGAGCGGAGAAGATATGTCAACGAGTATGTGAATACTGCTGGTTTATTGCAATGGGCTTGGGATATTTCTGATTTATGTTTTGGAAATAGTCAAAGGGGTGATGTAAGTATATGGGGGACTGGCCTCCTATTTGGCGGGCGAAGGGGGGCGCTTGGTTTGCCTTGCCCACAATTGTCATTCATGATGATGTTAATCAGAAAGCCGTAAGTAGTTGAACAGTGAGCCCGACTGTTTTGCATGAAATTTTGACTATTTGCCCTGTGGCCCCGACTCACTTTCGCACTATCTACGGGGCTTGCTTTGCGAGAGCTTATCCACTCATTCGTTCTGTTCAACATCAAATCATTATTTGCATAAGCCATTTCTGTATACTTCCATGCGCCATTTCTTAGTGTAAATATCTATAAGTATCTTGGTTCTGAAGGAAGGTTTGCATAAGAGAGCTCTATGGCTTTTCCATCTTTATAAAGCAAATGAACATCTTCACGCCGACAAACGAAGGGGCTAATTGTCCGATATCGCCCAAACCTGAATCCTCAAGTCCTACTAAAAATGCTACCTCCACGGATAGTTCATCCACTCCTCGGCTATTGTCACCGTCTATGCTTCCCATCAAGCGTGAAAGAGAAGGCAATACGTCTCCTTTATTGGCTCAAAAACGATCCAGGACAGCAAACTTCCCATCCCGGTGCCCTAACGGTCGGCTCTTATTTTCTTCCAACTACATGGATGCGCCTCGATTGGGCGTGACGGCTGGCGAGGGTGAAATACAAGGTGGATCAGGGTTGCAAGCCATTCAGTGGCATGAAGAACTTCAGAATATCGTGCAACAATCACCGAATTCTTTTGCGTGGGGGTCTATAACACCCAGTGCTCCTCCCCAGACGAGCACAGCCATCCATTCGTCCTTTAATCAGCAGCCGGAATGTACATTCCAGATTTCTGCCCCGTTCGGCTTGGCAGTAATGGGACCTGAGACCGGGCAACGACAAACTCTTACCGCACATCAAACTCAGGGCCAAGACGGCCCATACCCAAATGGCCGATTAGGCCCCGTGTGTGGTCTTATGAACAATTGGAACCCAACATGCCCTGTAAACGACTACGAAAATACCGTTGATCCCAATTTGTTGTCATGCGGTGTGCCTGGAATAGATCCTAGCATGGATATATTTAGCCTGATCGCACCTGCACTGGCACCACAGAGCAATGGTCGCCAACATTCTGACTCCCGGGTAAATTTGACCGACCATATATCTAGTACGGTTGTTAAGTCACCGGGAAGTCCTCGCAATTACTTCTATCCGAGCAGGGCTCACTTCAACCCACATGCCTCGATTGATGACTATCAAAAGCATGATCACTCTAACGTTGGTCTGCATCGAGTCGTATGTCTACCGAAGATAGAAACAGCGTTCAGGGCCCAATCCACAGCCACCCACTCAAGTTCACTTGATATAAGTTTGATGGGTCATCAAGAGCAAGGGGTCTCGTGGATGAAATCAATGGAAGAGAGCGCTGTGAAGGGGGGAATACTGGCTGATGAGATGGGGCTGGGAAAGACAATCCAAGCGCTTTCCCTCATTGCCTCGCGGCCCCCTCTTGACGCTGAGTACCATACAACACTTATTGTCGTCCCAGCTGGGTTGATTCGTCAATGGAAGCAGGAGATTGGGCGGACATTGAATCGTCAACAACACCGTTATAATGTGTATATCCTACATGACGATAGGCGCAGACCAGGCTTTCCGACGCTTAATACCTACGATATTGTTCTGACAACCTACCACACAGTGGCAGCAGAGATGCGACGACTGACACAGGCACTCGATCGTGGAACCTTTCAAACATCGGACCATTTACCAATCCTTGGGCCTACAAGCAGATGGCATCGCGTCATCCTGGACGAGGCCCATTTTATCAGGAATGAAAAGTCAAAGTCCGCTGAAGCCTGTTGCAACATTTCTGCTACATATCGCTGGTGTTTAAGCGGTACCCCAGTGATGAATGGCTTGAGAGATCTATATTCACTATTAAAGTTCCTCCAATTTTGGCCCGTAGATGTAAGTCTTGATCGAACACCATCAGCCAGCGCAGGATGTTCCTCGGTTCCTCCTCCTCTTTCCCTTTTTTCTTCTGATTTTGTCTCCCCTTTGTCCACGGCAATTCATTCTTGTCGCCAGTTTTCCATGTTCCTGCCTATTAACATCTCGTCGTTTCTAGACCAATGGCCGGAAAATTACGATAGAAGAAGTGATTCAATCCGTTGTATTGCGAAGAACAAAAGAAACAACTTTGGGAGAATCTTCTGTCGCAAATATACCCCCCATGGTTACCGAGAAAGTATACGTGACCTTTAATGAGAAGGAGCGAAATCTCTACTCAGTCCTGGAGAGTGACAGTCAACTTCGTCTGAGTCAATTCCTGGATGGTGGGAGTTCTCGCAGAAATGCGTCATGCATCCTTGGCTTATTACAGCGCTTACGGCAAGCCTGCTGTCATCCATTTCTGGTTTCCACATCTGGTCCGATGAATCTCGATTCGCAAGATATTGGTGAGCATCGCAACAGAAATGCCCTGCAGCTCAAAGATGTGGTCGTTGAGCGCCTCCAGCGAAACAGTACCGATAGCCTGTGGTGTCCTATATGCCTGGATTATGTCATAAACACCATTATAGCACAATGCGGCCACGGTGTTTGTGTGAGGTGCTTTGACGGTATCTGTCTTTCGGCCGTGTCGAGGGAGCCACCAACTGTGGGTACAGAAATTCGTTGCCCCACATGCCGGGAGCTCATCGATCCAGTCAGAGCAACGGACTATTTTTCTTTTGCCGCGTGCTATCTGCCACCGTCCCTAAACAATCCGAATACCGTCGATTATCTACTAGAGTGGCCCGCTGAGTGGTTTCCCACAATTAGCGATAAACATCAGTGTGATTGTACGACCAACGACTTAATGAGTGACAGCAGGGGCCGAGTTCACACCTCGCACCAGGAGCGACTTTCCCTCCAACGATCAGGTCGAAACCTCAAAAGAAGTTTCGCATGGGGGCGGAATCAAGCACTGGAAAATCCGACCTATCGAGAGCGGTACCGGCAAGCTCTTGATGATGGTTGGGTCAGCAGCTCAAAGATCGACAAAGCCTTGGAGATTGTGGAGAGTATCCAGGCACATGGAGAGCAAGACAAGGTCGTAATCTTCAGTCAATTTACGGCAATGCTAGACCTACTTGAAGTCCCCCTCATCCGCCGGGACTGGTGTTATCGACGATATGATGGAACTATGAGTCTAGCAGATCGTCATTCTGTGATCGAGGATTTCACGACGCTTTCTAGATGCAGAATTTTACTCGTTTCCCTCAAAGCTGGCAATGCAGGTCTGAACCTGAGCGCTGCGTCGCACGTGATTATCCTTGATCCCTCTTGGAATCCGCATAACGAGGAGCAAGCGGTGGGAAGAGTCCACCGAATTGGTCAGCAGAAACAAGTTCATGTCTATCGCATTTTGATCCGAGACTCTGTTGAAGACCGAATCCTGAAATTCCAAGAAAAAAAGTGTCAGCTAGCGCAGCAGATATTAAGCGACATGGGCACCAATGTGGAAAAACTACCGAGTCAGGACTTGGCCTATATTTTTGTAAGTATTGCATCATTCTGTCGTGTCTTTTATTGGTATCATGAGCGCTTTTGTAACCGTTTACATGTCCAGGGTATGGAACAAGCAGCGTGTGAGTAATCCATTGACTCCCGGCCTCATGCCCACCAAATACCATTTTCCTAGCGTATTCGAATAGAATGGCACAGTATAGCATGCTTATCATCCCCTTAAATCATAAAGTATGTGTCTGAGCCGTTTTATCCTACTCAAAATACTCATGTATCTTGCGTGCCGGCGCTGAGCTTTGACTTATTTAAGACAGGTTTCGTTAATATTCTCATTGGTTATGCATACTGTATCTGATGTAAAGTTAGAATATTGGATCAGATAGTGCCCCAAATTTTTACATATGCATGCTTATGTACTTAGTTTTGCAGCCATAAATGGATCATGAAGGGCTTCATATCTGAGAGGTAACGATGGCTCCGCAGTTAGAGGGGTTGACATCCAAGGCATTGAGACGCAGAAAGTTCTCTAACGACCTGAGTTTGGAATTAAAAGCTTTCCTTTCAGTTACTGTAGCGAATGACAATGAAATGTAAGGACTTTGAGACGTCGCGGGAGAAAACATCCGGAGAGAGCACCGGTGAATGACCGACCTCAGTTTCTTTTTTTTTTTTTTTACATGGGCTGGACAGAGGGGTGGATCGCCGTGATAAATTGTTGACCACTGTGCCTCTGGATAATTGGGGATACCTCATAGGTCAATCTACACAGCCACAGAAGCATCAGATAGATATCACAATGACGCAGAAAAAGTCATGTGGCGTAAGATCGTCAGTCCATACATAAATATTTCTAAAAGAATCAGCGCCTTGATATTAAAGTTTACATACACGCACGCTCCCTTCATTATTGGCCCGTGCTGTGTGCGAACTATCAATTTCCGTTTAGTTACAACTTCTCGCTTACGTCAAAATATGTACATATGGTATACTCCTGCTGCGTACTGCAAAAAACGGTTAGATTATTCCTATTTTAAAGTTATAAATGCGTCCGACTAATTGGGGGATTCTCACTTTACCAGCAAGTTGCAAAGGTAAATCCGGCACCGACGGCTCCTATACGTGTACCTGCATAACACAAGAATACCGATTTTACTGTGACTCTGCATGGTATGTTTCACATACATCCTCACCATCAACTTCTATAAATTGGTGTTCTGCAATCGAGAGCTTATCCGGATACGACTTAGGAGGGCTCTCTCGGGTCGTCAGAAACGGTATGTTTATCAAAGGCAAGCTAGGGGGATCTGGTATGTGAGACAATTCCATTTTGTCTTTCATTGTGTAGTCTGCGGACGTTTTTTGAGTCACCGGAACATTAAGTGCTTGCTATGGCTGGAATCAGTGAGGCTATTAGATGACCCATAATCAAACTTACAATGTCAGCGTCCGATGGCATGGGTTCGCTAGGATCAGTTGCAAATTTGTATATCCTTCCGCTTGGCATCCGCATAATTATCCATGTATCTATATCATAGCGTTCATTGAATTCTGTCAGCCGCTTAAACAGATTATGACGTCGCTTGCGAATTTTTTCTTGTGTAGTTCGGTCCCATTGACCGCGGGAGACCTTCCCAGCTTTTGAGGAACTCATCTTTCTTTTATCCTAATTTCTTGATAATATTAGCACCTTACAGGGTGAGGGGCATCTTACTATATATTCTTGATGCAAACAAATTTTAGTGGGGCGCTTCTACGACACAAAGAGATTGTTCACGTGGATGATAGTCGCTATTAGTTGATCTTCGGTTTTGGATCAACAAGCATTCTTTTCAACCAGAAGCATGTTTATCTGAGGGCCCATTGTATCAGATGCGTGGAAATACACTCATGCTGAACACATTGGCTCAAAGCCAGCGAGTGGACGCCAGCGTGGACGGTATATTCCAATAGGCCTTGAAGTCCGCTTCAGCTTTTGACTCTTCCAATTTAGAACGCTTCACTGCAAGGTCAAGTCTGCGTATTATGTCGTGTAGACATGGATCGTAGGATGGCTCAGTCTCGGGCTCAAAAAGGGATTTGAGAAGCAGTGTCTGTGTAATCTCAGACATTTTCGAATGGAGTTCTTGGTAAAGATTATAGCATGTCCTGTAGAATTCATTTTCACGCTGATGCCAATGTAGTTCATGTTGGAGTTCCCTTAATCTTTCTTGTTTCTCTCCCTTACCGCCAGCCAATTTTGTTGCTTGGAGTCTAGAGCGCATGGTGTCGACAGCCACAGTATGGCCGCGAAACCTGCTAATGACATGATCAATTTCGTTTACCTCTGGAAGGTCACACCAGTTTCTGTCGTGGACTTGGCTTTCTTTGGAAACGTTGAAAGTTTGGTCAACCTGTGTTAATGGTCCTGTTGATCTGCTGTAGGTTGAGTCGGAATCCCATTGGCTGGTATTATCATACTCAAATAAAGGTGGCATGCTGATCAATGCGGATGCCAGGTCAGCTCTTCACCAAAAATGTGAATATAACTGGATGTTCATTCCATTTGTTTAAATATGTAATGCTATTAAAAAACAGGACAAGCAGGCCTGTGATTTTTTTTAAAAGTACACCCTTCGGGCTCAAAGCTCGGTTTGCGGCCCTAGTATTCCTCCAGCCCTAGACAATTATCCCGTTCCTATATTCATATAAATTGTATCTGAGCCATCAAACAGGAGCCCTGATTATTTTCAGCTTATCTAGGGTTTATTTATGTGTTACGTGTCATCCAGGACTACGTTAACAGCTATGTTCAGATATCAGTTTTACAGGAGGCGGATTCACCACTTGCACTGTCTTCTTTCCCAGACTACTGCCCAGGCACAATACTACATCCCTAGCAGATCTGCGGCCAACCCGATACTCATGCCCAAAAGCTAGCCACATATGGAATCGGGTAATTTGGTACTAGGGAATGGGAAAGGAGAAAGAAGTAGCCGCTGTGACGATCTCGAGTTCCAAGCCATGTGCCGAGGTTGCATAATAGATTGCAGGAGATCTCCGGTTGCTAGCAGGTGGCGCCATCTGTTTGTTTGATCTGTTTGCCTTTCTACATCAGTATTTATTACTGCTTGCTTGCAGCATACTGCTGGTTTTTACTTTTTTTCTTCTTCAACCTAGTGTCTTCGTACAGTATCTGACCTACAATGAGATTCATTTCTTTATTCTGAGGTTGCAACAACATGGGCAGTTTTAGGAGATATCGGAATCGCTGTCGAAAATAATGTTATTTCTAAATGCTAATTGTTCTCCCTGTAAACTTTACGGCACTTTCATCTCGAATCTGTTCACGCTATACAGTATTTTATGTAGTCACATGCATTCAAGAGAAGTAAAGACCATGTAAACATATACTTTTATCTCCAATTGGGACATACACGAGAGGCATATAGATGAAATTTTGTGATGTACAAAACTTTCCAAAAAGCTTTCTTACCACCTCCTCTCTTTCCTTCTTTCCCAGACCCTTCCGCCAATACACTCTATACCGTATGTTTCTAAGCCCCTAGTATATATAGACCAATTAACCTAGTATAACTGTTACCAATATGGGGCATGCTGACTTGGCATCAAGGTATGAAAATAAGGAGAGGAAGTAGGTGGTCAAGGGGTTTTTCGGAAAGTCTATACCCGACCGTTGTTTTGGCATCTCCCTGGCTATCCAACAACTCAAATGGGTTAATGTCGCACAACACAAAAGGACAAGGACTAGATTGAGCAACTCTTCGCAATCACGAGGACAGGGTAAGTCGCGGCGGCAGGGATGGTTGAATGGCAGGCCCGATGATGTCGTTCAACTCCTGCTGCCCTGCAGTAGTTTGGGATCTCGAGCTAGACGAAGAGATGGAGGGGAGAGCGGGGGAGATTTCAAGTGCCCAAGGGATACACTCATACCGCGCACGGTAGAGACGATCCAAGCACCCCATCACACAGTGGTACAGTAATGAAGGGTTGAACTACATGTTCATCAGGTTGTCTCCGACACATTGTCTTTTATAATATAGATATTGGGTGGTCAGTCTTGAATAAGGCCCACAGGTTTCTTAGCGCTCCAAGCCCTAGCACTGCATCCTGCCCATCAGAGTCGACCCTAAGCTGCAATAAAGTGAACACCTCGACCCTTTCAACAGTGGCAAGCCTCACGCGATGGGCCGCTGAGATCAACTCCCGGTGAATCACTCACCGTGGTGAACTCGGCTGTTCCACTATTCATTATGGCCTGGTGGATGGATGTTCAGTGCGTCCACAGCGGGTGGGTTGACCAAGAGGACCCTGTCCAACAGAATCGCGGCCTGGCAATCCTGACCTGCCGTGTGGAGATACTCGTGGAAGACGAGAATCACCTCCTGCCAATCAGTGAGCAGTAACACCGCCTGCATCCAATCCTATTCAACAAAGGCGTTTCCAGGGGTGAGCGGCGCGCCTTAACATCCCGCTAACCGTCCAGATCAGTCGAACCGCTTCCAAACGGAGTTCACCGCGTTAGTATTATATCGGCTCAACACGTGGAACACCCGTTGAACTGGTCCGCCACTACTACCAAGCCGAGGAGACTAGGTCCTATTTAGCTCCATCGCCTTTAACCAAACAGTGGGCCCAAAACTCCCTCTCATAGGCCACTAGTCACATGATCTGCTCTCGGTCGTCTATTTAAAGACGACTGTGCCCCCAGGAATTTCGAACCCAGAGTCGCACTCATCTTCTACGCTGTGTAGAAGTGACTCTCCCCTCGCCCGGGCTCTGGTTCAGAAGATTTTCCTGCCAGATCGATTCTTGATGTCTTTCCAAGAATTCCCGCCGGGTGAGGAAGAGTCTGGGCAGTGATAAGTACCTCCCAGACTGTTTCTCGATGTGTTTCCGAGAATACCCCGCCGGTTGAGGTTGGTCTGGGCAGCGATAAGTACCTACCAGAACCCCTTGCAGGCGCTGGAAGAACCTGGGCAGTGATGCGAACCTACTAGATCCCCTCGATGAGGCTGGGTCTAGGCAGCGATACGAACCTACCAGAAGCCCTCGATGAGGAAGAGCCTGGGCAGCGATGCGAACCTACTAGATCCCCTTGATAAGGCTGGGTCTAGGCAGCGATACGAACCTACCAGAAGCCCTCGATGAGGAAGAGCCTGGGCAGCGATGCGAACCTACCAGAAGCCCTCGATGAGGAAGAGCCTGGGCAGCGATACGAACCTACCAGACTTTGTTCTTGATGCATTTCCAAGAATCCTTCAGCTATGAGCAGGTACCTCAACGCGGTGCTGAAGTCTAGTACTCAGGCAGATTTGTCCTGACGAAGCGAAAGTCTGCTCTTTTACTCTATTATCCTCGTAATAGCCACTTTTTATTATTGATGTCCATCTTATATATGTAGAATGCAGGATAGTATTATAATTTAAAAATCATGGCGCTAGTACATTGTTCAGGTTTGCCTAACTGATATATATTCTAAAGTAAACCATAGAGTGCAGCTTGACCACATATACAGTACGTCTTTTCTTATACTTAGTCGAGCGAGTTTCGGCAGGTGTCGCTATCTTATAGCGACGTATAATATAGGGTAATTGTAAGAGCGCCCTGGAATCTCCCAGGATCGACGAACTATAGCGAAAAACATAGTTCCGCTGACGGATGTCTATCTTCCCCCTGGCCAAGAAACGAGTTAACAGATATGGGAGCGGATAGCTGTCTTAGGTACTCCGCGCCCTATAAGTCCGTAGACCTCGAGTACCTCGCTCGACATTGCTGCGTAATTACAGTTGGTTGCAGGGTCGCTCCTCGATATTCTTTCTTGGTTGTTAGGTGTTTAGACTAAGCTAAATATAGCTAGGTTATCTTATCAGAACGACTAATCGCGGGTGAATTCGGTACGATATATAGTAATACCGTTATGAGATATCCGATAGAAAATAATACGGGATAAAAAAGATGCTAAGATGTGTCGCTCCCAATCTTGACCGGCTGGACTTTGTCCGATAGCAGCCACGGTGAATGCGCCCGCGAGGGTTTAATATGATGAACATGAAAGTTAACGATAGCCAGGTCCAGCTAGGTCCAGCCAGGACCTGAGTGGAAACTCCTGCCTCCACTGGAACGGCCGTCATCAGCCATAATGGGGCCCTACAGAACTAGGGAGCGCAAGGGCGGTTTAACCACCTTAAACTAGGGTAGGCAGGTGGGTCTCTTTCGTCGCTGGCGCTCAACGAGGCGTCTATTTGTTTGCACCAGGTGCGCTGGCCGAACATGTTGAATAGGGTATAAGATATCACAGCGCGCAGTAAATGCTGAAATATTCGGACTGATGATTTGGCTCCTTAGCAAGTGGGATCTATTCCGCCACAGCTAGGGCTGAACTGGGCTATTCGTTTGTTTTCGCTTGTTAAACGATAGTGAACATTAATAGTGGTCCAGCGAGTCATGGGCGGGCCCACGGCCCCGTTGGTGCGGGTTCCATTGGCAACCAGTATGGGGCTAAAGAGAAGCTAAGGCGACTAGTGTGGGCCAAAGATTGCAAGCGGGATCCACTCTAGAGGAAGAACTCGATTAAACCGTCAGTTGGTTTACGCGCTAAACACGCTGAACCTGCTGAACCTGCTCAACACGCTGGACACGCTGAATATAAGGCGGAAATATTTAACAGATCATTTTGCCCTTTAGTAAGTGGGACCTATTCCGCCGCAGCTAGGCCTCTACTAGGCCGTCCGTTTATTTCCGCGTGTTAAACTCGCTGCTTGAACATGGTGAACGATGTCTCGCCAGGAGATGAATGAGAGCCTATAGTGCCACCTACACGGCTGCCACTGGCGGCCTTGGATCCCAAAGACAGTGTTTACTACTACGAGATGCTAGCCTGGCTAGCGCCAACCAAGACTGGCAAGCGGGATCCACCCTATCGAGAGAGTGCTACTGGGCCATCCGGTTGTTTCCGCTTGGTGAACGAGGGTGAATATGGTAAAATCGGACGATGTCCAGCCAGGAGCTGAGTAAGGGCCCATAGCTACACTACTGCTAATAGCAGCTATAGCGGGGTCGAGAAGAGCATGAAGCACTAAACACTCGTCTAATTTCTCTTAACCATAATAGGCAAGCGGACCGTTCTCCGCCATCGCAGGCGTTCAGCGAGGGCGTCCCATTTATTAGTGCTGGTTAAACTGCTTAGATTATAGCGATACCCAATGCTCCTGGGAAGATTCGAGCGGTTAACTACGTTAAAGACCGTAACGTCCGTCGACCCGGTCATCCTACGCACTGTTCACGCTCGATAGTCCTTACGCTCGCTCAGCATAATCCAACAGCGCAAGGAGTTTAATCCTGTAGTTTTGGCTCTTATCAAGACTAGGGTAGTTAGTCATGGACTGCTCGCGCCATTCTGACGAAGTTACCGGACAGTTCCTGTTATTGGTATTAGGGGGAGTTTTCGGCCGGACTAACGGAAAATATAAGAACCGAGGTGGAGACATTGCCAATTGGTCAGCGACTGGACGTTTGTAGTGGATCTGAAGATGGAAGAATAGATGAAGGCCGAGTCTAAGACCCGGACTATGAATATGATTCTCACAGTCCATGGAGTCTTTACAAGGTATGGCAGAGAGAGTCAGGCAGCAGATTAGATAAACAGCGAAGCTTAATCAGCCTTGCGTCGGGCAGAATGAGGGTGTTTACATCGATTCTTAGGGGGGTAAAAGGGAACCCATGCAGAGCGCACGGGAGAACAGATATTTAAAGAATAAAAGCAGCCATGATCGACTCTACGGGATTTACGAAGCTTTGGGGTGGTAAAAAAGAAATAAAGGCTTCTAACGCCCCTCTACCTCAAGACTAGGATTGTATTATGCTATTGTAAATTAGGTAGTTGCGGGAGTCCGGTATTTGGCAGAGTACTACGAAAGAAGAGCCGATAAAAAGGGTAGTCCAGGCAGAAGTGGATAATGCAAGAAGAGCTGATAAAGAGACTGGTAGCACAGAACAAGAAGCCTCCCTTTCTAGACTCGTGCTTTTTTAGCCCGGCCGTCATTATAGCAGTCATGATCGGCCGCCGGTACCGACCGAATACTTATTCCGCGCTTCGCAAACTCTCCAGTGATGCGGGAAATGACAGTCGCAATCCGGCGTGCGGCATCTTCGGGAACCCCATCGGGGGGAGACCGGGCCGCCAGCAAGTCTCCGGGCGGAGAGGAATTGGCCTCGCCGTTCGGTAGAAGATCAGCAAACGCATGGTCGACCCACTGCGGTGGAGTACTACGCGGGCCGGCGAGGAGCAGGAAGAGAGGCGACAGCGACGTGGCGGGCTCGCGCGAGGAGGGGAAGGCCCGGAGGGTGATAGAGAATCCATTTCCGAGGAGGAGGTCGACCGTACGCGCGAGTGAGCCCTGTAAGGCGTGCTGCTGATGGGCGTGGGACATGACCAGCGCGATAAAATCGGGGCTCACCGTCGGGGAAAGGGCGGCAAGCCCACAGAGCCGGAGAGAATATGACCCATCCCGTAAGGCCTCGACTGGGCTGGGGGGAGAATGGGCGGGAGTCAGCCGCGCATGCGTGGAACCAGGCGGTTGAGCCCATCCGGAAACTGCCATAATCCGCGGCGCATGGTCTTCTCCGGTCCCCGGCCACAGTGGCTCCGAGGACTTTAAGCCATTAACCACCGATACAGGATCCCCCTCGTGCACGGTCGCCTCCGGGAATCGATGCTTCGAGCCGCTAGGTTAGCATCCCATCCTGGACAGAACCGGGGGGGCGCAACTCTGTTCGAGTCGGAGGACTCACCTTCCACTCGGGGTGGCATGGGCCGATGGCGGCTTGGATCCGACAGCCTGCCTGTGCGAATCCGGCGGAGAGACCAGGGTCGATCGGTGACAGGTCCAGAACAGACGGTGCAGGCAGGGCCGAGAAGCGGGGGAAGGGATGTGGGCCCGGGGCATCATTCGGATGGTCCTCTCCGAGCAGGGCAGGCGCCAACGGCGTCACAAAAAAGCCCGCCAGAGGAGAACCGTCCCGAATGGCGTACCGCGCAAAGAAGCCGCGCGCGGGATCTAGGCAATCGGGCGGTGAGCACGGCGGGGAGTCACGCCCGCCCCCGAGCAGTGGGTGTGGAGGACACAGCATCACGGAGAACTTACCGACAGTATGCTGTACGGTCCACGCGCCG
Source organism: Aspergillus melleus (assembly GCF_016097325.1). NCBI lineage: Eukaryota > Fungi > Ascomycota > Eurotiomycetes > Eurotiales > Aspergillaceae > Aspergillus > Aspergillus melleus. The sequence continues at coordinate 1,212,114 of NW_025763378.1, forward strand.
TGTTCGGTTTGGACGGGAACCACAGTGTCCGCATCGATCACCTCGGCATCCTCCGCGTCGGCCATGTGCGCCGGGTCTCGGAAGTGGAGGAGGAGCTCGCGCTCCCCAGCCGTGGGGCAACGCGCCCCGATGGCTGGGTGATCCGCTCGGAAGGAGTATTTGGTGACCAGCAGGCGCGGGCTTGCGGGGCCCGCCGCGGCCGCGGAAGGCGGCAGGATGTTATGGATGAACAGAATCCACCGTGTGGGACTGTCCGCTTTGGGCACCTTCGGGTCCACACGCACATAGCTTCCCTTTGGGAAGTCCGTGGGCATCCTGGGGTTCGGCAAGGGCCCGTCGGTCTGGACAGAAATCAGCACGTTGGTGACGAGAGATAGTGGGTCTCCCCGGGAGGACAGCAGAACAGGGGGAAGGGCGTGGCGTGCGTCGCAGCCGGCCAAGCAGCATCTGGTCTTACCTCAGTCGGGGGCTCCGCAGCATCGGATGGACGGGCCTCCGCCTCGGCCTCGACCGCAGAACTGGCCGTCACCAAGGAGCTGGGAAGAAGAGTAGCGGCGGGTGCGATGGGCGATGGACCAGGACGGCTCGGGTTGCAAGGTCGGTCCATGAGGAGTGGCGCCTCGTCCGGAGCCCCGGGGGTGGAGCACGGCGTGCGGCGGTCGGGGAGGTGGGTCTCTGCGATAGGGTGGTCGGGGAGAGGAGGGAATGTCACCAATTCCTGGCTCAGGCCCTCCCCCGGCTGGACCGCGCTGTCGTCACGTACGCGCAATTCCGGGCCACCATCGATGAGGGGGGTAAAGCGCTCCGCGGGGATCGGCGGCACGGACGAGGATCGAGCCTTGGGTGCAGGTGCGCGGGACGCCGACATAGGATCTGACGCCGGCGAAGATGTCGTGGCGGGTACTGGCGCACCCCCGCGAGCAGGAACCGGCCCAGGGTCCATGCCCGCGCGGGCTGAGGGCACCACCGGCTGAACCACCCCCACGAGCGCACCATCCTCCCCTTTCACCAACGGCAGCGGGGAGTGGTCCGCGGCCTGTCCGCCATCGTCCGCCATCCGCACGGCCATCGGGGCCCACGGTCCGTCGCCAACGTCGGAAAAGACGGCCGTTCGCGAGTCCAACGGGACGACTGTCCGGGGACAGCGGCAGAGATCGGCCGCAGCCCGATACACCGGGCCCATGGCGCGGGATGCACAGTCCGCCCGATGCAGCACCACGAGGTAATGCACATGGGCCCCTCGCCGGGCCACGAAGATGAGGGTGTGGCCAGTGTAGAAAGAAACCCGTAGCCCCCCATCGGCTGCGCCCGGCGAGATCTGCAGCATGCACGGTGCCTGATGAAGTTTCCGATGGGCCGCGGCGAGGAGGCCTCGCGCTCTCGGGCTCGGCGACGCACCGTCGGACGGGCCGAAGATCAGGGCCAACGCGCGGGAGTAGAGCTCCCCCACCCGGTGATGGCATACGACGGGGTCAGAGGCGTGAGGGTCCGCGTTCGGGCCGCCGTAGGGGTCGGTGGCAGGGTGGAGCCATTTCTCGTGGACGTAGAGGAGATTCTGGTCGGCCCGGTAGGCCACGTCCACCGCGTGGGTAGGGGAGTGGACGAAGACGGCCCGGGTCGCTTCGGTGCTTGGATCTGATGCCAGTAGGCCGCGAAGAAGGTGTGCGACCCCCTGCGCATACGCCGTCTCCGGGACGTCTACCGACCGAGAACACTCGAACCGCCGGTGCAGCTCCTCCAACGGGCTCCGCACCAGGTGGTGCTTCCGAAGGATGCGCCACAGGACATCCGGGAGCACGCAGGGTTTCTGCTCCAGCTCCCGCTGGATCATGGACAAAACCTAGATAGAGGCCGTGGGCGGCGGTCAGCACGGCTCGTCACATTCTTCCATCGGGAGCGACGAAGGCCCCGAGGGTGGGAAGGGGGGAAGGGTCTTGGATGAATCTACCTCTGGCGGATTGCGCTCGGTGCAATAGAAGACCCCGGCCGCCGCCGACCCCTGGCACAGGACGGCCCACAGCCGCTGGGCCGTGGCTTCGGTCACGGCCCGGTCCGCATCGCGCACGTCAACGGAGGCGGGGTAGTCACGAAAGAGCTGCAGATATCGTGGCAGGGCCACCGCTTCGTTCGTGGCAATCGCGTAGCCCCAGATCCGGTGGAGGTTGTCCGTCACCTGGTCAGGGTCCAGTAGTCGCTGGCGGTCGCGATCCACGCGGCCGTGGAACAGGTTATAGCCGAACCGGACCGCCCGGCCGTCCAGGTTGGGCTCCGGGACTCGAATGCCCTTCAGGTACAGGCGCCCCAGGTAGACCGGCTCCAACAGCAGATCGCCAAACGGGGTGCGCACCCGTCCAGTGGCGGCATGCAAGTCGACCGTGTCCGTCATCCACGCACGGAACTCCTCCGGTGGCAATCGGCCCTTCGGGCCCCCCACCTGCACCGACACATCGCCCCGGAGGCGGACTCTCAACAGCGAGGGCGAGAAGGTGGCCGGCCCGCTCGGTCGGCCGGAATCCGCCCGGGCCCGGGCAGGCGTGAGCCGGCAGTAGAAATTGGCTTTGGACTGGCCGTTGAAGCCAAAGTTCCAGTACGAGTCGTTGGTCGAGATCCGGACGTGGTGGTTCTCGCGGGTCAGCACGAGGGCCGCGATCTTGAGGCCCTCGCCGTGGCCGCCCGCCAGCCGACCATCATCCCGCTTGGTGGTGTGTCCCATCTCCAGGCACTGGGGATCCAGGCGCGAGTCAAAATTAGTGAACTCGGCGCTCCCCTGGATCCGATTGAATCGAATGTATCCCAGCACTATCTGGGTGGGCGGTCCATCCCCACCGGGGGCCGGAGCGGGTCTCTGCTCGACCGTGATGATGATTTCATCTTCGTTGGGCGAGATCATCACGCGGGGGAGAAATTCAAGGAGATCCATCCGAGTGGTCTGCAGGATGGCATCTTTCCTGCAGGTCCACTTCAGCAGCCACGCCTCGAGCCCAGATCGCACTCGGGCGGGAAAAGGGGGAAGAAGAAGAGACAGGGGGGAAGGAACGGGAGGGCGGGTTACCAGTTCTGATAGAGCTCCCGCAGGGCGTCCTGGACCGTCCACTCGGCGGCGTAGCCGCGATTCAGCCCCAGACCGATAGTCCGCGGTCCCGGTTTCGCATCCGCATCATCCGGCTTGTTACTCATGCGAGGGTCGCCAGGGACGCTCGGGGGCGTCATCGGGGGAGGATTGAGTTCCACAGCCTGCGAGGCGGCCATGGTAAACGAATCAGTTGATCGTCTGCGTCGATTTCAGCGATGCCGGCACCCGTTGAGACAGGTGATAGAGTCGATCAAGTGAATGCTGGGATTTTCAGGCATTCGCACCGGACACCAGGTCCCTTTAAACCTGCCGAACGTCCCTCGCTGGGCTCGTGTGAGGGTAGAGCTTCCATGGTCGTGGTACACAGTGCATTTTCTGAAGCTGGGAAGGTGTGTTGGTCATTCCCGCCCTGTCAGTCGTGTTGGGAAGTTGCAGTGGCCCTCATCAAGCAGAGGCGCACGTTTATAACAACTATTATACGACACCGGGTTGTCAGATCTCGTCCTTCGGCCCAAGACCTCTCAGCACAGGGTCAGCCCATTCTACCAGATGAAGAGAACTGTTCAACGAGGACGGGTCTGGTGCGTAGGGTGGTGTAAGTTAACCAGCTCTTGTATATCGGAGTGTAGAGTCGGTGGATCGTGTGGCCCTCACTTTTTCGTAAAGACCAAAAAAGATGGGGGGCGGAAAGAGGGAGGAAGTAAGGAAGGGTACACTTCCTTGAACCATGTCTTTGGCCCTATGGCACGGTTCTCATGAATTATAAGGGGCCCTGCGTGGGATCCCCCACTCGCTGTGTTCCTTGTGAGCAGACAGGAACCTCAAAGGGCGTAGCACCAAAAGCAGTCGATCTTCCCTCGGCCGTGTCCTTTAAACTCCAGGTGCGAACAATTTCGGGAGTCTCTATTGCCTCGGCATACCAGATATGAACGAGGTAACTATAGTGGCCGCTCCCTAATGCGTGAGTCATCCCTAAATCATTCATGAAACAGGATGCGTTCACCATGGGGGCTGGTTCCCCGGCACGATGTGCCATGGTCGCCCAGGCTTTCGAGGAGCCGCGGACACAACTCCAGGACACCCAGGACACCCGGGAGAGCTTGGGCCCTGCCCATACCGAGCTGGTGAACCTCAAAGGGCTGACAGAGACTCAGTTCAAATTGATTGAGCGACTGTGGGCGCTGCTTGGCTCCTACGATCGAGTGAGTGGTGAAACGCTGCGACAACGACAGCTCTCAGAATCCATGCTTGACGCCGCGATCGCACAGTTGAACCTCCAAACCGCCCAGATGGAGTGCGAGCTGTTACGTAGGGAGAATGGGCAGCTGTGGAGGTCACTCGAGGCCAGTCAGGGCGAGGGAGAAGATCAAGCCGACTTGATTAACTCTGCAGTGCGCACGCGTTGACTACGTCTGCAAGAGCCCTCCGAAGGGAGGTTCGCAATTCTGCCCCTTGGTACCGCGTCCGGTAAAACCGCCTTCCTATTTAGAATAACGCGGACTGGACAAGATCTCGATCAGTGTTGATATTGAACTAGCGGTAGGGGGTGGTTTATTTTATTCTATTATATGTGTATATAAATGCATATCTATATCACCTATCTATATATCTGTTCCCTTATCTTTAGCCCTAAAAAGATCATAATATTTTAATCGAAAACGTTCATGTTCTGGGCAAGTGTCATGGAAATGTCCACAGGTAAAGGGTGCGATCTTATGGCTACCGGTCTGTAGATCCCAGTAGGTTCAACGATATTGGAGTAGTTCTTTATGTCCTAGGCCTGTTAGCCTGTCTATCCTCTCTCCTAAGGCTTGTCGAGTTGACATTACTACATTATAGTCTAATTGAATCTAGGGTGTGGACCGTTGGAGGATCCGTGAATATATATATTTAGACAGACAACAGTTTCATCTTACTTGCGCACACGTTTCCTATCCTTAAAACCCGGCTCCACCAGAGTGTATCCAGTAATTTCTAATAGTATGATCCTAGAAACCTACGACAAGAGCTAGTAAGGCCCAATTTCGTCAGTCTACCAAGCGAGAGTAAATGAAAACCGCGTAAATACCCTCCCAACCGGTGATGATGGAAGTTAAACCCCAAGTGGGTCCCGAGTGAAAACCCTTGTAAAAGCCTTACTGCTTGAGAACTAGCGTGATGTATCCGCCATGTGGCGACTTTATCTTCCACCTCCTTTTCGAGGGATCCTCGCGTCGGCTAATCTCATGGGACTCGGCATGATTCGGTGTTAGGGAGCCCCAAGCACTCAACCAGCGCGCTTCTGGCCCTCATTGGGTCCAAGGCAGCGCGTGGCACTATTATAGGGTGAAGAAGGAAGGGCTTGGAGCTTACTACTCCATCCTACCAGTCCTTCGGACACGTCAGGTGGACTAACTAAGAAGATTGTCTTAACAAGACTATGTGGGTCATTCATGGCCTCGACACCAATGAAAACCAGCCCGGTGGATGGAGTGGGTCCTGCCGGACCAACCATGGCCTTGGATTTGATTTCGTCAGGTGGACTCCATCCTTCAACATACGAGACACCGCTCTGAAGCATGTCGCTTACTTCCTGCCGCCCGGTTTTCCTTCGTCTCTCCTCTCCATTGCACGGCACCTGTTTACTACTTAGGACTACGACGCCCCCCTCCCCCTCTTCTCTCCCATTTTCTTCTGCCCCGCGACAGGTGATTCGGGGCTGCCTGTGATTTAAAGGCGCCGCCTTTTACATGCTCGCTCACTGCTGGCGGACTCAGGAGCCCGTTTCCATCCCGTGCAGTAGCATGGTCGGGATGGTGGCCACGAATCGCGGCGGTGATCCGCGCGACCAAACGGGCAGTCCGCCTGTTGGTCTTCCAGAAGCTGCTGGACGGTGGTGGGGAAGCCACCGAGAGGACTGAACCCGATGCCACCGCTGATGCCCAAGTGAAGGGCCTCCTGCAGGCTGACCACCCGGAAGGCGACGCGATGACGGTAGTACCCGCATCGGTCGCATCCGTCGGTATTATCCACGGGGCCTAGGTCGCTCCCTCTGAAGACCGTGAAACGGGCCCCGGGCCACCGACGCTGGACCTGGCAGAGGAGCCCTGCGACGCCCGCCCTGCAGCACAGGATGGACCCGTGGCACTCGTACCATCCGCGGGCCGGGATGGGCTTCTCGTCCATCTCGAAGAAGAAGGACCGGGTCAACCAGGCCTGGGTCAGTTCGTCGGGAATGCGATAGTCAAACTCCCCGAGGTCGTCGAGCGCGTGAACATCGTCCAGTTCGGGCAACGCCCCGCGGACCGGGCGATCCAGGCGGAAGACATGTGGGACGACGTCCTCCGGGATGCTGTCCCGGGCGTCTTGCCAGCCGCGCCATCCATCCACCGCGGGCGAGCACAGGAAGGTCCGGATGCCTCGCGCGATGAAGCTGTCGCCGAAGAGGCGATTGCCCTTTTCCGTGGACGCCGTCGGGGCGGCCGTGTCGTCTAGGGCATGGCCGGTCCCAATGCTGACCACGAGGTCCGGCCTCGGGCAGGAGGGCCAGATGATCTGGCTCTCGCGGAGGGCGGCCCGGAGCGGACAGTTGGCCCGGACGCCCCCGTCCTGGAGGGTTCCGATCCCGTGGAGCGTTTTGGGCGTGAAATACCTGGCTTGGTCAGTGCTGCCACGTCCGTTCTAGGATGCATGCTGGACGGCATGGACGTGCACGTACCCAAGCGCAGCCACGCTGCACCGCGCGCTATTCCGTGACCGGTCAGTACTTCCTGGCAGGGGTCATGCACCCGCACCTGTCCATGGACCCACGACTTACGCTTCCCACAGGAGTGGTTCTTTGTCGGAGACCAGCGCCTGGTGGGCCGACTGCATCCGATGCCGTCCCACGCCCCGGTAGTTGGCAAGGATACCGAGAGCTCCATCGTCAACACGGCTCGCGGTCAGCGCCACGCGGCTTCCGGACACCAGCGGGGCGGTGACGTCGAAGAGTCGACGGACGGTGCCATATGCCGCCTGCAAGGTCTCCTCCAGGGCCTGGGAACTGTAGCGACTGTCGGCGATCCAGGTGGTGAACAGGCCCCATGATTGTCCCCACAGGGTCTGGAGGCGGGACCGTGCTGGGAAGATCCGTCGCGCCAGGGCTCGGAATTTCGTATCTGCTTCTCTGGCCGACGTCCCGCGGACGATGATTTCCGAAGCAATAACCGCACCTACGGACCAAGTGACAGTCATCTGGCATGCTCATAAGATATATACAAAGCACACCACCGCAATATCAACAGCATCAACAGCATCAACAGCATCAACAGCAACAAGAGTAATGGGACTTACCTGCACTGGTTCCCACGGTGAGGTCAACCGCATCGCGAAGGCCTCGACTCCCTCCCACCGCATCCTCCAAGGCCCGAAGAAACCCGAGAGTAACGACTCCACGGACCCCGCCCCCGTCAAGGACCAGGATCGTCGGCCGTTTCGTCGGCGGGAGTTGGCGGACCACGACCGAGAAGCCTTGGAGACACAGAGGACACTCCGGGATCTCAAAATGATACTCGGCGGGTCCCCGGCGGATGCCGACGATGGCAACGCATGTGTCGCAGAGCGCGTGTCCACAGGGTAAGAGGTGCTCGGGTGGCCGCTGTAGACAGAACAGGCAGACGCAGGAGGACTTCAGCGGTCCCCACATCCACGGCTCACGGCGCAGGAACGCCCGCCGGGCCTGTGCCGATGATCGATTCGACGCTAGGGCGGTGAACAACGATGCGAATGCACCCTCGACGGACTGGATCAGACAGTCGGTCGTGGCGGGCCATACCGCCGAGCATGCCGCTCTGCATGGGGCCCAGTAGAGGCGGCGGAACATCGTCTCGGGGCGAAATCCTAATTGGGTCACTGCTATCCCTTTTCCGCCGGGCTCGCGCGACTTACCATGCATCCCGGGCGGGTAGGCATCCATGAGCAGGGCCGACGCGACAAAGGGGGCCACACGCGTGGGCGGCAGGCTGGCCGCGGCCGCCACGGTCAGGAAGTCCTGCATGGACCGCGTGCGATCGCTGTCCGTGGAGCGGCAGGGGCGAGTCGCGCGGATGCAGTCAAACGGCACCGTCGGCCGCTGCGTCATCTGTTGCAGGGCCTTGCGGAAGATCCATTCCCAATGGACGGCGGAAAAGGCGAGATGGGCATCGGCGCGGGCCGCCTGTGCCTCCTCGAGCTGGTCGCGCAGTCGCTGCCGCAGCGGCTCAAAGCGACTGACCGGCGAGAGCTGCTGTCGGTCGCGCAGGTCCACCACCGACACGGAGGCGGCCAGGCGGGGGACCGCCAGGGCCACCAGCGCCGATGCGAGGGCCTCCCCGCCGTCCGACTCCTGGGGGTCGGTCAGGACGACGAGCAGGCCGCGCCAGGGCGATGTCGATCCGTCGAGGTTGACCGGCGGCGCGGCGCTCCAGCGGGCGACACACGCCTGCACCTGGGCGATCCCCCCCAGATCGGCGGCGAACAGACACACCGTGTCGGCCACCGGCAGGCACAGCCGCTGGAGCACCAGATCTCGGATGCCGTCGCTGGTCTGATCGTGGGTGTCCGGCAGCCGGTGTCGGCACACCGGCTGCGACGGTCTCTCCCACCTCCCCTCGAGGTGGTCGGCGTGGCCGGTCTCGATGAACAGAACCGGATCGGGCTGGGACCCGCCGGCGAGATGGAGTCGGGCGAACCCCTGCCGACCGGAGCGACCGACGTTGGTATCTGGGTGCAGGGACCGCAGTGCCTGCAGCTTGGCCCGCTGGCCGATGAACAGCTGGATGGCGGGAGTCCCCGCGCTGGGACAGTCGATGAGGTCCAGGATGCGACTCATGCGGTCGCTCTCCACGACCGTCCAGCCGCCGGTGGCATGCTCCAGGTCCAACCACACTGCCATGATGAACGAGGCGAGGCGAGCAAGTCCGGACGATCCTCGGTTTCATGCAGCGCTGAACAGAGCTTTTAAGGCCCCCAGGGCCGTGTCTCTGGGCGCTGGGGGCTTTTGCGCGGGCCGGTGTCGTTGCTCGCCACGCCTCCACGACATCCTGCG